>NC_142188.1:15330000-16530000 GCF_026936395.1 Plectropomus leopardus | reverse complement strand
TTGAAGACAACATTTTTTGAAGCGTTGTTTCAAGATATAGAAGATATAGTTACATTTTTAAAGCAGGGAAATTGGGGTTGTGAAATGTTTAAGTAATCTGAATTAATAAAAAGCTTGTTTTTTGCATTTGTTGGTTAAGCTGCTTCTGTATGTTTTCAGAATAAATAAATAAAAATATAAATAAAAAATAAAAAAAATAAAAAATAAATTATTAACA
Source organism: Plectropomus leopardus (assembly GCF_026936395.1). Classification (NCBI taxonomy): domain Eukaryota; kingdom Metazoa; phylum Chordata; class Actinopteri; order Perciformes; family Serranidae; genus Plectropomus; species Plectropomus leopardus. Next base: position 16,529,783 of record NC_142188.1, on the reverse strand, counting down.
TAACATATACTAATGACACTAAATGATCAGCTTTTGCAGTGGGCTACAGATTAATGATCAGACCGAAAACCTGAGACAGAGCAGTATTGACATCTAGTGGAGGAAGAATGAATTTGTCAAGGAAGCTTTGAAAAATTAAAAGGAACCTACTGGACCAAATTACCCCTAAATATTTTATTCTATATCTAAACAAAGAATAAAATCTGCTGATTTGTTCCACAAGAACATAATTTATTGGCGATTGATTTTATGAATACAATCAGGCTGGAGAGAGTCAGGCTAGTTGTGATCAATATAACGTTTTCTGTAATTCATTAACCAAAGATTTTTGTGTTGACATCTTTGGTTTCAGTCATGTTGCTTTACTTAACAATCACAATCATTTCCCTGTTGGTTTTCTCTTTGGTCGTCATGTGTCCTCTTTCAGCCAGTAGATGTCCTCATATCCCTACATTTTCATTGTATAACAGTTAAAGGGCTGCTTTACTGGTTTTCAACTTTACCTGTTTATACTTGTCACATAACAATGTCCACTTTACACTGCCAATATTATGTATCTTGTGGAGAGGCTGCGTTTATCGGCACGAGGCCTTTCTCTCAGAATGACTAATGTTTAACAGCAAGGCATTTATATGCAAGACAGCCTTTTTTTTCTGGTAAACCCTCAAAATGAAGTAGATTCTGCTTGTGACCCCTCCTGACAAGAATTGTGAGCAGTTCAACTGAAACTGATTGTTTTATGTTAGTGGTTTTTGAGGCATAAAGAGTTAAAATACTTTACAAGAAAAACATAGAAAGAGGCAAAAATTGAAAAAAAACAAAAAAACAAAAAACATTAATTTGTATAACATTATTATATATTCTTCTCTTTTGTCTCCCTTTGATTATCTGGGGACCCCTTAGATTTTGCACAATAGACACAGGTTCACAATAGACATACCAGAAATACAGGTGCAGACTCTCAGTTAGCCACAAGGGGCAGGTACATGGATAAGAGACAGAGAGCCAGGCCTAGTAACTGAAACAACGGAGTACCTGATCAGAGATACAAATATATGACAAATGTAAACTCCATTGCTTCCATCCCCATTAACTAAAACTCATAACATATAAATTACCACATAATAAAAACATAGATACAAACACCACAAAACCACATTTGATAACAAAACAGTTTTTTAAAAAACATCTGAACAACACCTTAAGAGCAGACTGAAAGCAAACTTACTTAAAGGAAAACTATCTATACATAAATATATAGACTATTGCAATCACATTTCAGCTTCATGGCTGCAGAGTTATTATACTTTTGTCTTTTAAATTGGATTTTGTTTTGTTTTATTTTACATTTTTATCTTCAATTCAGTTTAGTTTCACTTTGTTTCCAAACGAAATTTGCTCGTTTCAGTTAAGTTTTTATTGTTTTAATGTCTAGTTTTTGTTCACTTTTATTAGTCGCAGTATTAGTTTTTTTTTTTTTTTTAATTAAAAAGCGGAAAGATTTAAGATGTTCAGAATATGCAATAAATTCAACACCTTTATTAAGGTAGTTAACTCACAGTCATATAGACATTTACTCTTAGACCAGTTTTTAAAAAGTCATCATTCCCATAAGTCAATTTGACACAAAAACATGGAAAAATAGGCTCCAGGTTGAGAAATACCCAAGTTTCTGATGCAAGACGTTGTTTAAAACCTCCTTACAAAGTTCTGTTCATGCTGTGGTGGGGTATAAAAGAGACAGAATGCCACTGTGTTCAATTAGACCGCAGTGTTATAACTCAAGATTTAAACCAAGTGATAAGAGTTTCTTCAAAATAAAACTGTCATTAAGCCCTGTTAGGATTGGCGTCTCTCTTTTGGTGAGATATTTTGGCATATCACCTTTTCTGATTAGACTTATAATAAAATGTAGAGTAGATGGTTGTTGATGCTACCCTGTGTATCTCTGAAATACATTGTCTTTTTTAGCCCTTTTAGTTTGTTTTATACTGGTCTTTCTACATTTGTTGACACAAACACACACACACACACACACACACACACACACACACACACACACACACAATATTAGCCAGTAAAACAAAAACCAAACTGGAAAATTATTATTATTATTAATTATTGGGTAGTAAATCAAGCCCTCTTATAAGAGTTCTGTGATATATATATATAAATGTGAGACTGTCAGACAGCTTCATAGAGGTAGCGACGAATATGACTGAAGTTGTCCATAAGTCCTGAGGTGAATGCAATCATTTCACCACAGGGACACCGTTCATTTCCAGCGTCTTTGAAACAAATCAGAGAAATCCAGCCATTTGATCAACCCCCTCCCAGAGCTTTGTTTGACGTAGACGGTTTAAATCCAAGCAATAAATGTCAGGAATGTAACCCAAAAGGGGCTCAGTGTTTTTCTATTTTTAGATGAAATGTTATGTCACATTAGTGAGAGAACAGCTTTGATAATCACATTTATTTCCCTCAGTGAACATACTGTAACTGGAAAGCTTAAGCAAAGTCATGAAGGCCGGAACTCTGCACTGGCTTCTGGTTCACCCCAACAGACAGACACACACACACACACACACACACACACACACACACACACACACACACACACACACACACACACACACACACACACACACACACAGAGAGAGTAATGAATCAACAAATACAAGACAGTGGTCAACTTTGTTTAGGTTTTTTTTTTTTGGCCAGTTATCTCTTTTTCTGGGGAAAACAATCTGTTTTTAGTTCAGTGTCCTCTTGACTGCTGTCGAGGGTGGAGTCAGCACAGTCCGCATAACTGGATTGGCTGTGTTAGGGAATCAACTTTATTTATTTGTTTATCTATTTTTGCTGTTTTTTTTCTATGCGATTCTGCTCTGATCTGGTTTGAAAGTAGCTCAGGAGATCCAAGATCACCATGTAATCTTGTGCAGTTGCCAAAGTATTAGTTTCTAACAGCCACACACACACACACACACACACACACACACACACACAATTCTGAACCACTGCAGCCAAATGCATAACAAAATGACCTTGGTGGATCTGAATGAAATCTGTTAATGGCTGGAAAGTGTAGATCAAGCAAACATTCATGAAATAACAAGTTGCCTGCTGCAGTAGAGACACAGAAAGCAGGACACTTTGGTGTTTAATGAAAAATTCCTCAATTATCAGACAAATAGAGTTCACTGGGTTTGCATTTCAGCTGTAGTCGATATGTGTGGGAGACGTACAGCCTTTGAGTAAATGCAGCAATACCACAGTGGGATATCACTTACAGACAGATAACACTTACCAAAGGTCCTACATCACTTAAAGTAAACAAATGTCAGTAGAACACAGTAAAAGTTCTCATTGTGAAGAAGGGTGAAGTTTGGGTTTTGTGTTGGAAGAAATCTGCAGTCGGAAATATGCCATGCTTTTTATCAGTTGAAAAGAAATCAGGAGTTCTTGAAAAAAGTTTTCATTTTGGATTACGATTTTTAGGGATGGCAAAGCTGGCAGTGAATTAACTAAAAGCTAAAGATATCTAGGACATATAGTGGAGTTAAAAGTCGCCATCAAATTATCAGCTTGGGCCTTTTGATAGTGAAAACATCAGCTTATTTACACCAAGTGTCCTGTATGGGGACTCACCAACTCATTGCAGATGGAAATGGAGAGCAGAATTACATACATTGCATTTAAAAAATAAAAGTTGATTGATAGGATAATCCATGTAGCTGAGTGGATTAAAAGTGACATCATCCCCATGTGTGAAATCCATTCATTTAATCAAAGCATAGTGCAGCTGCTGTCAATGCTAACTGGGGAATTTTATAATTATAACTCACCCCAGGACCCCAATACATTAGTACTTTTAAAAATGCACAAAAAAACAGAAACATAAAACTGATATGAAGTCATTATAAGCAAATTGATTGACAAAATCATGAAAATAATGTAATGATAGAATAAAGCACCCCTGAGATACGGCAAAAAGTAAACCCTTTTGGGTCTGTCGGCACTCTCGTCAGTAGAACCATTAAAGATGACCATCTTCGTGACATACACTGCTCTGTGCATGGGCAAATTGTTAAAATTTGGGCACAGATATGCAAAGGGCCACACAACCTCTCTTACAGAGGAGCGAAACACATAGACTTTGCAGTCGTTTTGTGTCACTGTGTAGTTATCGTGTGTCTCCTTGTGCTTGTTTTGCCTTTGTTTTTTTTATTTTATTTTTTGTTTTTTCTTTGTTATTTTGTGTCTCTTTGCAGTTTCTTTTACTCTCTTTGTGTTCATTTTTAGTGTCTTACTGGTCAGTATTTGTTCATTTGAGTGACATTTTGCAAGTGAAGGCCAGGGGTGCCGCTAACACTTTGGACCCCTGGGCCTGTGCCCAGTAGGCCCATTCAGAAATCGATCCATGTCTTTGTGGGGCATATACAGTATGTGTACTATACTGTTCAAAGTGAGCGGTTCAATTAATTCAAACAGCGATTTCTAAAGGGCAGTGACGCACGGCTCCACTTTAATCCAGATTAAACTGAAACACTAATCCTGTAAAAACACTCTTTCTTTAAAACAAATATGTTTTTCTCTAATGTTTTATGTCTTAGGTGTGTATTTGATTTCGGCCTTATGTTTGGATGTGTATACAGTGTTGTTGTCAGTTTGTTTCATGTAAATCACGCTGTGTACAAATGGTGTGATGTCTTAAGTACAGTGAATTGATTGGAGGAGCAGCTGTGGTCAGCATTACCATTGATTGTCCTGTGGCTGATCAACAAGAGTGTGTGTGTGTGTGTGTGTGTGTGTGTGTGTGTGTGTGTGTGTGTGTGCGTGCGTGCGTGCGTGTGTGTGTGTGTGTGTGTGTGTGTGCGCAGTCTTATGGGTCTGGGGTTATATAATCGGCTTCACATCTGACAGTCAAGATCACTAATGTAGAAGATGAATGTGTGGTTGATCTGAGGCCACAGGCCAACATCGCACCTTGTTTTTGTGTGCAGCTGGCTCTGAGTTCAATCACTGAGGAGAGTCACTGTCTGATTCTACCAAAGATGGTGATTCAGGGGAACCTGTGGTTATGTTGAAAAAATTATGCGCTCCAGGTTGGAGGTCTGACTGTTTTTGTTCAGTCCCTCACTGAGCAGCTGCAAAGAGATTCTGTGCACAAGGAGGATTTAGAATAAGGCCACAGGGGAAACTGGGGGATAGCTGCAGCATTTCTTCCTTTTGTACATTTTTTCCTCTTAACGTAACATCTTTTGAATGTCGCTAAGCTTATGTTCACGTCATCTAGCTGAGTAACAGTAACAGAAAGTTTTCATTTTATAATAGAGATAATTATATAACATATCAGAGCAAAAAGAGACCAAAACGTTTGGATCATCAGGCTCAGATGTACTATGGACTTAATAGTAATTTACAGAAACCTTACATTTAGCGTATCTGCTAAGCATTAACATAACACCATTAATGTTGGCATTTTATTATGCAGATAAGTATTAAAGTACAGCTGCAGCAAAAGCCACTAGCATGGCTGTAAACTCTTGGTCTTGTTTTAAAGACAAAAAAAATTCTTCTCCTCCTAGTTTACTTTAATTGCATACTTTTGGTTTGTGTGCATGTCTACAGACAAAATTCATGCAAAATAAATTATGTCTCATTTATGGACTGTGTGTGTAACAAAGTGAGAATTAGGGTTGGGTATTGTTTAAAAAATATGATACCAATACCCTTAAAGTGATGCTGGTACCAAAAGAATAAGAATCATAATCAGAAATACTTTATTGATCCCCGAGTGGAAATTGCCTTTAGTTACAGATGCTCCCATTCAAATGTCTTAAAAGAAGTAGAAAAGTGTGGAATATATCAATAAAATTTAAACATAAGTACTAATATATAAAAAATAGATTACTTAATTAAATACCCATAATGTATGTGGAGTTGCCTGTAGTGTATAGCCATACATCTAAATGTTTTGCTGGCGTGTCAGTGTGCTGAAGTGCCAACTCTTTCAAATACACCGTGCTTTAATTCACACATGTATGGGTTGTACCTGTAGCTGTGAGAGTTCATAATGTGAGCTGACTGGGCTAACTGTAAGCATTACACGGCTAATGTCATCTGTTTTGGTGTCAGTGTGTGTTTCCTCGGACTGCTTAATGGTTCAGTATAGGATATTAATTACTGTTGCTTTGATTAGCTTGTGTTCATCAGACAGACATGCACTGAACAGCAGCATCTGAACAGCCAATTTCACGTGGAGTCAGGAGGGTCTGGTATCAGACCCCTGGTGCAAAAAAGAATTGAATGCAAACTATTGTTTTACTGTAAATGTTCTGATACTGTTTAGTACTGAGGGATTTTAGTCAATACCTTAAATGTATCAAGTACCAATACCCAGCCATAGAGGGAGTACACAGTTGGTCGCCATTCATTCAAATAGCCATTTATTTAAATCTTCCAAATCCATGCTCTTGCTGTAGCATTGCAAGCACATATTTTCTGGGGTTTTGTTGTCATTCACATTTCTTTACAAAAAAACAACAACAAAAAAAGCCATAATTTTTCAGTCAGACACATTCTGTTATTGCTTAATGGTGTATTTATTTGTGTTAAATATTCACTTCATTCCCACAGTGTGTGTGAATTAAATGTGCTGTTAGTATTCTATCCTCTAAATCTTAAATGCATTTTGGTTAACTACCCATAAGACTAGCAACAGTTAAGTAACACAGCATAGAATTACGTGAGCACAAGTAAACTGCATTTTATTTCTTTCCAGAGTCATCTGATTCTCCTAATCTTTAATTGATGATTCACTTATTTACTGGAGAGTTGATACTGCGGGCAGCAACTTTACAAAAATCACTTGCTTGTTGATTTGGGCTCCCAAAATTATTCAGCGTTACAGTCGTCCCCACCAGATCGCATGTTATTATTATTTTTTTCCCTCATTGCTCGGGGGAATGCTGATTCATATAACTTTCTGGAAACAGTCATCGCTGACTGTGATTCTCTCTCTGCTGCGCTTGTGGTCAGGTTGCTGTGTAATCCTCTCAAAACTTCATTGGTTGACCAGACTTAATCCTCTGTGAACTCTAAGTACCTGAATATGTTTGATTGTAAGAGAGGAGAGAAAAAAAGCAAACTGTGGTCTGCTGCCAGACATTTGGATTCAAAGTTTAACATAATCCAGCAGTTTTTTTTTACAGAAATCTCTGGTGAGTGTGGTTTAAATGAATAATCTGTAGGAACAATCTTTAATGACAAATCACTTTATGATAATAATAAACACTCTGAAGAAAGAAAAAGGATTGTTATTACAGCAAAGTAATAACTTTTCTCTAAAGCATAAGGTATTTTTAAAATTATTTATTGCATAATGTTCCTTGAAACAAAAAAATCCTTTCGTGTTGGCAGTTGATCATGTTGGCCTGCAGCGGTTTAGGAAGTAACGTCCCACCAGATGACGGCTCCATATGCCCGTCAGTGTCTGGGGACTTTGATGCTCACGTCATGAAGGCACTGGTGGAAGTTTTATATTGATTATTATGACAATAATCTTGTCAGGACTGATGCATGTAGCACATTTAATCTTTATTTCAAGAATTTCATGACATGTAAGAAGAAGTCTAATCCGTAGTGTTTTTTTTCCTGCAGATCACTGAATTAGCTGGAATACATGAGAATGATGACAACAGGCGCTGGGTTCGCCCACAGTACATGTGACATTAGCACATAATTACGCAACAACACTGACAGGCTGTCGTCAATTAATCTGCTTAGAAACACCAACTGGGGGCTTCTACTGTATGCTGTAACCTCTGGGTGTTATCTTCGTGGTGCTGCTGGCTGAATGTTTACGTCACTGTAAATACACTGACTTGCATCCAGAAAAACTGTTAACTGTTAACCTAAGCAAAAAATAGCAGCACCACAGTGTAGAAACACAGGTAGAAGTGAAAGGCATGCATTTGAAAATGTTACTTTTAACATGAGAACATACTTTAGGTACTAAAAGTAAAAGTACTCCTTAAACAGAACGGCCCACTTTAGTTAATATCTACAGTATATCATATTTTTGTATTATAGTCATTGATGTACTAATGTACACATCAATTTAATATTTCGGCTGATAAAGATGAGGTTAATTTAAACTGCTTTATATACTGCTGGGGAGCTTAATCTATAATGATAGTTTATTTGTTTGTATTTTGTATTAAAAATCTGAATGTGCAAAATAACTTAAGATGCCAAAAAAATGTAGTGCAATAAAAAGTACAATATTTCCATCTGTAATGTATTGAAGAAGTATAAAGTAGCATAGAAAGGAATTACTCTATAAAGTACAGATACTTGAATGCTTTCCAAGCATTACAGTAATTATTTTATGTGAGATGGATTTCTTGCTGTTTTGACCATGAATAATAGAAGGAAGACAAAGAATTTAGACAATAAGTCCTTTATTAATCATCCCAGAATCACTGCATCTTTGCAAATTGATTTTGTTTTAGGTTAATCATTCTGTGGAGGATCACTGTCTGTAAATTACAAACAGCAAATGTACTGATTTAAAGAAAAGTTTACAGGTTTTGTAGGGACCATTTACTATACAAAAGCTATATATACCCACATTGAACAGTAGAAAATAATTTTCAACTTGGCTCCCTAACATATAGTGTTCACAACAAACAAATCTTTCAGGATTTCACACAGTTCACACTCACTGTACATGTAATCTATTTATCCTTTTTCATGGGAGTGTGAAGGTGTTAATGGGCCTGTTTGTGCAGTTGAGGATTCACATTATAATGTCATAAACCACTCGCATATAAAGCTGGATATGCTAGTCAGTATCATATACGTTTAAAAAGTATCCACCTTCCTTTTTAAACATAGACTTGTAATGCTATTTAATTTAGAAACAGACTTCAGATCTGATCAACTGAGAAGTATATTGATAACGATCCTGACCGTACTGTTATATACTTAAATCATATGCTACATTAACACAATTCCATAAGTGCGGACTACTTGGTTTTTGAAACCTACTGCAAATATATTGATTATATGATAACCAGTATGCTATTGTGTATTGTCTAGTGTTGTAGTTAGACAATATAATCAAAGAAATGTCAAAGCCAGGCCGCTTTTAAAGTTTGTAAGAAAACATAATTGAAAAAAAAAGAATCTGTGTATTATTTATTATTGTGATATGCACAAGTATAATAGATATATTAAACAAGCTGTGTGCAGCATTCAGGTAGCATCTAACGGTGCCCACTCAATAACAAGAGTAACAGTGCTGACAGAGCTAATATTGTTACCAGGAGGGAAACTAGAGGGTTGGTGCTACACCTCTGTGACGCCACTGTCACTGTCAGCAGTAACCACAGTATGAGCACAGCAAGTAGTTGTGACACACATGCAGCGACTTACCATGGCTACTCAATGAAGGATGGGACACACTCTTTGATCCCATGGGAGCTATGGAGTATGACACGTGCAATGTAACTGGAGCTGCGGAAACAGCCAGTGCTAGAAATAAGGGGATGATGTCCACTCAGGTGCTCTTTGGATGCGTTTTTTTTTTTTTTAGCTTCCTGGGGTACACTCAAATGGGTGGCGGCCAATATACAATCGAACATTTGCACATAGAAAGCATTTATTTATGGTCTGTAATTGTTGGCTATTTCAAAACCAATATTTAAATCCCCCCAAGGACAGCTGCGGACGCTTCAGTGAAAGAAATCAATCATCCCCATGCTCTATATAGTATGCTATTGAGCCTTTCGGCAACCACAAACCATATTTCACTGCGAATATGTAGTGCCCAATGATAAGATGTGATATGACCATGTGGCTTCTCCTCTTTTTAACCTTTTTGGGACTTACATGCACACACATACAATAACATGCATGTGCGTGGCACAGCTACCACAAAAAAGAACAGAGAAGCTCTGATTAAAATACACACATCGAGAGCATGACTTCATTCTCTGCCCAGTACGCAATTAAACCACCATATCTTTACATAGCGAATAGTTGTTTGCTGCTTTATAAATGCTCTGAATGTTGTACACAGCTCCTTTTAATAATGTCTAACTCTCAGTCATCAAAGGGATTTCAATAACATTAACGAGCAGCCATAACTTATTACATTTGTAAGACTAAACTAAAATAGGAATTAAGTAAAGTTAAATAAATACCAATAATTAATTCTTCTCTTCTTAATGTTATTTAAATGTCACACAGGCTTCTATTTTTATTTCACATGCAAATCTGCAGGCGAGAAACATGTCCACTTAATCTACAGCCATGACTAATCTCTAACTTGTTGTGGGGGCTGTGTATTGAAGAATGGTTCTCTTGTTTTGGGGATTAGTGCAGTGCGACTTAGGATACAGAGGTCGCTAACAACTGTACAGAGCATGACGAGAGTAACATGCACATGCCCTCACATTTCATTGACAGTCGAAATATACTATACAACTATACTATCATATAGGGGAGGACACCCTCATGACTGTCCCCAGGCCCCAGGTCCCCAGAGGTTAAATGTCATAAATCTGTGCTATGAATCCTCTATTAGCTAATCTATCTGTTTGGTTTGAATTTTACATAACTTTCTTTGTGTAACTATATTCGTATTTTAAGTCAGCCTTGAAACTAATAGAATATTTGAACATCATGGATGACGTCTGTTGGAAAGCATTTCTTAAGATGAGCTTTAAATGATAACCATCCCCTACTTAATGAGAAAAGATACATAAAAGTTCAAACTGACTGAAGAAAACCAGAAAAATCTGTGTGTTACAGAAGTTCAGTGTGTTTTTGTTGCATATAATGAAATACTGCTGCACTTTGATGTCCCTCCCAATAAGAAATTGTTTGGACATTTTCAATTTTGTTCATCTTTTATAATACGCCAGTTCATTTTTGTTTTGGTTGATAAAATCCTTTGTGAACACAACTACAGAAATAAAGGAAAACAAATCCAACACAGATGTTTACAAGAGACAAGTGCTACCACTGTTAAAGACACGACACATGCACATACACCCACAGACAGAAACATCTAAGTACCTGTGAGAAACCACCAGGACAGTGAGTGTGTGTAATTATTGCATGCTTAGTTTATTTGGACTTGTTCTCAATTTGAGGCACTTCAATCTTTTCCCCGGTGAGGAACTGCCAGATGCCTCCTCTGTAGTTCTCATTTCCCAAAGAGTACAGGAAAACATTGAAGGTGGGAGAGGTCTTAGCCAGGATAGGTGCCATCTGCAGAGACAGGTGTGAGCATGAAAAGGTTATTAGTGCTGAACTTGAGGAGCATTACTGATTATTATGAAAATGCGATGAAATACAATTATCAGCCATAACTGTGTGTTTAGCTAATATATTCCCATTAACTATTTCCATTTTCAAAATTCGCACATGCTTTTCCTAATGCTGTGTGCACACAGTGAGCAAAAAGATCACAGTGTGGCCAGCTACATTACTGTGGTGTCAACGTTGAGTGCTGCTTAAGTGCTCAGTAGCTTAGCGACATTGTTACAGGGATGTGTGCGTCTGTTATTTGCAACAAAGCACCTAAGCTGAACGCCATCTAAAGGTTGTATTTGGTCAAAAATATATTTATGCTTTTCCTCAGCCAGAAACAAAACAAACTATACAATTGCTTGATGCTCCACTGCATCATTGGAGCGCTGAATAAACTCGAGGCCAGCTCAATTTTGATTTCTCGCGTTCACGCTCGGCTTCAGGAGCAAGTGTAAGGCATCAGCTTGTAACATAATGTCACTGGCCTCTTTAGAAAATGACTTATACCTTGTTGCTGTGTTGCTCATATTGTGGACACAGCATAAGACAGTCCAAAAATATTGTTTAACATGAACAATTATCTCCCAAATTGAAAAACCAGAGTGCTAAAAATCAAATTGTCATGTCATTGGATAAAGTCTGGAGCTGCTCCACAGACAATGAATTGGGAAAGATGCTCTAGCTGAGCAAGTTTCTGTTGAAGCTAAGACCACTACAATGGAATAAAGCTCATTTGAGTATAACTGAGAAAACAAATATTATGTTCGTCCACAAAATCAGGCTCCCATTCATTGTCTATGGAGCAGCTTTGTTTATAGAAAAATGACAAAATCCCAGTAACAGCTGGTGCATTATATGTGTTGATTGTCAAGGTGTTGTGGCATTCATGCTTTTTTGATGCTACCACAGGAGGCGCCAAAGTCAGAAATACTTACATCCAACACATGAAGATTTTTAAGATATTTTACTATCTATGTACAGTATGTGTGTCCAAAATGCAAGTGTCCAGATTATACGATCTGCATTTCAAAATATATACATTACTATGTTTGATTTCTAGTGGAAAGTTTTGTATGCTTATTTGTCCTTACCATCCTGAGCTTGGGGGAGACCAGGTTGGCGTTCTCCACAGCGGCGTAGAAAGCCAGGATGCCATAGGGGCCCCAGCAGAACAGCATGGTCTTAAGAGGAGTGTTGGGGTTGAACTACAGAGAGCAAAGCACAAAGAGAGGCAGAGCAGGAGGGATAAACATGAATGATTAGTTATGATCAACCATTAGGAGTGAAGCAGACAAAAACGCCTTGTGTCATGAGGTCGAGTCACACGGCTGGGATAATGTCTGGGAGTGTCTTTGCTAAGATCATTCATGCTCCGCTAAAAAACAGAAACAGCTAGAGAGTAAAGAGGCAGTTTGTTATAATCCAGGGGTCAAAATAGGCATTTGACTACTTAGGTTCGCCTCTTAAGTAGTTAAAGTTGGAAAAATCTTTTTATCCCACACTGTCTTAACTTGTTTTAAGTCTGCATTGAAGCTATATAATGTTTAAGATAAGTGAAATATTCAAAATCCACAATAAAGTTTGGCTGTACAGCATCAATTTTTAGTGAAAATCCAGTTATAAAAGCATTTCAGGATATTAATAAAAGCATCCCACCACTTGGCATGAGACAAGTTTGGACAAGTATATCCATCCAGGATTTTTTTATGCCATACTTGTCCCACAGTTGACATATTGCCCAGTGTGTAACTATACATTTCATTACATAATTGCTTTGCCCCGGTGGAGAGCTTTGGTGTCTCTACTCTGCAGCCTTTGTGTGTAATGAAAGTGTCTCTGCCCAACTCAGATGACTGTGAGTAATGGGCTTACGCAACATAAAGTGTGACAACCTGATTCAGCCCCTGAGGAACTCCACTATTGAACTCACCATTCACAGATACACTGTTCTGTTCAGCGCACACCAGCTACTGTCCGCATTCCCAGCTGAAGCACTCAGTCTTCCCCTGTGGCAATGACCTATATATGTCCGAGCTCACGTGCTCCACTTTTACTGTCTGTTTGTCACTGAGTAAGTACCACGTGAGGAAGTCGGGCTAACACTAGAAAGAGATTCATTCACAGTCCTGCATTTAAAATCTCACTTGAGTAAAAGTATATTATTACAATCAGGAAATAGTACATAAAGTATTAAAAGTAAAAGTACTCAATGAAGAAAAATGTAATGCAACTGTTACTCTATTACATTACTGTTGTTGAAATTTGTAGCTTATTTTCTTGGATTCTCATGAATTTCAGCTAACGTTCTCCATTAATTGAGTGATTGTTTGGTTTGTAAAAATTCTGAAAATAGCGAGAAAAGACAATCATAGGTTGTCAGAGACAAAAGTGACACCTTCACAATGCTTGTTTTGTCCAGTAAATGGCACAAAATTACAAATTATTTAGAACACATTAAACATAATTAAGGAAAAGCAGCAAATCGTCACATTTGTGAAGCTAGAACCATTAGATATGTTTGCATGAAAAATGACTTAAATGATCATAATTTATCACCACTTAATTTTCTGTCCAAGCTTTACTTTTATATAATGTTTGATAGTGTATTTTTTTTTGAAAATGTCATATTGTATAAGCGTTATATATGTTTTGTGCAAAAATCTTACTTTGTAAACTAATCAGTGCTGTTGGATTAATGTTGTGAAGTAAAAGTACAATATTTCCTTCTGACTTATTAAGTATAAATAGAAAATGGTACAAAAAGAAAAGAAAGAAAAAGTCCAAGTACCTCAAATTTGTACTTAAGTCCAGCACTTTAGTTAATGTACTTAGTTACATTCCACTACTGCGATTGGGTGACTTCAAAGGATGAATCTTTATGTGGACTGCATATTTGTAAGGATTTGTGTGTTCGTTAACTGCTCTGTTACTTAACTGCCTGTTTCTTGGATTTCAGTCATTTCTGAATTCCTTCGCATCAAGCATGTGATTAAATTTGGGTTTTGAGCAACTAGAGCAAAACAGAGTCAGTCTGTCTCTGGCTGGCATGAAAACATGAACTGCTTTGCTAACTTGTATTTAAAATCTGTATGTATTACTTCATTCTTCTGATCCTTTGTTGATGGATTTTCTTTAAACTTACCCTGGGGTTTCCAGTCTTCTTGAATTTCTGTGCAATGGACTGGTAAGAGGACATGACAACAAACACCTGGATGGCCATGTTGAAGATAGCCATGGGGATTAAGAAAGACACGTAGTTTCTGTGGGGAGAAAAATGCACACAGGGCTGTGAAATCAATACTCACAGTGAGGGATAAAGAATGCAATCTATATTTATCTTGACTGCATTGTGAAGTCTCTGTGTGCATCAGTACCTGTCTCCCTTGCTGTAGTCCAGAGTGCAGCAGGTCCTGAGGGGCTCGTAGTCGTACTCTCCCCAGCCGATGAGCGGCATGGCAGACCAGAAGGCAGTGAAGAGCCAGATAAATACAGAAAGAGTGATAGCGCTGCTCCACTGCAGCTTTGTCCCTGATAAAAACAGGTTCAAAACATCATTTCAAACACCTCTTAAAAAAAGGTCATGCAGAAACACTTTGTTTTAACATGTTAATAGCAGAGTGCCTAGCTGTCTACTCTGTACAGAAAATGGTGTGAACTGCAGACCAGGTGTTAGTCACTTCCTCCTCCCCTGTATCCTTTTATTAATGATAGCTAATAATAGCAGTGGGGGTGATTTTTTCCTCACTATTAAAAGAAAACACTTTCTACTTAACACTCAAACCTCGCAGGTTGCAATTTTTGCACCATCTGCTTAGAACAACTTCTCTGTTTGTCATCATCACATGATATTTGGGTGATTATTTCACCGTGCTACTAGAACAATCTGTGGTAAATTAAAAAACAGCAGGCCATTTATTGACCAGCTGGCCTTTTTCAGAATTACAGGAGGTCTTGAGATCAGCTAAAAACTGAGAACAAAAACCTGCTCAGTGTTTGCTTGGATGTTGGGTGTGTGTGTTTGAGCCTGTGCTCCTTGGAGGAGGGAAAACAAAATGAATTTGCTTGTCCATGTGCTTTGCCTACAGGGACAGGAGAAGGTGTAAACTTACTAGTGCAGTACTGGTGGTATCTGTCCCAGGCGATGGCGGCCATGAAGTGGATGCTGGCGAGAGCTGTCACGAAACCCTGGAAACCGTGAGTCTGGCATCCATCAGAGCCATAGGGCCAGTACCTGGAGACAGAGGGTGCAGAAAAAGCAGGATGTGCTAAATCAGCTTCATGACCAAATATAAGAAAGCTGGTTGATTTTTATGTATTTTAACCAAACCTTTATTTAACCAGAAAAACCTTTTGAGATTTAAAAAAATGTCTTTTTCAAGAGCCTGACCAAAACAGGCAGCCTCATAAATTACAGACAGACAAGATAGAACAAAAATCAAAATATGCAACTCCAAAACAAGCAATACAAAACACAAAAAGGAGTTACTAAAGGTGAAGTATGTTAATATATGCTATAAGTGAAACATAAAAACTAGAAAAATTAAGACCAAGCAATCGGGTAATTTTTAGAGCATGGGTCTATATTTAAAAATACATAAATAATAATAATAATAGAGTATAATCTCCCAGACTCAGTGAGAGCAGCATCTCTCATCTCGTGATTACTGCTTGAAAATCCCCTGCACATTATGACATAGGCTTTAGCAGTGTATTGACCCCCCACACCCCGTCTCCACAGCCCTGATTGTCTCCATGTATTGATTATACGTCGCCATGTATTTATGAATCATGTCAAAGACAGGTAGCCAGGTCTAATTTGCTCATTACATATAATTTTGGCCACATTTGGCCATATGAAATAGCCATTATGAAAGGAGGGGGGCGGTTACATCACTCACCTCAGGAAGCTGGAGAAAGCAGCGACGGTGGCGTTCATAGAGATGCCCATATCAGCCAGGGCTAAGCTGAACACGAGGAAATTGCTGGGGGTCCTCAGCTCCCTCACTTTGAGGAAAGCGACGACTGTCACCGCGTTTAAAAAGAAACCCAGCAGACCTTTGGGTGGAGGAGAGATAAACAATCATTAATGAACTGGCCGTGCGCGGCGGTGAATGGAAATCAGTGCGCACGGCGATGCTTATTGCGCCACATGCAGCACCATGATATTTCACAAGCAAACATCATGCCTTTGTTTACATACAGTGCGTAAATTTGTCAGTTTAAAGTGAAAGCTGAACACAAGAGGCAGCCTCCTGCATCATGAGCAGCGACCGGGGGGCGTCAGGTCCTGCCATGCCCTCGCAGCCTCGCAGTGTTTTTGGCTGAATTCCAACACAAAACAAAATACACTCACCCTCCACCAGCAGACACGATCCCAGCGAGAACACATCGAAGTCGGAGAAGCCCTCCGGTAAAGGATAAGACGAAACCATACTGAAGCTGTATTGACACAACAAAGTGCAGCTGTCACAGACTTTTCACTCCTCCCCAGTCCGTTCGTTTACGATGTGCCTCAATGTAGCCGAAGGAAGCCCGCTTTTAAAGGGGCATTTCACGTGAAAAGCATGCACTTTATTATGTAAAGCCCTCCACTCTCTGTCGCCCCAATCCGTGCAGGAATGTCTTAATGAACATAACCACACAAACCGCAACCCTTAATGCGTATTTGCCCACCGCGACCAGTAAAGCCCTCAATTAGTTACACAACAAGCCTTTGTCTCTGCGTCCCGGTGAGGATGCAGCCGCTGCTGATGTCAACAGGACGAGGCGACGCGTCTGATGCAGCCTACAGCTCTGCCGTCGCTTTAAGGAGACACAACAGGTGTCTGCAGAGCTCCAGCCCCCTTCCAATCACAACTGCACACAACCGCAACAAAAGATATCCACTGACAACAACAACAAAAATCACCCCTATTATTCTCCTGCGATACATGAGGCTATGTGAGTGTTTACAGCATCACAAATACAGACTGAATACAGACAGGTGGTTTCTTATCAGCTTGCGGGAGAATAGAGATTTTTTCATTTCTTTCTAGTATGCCAATGCCTTGCATCTTATGCACAGTATATATTTAAATGAAATGCACGTGATGTGTTTTAATCCATCAGTGCCCATTCACAGATTGATATAAAGTGTTAATTGCGACACTACAGAGGATCCATGTTGATCTGATCCTTTATTAATCCTTTGTCCCATATGGCAGGACTCTGTTTTCACTAGTGGCTGTTGAACTGGACATGTCAGCATTGGTTTTGTGCACATTTATTTAGTTTATAGGAAATAAAACACAAATGGCCCAAAAATGGCATCTGCTCTCAATGACTAAACAACATTGCACTTTTGGAACTGCAGACACAACATGTGTCATCAGAGGCTGGAGTCTGGAGTTTCCTTTCTGATAAGGGCTAAATGGAGCGCACAACAATAAAAGCCAGTATTCATATTCAGCTTTAGCTGATCAACAAAGCATGTAAATGAAATCCAGCCATCATCCCCAGGCCTCAGTGGATCTGTCATGTTTCAGTTGCGACATCATTTGCAGCTTTTCATGCCACGGGAATAGAGGGGACACAAGCCCTGACATTGTATTGCTCAGGTTTTTCCTTAGGATTATAGGATCAGAAGATATTGGGAAATAGGTTAAAATGTGTGAGTTCTACATGTTCAATCAATCAATCTATATATATATATATATATATATGGTTTGTGGTTTTAAGTGTTTAGCTGTCACATTTTGCACACTTATTACTTTTTTTCCAGTCCAGATTTGCCTTTGTGAAATTGGTCATACTAAAAACAGAGTCTTTGACAAAGGCACAGGAGACAAACAGATTAAATGAGAGAAAAACTATCTAGAACATGTACAGAAATACTGACACAAATGAGTATATGAGTAATACATTAGTATTTGGATGTTTTTTGATAACTTTTTCTGCTGAACATGGAAGTCTAATTTGATAACTCTTGCTTCATTTTAACCTAGTACTGATATTGTTTAATCTGGCAAACATTTCAAAACACCACTTGTTGTAATGTTACTGAAGTATTTATGTTTTTTAAGACTTTTGCACACTAAGAATGACATTGCAGCTCAAAATGGGTCCAGTCTTCTAGTTCATATGTAAAAGGGGGTCTTTATTTGCTTCAGTAAATGAGATTAACTGCTTGCAGTGTGATATGGAATGTTTAAGTTTTTGAACATGATTGCTCAACACGTTTAGAGCCTCAGTACAGACCTACACGGCTGTAAAACCAAACATACCAAATGACCTTTGACGCAAATGGATGTTAATGCAAAAGGTTCAGTAGTGTAATAAATCTAAACTAAAGGGCAAATACTTCTGGAAAAGGGAAGACTTTAAAATATCAGTATGCGGCAAACAAGTCAGGAACTATTGTTGTCTCTGTTTAATCTGTCATTATCAATCTATAAAATTTATTGATCTCTATTAAACATTTTATTTTGTACCAAAACCCCTGGCCTGACTGTGGGTAAATGTAGGTCATATGGTAAGTGGCGTCTTGCTGCCAAGTTGTTCACACACATTGAAAGCATGTGTTTCGCCATCTCTTTAAGGGCCACAGTAGGTACGCTTTGTAGTGCCAGCCAAGTGTAACACTGAACTTACAGTCTGATGAAATACCAGGAATGGGTGCCAAATTAGTCATGTAGTATTTACTTACATTGCAAAACAAAAGCTTTACAATTGGAGGTGTTTTCCCGTAGTAGTGTGGGACTCAAAATGGGTTACTGAGGTGGAATAAAAGCCATTGTGAGTCACGTTCATTCATACTGATTCAACATGCATTCCTTACTGTTGCAGGCTTTTTTGTTATTCTAACAAATTGTGTTTGTTTAGAAAATACCACTGTGTTTCATATTGAGAAATGGTCTGCATAAAACTCATGTGCAGATATAAAATGGATGTAGGGGGGATGGAATGCCAAAAGGAGGAAAAACTTAAAGAATATGTATTTTCTGTCATCGTGGATGGGTTACTGAATGGGTCTACCGGCACAGGCCCAGGGGCCCAAAGTGTTATGGGGTCCCCCTGGCCATCACCTGCAAAATACTACTTAAATAAACATGTACCAACAGCTAAGAAACTCAAAATGACTACAAGGAGGCACGAAAAGACCATAAAAATGCTCCAGGAGTCCAGTTGAAAGAATTGTGTTGAATCTGGAAGAAACATGGTCCAGAAAACAAAAGGAATTATTGGTCAATCTGACCATATTCAGTCCAATGAATTTGCTTTATTGCTATCAGACGGATGCTATTATGCACCTCTGCAGAAAACAAACCGATATTCAAATTACTTTATTCCTTCTGCTATCAGGCTGCTTAACAACCATGACAGTGATTTGGTTTGTTTCTTTTGTAGTTGTTGTCGTTTTCTTTTATCACCTGGCTCCTTGTGTAAGCCCATATGCGGCATCTTGTAGGTGTTTAAGTGTGTTCGCTGCCCTTGTCCTGACACCCATACGCCGATCTCTTGTCACTGACATGTTGTTGTTGAAGTTCCAGTGCTGCTGTTATTCTAAGCATGTTTGTTATCTATCTATTTGTGTTTACTTATTTTGATCTATGATGCAAATAGGGAAAGCTGTCAAAATGAATTGTCCTTTAGGGATGAATTAAGTTTTCTGAATCTAAATCTAAGATGCAAAGATGCAAAAATACTGCAACGAGTCACAAACTGACTACAAAAACGGGCAAAACAACCACAAAGAGACCCAAAAAAACCAAAAAAAAATAATAATAATCACCTCAAAAAGACACAAAAGTACCACAAACAACAGAGACATAAAGCAAAACCAAACAAAAAAAAAACAGACACAAAACAAAACATAAAGGTGGGGAAAAAAATGGAAAAAAGGCCCCAACAGCTGGGTAATTTTATTTTCTCTTACTTTGCATGAGTCCGAGTATCTATCTGATTTCTAACTGTGGAAATATTAGTTGTTTTGTGATGGAAAACATTGAAAGTTAAATACATTTAAAAGAAAAAGATGCCAGATTAAGAAAATATTGGGTGAACATCTGCTGAGTGCAGAGGCCCTAAGGTGGGAGCCACATGCTATGGTATAGGGGCCACCTTGTGGTAAAACGTAGTGCTGTCCACTTACAGATTAACAGTCACGGCAGGGCTCAAATGAACAAGCTACATTTGAGGGAAAGAAAAAATCCAAACATCACTGTGGATTATGACCATTTCGGAAGTGTTTTTCTGTGATAATAAATAGGGACGTCTCTGCGCAGCCTATCGGATTCCGGGATGCAATACGCATCCAAATGAAAAGAACGCCAGTCCTTTCACTAATCCTTGTCTATCCTTTTTATCTCGGGACTCATAGCAGTCGGATCACTATGGGACAGCGAAGCGGTGGGACAAAGCCATGCGGATGATATTCCTGTAAATGAGAGAAAAAAGCAAGTCTGTTTGACTTCAGTGGGCGCAAACTGGGCGCATGTAGACAAGCTGCGTATGCGTAAACGTGGGCCAAAATGTTCCTCGTCCTGCTCCTGGGGCTCTACGTGGCCACAGGTGAACTTCTCTCCCCAGTGAGCTCCTGCCCGTCGCAGTGCAGCTGTTTTTACCACAACCTGAGTGATGGATCAAAGGCCAGGTAAGGAGCTTGTCCATATGAAAATCAATTTATATATTTAAAAAAAGCACATTAGAATGTGCTCTGGTTTGTGCGCACAGACGCATCTTTTAGACAGACATGTCAAATTCTTATATTAGGACAGCTGTTTGCATAGAGGTGAGCACGTGTACAAAAGATAATTCAGGGAGTGCATGTCGGTCCAATTTTATTTAATGCAGGATTATCTCTCAAAGGCACTTTCAACATCACCATGCGTTGTATGCGAGTTTAGATGGATTGGGGAAAAAATATTTTTCCAGAATTATTAACCAGCATTTTTGCTTCTTGTAAACTTACTACATGTTTTATATCCTTTAGACTAAAAAAAACGCCATTTAATCAATAATCAATCAGATTTTAATGCGTATTTATCATAAATTATGTTTATTTTTTTGTTTACTGTTACATTGCAAAACTGCGTAATTTGTGACTCGAATGTGAACACAAATATGATGTCTCCATTTCAGGAGCGTGATTTGCAACGACCCCGAGATCTCTCTCGTGCCTGTCGGGTTTCCTGTTGACACGTCCAAACTGCGGATTGAGAAGACGGCCATCCAACAGATACCAAGCGAAGCCTTCAACTACCTCTCCAGTCTGGAATTCCTGTGGATGTCTTTCAACACGCTGTCCGCCTTGAGCCCGGACAGTTTCCGGGGACTGCTCAACCTGGAGGAGCTTCGTTTGGACGGGAATGCCCTCACCGCCTTTCCCTGGGAATCTCTCATGGATATGCCCAGTCTCAGACTTCTCGATTTGCACAACAACCAGCTCACTTCGCTGCCAGCGGAGGCCACCTCTTACATCAAGAACCTCACCTACCTGGATCTGTCCAGCAACAGCCTGCTGACGCTGCCGGAGGAGGTGCTGTCCACCTGGCTGGCGGCAAAACCTGTGCAAGGGCCAGAGAGCTCCAAAATGATACTTGGTAAGAAGTCCCTGCTTGATTTAAAATACAAAAAGCACATAACACTGTGTGTAAAGTGTGTTAATTTTAAAGTCAAAGGTCATATTTTATTTCAATACATCCTACACTGCAAAATCTGTCAAGTCTATCTAACATAAAATAATCAACCAATTGCCTTGGAAAAGTGAAGTAAATATAACTATAAATCCTAATTTGTGTTTACTTTATATCTAAGTCTTAAGTTTACTTGAGATTACTTCATATGTAAGTTTTAAATTGACTTAATAGTCTGTATTTACTTAATTTTGTGTTGCAACTTAAAAATGACAAGTTTGATTAAATCAGTCTAAGTTTGTGATTACTTTTCGTTCTTTCTAAGTACTAGCAAGTTCAGTTAACCAAGTTAGTTTGACTTAACTTGATCATGACAGAGAGGATTTTGCCAATAATGAAGTTAGGAGATCTGCAAGTTTTGTTTAATTTATAAAAATGTACAAATATAATGAACTAGTTTGCCACCAGCAGAATACAGATATACAGTAAACTTGGTTTACTGAAGTTACTAAAACTTAGACAGATTGAATCACTTAAACTTGTCATTTTTAATTTGCAACAACAACTTCACAGATTTAAGTAAATACAACTACATTTTAAGTAAACTTAACAATTAGACATAAAATAAACAAACTGAAATTAACAGTTATATTAGTTACTTTTTCAATTTTTTTTCTTTCAAGTAAAATCAACTTGTCAGATTTAACAGTGTATTCAGCATATACATGCATTCATTAAATAGTTTAAAATATACTATGATGTATGGACAATTTGTCAACAACTTTAACTCTTTCTGTGGACAAACATAAGTTGAATCTGATCTATATGCAAAACGCCAAGTTTATTTCACACTTGCTCATCTTCTGTGTTCAACCCATTCATTCTCATATTCATCTGTACAGCTGGATCAGCTCTTAAGGCTGGTGCTTTGGTCAAGGACAGGGAGGCGGGAAGGACAACACAACCTGACCTTGATCACTAGACCCCCATCATCATCATCATCATCATCATCATCATCATCATCATCATCATCATCATCATCATCACCACCACCACCACCACCATCATTGCCGTAGTCATGGTCATGATGTAGTTTATGAATTAAATGTTAATCCTCTTACAGGATTAACATCCAAACATCCACACCGGCCATCTGCAGGCTGGTCTATCACTTTGCACTCAGCTTGACGATCGTCTTCCCTTTGTAACCTCTCTTATGGCCTCGCCCTCACCCTCAGGTCTCCATGACAACCCCTGGGTGTGTGACTGTCGGCTCTATGATCTGGTCCAGTTCCAGAAGTCTCCGACTCTTTCGGTGGCATTCATTGACACGAGGCTCCGGTGTTCAGCTCCTGAGAGTGTATCAGGGGTCTTATTTAGTGACGCAGAGCTGCGGCGCTGTCAGCTCCCACGCATCCACACGGCTGTGGCGCGAGTCCGGAGCGCAGTTGGGAACAATGTGCTGCTCCGTTGTGGGACCATTGGAGTCCCCATCCCAGACCTGTCGTGGCGTAAGGCAGATGGGCGACTCCTTAATGGAACAGGTGAGTCAGCAGATCTTTGCAGTGTTGGAAGAAGTATTTAGATCCTTTACTTAAGTAAAAGTATTACTACCACAATGTTAAAAAAATACTATGTTGCAAGTACAAATCCTGCATTAAAATGGTTCTTAAGTAAGAGGTAAGTATAATCAAGAAAATGTATTTAAAAGTATTAAAAATAGAAGTATTCAATGCAGAAAAATCCACAAAAAAAGAGCCCATGTACAAAAACTCCAAATTATGAAACAGAAAAAAAATTCCACCACTGGATCATTGCATGTTTGTCCGTGTTGTGTCTGAGACTAGATGCTTTTGTCTGCACTGTGCTGTTAATTAAACAGACAGCTTCCAGTGGAAATATTAAGGTTATAAGTCTGCCAAACAGCTGTGGCTACAACACTGAGTTATGCAACACTGCTGATTATCATTGCAACATTGTATAATCAACTGCTTTGTGTCTCTTTGCACATCAGTGAAAGGGGATATTTGGCAGAGGCCACATAATATTGTTATTTTAAATTTAATACCTTTTGTCACCATTGTAAAACGACCATACTCTCCCCTCTCTGCCACCACAGTCCAGCAGGAAACCTCAAAGGAGGGAATCACCTGGTCCATCCTCAGTGTCCCAGCTGTGTCCTATCGGGATTCAGGGAAATACATCTGCAAGGCCTCTAACTATGCGGGGAACGCTGAAGCTGTTATTTCTCTCATTGTCTCTAACTCACCAAAACCTGAGGGGAACCAAACCAGCAACGACAAGAAATCCAAAGCCAAAAAACCCAACCAAATGGGCAAAGCTGCCTACCAGGAGAAACTGGTGGCCAGATATGTGGTCCCAACATCCGCCCCTTCGTCCCTGCCTGCTCTAGATCCAGGCCTTCCACCTGGTCTTGGTCCCGATCCAGGACTAGCCAGTTACAGCCTGACTGACAGAGCCACCCCGGGGCCTGCCACTTCCTCCAACCCAGATGCACTGCTGGATCTGGAGAAAACTAATCTAAGCAACTTGGCAGCCAACACCTCATCGCTGCAGCAGGACCCGGATAGGGTGGTGCGCTCTGTAAAAGTAGTGGGGGACACAGACAATACAATTTATTTAAACTGGAGAGCCCCTAAAGCCAAGAACACAACAGCATTTAGTGTGCTGTACGCTGTGTTTGGAGAGAGGGACATGAGGAAGATCAACGTTGGGGCAGGGCAGAACCGTGTCACCATCGATGGGCTGGTGCCCAGGACCAAGTACATTGCCTGTGTGTGTGTGAGGGGGCTGATCCCCAAGAAGGAGCAGTGTGTCATATTTTCCACTGATGAAGCAGCCAGCGCCACCGGGACCCAGCGGCTGATTAATGTGATTGTGATCACAGTGGCGTGTGTCATCGCGGTCCCACTCACTGTCATCGTGTGCTGCGGGGCTCTGAAGAGACGCATTCAGAAGTATTGGGGGAAGAAATCCAAGGACATTCAAGATTCATATGTGACCTTTGAAACACTGTCGCCTGGCACAAAGGCCAAAGGGCTCGAGGGCGAGTATTTGAACAGACTGAATCCAGAGGAGTCCAACAGGCTGCTGTCGGCCCGCTCCAGCCTGGACTCCGAGGCCACAGCCAAGATAGAGGGACAGCCTAATGAGTACTTCTGCTGACGTCATGCTCCAGCTCCGGCTCCTGCTCCACGCCATCTTCCTCGCACTCACCCACATCCACGCCCCAGTCCGACCCCTAATACCCATTCACAACCCCATCACCACCCCCATCCCCACGTCCACCCGCATCCATATCCCCATCACTACCAGTACGGTCACCCTCAGCAACATCCTGACGTCAGTCCCCCTCCCACACGCTCCCGTACGCCCACGCCATGGGATTCCCCCCCACCTGTCCCTCCTCGCTGGATCATGCCTCCGACTCCACCACCACAGAGATCCAACTTCTATCAAAGGACTTTTGCACGCTGCACTATAATGGAAATATCAGTTTAGAGGAATATTTGACATTCATTTTTTTTGTCCAGATATTTGTGGGATATTTCCTGCAGATAGAGTTAAACTCACTGGACTGTCATACATGCATTCACGCATTGATTATATGACAACATTCAAACACACTCAGAATGTTTTTATCACTAAGCCTGTCAGAGAAAACACGTCAAAAGCTGAAAGAGCACAACAATAATCACTGTAATTTATATTTCATCTCATTTGCATGGCCCAGCAAAGAAACCTCTGCAACGTGATCTGACTTTAAGGGAACTCGACGGTCGACACTCCATTGTTTATATCATATATGTATGTGTATGATTTGTATATACTTTACTGGATGATGTACACTTACATATACAAATAAGTCTGTGCCTCTGTATATATCTGTCATATGTTCTCAGAGAAGATATACACATAGGCATGGTTCAACACTCTGGTGTATGGAGAAAAGCTGGAGCTGGAGAGAAGTACAGAAAGGACTGAACTATGACACAATGTAAATAGAGTGGAAATGATGCAAAATATTAAACAATTTCTATTCCCAGCAATGAGACACATACTGAAATATCTTTATGTACCTGTTTCGTGCCACCTAGAGGCATCATTACCCCAATAAATGTAGATCTATTCATTCCAATGATATTATTTGAATATAGTGGAATAAAACTTTTATACATATCCAGTTATCAGTACTGTGTGTTCTTATATGTTTACTTTCACCTCACCATGTTGATCAATTTTCAAAGTGGGTTTCCATCAGCAGTGATTTAAAATGGGTGATTTTTCATTTCATGTTTCATATTTTGATGTTTGATCAAAGTAATTTCAAGGAATTAGGTCAAGATTAAACAACTCTTTACTATCAGTTCGTCCGACACTTTGCAATAAGTTCCTTGAAAATTTGCAAGTTATTTTTACTTTAAAAATGGTATTTATTATAATAAGAACAAACTTCTTTCAAGAGCCTTGAATGGTGACTTATTTCCTTGGAAAAAATGCAGATAATCTACACCAAAATGAATGTATTAACTTCTATAGCTACACACTAAATGGCTGATAAAGTGAAACTCCCAAATATGTGTTGATGGGTTGCCAACTTTTATTATTTTATTATTTCAACTGTTTTATTACCAAATAGGAGGGGTAAATACCAGTTGGAGAGACCTTCTGTAAAACAAAACAAAAAAAACAACAAAACACTGGCAACCTTAAACTTGTTATTAATGGCGTATAAGTGATCGAGAAAGCATTAGTTAGTTAATTACAAGCCTCCATAAAAGTTGACCTAACAAAAAGTGGTACCGTCTTAAACACATAGTGGGTCAGACCTGCTGGCTGTGTCCGGTGTTAATCATGCGTGTCTCTCCCAAGAATTAGATGCCACTTGCTCAGTGCGCGGTACGTCAGGGATTAAGCCTAATAGGCTTCACTCGTCTGCCACACTCGACATGTCTTGAGAACGAATGTAGTCCTCAACTTTAGGGATTTCCGCGGACTATGGACATAATTTGTTACCTGCTGGTTATAGCTTTGTTTAACATCCAGGCGTATATCACTTATTCTCAATGTTTGCGGGGGTGCAGCTGTGTGGAAGACCGTCATGGCAGGTAAGACCTTAATTCATGTTGTCTAAGCTTCACCGAGGTGGAGGTATTTATAACTTATGTAACTGTGTCAGTGGGTGACGGTAGATACATTAAAGACATATAGTAATGTAAAACGTGCATGTTGTCTCAAAAGGGGTTGGCTTTAGGGGGTATGACTGTAAAAAGTAATTCAGGGAACCTGCCACCACAGCCTTGTGGGATAAAAATTCTCATTTAGTGAGCTATATAAACCTTGTAAGTTGCAAACATTATTTTTGAAAAGTTGTGCTGGCATAATGATGTTGACAATTCCATCAACTTAATATTGTGTGCAGTTTATACTCAAATGTATGTGTTAATTGATTTCAAACAAAATTTAAGTTGTAATGAATTTGGTTTTAAATCCCATCCCTTGACCACTTAAAATGCCTGGACAAATTCAGACAGACTGTGTTAGAGACCAGCAGGCCAAACAGCTATGACACAAAGGACATTTTCTTACTTAAAAAGGTGTTTTTTTGCTATCAGTTATTAAGTAAGCAATACTTAAAAATGCCTTTGATTGTAGAAAAAAAGCTGATTACCCCTAACTCATTGTACGTGATTTCATTAGAAGTTGTCATAACTCAACAGGACTGATGCA
The DNA here is from genome assembly GCF_026936395.1 of Plectropomus leopardus. Lineage (NCBI taxonomy): Eukaryota > Metazoa > Chordata > Actinopteri > Perciformes > Serranidae > Plectropomus > Plectropomus leopardus. The sequence continues at coordinate 16,502,091 of NC_142188.1, read as the reverse complement.
AACTGTTGTGCAATTTATTTATTTATTTTTAGAGTATAGATTGAGGTTTGCAGCTCTAATTTGGGATCCTATATTCTGTTTATTAAGTGTCAGGTTACACAGTAACTAAATGTCCATTTAAACTCTTTCCTTTAATCATAGGTCGCTCATTTGTATGGAGGAGAGCGCGTTTGGGGCCATACCAGACAACCTTCCAGATGATATGACCAAAATACGAATAGAAAAATCTCACTTCACTGAAATACCCAGAGGCGCATTCTCAAAAACACCCTCCTTGGAGAACCTGTGGCTGAACTTCAATGATATCACAGTGATAAACTCAAAGGGTCTGGAGGGTTTGGGAAACTTAACTGAGCTCCGTCTGCAAGGGAACAAACTCCGTTCAGTACCATGGACAGCGTTCGAGGACACGCCGGCCCTCAAGATCCTGGACCTGAAGCACAACCAGCTGGACGTCCTGCCAGAGCATGCGTTAAAATTTTTGCCAGGTCTGACTTACTTAGACTTATCCTTCAATCAGCTTACGGTGATATCAAAGGAGGTCTTCCAAAACTGGCCTCTGTACCAAAAACTACAGAGCACGGAGGAGCGGGAGGCTTCAGGGCCGAACGTCGTGCTGGCGCTCCACGACAACGCGTGGCTCTGCGACTGCCGCCTGAAGGGCTTCGTGGAATTCATCAGGTCACTGAGTCCACCGATTATACTGATGAACTCCTACTTGACCTGCTCAGGGCCGGATTTTAGGGCGGGCAAGTTCTTCCACGAGATAGAGCTGCAGGCGTGCGTGAAGCCTATCGTCACCACCCCGTCCTCCAACATCAGCCTGCCTCAGGGTGCAAATGTCACCCTGCGCTGCCTCGCTAAGGCCAGGCCAGACCCCGCGGTGTGGTGGACATATGGCCTGAAGATAATCAGAGGATTTCATGGTAAGAGTGTGATGTCAACGATGTGTCATCCACACACCCAGAGTGATATCTGGTGGTAAATTAGATACTTTAACACATTTTAATCGTAGACTTTCTGGCCCGTCCTTAAGATGAGGAGGGCTAAATCTGGATATTGGCCCACTGATAATCACCACTGATTCTCTCGATCTGCACAACACCATCAGTGTTGATTAAGTGTGTTGGAGATTATAGTGTACTTCAGCCTACCTAATGTCAGCCGTGTTGGGCTACTGTGTAATTAAGTAAACATCTGCGTCATTAGACTTAACCTTTAGAGTGGAGTGCTTACTGCAGATCATGACTGCAAGTAACCAGTTCAGTATAAACAAACAGAAACCAGGCTGCTGCTGCCATCAGTGTCTCTGGTACTACCTCTGTTACCACTCCTTGTAAAAACAGTCATCTGTCACAATATTATGGACAGAAACCAGAGCTGGGTAGAGTAGCTGTTACTCAAGTAAAAGTACTTCTGTACGTATTTATATGTCATAATGACAATTATCCATGTAGACGTTAATAGTATTTTGTTTTATTTTTTTTAAATTAAAGACTACAATCCACACTACAGTAATGACAGTAATGACAGTAATGAAGCACTTGGATAGTTCACCTACACATAGTTTAAAGAGTATTTGTAACATTTCAACAGGTTATTAGTTGAGATTCAACAATTCAAGTTTCAATTTGTCTGTAGATATTTATTTATGGAAGATATATGAAAACATATTCACAGAATAATTTAGCTGAACTTAAACTATGAACTCATAGTTAGTCACCACAGGTCAATTGCTGAAGTTCAACTAAATTATTCTGTGAATATTTAGGTTTGTTAATGAACTGTCACATTAACTGCAACTAATAAGCTAATGAACTGTTTCAAATACTCTATAAACTATCTTTGGGTGGACTATCCTAATTAAAGTGTTAGCTAAGACATTAATTAGAACAACATTTAGGTTGCCAAGTAAGTAAAAAAAAATCCCATGCAAGCAAGTCATCAGTAGTCTTGTCAATAATTAGTAAAGAAGTTAATGGGTAAATAATAAGAGATCTTGTAAGTATTATTAGTATTAGTATTATTACAGTCCTAGAGACTGTTGCAATGTCTTTATACTGTACTTTAAGATAAATCCTGCAAACATGTTTGTTAGAGTTTAATCATTTGTTGATTAATTGATCAGTGGATAAAAAATAACTGTCCACTATTCTGACAATCCATTAATCATTCAAATCATTTTTCAAGTATAAAAACAATTGGTTCAAATGTTGTGATTGTAGATATATGCTTTTTTGTATTTTTTTTTTTTTTGTATGTAATTTTATTATTATGTTAAATTGAATATTGTTAGGTTCTGTACTGATGCTCAGACAAAAAAAGCTATTTGTTTACCACAGTTTGTGACTGCCATTATTTAGTGTTTTCAAATGATTGCAGAAATTATTGGCAGATTAATTGATAAGTAGAATTTTATTTGCAGTCTCACAATTTTTGTCTATTATAAAGCTGTTTATGTTTTGCCTTCATCTTTTTGTATGTCCCTGTTTGCATGTAGGAGTCATATTATTATTCAGACTGTTCCTTTAATGGGCACAAGTGGTTTAATTCACTGACTTTTTTTCTACCTTTGGTTGTATTCTGAGGTGCAAAAAGTTGACTGAATATGATAAAATAATGTGTTTTCAACTTGATATGTGGAAACCATTGTTAAGATAATGAACAAAATGAGTTGTCTATACTGAGTTTTATCGTTAAAGCTTGCATGTCTCTTGAAATAACATTGGATGTCCCTGTTTTTCCTCCCAGAGTCTCAGGAAAGAGTGGATGAGGACACCATCAGATCTCTCCTAGTGATCCCATCCCTCCATGCAGCTGACCGTGGTACCTACACCTGCACTGCTGTCAACTTCATAGGAAACTCCTCTGCCAGTGTCCTCCTGGAGGTTGCCTCTCCTGATGACTCCCCGTCTTCACTCTTCCCCAGCAACCTGGCTCCACCTGCTCCTGGTGATGAAAACGTCTACATTGACATCCGCATCGTCAAACAGACAGTGCGTGGTATTACCATTGAGTGGCACGCTGCCTTGGACCGCCCGGCCGAAACCTGGTTCACCATCCACTTTGGCCTCGCTGGCCCTAACAAGAAAGAAATGATCTACATCGGCCCTGGGATTCACTCTTACTCCGTCTCTGATCTGATGCCTGCTACCAAATATGAAATCTGTGTAACGCTTAAGAGTCAGGCACCACGTCCCGGCCAGTGCATTGTGTTTGTGACAGGAAGTGACATCACTGAGATGGAGCAGAGGGAGAAGCTGATTCACATAGTGGTGATAGTTTTAGCCATGGTGCTGGCTGTGCCTATAGGCATGTATGCCTGCACCACTGACACTAAGTTTACCTGCCTGGAGGGCATCGTGGCATCCTGGAAGAACCGGCGGAGGGACAGCAGCCCGTCCGGGATGGAGCGGGAGAGGCAGGGCACCTTTGACAGCCTGCAGGCCGCCAGCGACGAGGGCCTGGTTATGAAAGATTCCAGTGAAGACAGGAAGGTGAGGAGGAGGTCAGATGACAGACAGTATAAGGGCAAAGCTGACCACAGCAGACTCACAGCTGAACTATATTAAATTTCTGTTTTTTGAAGCAACAAAGGAAAACAACAAACTGATCTTGTAATACACCAATATCTCTCTACATCAGTTCATTTTGTAAAGTAGAGTAGAAAACATAGATCTGATTCTAATATATTAGCACAATATTCAAATGAATGACCGTGTTACCTGCCTTGGTTTTAATCTCATCTCTCCCTCTGTTCTAGGCCGTGGAGTTTATTGCAAAGATGTGAATGATGACCTAAGAGTGTAATTCAAGGATTTTCACCACTGTTTGCAGTTTTTTTCTGTCTGAAATTACATGTTTGTCTTTGTACATGATATGTTCAAATGTCAATTATCACACATTTAAAATTGCTGCTGTATGAAGCCTTTGTGGATATTCAAATGGAGGAGTGCTCACAATTAATACTGATGTGTACATTTTGTAAGTTTTTTAGTAGGATATGCAGACTTTATCTTCTGCTCTATCTTTATTTATTTATCTATTTATTTCCGTGTTAGCACTTTAATATTGCTTTATGTATTCACATATGTATTTATCAGACTAATTTCATTTTGGCTTACATTGACTCAACATTGTCAATGACATGGAAATATATTTACATATTTACATCTTTAACCTGATGGTGATTGTGTGAAATGATAAAGTGATTGTGCACTCTGTCAGTAGATTTAGTCAAATGAAGTCAAACTATTGTACAGTATGTCACAACAGCTTTGGGGAGGTTATTTTGAAATGTAATAGGTTGCGTATTACTGATAACACTGTTAAAAATATCATCATTGTTATTAATTTACTACATTTGATAACTTTTTTACTCTACACAATGTTTTAAACTGGGCATGAATAGACTATGACAAAAGAAGGCATTCCTGCACGATGAAAAGATACAAAGCAACAGATTGAATGTTATATTCTACATTTAAAGTTTTTACTGACAAGAATATGTACAGATGTAACCTCTTTTGATTTGTAACTGTAATTTAAGTACATGTAACTAGTTACTCCACAACACTGGAAGAACATATATCTGTTGAGTTTTTTTGTTTGTTTTTATTGGTCTTTATAAGAGCAAGAATACACATTATGTATCAGTGGACTCTGGTAAATACCAAATACACAATATGAAATGTTCAATTACAGCTTTTCATGTGCATTTAGTGTGTTTGTGTGTGTGTGTGTGTGTGTGTGTGTGTGTGTGTGTGTGTGTGTGTGTGTGTGTGTGTGTAAATTAATTTGCTAATTAAAATGTGCATTTTATGTGAATGAAAATGCATTAGAAACATATCTCTTAATAATCAGTACAAACATGGAGGAATGGTGGAATGATTCCAGTAAGCAAAAACATTTTCACATGAGTACCTGTTTAGTGATTTAAAGGAGCAGTATGTAAGATAGACAGGGATTTTGGTGGCATCTGGTGGTGAGGACTGCAGATTGCAACCAGCTGAAGCTTCTCCCGGTTACAATTCCTGCAGTGTTGGTTATTCAGAAAGTTTTTACCAAGAGCCGGATTATCTGCAGAGGTCTCCTCCTCTCCAAAACAAACGGACCAGGTGATTAAAACTGGTGAAAACATTACAAATGAGCATTTCTGACCCATAGCACCCATAACACAAGTTTACAAACAGAAAATTGCAAGGACTGAAAATTGGCAACACTGGAGCATTTCCCTTTTGTAGACAAATGACTGAATTTGATAACCATGGTTACCACTGAAGTGAAGTCTTATTCCTACACAAACTGTGACTGTAAAGTTTCATTAACATATGTTTAATCCTCCCTGCATCACTGTACATGCACGTCACAGTTCCTCATCTCCCACTTCTGCGAACACAACACACAGCAGCCACGCGTCACACATGATCTGTGCCGACCGACCCAGACAGATGGCACGCCGGATATGCCTCGGCCAATGGCATTGTTCTTTTGACATAATACCCAAACACTGGCATCCTCTCCAACATCCCCTCCTGCCGTCACTTTATGATCAGATCACACGAGCCCCCTCCTCCACCTCTCTGTGCTGTCTGCTGTAATGCAAGCGCTTCATCTCTGCTGGGGCCTGCTTCTATTGACTTAAGATCAGGGTTTAAAATGACTGGCTGAGATTGGCAGCTCTCGTTTTCTGGAGCATGGACGCATCTGCTTTCTTGCTTGTTCAGGCGTGTTTATATGATTTGCTGGTGAGGGATTGATGCTGCTTTTTGTTGTAATCCTCATGCACTGTCTCTGACACAAGACAGTGTGTAGATCACATGTGAATTACATCTTTATCTTATTTTTCTCCTTATGTACCCTGGTGTTGCATAAAGCAGTATGTTATCAAAACACTACACTGCATAAAAGCTGCTCATCTCATGGGCTGTAACATTCAAAGATCAAGGGTTAGGCTTTACACAAAATTTTTTTTTTCATACTTTGCCTATCCAGAAATGAAATATTTCATTTACCTTTTACAACCACCATTGCTTGAAACACACAGCATGGTTTTTGAGCCATGTTCATAGCTTTCTTTCATTCTAAAGCATGAATGCTCTTTGCAACTTTTAACTCTGTAATCCTCTATCAAATAGCCCAGTAATCCTGGCGGCCTCTTACATGGCATAATGCATGATCATTTGGGCTGCTCCTCATATTTCCTCATTTCATTTCAGAGCATTAACAGCTTGCAACACTGAAAAGTTTTTACGTGTGTGACAATTTTGACCTGAAATTTGTGTTTGCTTTCTCAAGAATCTTTGGGACTCTGCTGACCTGAAAAAGCATCACACATTTATTTATATAATCTGAGTTTAGGAGGCAGTCTTTACTTTGTCAAATAAAAAAAAAAATTAATCCCCAGAGTCCTCTCTGCGTCATCATAACATACGAAATGTGCCAGCAGAGGCTGCAGAAAGTTCAATGCCAGTCACACACATCTTGTCAGTCCAAACTAAATCAGGGCAGATGGACTTTTGGTTTTTTGCCAGCCATGCAATATTGTGCAAAGATGAACAAGTTGGTCCTTGGATTAGAGAGGGTAATCTGCACATTTCATGTTTTATGTAACTTTTAAATAGTGTGCATGTTTGGTCATGATGTCTACACAAATACCCAGCGAGTGGTTCAGTGTAACTTCATAATTGGTAGTGCTCACATTGATATTGGCGCTAAGGAGAGCAAAAGGGCTTGTATCAGGATAATATATTACATATTTCAGAACATCTGGTGAGGTCTCACAAAAAACATTAGCAAATCTGATATTGTTGTGTAAGGCCTTCTTCATACATCTCACTCTGACTCCCATCATATGCATATCCCTGTTTTTTTGTGACTGTTATTCAGTACCTGGACCCACAGCTTTATTCATACTGCTCTAATTTTTACCATAGCGATGATTTGGTTACAGCCAAAATAAATCTTTTTCTTTCATCCAACGGTTGTGATCAAGCAGCTTCTCCTCCGTCTCCAGAGGGAGGCAGTAGAGTATATTTGCAGGCTTCTTAAGGAGGTGTTGGTCTTAAGCTATAATGGCAGTAAAGCTGTTTTTCTCTATGTGTTTCACAAAGCCTTCAAGGCTACAGTCTAATGATCTGAGCATCCTGGACTCTGGTGTGGTGTAATCCCGGGTAGCTGTAACTGGTTGTAACCAGATAGGTCCCACTGTCTGACTCAACTGAGTGATTTCAAATCTAGAAGTGTTTTTATGGGCAAACTGAATCTACTTGTCAATTATCCAACTACATATTAATTTTAACTTTAGATGTATTTGTGGAGCGTAACCTTGTACATTAACCATGTACCGTAGCCTACTTAAAGCTACAGCAGGTAACTTTTATGAAGAATTTTTTTTTTTTTTTTTTAATTTTTGTAATATTTGATTAAACTGTCACATCTGACAGTAATAAATGTAATAATAAATGACAAAAGTTTTTGTCCAGCACACAGGCCACTTGGAGGGAGGCTTCAGTAACACTCTCCTGCTGTGTCAAAGATCTCACAAACAACTTGTTCGCTGATTCATAGGAAGATTTTAACTGTTGAAGTTTTGTTGTCCTCACTGCTTGCTGTAAATCTTGCTGCTGTAAATCACTGCTTGTGCACATGCTGTGCAGCCAACAACAGTGTTAATGACAAAGTCAAGTAAACAGAAGAAGGCCGACAATGAGTAAATGTCAGTGCAGCTTTTGTTGAGAGAGCTGAGACCTGACATGATTTAAAACTAAAGCCGAGGATATTGAGCATGGGAGCAGGAAACGGATGCTGCGCAGCATGTGGACAAGCAGTGTTTGATGCTGCACTGGAGAGTCCTTCTAGCTTTAATTGGTTGTTTTCATTCAGTTGCATTGCATTCTTGCAAATGCCATTCGGAGCCCAGTTTTTTTTTTCACAGATTATCTGTTACATGTACTACTGATGGAATATAGTGATAGTTTCAGCACATATGATATAAAGTTATTCATAAATTGCCTACTGTAGCTTCAAGTACAATTTTGAAGTGCTTGTACTTTACTTTTACTGCAAAACATTAGTCTAACAGCTGTAGTAACTAGTTACTTTTATGGAAAAAACAACACATTTTACAAAAGATAATGCACTTTTATGGATTAAATTAATCTAAATTTATATAAAGCAGTTATATCAGCTTCACCTCTAACTACAACATTATAGTACTGGTTTAATAATTATATCAGTAATGATGTAATTTGTAATGCGATGAAATAACACTGACTGAGGCTACTGCTTTGATAGCTGATGCTGACACTTTTGTGCTTTTATCAAAGTAAAAATGCATGTAAAAAAAGGATTTTCATAGTGTGGAATTACTTGTTTTGCTTAAGTACAATGATCTAAAAACTTTTTCCACCACTGTTTAAATTACAAATGGAGTTCTTTTATTGGTAGTAAAACCCTGACAGTTGTTCTGACAACAATATTTTTTGACAAAACAAAGACATCAATTGAACCAAAAAAAACACCAAATATACAGCAGTAAACAAATGACACCCAGTCCTTTAAATCAGAATATAAACATTACGTGACGGCTGCAGAACAGGGGTCTTAACAGTGCGTTACACCTGCGCGGAAGGATTAAGAGTCTTCCTAACGTGATCACTTTGGTTCCCTTCCCTCAGGCTGATCTCTTTAGTCAGTTCAAGTGTCATGAAATCTCTTGTAAGGAGCTTGGTCGTATCCCAAATAAACAGTCTTGCTTGTTGAAATCTGAATGACTTCATTCCCGACAAGGGATCTGGGGTGAGGAACTTTAAGCCACTAGTGTGTCAATAAATGGTTCAAAAGGTGGAAGTTATCTGTTACAGAATGACACATAAATAGGAAACAAATAATGAATTGAAAACATGTTCTGAATTATGATACACATGAAGGTTTTTTTTTCTCATCACATGAAAATTGAAATTCAAAATTATTGATAGACAAGGAATTAAGCCGTTTCAGTGTATTTGATCGCTGAAAACACACACACACACGCACACACAGTCACACACACATGCATGCACGCACACACACAAAGCACTATTAATGCATGAGTTTCACAGTTCATTATTGACCTTGGAAACATCAGTCGACAAAACAGTCTCTCCTCAAGGTCCAATAAGCGGCCATTCTGGAGCTTTTTTATCATCATCTTCATCATCTTGACATGCAGTCTGCCCACTTGCTGGATACATCCACACTCTTTTAAATGTTCTTTTTCATTTGTCTACACAGTAACATGGATGAGAAGAAGAAAAAAATGGAAAATTTACATCACATTTCTGAAACTGAGCAGATTGGACCTGCTGATAAAGGTGGTGAAAGCTCCAGGACAGTTATTAAATGGACCCTGAGGTGAGATTGTTTTGTCAAGCGCGATTATTGTTTCAACATCCTCTTCTGCTCAAGTCTCAGCTTGAGTTCTGAAACCAGCGCTAAGTTCTTTGTGTCCTGTCTGTTCATCACTGGCTTCTTTCTGGGTTTGGGTGCCACGGTTGCAGAGACGGTGGGTACGGCCCACTGCCTCTCCCCTGGGATGTAGGAAGGTGGTGGTGGGGGAAGTGATGGGGCACAAGGAGGCGGAGGCCAGTGTCTCACAACATTGCCCACATTGTTGTTATAGTTGACATTCTCCACTATGACTTCTGGCTCTGGCTCTGGCTCTTCCTCTTCTACTCTGAATTTCTCTCCGGGAGTTTCTGCAGCCTTTAAGGGGTTTTTGAAGTTCCACGGCTGTTTTCGCGGCCTCCTTCTCACGCGGCGGTTAGGCAGGATGCGGTTGGACTTTTTGTTGCGCATGAATGTTGCAGTGGAGATGATGACCGTGATTATAACCATGAGACTAATGACACCAGCAAGCATGCCTAGGATTTGCAAAGGCTTGTTTCTACTCTGCATCAAAAATGATCCCAAAGGCCCCCCATTGAGTTCAGTCTGTAAAAGAGCACAGGGAGAATTTACATCCATGGGACTGAAGTCAAAGTCGGTCACACAAAGATTAAAGGAATACCTCATCCACAAAATTACCATTTCTATATCAATTACTCACTCTGTGTTACTTTGAATTTATGAGAAAAAGGTTGTTTTTCTCAGCTGCCTCTCTATGTTGAACATAGAATCTAAAATGGCAAACATTGTTGATGGAGTGAAGTCATTTAGGTGTGTGTTGCACAACTCCCGCAGTATAATCCAACCCTCATATATGGAGTCATATGTTCATTACTTCCCAAACAAATGCTTTTTTGCTGAAAGCTTATGATTAAAATCACTTCCACATAAACAGTCTAACATAGAGATGAGTAGTGCTCCTCGGTTACTACAGGTAATACAAAACCAGAGTTCAAGTGCAAACACCTGCCCAGGTGTGCTGGTTGTAGATGGAAGTGTTTTGAATAGTAAGGTTTTAGCAAAAATGCATGTGTTTTGGAAGTACTGAGCATATTACTGGATGAATTAGACTTGGATTATAATGCACAAGTGGTGTGAAAGTTTGTAAATAGATGTTTCGAAAAAGTTTTGCTGTTGTTAAACACGGCCCCCATTCACTCAAATTCATCAATAATTGTCTCCATTTTTGGATTCTATGTTTACCCTGAAGACATGAGAGATAAAAGGACAAAGGTTGTCCTAACAAATTCAATGTAACACAGGGTGAGTAAATGATACACACATGGTCATATTGTCGGTGAAGTTTTCCTTTAACCTCTTAATATTGTCCCGTGTATGTACTGTAGTACTGCATGTGTTAGCTGTTTGGCCAAATATATCTATATGTGAGGTGCAAAATACAAAACTGTAAATTATTCTAAATTAATAAATTACTGCAAATGTACTGCTGTGACACTGTACAATGAATATGCTTAAATTCACTGTTTTACTGTTTATATTTTGTCAAGACAAGATCAGAGAGGTTGACTTGGAAACCCATGGCTGAGACCATCCCAAATCTGGCTATAAATATTGTATATGGATTGGCAATTTTGGTGATGGTTGTGTGTGAGTACTGAATCAGAAAATGGAAGGGAAAAAAAGCATGAGAAAATGGGGGGAAAAAAATGTGCTCCTGTACTCTTTCACAGACACAAAATCCTTTGAAAATGAATTGCTACAAATTCTTAGTAAAAACTACAGTACTGCTGTGCTGATGATCTCAAGGCAAGCTTCATTTACGGCACAGGCCTCCTTATAATCTTTCTGATCTTGCCCTTGGATTGTACACGGGACTTTTTCACAGAGTTCCAGTATATAAGAGTTGAAATGAAGATTGTTAGTGAAATGGCGAAGGTGCCAATGGTCAAAAAAATCCCAAACACAGCCCCTGGACGTTTCCTTAGGCCCAAGAAGTACGAGACAAATCTGGATTTGACCTGAAAACATGACAGTTGCATTTGTGTAAGAGTCAGATTTTTTAATGTCTAAAAACTTTTAAGAAAGCAACTAATTAATCTGATAATCTGGGCAGTTACGAAGTGGGTTATTCTGCAGAAAAGGTGCACCCCTGCATACAAATTGATTAGATTATTCAACATCGGATCATTGGCTTGAATTAAAAATCGAAATTGATAGACAATCCAATTGCCAGAATAAATTGGCATTGTACACTTCTGCAAACTATGGATATGTAACTTTTGCACATTACTATGTGGCAGATACATTAAACATTATGTTTCTTTACATTTCATCAAGGCTGTGGTTAATGTGTGTTTAGTTTTAGGTTATGGTCGGGAAAAGATCATGTTTTTTCTTGAGATACTAAATTTTGGGCTCCACCCCAATGAAAACGCAGCAATGTCTCAGTAAAAAAAAGACTGGTTTTTAGTGGCACCATCCTGGCTGTAAATGCTGTGATGACTCACTAAAAAAAAAAAAAAAGTTTTGATGTTTGTTGGTCCAGAACAATGGTCCACAGCTTGGCAGATATCTGGCCAAGGTGTCACATTATCCACCATCCCCCTCATCTCCCAATGACAAAAGTCAGCCCATACTAATACTAATACTATGACAATTAGGAAACATACGAATGTAATGTACTGGTGGTTTGCAGACATGAACAATGCCAGTATTTTTCATGTATTTGAAGTGTAGAACTTAAGAAAAATCTGTATAATTCATCATACTGTTTATGTAAATACTCCTCAAGGTTTGATTGACATCTAACTACTTTTTTGCAACTTACAGCCTCAGTGATGTCGATCTTGATGACCGCAGTGGTGCTGAAGGACGGTTGGCCTCGGTCGCGCGCCTGCACCACCAGCGACCAGGTGCAGTCTCTCTGCTTTGTGATGTTCTGAATGATGGCCATTGACTTGATGTAGGACTTGAGCATGATCTCTCCTGTGTCGGCGTCAATGTCAAAGATGTTGTTGTCTGGATCAGCTTTCATGATGGCGTATTCAATGACATTGTTGGGCACTTCTGCATCATCGTCGACAGCCTGTGTAGATGAGGACAAACGTCATGGTACTGACTTTTGTTCATGAGTTTCACCTCGTTCGACATAATAAATCACAAAAGGGCAAATACCTCTATTTTCACCGGTGCTCCAATCACCATAGTCGTCTCAAGGAAGTTGTCATTGAATTCAGGTGGATGGTCATTTAGGTCCAATACAGTCACAAAGACCTCAGCCAGGCTGTACTTCCCCTCTGCGTCCTCTGCCTTCACATAGAAGTTATACTTGGACCTCACCTCCGCATCCAGGCTCGCCCACGGCTGTGTGTAGATGATCCCAGAGGCAGGCTGGATCAGGAACCTGTAAATATGATGGTAGTTCAGATTTACAAAATGCATGCAGATACTCATGTTTTCCTACACCTTTTTTAACATTTAATTTTATTTATGGTTATTGTGTATAAAGCTTTGTTTTCTTCTTTCTGAGAATGTATTCACTGTTTTCTAATGTGAGCATTTTACTCAAGACCACCTCTGTAGAGGGATGAGTAGCATTTCACACTGTGGGGTTCATGACTGGGATTCGGTGCTTTAGATTTAATATTATTGATGCTACTGATAGCCTTAACCTAAAAATGACTGGTCAAAATTTTTATAGCCAGACTGAGTATGTATTGCAAATATCCATAAATAAATTCTTCCAAGTCAAAATGAACATTTCAGATACACACAATGACATTCCTGCTATCCACATTTATCATACCAGATAATGCTATTATGGAGATCTAAAATATAATTGTGGATAATCAAGTAACTCTTTTTATTGTAAAACTGTGTTTTATCTACATGTCAACAGATATCCAAAATATATTTATGAAACTGCATTGTTACTAGTTATAATTCTAATGGTAGTGAGTAGAATAGCATTTTTACTTCATGCTTATTGTAGATATTTGTGATGACATTTTTACTAGACAAAATATAATTTTAGGCTACGCTCTCTGTAAGCACAATGAATTGTTGACACATGTGTCAATCACGCTGCACCTGCAGCCGCCTCCCTCCTCCAGCTCCCACGAGCCAATGGCAGCCTGTCCCACTGACACCAAGTTTGACTGTCCTCCAAAACCAAAAACAAAACAAAAAAAAGAAAAATGCATGGATGCGAGGATAAGTCGCAGGTACATTACTGACTGAAAGTTTTCTGTGAGTTTTAGTCGGATGTTAACAAATGGAGAGAGTCGGAAAGGTCCTGGCTCGTTCATTCAGCAAGCAAAGATGTTACGTTTTGCTTCTGTTGTCAACTTTTTTTCTGGAGGTGAGAGGAAGTCGGTTCTTGCCAGAGACGGTGTTGAAGACTAGAAAGATACGTCAGGTTTCCTTAGCATCCATGAGCATGCAGAAAGTTCTCATGAATGGAAAGAGTTGGACAAAAGTTTGGCCTCGCGGAGCGCCGCAGTGTGCACACCTGAAAGGTAAGCTTTATTTTCTCTTCAGTCGTTAGACTGCAGTCTATCAGTCAAATGTGTTTGATGCACAATTGCAAGAGAAGAGTGGTAGGGGAGACTGGGGACAGTTATGACACTTATTGCATTTCTCTCAGACCACACCAACCAAAATTTTATATAGAAAACTTCCATCTGTGTGCTATTTACCCATACATATGACATATCATTCACAATATGTATTTGAAGGAAAGAAGTCAGATGTTGCAACTGACCCCAACCTCGGGGATGAAAATACTGTTGTTTTGTCTGTGTTGATATGCTGCTTAGCTTGGAGACTGTTGTTATCACTATATTATCACTTTGAGCAAATAACCCTTGCACTGATAATTTGAGTTAGATGTGTTGGTATTTGTTGTGTTGTTTGCTTGAAGTGTATTGGCCTTTCTGTATTATTGTTAGTATGGTACATTGCACATAATAAGGCGGCATAATTGTTTTTTTTGCCTAGAGCGGCAAAAGAGCATTCTCAGGCCCTGCCAAGCAGTACGCTGCAGCAGACCTGTTGGACACCAATAAGAGTGGGTGCTTTTTAATGACAGTTGGGGACAATGCCAGCTGAGATTGTGACGATAAAAGCTGTTACCAAAACAAACAGTGATCTTTCCCTGTAACCCAAACCGGTCTAAAGCTAGACAAGACTGTGGCAACGAAAGCAAGTTTTTGTTTAGGACACACTGGGACATTTCCAACTAAGACTCTGATGACATAAACAAGTATTTCAAGCCAAGCTGTGATCTTTTTCAATCTATTACCAAGTGTTTTTTTTTTTTTGCTCCTAATCCTAACCACACATTATTCGCAGTGTTGTAACAACATAAAGTTGAAAATTGAAACATAAATAAATATACATTTTCAACATTTAGGCTATGTAAGAAATGTACAAATGTAACATAACTGTGGTTTGCAGAAAGGTACAATGGCAGCATTTATATTGCACTTGAAACTTTAAAGCAATAGTTCATGCTGCCAAACAGTGGTGGAAGAATCCTTCCCCTAAGTAAAAGTACTAATGCCACACTGTGTAACTGTGTTACAAGTAAAAGTCCTGCATTGAAAATATTAAAATATTACTTAATTAAATGTAAGTAAGTAGATTCAGGAACATGTACTTAAAGTATTAAAAGTAAAAGTACACAATGCAGAAAAAAATATTTAAAAAAAAGAAACACCACACCCTAAGAACCTCAAAATTATAACCCCCCCCAAAAAAACCTAAATAATTTTAAAAAAGAGAAAAATACTTGTTTTAAATGTTTATCCATTTAATTTTTCTGATTGATTAATAACTAGTTGTTGCAGTTGTTGTATAAACATATATATATATATATATATATTACTAAAGTGACTGCAGTGAAGTAAAAAGTACAATATTTCCCTCTGAAATGTAGAGGAGTACAAGTTTAAGTGGCATGAAAAGAAAATACTAACCTCAAATTCAAACTTATGTACAGTACTTGAGTAAACGTACTGAGTTATATTCCACCGCTGCTGGCAAATAAGTCATGAAAGATTAAACTGTTACCATACAGAGCAAGAGTGGGCGCAGACTGTTTCACTGACTGATTTGTTTCATTACTCCGCAGTGACTTTGCAGTCACAAGCAAAGAACAGTCTATTTTCTCCTCCAATCCCATTAAAGGATTAACAAAGACAGAGGACAAGCAGACAAAGATCAGGAGAGCACGGCCCTGGGTACACTCGAGTATTCAACAAGATATTGTAGAAAGGCGTAAAGTCAGAAATATAAAATGCATAATAAGACATGTAGCCATTTACTGCTTCATAATACATTTCATTGAGATGTTTTAGAGTAATCTGAAGTCACAGTTTCAAAACAAGCTAAAATACAAGTGTTTCAAATCTCCCTCTTCTTCATTTTGGCAATCCTGGAATTTCCTGGATGCGATATGGCATCACATATCTCGCTGCAGTGCTTAAAATCTCTACTGAGAAGTCCAAAAATGCTCTACTGCTGCCTACAGTTCATCGTATACAGAGTGGTTTGTTGGAAACAGCCCTGAGAGATTAGACACATCCTAACTAATGTACACCTGTCTGTTTACATTAACGCTGCATTTTACAGGTTCATGTTTCCTTTGCTTTACTGTTTCCAAATCCAGGTCCTGGCAGATAGAAATCTGGTTAAAAAGCAAACATTGTAAAAAATGTGACCTTTAGGACTGTGTAGTGATGTGAGAGAAAAGACAAGCTGTGGGTGTACTGTGTGTTATTAAGAGAGAACAATGACCACTGAGCCTTTTTCTCAGAGGTTAGACTTCTAACTGGAAATCTAATAAAAATCGAGTTGAGAGAAAATACCAGCAAATCCTCTGAGGGACTACAGTGCTTAGGTGCAATAAACAGAATCGTGTTCAACAATGAAAAACAAGTTTGCTGTCATAATTCTGTATAGCTCTCAGGCAGATGTGCATTTGCTGGGGTGGTCCTCATTTAATACAGTGGTTTGCAATTAAAATGCCACATCTGCCATTTAACTGAGCTAAGTTCTTAAAGGCGACCAATCATGTTTTTTTCCGTATTTTCTGTTGCGTGCTCCTGTTAAACAAGGCCAAAGTTTCAAATAATGAGGTAAACGTATGTGAAAGTATTTACAATGAGCAAAAACCTCGGGCTTCAATGTATACGTAATGATGTGAGGGGAGCTTTAGGAGACAGGTGCTAAAACAATGTGTTTTTAGACGGAGGGTGAATACTGGCATTCCAGCACAGACAGTACACTGTAAAATCTGACAAGTTGATTTTACTGAAAGAAATCTAGGAAATTGAATGGCTTTAGAAATATAATAACAATTAGACTTAACTGATGTTTACATTACATCTAATTGTTAAGTTCGCTTAACATGTAGTTATAGTTACTTAATTTTGTGAAGTTGTTGCAACTTATATGACAAGTTTGATTAAATCAATCTCTTGAAGTTTTAGCAACTTTATTAAACCAAGTATTGTGCTATATTTCTGTATTCTGTTGGTTGCAGACTAGCCAATCATGTTTGTATTTTCTTTAGCATATTATCAAAACAGAACTTGCAGATCTCCCAGCTTCATCATTGGTGTATTCCTCTTTTTCATGATCCCTTCAAGTTGGATTAACTTGGTTTACTGAAGTTGATAACACTTAGAAAGAACAAGGTAATTTCAATTGTCATCTTTAAGTTGAATCAACTTCACATAATCAAGTAAATATAGCTAAATTGTAAGTAAACTTAACAGTTAGGTGTAGAGTAAACATAAATTAAGATTTATAATCATCTTTTTAATGTATAAGAAAAATAATGTGTTGTGTTGTGTGTAATGTGGGTTTTTTTTACATTAAAGCATGTCAGTATATTCCAGTAAAAAACCCAAATACAAATATGAACCTGAAAATGAGCATAATAGGCCCCCTTTTAAGATAAGTGCCTTTTATGCTTTGATAAAAACGAACATTGTTGTCTGTTTTACTACTGCCAACAATACTCAGGGAATTAACTGCTAATAATGTTGCATAAGCCTTTGCAGTTTTTTTTGTATGTTTTCATTCTCATTTGCTGGATGTCACCAGCTGATTTTCATCATAAGTCACGAGTCACGAGTTTATACTGACATAATCACCACACAAAGACAGGTGAATAGATTCAGGGAGGCAACAAAAAGGTGTTGTGCTTTGGAAACACAGTCTGGTTGTAATATGATTATTTCTCTTGTGCAGAATAACAAAAAATATCCCACCCCTGCATTTTAATTATATCTTATTGTGACTCTGAAAGAACGGTGTTCAAGCATTGATGAGCAAATAGCGGTCATTTGATGTGTGGAGGTGTATTGGCATTGTGGTTTGGATATTACAGCCAGATATCTTGAAAAAATAATAGTGTCATGAGGATGAGAGGAATTTGGACAGAGACAATTTCTTTCAGTTTAAGCTACATTCTCATATTATTTTGTGCCTGTTCAGCCACTTTGGTCGGCCGCATTTGTTTTTAAATGTGTTCCATGAATTAAGTATGACTTGATTTATACTCACAAGTCAGCCCCTGATCCGTAGATGGAGTACTTTACTTCACCCCAAGGTCCTGAGTCTGGGTCTGTTGCCTGTGCATAAACAGAAAAGACAGATTATAGAGAAAAAAAACTGAATTTGGTTCTTGCACTTGCATGAATTATGTCTGTTAATTTGCAATTCCTTTTTATGTTCTTCAGTGCAATATGTGGCTCATTGAGCAAAGGCATATCCCACTTACTTTCTACGTCCTACCTCTGATAAACCTTAAAAACATAGATGTGCTTGGAGGTCTTTACTAAAGCGTAAAAGAGATGTCTGCAGCCATGGGCTCAGTAAACTGAATGAATCGGTGCTGGATTGGAAGGTGGTGTTGCAGGGGTCAGCTATAAAAAGACTGTTTTTTGTTTGATGTCATAGAAACATCATCATGGGCATCAGCTAATCTGTCTGTCTGTCGCTGCAGGGATGCCTGTTCGCTATCTCCGTGTGTCCAAGGTCACTTGTTGGCTGTTCTTTTATCTGATTGAAATTGCCTGGGATCAAGGAAATGAGCCTCTGTGGTGTTCACGCAAGGGCAGGATTTATCAGCGAGCCTCCCTGTTGCTTTGAGCCTCTGCAGGGCTGATACAAACTGACAAGGGCAAAGCATGAGATACTATAAAAAAAAGTATCTATCCATCCATCTATCCATCTATCCATCTATCCATCTATCTATCTATCTATATATCTATCTATCTATTGCTAAAAGTGTTCATGTTATTTTTGCACATATTTTTGTGCTGCAGCTGCATGTGCTACCAAGTATTAGGAAAAAAATCTGGGAATTTGGTGTTACACAACAAAATGAAAGTGATAGCCATCTGGCAGCTTACCTCGCCTAGCTTTTATCTACATGTTTTCACATATTATCCCAACCCCCACTGCTCAAAAAGTCTACATTTAGGGAATTAATGGCCCTGCTTGGGCATTTTGGTAAAAAATCAGTATTCCTCTTTAGCTCAGAATGACGTACTTTGGTGTTGGCATGTATTTTTAGCTAGGGCGAAGACTCTCTCTCACCGTGACTGACACCACATTAGAGCCGCCGGGTGAGTTTTCTGGAATTCTGGCGATGTAGTAATCTGAGGAGAATTTGGGGGCGTTGTCGTTCGTGTCCAGGAGATGGATGACAACATCTGCTGTCGCACTGAATCTCTCGGGTGTGTCAACCTCAACTGCAAGCAGCTAAAAAAGAGAACGATTAGAAATAAATAAATAGAGAAATGATGCAAGAGTTGCAAGTGGTGGTGGAAATGCACCGCCATTTGTTGGGAGGTGTGTACATGTGTGATCCAGTCTAAGGGGTTAACCTTATATGTGAGAAAGTGGTGTTTCTCATAGTCCATGGCAGCAGAGTCCTCCACTAAGATTGTGACTTGGGCCTCATTGAGTACAGTTTGAGGGACAACTCGCAGCATCCTTCCTGGTCCAATCAGTCTCAGATTGAATTTAGCATTTGCACCCTGCAAGAGCACAACAAACATCATCACATTAGTCAGATATGTTATACATGCATGCACCTATTTTTAGCAATCTGCATTTGTTACAAAGCTATCGCACACAGTATAATCCATGCAGTATATATTCCATTCAATCAATATAAAAGCTTGTATCTTTTCATTATTACAGTAATGTATGAGAAATCAATAGGATATCAGTAGCAGCGGTAATATACTTGGTGAAACATAATATTGCTGGACAAAGAGAGCTCGACCTCATGTTGTAACAGTATTATCAGACATTTGGTGACATCAGCCATTTGGATGAGGCTCATGCAAGGAGCTGGAAACACAAAGAGACTTGCATAAGCTGACAAATGGCACAACTCTGGTGCACCTTTTAATTTGTTTTGGCTTATTTCCAAATTTGTGCACTTTTTAAAGGGATTGTCTGTGATAATGGCAGGCTTAAAAGTCATTTCATGGACAGAAAGGTGAACATCAGCCTGAACACAAAGCTGCAGTACAATGAATGCTGATTAAATCAGTTTCTTATTAGATAACTATTTAATTTGGTTGGAAAATGAGTGTCATTACATAACTGCTGTAACATAATTACTGTTCCTCTTTCCTGGTTAACCGAGGCAGATTTCAAAGACCATAATACTCTATCAGTGCTAAAAGATGAAACCTGCACAGTAAAACATCAGTAGAAATAGCAATTGTTTGTGATTTGTTGAGTCATTTTTTGGAGTATCAGAGTGGAATGTTGGCATTGCGTGTTTCTGGAAACCACGGATATGATACATTTGTATGTTTCATATGAATCATATTGACATAGTTCAGATTATATGTTTATAAAACGAGTTTGTCATCAGCAGAAGGAAAGGATGGTGGGTGGATTGGCACCTAGGCGAGACGGCGGCCACCAGGCTGCGAGGCAGCTGACCACTTCAGAACCAGTGACACTGTCAACCATTTTTTGATGAGACCTTTGGACATTTCAAGTTGTGTTTGTAGTGACAAAACTGGATATTTTTTAATTGAGACATTTAGAAATTTCCAGCTTTGTTTATGGTGACAAAATCTGGTATTTTTATGAGATCTGACACGTCCAGTCGTGTTTGTGGCAATAAAACCAGGTATTTTCAACATTATGTTGGAACACTTGCAGCCGTGTTTGTAGTGACAAAACCGGTTATTTTTTAACAAGACGTTGGGAAATTTCCAGCCGCATTTGGGGCAACAAAACCGGGTATTTTTTGATGAAACTTTGAAATTTTTTCAACCGTGTTTGTGGTGACAAAATCTGGTGCTTTACGCAAGACTTTTCCAGTCCTGTTTCTAGTGACAAAACTGGGTATTTTTTAATAAGACATTGGAAACATTCCAGCTGTGTTTGTGGTGACAAAACAAGAGATTTTTTTAATGAGACATTGAAAAATTTTCAGCGTTTGTGGTGACAAAACTGAGTATTTTAAACCTAAACATAAAGTTTTCTTAACCCGAACAGTGTTTTTTGTGTCTAGACCTCACCACATGTTAAACATAGCGTTGTCACAGCAAGAAATTAAAAATTGACAACAATAGTGGTCTCCTCACCTGATCAGAGTCGTTGACAGTGATTTTCAGCCCCCGGAGTATCTCTCCCTCTGGTGGATGCTCATACATGGTCAACTCAAACATGTTCTGCGGGCCTTTCTCCCCGTAGAAAGTAGGTGGATTATTGTTGAGGTCCACCACACGGATCACCACTGTGGTTATGCTATAGTCCATGAGTCTGCCTTCAGGACTTACTTCTGATGCCTGGACACACAGAAGGGTAGAGGTTGTGAAAGTAAGCTCACATTTATCATCGAGCTTTTGGGATGTTCGGGCTTATCAGTTTCACTAGAGCAGATTTTTTTGTGAGCTGAAACTTACTTTGACTTTAATGTTAAAGATTTCTCTCTTCAGAAACATGGGGAGCGTCAGCAGCCTGATGAGACCGCTTGTTTTATTGATGCTAAAAACACCATCGTCACCTGGAGAGACAAACAGCATATGGACGTATGAGCACTTTTGCTTTATTTCAAAATCACTCCATTTGTCTTTGAGTTGCTTACCATCATCAAAGGAATAACAGATGGGATTTGGGTTACCCACATCGCCATCTTTAGCTATAACGGCGAAAATTTCAGATCCCTGAGGAAGAGATCATCACAAAGGTTTTGCTGTTAAATCTATATTGGGGCAAGATTGAAAATTTGCCATATAAGTTTAAGATATCCAGGATATGTGCAACTCTTATATGTCACTCTTAACATGATGTGTTTGGTTGCACCAATTTATCAAAAAGAAGCAGGACATTTATGTTATTGAGTCACCCTGTGGCTGGTGCACAGCTGTTTAAAACACACTGCAGAAATCTGTCCTGCTCCTGAGATTCAGTGAGTCTTTAGATGTACATTAAAATGTCATGATACTAATTATTCCCTTTTAGATGAGAGTCAGAGTGTGTAATCTCTCTCCTATGACTACAGTGACATTTTGTGACTGAGGAGATAACGTGGCTTTCACCTGCTGTTAGAAAAGCTGTAATGAAGGCAGCACAGCCGTTACTGTAAAATGTCAGCAAGCTGTGTGATATGAGCTGATGCTGTCTTGTGGTGTTGGCTCTTTTGTTTGTTGTTATTTATACTATAGAAATGAATTGCGTTTACTGTGTGAGGCAATGTGATGTTCACATAGGATGTAAATTTACTGCAATACAAAGGAAACATACGGAAGAAATTATGAGAACTTTACAGAACGTTTAAAGATTTGTACCATGAATGAGTCCCATGTTTTTTGGTCATACTCACTGGCACTGAGACTTCATAAACGTAGCCAAAATATGGTGTTCCAATAAAAGTTGGCGGAGTGTCCTGTGCATCGATCACATTGATGGTCAGGGTAGCAGAGGAGGACATAAACTGCTCCTTGCCATTAAAATTACCACCACCATCCTGGAACCAAAGAAATTTGCAGTTAATTGTACATTTTCAGAAAGAAATCATGTCTAGTCAGGAGAATATTTGTAATGTGTAAGAAAGATTTCTTGATAGTTTTGTTAACGATTTGTAAAGTTCATAATTTTTCTAGGACACATAATAAAAGTCATATACGTAGTTCTTGTTTTAATAGGGAATTTAAAGGTGCCCCACAAAATTTTCTGTAAAAAAAAATATATATCTTGAGTTTCAAATGTTATCAGGCTGTTACATGGGCATTATCATAAGGGGCATGCTACTAGTAGGTTCAGAGGGCTTTGATCAGCCCATTAAATGGCCTTTAGGTTTTATTTTCGCTTTTTTTAGGTTCAGTTGCCAAAACTACATAGTTTAGAGAAACATGATGTGTTGGGTTAAAATAAGTACATATGTTACATTACAGAACATAGAATACTGTTAGGTAACATGAAGTAAGTTAAGTAAATTGTGTCAGTGTTGACTTTTGGTTTCACATGGGACACAGATGGTCTCCTTGATGAAAGTCCTGTGTTTGTTTGGCATATCCACAACCCCGACCCTGTCTTTAGACAGATTTTGGTCTGTTCTTCCTTTCCTCCCCCTTCTTCCTGTCTACTGACTACTGCTGCCACTATAGCTCCCTGCTTTACAATAAATGTGTTTGTATGTTTGTTCTCAATAACAATCGATAACAGCCATTTAATGGGCTAATAATGGCCATTTGAACCTCTCAGTAGGTGTAGCCGGCCTCTTCTTACCCATATCTATGAGGCTGATAACCACTGATAACAGAAGCTTGTCTTTACACTTATGGTGTGTACATTTATATTTAGTGTTTATTAACCAAATGTGTCCTTGAAGCTTACAAAATGTGTTGAATGTATTTCCCTCTCATAAAAATTAAAAAAAAATTTAAAGCATTTTTATAACCTGCTTTGTTTACATCTATGCCCGCGATTCCACCGCTAATGCTACCAGCGGTTAAAAACTCTACAGCTTGCTTCAAACTTGAAAATGAAAGTATGCTGTTGCATAACAGAAACATTTAATGAATTCTGATGCACCCGTTACCTTTGCAATGACAGTGACAAAGTGTGTCTTTGTTTTCTCATAGTCCAACATTTCTCCAGACTTGATACGAAGGACGCCACTATGTCTGTCCATGGCAAACAGAGTGGACTGTGGATTCTGAAACAGAGAGCAGGACAAAAGAAGGATTTTAAAAGCACACACTGAGACACAGTTTAGGTCACATGTGTAAGAGCCTGTCAGTAAAATCCCTAAACCCCATTTACAAACAGTCACGCGTGAGATCTCATGAAAAGTGGTCAGATGGCTGCATTAAAACACTCAGTAGCCACTTGAATTAGAGCCGCATCATGTATAAAGTGTATCTCTTTGTCCATCTGGATGTAAAGAGCCCATATGTTCAAGGACAGGGCAGGCAGGTGAAAGCTGCTCAGTCCAGATGTGCGGAGCCTCACCCGTCACTGTCACTCCAGGCCAGCTGTTCTTTGGTCCTAATAGTCCAAAGTGCAAACTAACGTCCCCTGCCACCCCCTGCCAAAGCAGCCCTCTAAGCCTCCAATACCTGACACAAATGTAATTGTGATTTAATCCCCATCCTCATAACTACACCAGCATATTCAGGCACATGCACAAACACACCCACACACAAGAGCATTAGAAAATCCAACTGATGTTAACCTCGTTATCAGTACATCTATACATTATTTCCATGACAAGCAGATTAACATCAGACCTGGCCTGTTTCAGTTACACATTCATATTAGGAACTCTTTGTTTTTAGGTTTCGTCTGCGCTTATTTCTTATTTATATTCTGTATTCATTTATTGCAGAAGCCGGGGTGGGTGGTTATTTCATAGACTGAGTGTTACCTGGAGGTAGTAGGTGACTGAACCCCCTGAGCCTGTGTCTCTGTCCACTGCCTCGACTTTGTAGATGCTGCTGCCAGACGCAGTTGTCTAAAACACAGAAAATAATTGAGGTCATAACATACAGGGCTTAAAAACAAATAATGCTGATTAATTCTCAATGGACAGATCTTGTAATTTAGATAAATGCAATTGGGGAAAATAACCATGATTATAACAAAATAACCAGGTCCATATCTTTGAAGAAATGTGGAGAAAATAGATGACATATACACCACTCAGTATTTCTAAATGACTAGTCAGAAATGCTAATTAAGACAATGATGTTGTCACAAAAATGTGTTGATATGTGCCTGTATTTGTGTATGCGTGTTTTTATGGATTTGTTGTTGTGTATGATGGCCAAATGTATTCTCTGACTTCAATTTATTAGTTATTGGTAAATTAGATTTTATGAATTGAAAGTTATTTTACCAGTTAATTTTTTTCATATAAACTTAAATACATGTACCCTTACTATTATTATTATTTATTTATTTTCATTTTCTATGTTTTGTTTTGTATTTTTAGCTTTTTGTACCTTTTTTATTTTTTCATTTGATTGGTAACTTCATTGTTACTAGGTCATATAATTTCTTAAAATAACAAAAAAAAAAAATAATAATGTCACACCTGTTTACACTAATTTAACAATAATATATGTCATTTTT
The DNA here is from genome assembly GCF_026936395.1 of Plectropomus leopardus. Classification (NCBI taxonomy): domain Eukaryota; kingdom Metazoa; phylum Chordata; class Actinopteri; order Perciformes; family Serranidae; genus Plectropomus; species Plectropomus leopardus. The sequence continues at coordinate 16,477,077 of NC_142188.1, read as the reverse complement.
ATGTGCAGATACAGACACTTGAGGTTCATAAAGCACATACTTTTGGCTTAACTTACTTCCAGTACATCAATGATTGCCGGCATGTTTTGGAATTCAGGTTTTTCATCGTTTGCATCCATTACAAATATTGTGACTCTTTCCACAACCTAAATAGAAGAAGAAGAAAAAACACATGTTGAAGTTTATTTTTGTTTGCTTTATTATAAGGTATGGCACTAAATTGCGTCATCACACATTGAACCAGATGTTAATACCTTGCTTTTCCCATCTGTGATGCTCACAAGGACGTCTATAGAATCTTGTTTCTGAGTGAAGATAGAAAACAAGTTAATATGAAGAAGTACAGCCCACTGGGCAGAAGAAAATGTTGTACGTTTCTGCAAACCGTGAATATGTTACATTTGCACATTTCATATGCATCAATTAATCTCTCTAAAGCAACATATGTGGTGAAGATGAGACACCTGCCAGGCTGCAGAGCACTGTTTAAGACAAACAAGCAGCAAAAGCACTTGTTTTTTATATTTATTGCTGTGTTTCCAGGTGCTTTTTGGCACCAAACGTGTATTTTTTTAGGGACCTATTGCACTTTTTCTAGCAGGGATAAGGACACAAAAAACTACTATTTTTCATCAAGATATCACTGCGTTTCCTGCCAGGATAGTACCACAAAAAGCGTTTTTTTTTTTTTTTTTTTTTTTTTTACCGAAACAATGCTGCTTTTCCTATTGGAATTATGTCCCCAAAACCATATATTTTAAAACATTTTTTTTTTATCCATAACCAGGTGGATTTTGTTCCAAAACCCAACCACACATTAACCACAGTGTTCTCAAGACATAAAGCTATAATGTAGCCACTATATAATAATATGAAAACATATTCACTGTTTGCAGAACCATAATGCCAACATTTTTACTGGTGATTAGGTTAAGACATAGATCATGACAAAGATATCGTCTTAGTTTTTTAATGGTTATGTGTTAAAGTTTACATATAATGTTAAATGTATCTTTTTATCCACCCTAATGCCCACTGAGGCCTATGTTCAGTTTACCTCTCTGTCCAGCTGCTCCACCAATGTGATGTTTCCAGATTTGGGGTCGACCCGGAAATATTCTTTTGACCCTGGATCAAAGGAAAGGCCGTACCTCACATCCTGGCCCTCAGGGTCTGTGCCATTGAGACAATAGATCTGTGTACCTAAAATAAGATGATTTTTTCAGATTAGCCTTATCAGTTGACTTTTTAGACCAAAAAATGTGTTGGGGCAAAACTTTAGTGGAACAAATTAGGTTGAGACACAGTAGCCAGCAGTATAATAAGTAACCCTACTGATGGAAGATAGAGACAGCTGCACCACATTCACAGCCAGCAAACTGTCCCTCACATCAACAGGTGGCATCAGCAGATGAGCATGTTCGTTTGTTCTGCCACACGACACCTGCTCATCTATCAAAGGCTATTTAACATCCTGGACTCCAGGATATTGGCAACCGTAACGCTCCTTTTTGTTGACTGGTTATTCCACCAGCCGGTTAGCTTTTCACGCTAAAGGTTCTGTATGTCAGAGGTTGATCTCACCGACGGGCGTGTCCTCTGAGAGGCTGAAAAGTGCCAGGTTCCCGTTGTAGCTGTAGGGTCCATTGTCGAAGAAATAGGGGGCAAAGTCCGCTTGTGCTAAGACAAGACATAAACAGCGTTAAAGCTTGAAAGTTTTATGTAATTAACCTTAAATGAGACTAATGAAGAAAATAAAGTACAATCTTCCTTTTAAAAATTGAAAGTTTGAATAGTAAAGCAACCAAGTTTAAACACACCCTTAATTAATTTAGTACAATACGGGGTTTTGCTGCAACAGTCCTGCATGCTCTAATAAGTGACCAGTAGCTTCTGGTGGCTAAGGTTTGCTAATGTAAGTAACAATAAGCTAAATGCTACTTTTTTGTCCATTGTCATTGATGATCACTTTTATCATTGATCATTCATGTTATATAGTTACATCGTCTTTTTTTTTAAATGATAGAGTGAAACAATCCAAGCTAAATACTGCTTTCGCCCCCTGCTTTCTTAGCCACTTTGAGTGGGATTACTGGTGAATTACGTCAACCTCCTAAAATACTGTTTCTATACATAGACCTGAGATCTCTGATGGCAGAAACAAGGCTTTTTTATTTTAAATATCATAGTCATCCTAAAGTCAAAGACAAAATTCCTAAAACAAAAAAACAAAAATAACAATCAGTTTGATAGTCATTCAAAGCATAAACACATAAGAGCAACGAACCAGTTTAGACTAAAATAACAATGAATTAAAAACAGAATAGAAGTCAAAATTTTACGGTCATCACCCTAAAGGCTGCCAAATACATCTGAACAGCATTCCTAATCTGATCACAGCAACACAACTTAAAGCAGAGAGTTAAGAGGTGTAACTTACCAAAGCAGGCGTGGACAAATACAAAAAGCAGTGGTAAATGTAATATCTTTACATTCTTCATCCTAGAGAGTTAAGTCATGAAACCGCACCATGAAGACGGCTCTGTCGACAGTCCTGTACATGAGATGAAGCTCTCAAGGTGTCTGTGTGTGACTGCAGACGGCTAAAGGCAGATGCTCGCATGCTAATCCAATGACACATCTTAAGAGTTACTCCCAGGCCCCCTCAGTCCAACTGGGCTCCTTCAAACACCAATAAACAGGAGATGACTGTCTGCAGGGCAGACAAAACAAAAAGGATGCATCACAACTTTGCAGACAGGTGTATATATATATATATATATATACATATTTGTTTTTGGTGCAGAAAACAGCTTAAATTTAACACACAATTTATGCTTAAAAACAAAAAATCTAATAATATAATGAAAGAGATGCTTGTGTCTAAAGGAGGAAGGAGGAATGCTTGAATGTCAACGTATTATTACTATACTAATGCCAAATTATACATGTCAGCTAGTGTTTTAATATTATTCTGCAGTCTGAAACAGTTATTTTATTTAGAATAAATGCTGTGATTAAATTAATAATCTTGCTCTCTGGATTTAAACTTTGATATTTTGCTATTTGAATATTAATATCAACTTCTGTAATATTTTCGCTTGTGTTTACATTTCAACTATTATATAAACAGCCAGCTGGTCTATACTGACTTTTAGCTAATGGAAAGTGTGTTACTCCTTTATGAGTGACAATTCTGTATTAAACATAACTTATGTTATCTGTAAGTAGTTTACATGAAATGCCGTGTCTAGCTTTGTTGTTGACAAAGTTGAGAGATTAGTAGGATACAGAGTTTATATGGTTTTAATGGTCAGTGATGCACCCATGTTGTATACCATCTGTCATAAATACTGAGGCCATCTGTTACACCAGGAAAAGAACTCCATAATTTACTCAATTATTAGAATAATCAGAAAAGAGTAGATGATTTACATGACAGCAGTGAATGATCTGATGAGATTATAACTCATGTTTGATTCATGTACAGTCTGCAAGAAATCATGAAGTGAATGTGTGTCAGCTTATGACAAAAGCCAAAAAATCTAAATTGCACGGCAGGATGATATTTACCATATCAGAAAATAGTATTATTATTATTATTATTATTATTATTTTTTGTTTGTTTGCAGCTTTCTGTAATGAGTCATTTCTTCATTTAATTTCCATGTTTACACTGAGTGTTGAGTCTCTTTAATTTAAAACCCCACTGATTAACTTAATGTCTTAAGACGTTTTGAATGGTATTTTGGACACTGAAGCTGGCTAATCATCTGGTTTGATAATCTTCTTGTTTGATAATCTAAAACCACCCAGACACAGACTCTTGTAAATAAATGCTGTATAATCTTAACCCAATGGTCCTTTATTTTATTAGGGTCATCTTTCTACAAACCCCAACCCATCGAAGTTGTTACTGTTACTGTAAGTCTTCAGTTCAATGAGTTTTCTCAATTTTTAGAATATTTTTCATTAAATCAGACAAAATGTGGGTGAATTAAACTTATATATATATATATATATATATATATATATATATATATATATATATATATATATATGTATATATTTTTACTACATACAATGTTTTTTATATTACGTATTACGATCTTCAATTAATGGTAAAAAAATCCTGGCCATTCTTAATTTTGCACATATACTTTTAAGAAAAAAAAAATGCTGTTCCTATTCAGAAAGTTATAACTCAGTAGAACAACCATACACTCCATTAAAACATGTTGCGTGCAGCAGGATTTACACACATGGATAAACCTTTTACAGTCCATTCTCATAGTGAAATTAAATCTACTTTATAATCTGAGTGGTGCTGGTTGAATGTACAGTGTGTATCATGAACTCTGTAGCTGCTCGATGCATGAACTGTGTATTCAGACTGAAAGTGGGCACACAGTCAAAGGAAGGAAAGGAGCAACACACATACAGAGATTAAAAACCACCAACGTTCATCTTTAGGAACATTAGTGTATGATTTAAGATCAGTGACCTTTGACACCAGACAACTGCCCTGCATGTACAATGAGATGTCACAGATTGGATGCATAATGTGTCCAGAGGGCAAAGTGTTCAAAGGCAGAATATTTGAGGCAGAATATGCATAACTTTCACACAAAGGCAACAGAATTTATCAGAAAAGATCACCTGTCAGGTCACTTTTGTATGTTTGATGGTAAAGGCCGTGGCTTCAGGTTTAATTCTCATGGTCCTGGCAGATGGCAGGCCTAAAGATTAACCCACTGTGCTCTAATCTCTCCTCATCTTGTAATGCACAGAGCCTGTCTGTGGTCACACAGGCTCCATAAGACATAAATGTAAAGCACAATTAGCACACACAATGTTGCCAGAAGCAGAGTCGACTGGAGGATATGCTGCGTATGATGTGCAACATTATACGAGTTCACAAGTACATTGTCTGACACATTGACCTTTGTTTGAAATGTTTAGAAGTGTCCCTGTGTATACACTCCATAAAAAAACTTTCCACTGAAGCTTAAATGTGCAAGTGTCTTTGCAAAGATCACTGCAAAAAAAAAAAAAAAATCATACGGATAAAAGCTCACTGCTCATCTGTAGTCATCGTCTTAGTTTCTAATCCCATGATTTCAATCACAGCAGCACATGCTGACCTCTTTGTTCCTGTCAGAGTTGTGAGGCTGCCCATGGGGAAATTTCAGGGAGGTAATCATTATTTCAGCTTGCTGCTGCATATACATCATTCGATCTGGATTATTGTCATCAATATACAAGGCCAAACCTCTGCCTAAACAGTCTCTGTGTATCCTGAGAAATCAGTATAGATAATGCACAATGTCTCAAATTATAACCAGATGGGCCACTTCAGATAGTTAAAAAGGGAAATCACCTCACAACAACCGCCTCAACTTCTCAGCTTAGTCAGCACCAGTTTGCCAGTGTTCCCAGAATTAAATCCAAACACGGTGAACCTGCTTTTAGCTACTGTGCTGTAAGTACTTGTACTTCCAGGAGATCTTGGACAACTTTCAGATTTCAAAAAAATATTTGTCTGCCATTTCTTTTAATTACACACTGCGCAATCTGCACTCAAAATATTTTTTCATCTGTCAAATTATTTCTATTTTAATCATATTTTCCTTTTTGTTTGCTTTTTTAAATTATTGTAATGTTTTTTTTATTGTTGATTTTAGGGACATATGTAAAGCACTTTGCATTATGTCATATATGAAATGTGCTGTTTAAGTAAAGTTGCCCTTTGTGCAAGAAATACTGTGATTTACAGTAAATTTAGGAAAGGAAAAATTACCCACACGTGTGTGGCATAAAAAATATAATGCAGGCACTCAAGTGGATTTTTTAAGATAAAAAAGCCTTCAAAAAGTATGAACTAGTATATTACAAAAGTTAGTGATGGAAATACCAGTATGATTTAAACTGGACAACAAAATATTTTGTATTATATGTGGTCAGTGTTTTTTATAATAAGATAATAGCTGAAGCATTTAAATGTACTTTTATCTCTGAATGACATGGAGTTATTACATTAGAAAATGTTTCCCCCATGATTACAGCATGTGGTTGAAGTTCAGAGCACGTTTTTGGCCATTCATCAAGAAGCGATGTTGACAGAGAGAGCTGCAAGTAGAATTAGTTTGGCTGCAGTCCTGTTCATGTCGCTGAAACGTGAGGGTCCATAAAAATGTCAGATGAACGTGCAGACTACCAAATAACAGTTTATCACTACGACATCAAGAACATTTTGGATTACAAGAATCTGAAATATACCAAAAATGCACCTATCATATATATGAAAAGTATCATTTTAAAAATAATCAGTCAAATATTTTCATTCCAAATAATCCATGTTTTCTCCAGCAGTTTGCATAGGGCACAGTTTTGTTTTTGGAGTAGTAAAATCAAAATACTGCTTTGGTAAATCCTTGTATTTTTTCCTGCTCAAAAAAATGAAAATAAAAATCTGGTGCTGACTTGAAAAAAAGCGATCCCAGGTCAAAAATAGAAAGGGAAACTTTGAATCATTTGTAACCTACAGATCTTGTGTCACGACAGGATCACTCTGTCTGTCAGAGCACCTGTTGTCAAGATACCCAATTCAGCTCTACCATTTTGGATTATTATTGATAATCTCTAGTGCTGTTTGCCAAGGGCAGAGGTTCGCTTTTAGTCCTGGTCCACTCTAAAACTAGGTCACTCCTTTAATCTCTCCATGTTGAGTATACTGTAGGTTAACAGCCTTTTCATTTCATAAACCTCAGAGAGTGCTAGCAGAACACAGAGTCATGAATCATGCAAAATCCAAAAAGACATGACACTACTTCTGCAGGAATCCTGTTGAGGTGCTGAGATCATATATGTAAATCCTGTATTATGTCTGAAACTAAGATTCCATCAATAATTTAGGCCTCAGCAGTGGTTGTAACTGGAACCAGCAATAAACCTTAAAACAGACAAAACACTTCATGTCTCCATTAGTAAAATGAATGTGTGCAAATCAAGTATGAATACATAAAAAACTAAATACAATTAAAATAAATAAAAGTGATGATAAAATGTGTGCATTAAAACAAAACTAATAAGTAATTCATAGAATAGTAAAGACTGAAACCCCTCCAGAAATGTGTTTAATATGTTTATATGCAGTACAGCTGCAAAAAACAAGTGCTTGAAATGTTTTTTGTATGTGAAGTTGACATGATACTGATCTACATCATGTTGGCTTCTGGAGCTGAAACTAAGCATCAGACGGTCAGTCCCTCTCTGTGACGCTGCTCCAGGACTCCACATTGTTTTACACTGCTGCCTCCATGTGGTAAAAAACTGCTGGTGGACAAAAATGTCAAAACATTTTCCTTTTTTACTGAGAGCAGTGTGTTTGGGAATACATATATGTCTAAATTGTGGATAGGTCATGCCGTGATACTGAAGCAGCTAAATGGAACTAATAGTAGTAGTAGATAATTGCCCATGTCACTTTTCATGCAAAAAACATTTCATGATTCAAGCTTCTCAGATATGACAACTTGCTGATTTTTGTTTTAATTATTGTATTTTGATTTATTAATATTTTAAACATGGGCATTTGCCCTCCTGCCATAAAAAATTAAAATAGCAAAGGACCATTTTTATACTAATCATTTTATCATGTAGAACTTTGAGATTTGTTTCAGATGTGCACTATAAATAAAATCTATTAAATTAAATTAATTTATATTAGTCTTTGAATTTTATTTAACCAGCTTCCTAATTCATTTAAACTATACTATAATTAATTCAGTATATGCATACACTCACATACTGAAAAAATAAAAAAAATCTATATTTTATATTTACAGACAAGCTAAAAATGTGACACCTAAAGCAATGTATTTGTGTCTTTGGTTAGTTTTGCTCTGCCTATACAAATAAATCGAAGTGGCTTATAACATTGGCTATTTCACATTTTTTTTATTGTGTTTTTAAAGTTATCTAAATATATATTTAAATGCATAGGACATATATGAGCAGCCTTTTTATGTTGTACAAACAAAACTGAAGCCTATGTTAAGATTAAAATGGACAGACATATTCAGAGGCTTAATTGTTGCTCTGATGTGGTAGGATATCTAAAGCAGATTATGCTTTATGCTCATATGCTTCAATTTCCTGGCACAGGATGAAAAGACAGTGTGACAGTCATTTTTTTAAATTAACAGAGTAGCCCGTTGGCTGTTTGCCCAAATTTTAGGTTGCAAATTCAAAACATGCAATTAAATGTGATTTAAATGACAAAAACAGTGTGCAGAGTGGCGTAGACTCTATATGCTGGGGGCACTTCCTTAAACAAGGGGGGCGTCTATACCTAGATAATTGCAGGGTTTTGGGGGATCACGTGACCAGGCTTGCACAGGATGTCCCACGCAGGGAGAGCTGTGACGTGAAGCGTGTCTTCAGTCAGCTCGCTCGCGCACACTGGCATCCAGCACATGGTGAAAGTTGGAGAAAAAGTTTTGAAGCGATAATATTTAAACACAATAGTAATTTTATGGCGAATTAGCGCGTCTTCTGTCGGATTGTCGGTAAATTCTATGATTACCTCTTGGGCTTAGAGTTTGGGTTTTTTTTTTGAGTTATTATTTAGTCAGAATCGAAAAAAGCAAGCTCTATTCTCCCTTGCAGATGCCGATGTTACCGCAAGACGTCCGTGCCGCCGCGCTGCCTCTCATTCATCCGGCAGAGGAGAGGAGCCCGCGTCCGAGCATACAATGAAGCAGTGTGTCCTTGTCCGACACAATGCAGCAAGATGCCACGAAGGGGACAAGACTGTTTCTCACAAGATCAGGGACGATTTTGCTCGATTGCAGAGAGAAATCAGCTAAAGGTTTGTACATTCTGCTACCCGAACATTTCCACATCTTATCTTTCTCTGCCAGAAAAGGACTATTAAAAAAAACAACCTACAGAGCCACCGGCGCACGGTGGAGCTTGTAAACATCCTGCTGCCATGCGCGAAAACGCATTACATGATGAATAATGATAAAGTCCACCACTATTCCCATTGCTGTCAAACCAAACATGTGAGATGCGTTTTCTTATATGATGCAGGTAGAAATGATTGTGCAAATATGGAGGCCGCATTGTAGTAATCAATAATTCCTTCTATAAGAGATCAGTTTTGCTCATATTGCCATTTTTTTCGAAATTTAATTTTGAATGTTTGAAAGCATCATTCTCACATCTCATTGCATCATGGATTAACAGTATGCACAAGTATTCATTGGTGTGTATTCATGCTCGTTCAGTGGTGGGGGTTTTGGAAATGCTCCTGAATTGAATGCCCCCTCCCCCCTAATGAATGCTGTAGTTTTAAATAGGCACCACACACACAAGCATACAGAGGGGGTAGTTTTCTTTATTTCCAAGTGACATCCAAAATCAATCAATCACATGGAAATGATAAGCAGCACCTTTACACAAATTGTGACGTTTCTCAGTATTTGCCTGTAACAGTTAATTGTTTACACTATAACACCCCTGGATGAACAGCAGAACCATTCAGTGGGAATTTTAGCATCTCCATGATATGCTGCTCTGAGGCTTCGAAGGCAGCCATTAATGTAATTTGTAGGGAGATGATAAACAGAGTGATGTGTGTTTCTGCTTGAGCAGATAGTCAGATTTGCCAAACGCTCCAGTGACTCTTGAATATGTAAAAGTGCTCAGCTCAAGTGCCTCAGCCTGACAGTTTGACGGCTATGGCGTATTAAGCTCAGATAATTGGGTGATATTTACTTACAGAGCACACAATCACTCCGCAACGCCTTGAAAAGTGTGTCTTTTTCCCCTTAATGATATGCTTTGTACAAATTATTCACTGTCTTGACAGGTCCAAATGGCTTGTGTGTGTGTGTGTGTGTGTGTGTGTGTGTGTGTGTGTGTGTGTGTGTGTGTGATATGAAAGTGGAGTCTGTCGACAATTTATTCAGAATTAAGAAATTTGTTGAATCATTTCATATTATGTCAAAATGGGTATAATTTGTCCAAAACTCAATCAGAGAGGAATTCGACATCGATTTGTGTGGGTATGGCCACTTAAATGTGGGTTGTCCTCTTGATATGCTTCACCATTGTAGTCCCGGCTGCCTGAAGAGTAACAAAATACTCCCAAAGGATGGGATGGATACTACTGCGGCTAATGATGCAAGATTTGTTTTTGATACAAGCACTGATTTGCCCTCTGCCTGTAATATTGTGCAGCTCAGCAACACACTCACTCACTGAAAGTGGCTTCAGGGTGAAGACAAAGTTGCCGTGTCCCCTGACTCAGTGCCATGTGGATTTGTTCCACTGTGTTTGCTGGCATTGAAAACAAGTCCTGTTCACATTCGCTCCCTCCCTCATCCGTTTTCTTTGCTTATCACTGACCATAGCCTCAGTGAAAAGCAATGCTGTCTCTTTATGGAGTTCTAAGAAATGAAGCAAACACGTTATTAAAAAAAGCTGTGTGTTGTACTAACTGCTGAACATTCAACAAAATTCAGATCAATGCAACTGTTGTTCTGATTTAAAAAAAAAACCTGTCTGATTTAAGATTTGTGTCTCAGAGCTAAAATCGGAGATAATTTTTTTGTGTGTGTCTATTCTTTCTGTGGTGGTTTATGTGTCAAGTGTTCAGCATAATCCAGCACAAGACATGTCTGTATGTTTTCATGGTTTTGTTGGACATAGACTTTTACTGTCCTCTTATTCTGCTTTATACACACTGTATTAAACAACTTTAGCCAAACACGGTTTGCAACAGGATTATGATTTATGTTCTTTACTGTCTCACCCAAGTATTTTTCTTATTGCAGAATGAAGCTTTGGCCTCTGCATGACAAGCTATGACCAACACAAAGACTAGACCCTAGACTTCCAGTTACAACGCCAGGACTCAAGAATGAAGACCAAATATGCGATTGTTTTCATCTGTATTGTGGCCCTGGTCATCATCGAAAAGGAAAGCAACATCCTGTCAAGGTGAAAGAATAAAGAACAATCTGAAATCTGCAATCTGAAAATGCAAGTGTGCCAGGCCCGGTATCCTGCCTACTGTCTGTTTCAACATCTACATTTCTCTTAAGAAAGCCAGTGGTCTGCAGAGATTAGATGGAAGTGCATCCTAGTGGCTAGAGGCCACCTTGTAACTTTAAAGCAATAACATTTTGATAAATACATTTATTGACTTTCTTGCCGAGAGTTAGATGAGGCAAGTGATACTTTTCTCAGACATGATGATGGCGTCGCTCTTCTACAACTTTCTACAAGAGGGCAAATTAGTGTTATTTCCAATAATGCTTAACTGTCCTTTTTAAGGAATTTAGACAAAGGCAGTGAATCTCTGTATCAGTTGTTGTAACTCAAAGGGCCCTGACACACCAAGCTGACAGTTGTCTGTCGGCCAATGTTGGGCCTTTGGTGAGCATCTGTCGCCCTAGTTTTTACAGTGTGTCCCGCACCTCCAGCTCTAGTCTGTCTTTGTTGCTTTTTTTTGTCTAATTCGGTGTGTTGAATCAGCATCTGAGAGGGCGGAGCCCGTTCATGAATGAGATTGCTCTGATTGGCAGTTTCACTCAGTGCACAAGAAAAAAAAAAGGGAAGTGAAGAAAGCAAACAAACACCGGACACATTGTAATATTATTATTTTAACTGGCTGACCAGTGGTTTGAATCCATCCTGTTGGTCAGGCAGTTTCCTTTTTTAAACAATGAATTCAAATTACCATAACCTGCTGGTATGGAGAGTTATCTCCTCTCACATAGGTGCAGAACATACGTGCTGGTTGGCTATTGGCTGTAGTCTTTGCAGTGTGTTAGACAGAGGCGATGAGAGGCGATGCAACACTTCGTCACACCTCTTTGATGTTGGTTTTGCGTGTCTGGGCAAAAACATATGGAAGATCCATGTGAACATCTCAGCTAAATATACAATATTGGACCTATCTAGATGTTTTTACTGCTTCACAAATTGTTAATTGATATGCTTTAATCAAGCGTCTGTATCTCATCAGGGTCTCTGATAAGCTGATCCAGAGGCAGAATCCACAGCAGACCCCTCAGACTCCACTGGATTACAGTAATACGACACAAAATGGCTCCCTGACGATGCTCAAAATGCTGCTCTCTAAACTCACCGGTACAAAAGGGAACTACTCAAGTCTCTACGAGGAGCAAGAGGAGGAAGATCTAGATGATTTAGGCACCTACAGCTTCAGCGGTGGCCGTAAGCACATATTACTCTTGGCCACTACACGAACAGGTTCCTCATTTGTGGGGGAGTTTTTCAACCAGCACGGAGAGAACATGTTCTACCTGTTTGAGCCTTTGTGGCACGTCGAACGCATGCTGACCATGGCCTCCGAGTCAAACAACGGGACAGTGTTGGCAGGAATCTACAGGGATGTACTGCAGGGGCTCTTCCTGTGTGATTTCTCTCCTCTTGAGAAGTTCATCTCCCCCCCACCTCAGGAGCACGTTACCCCGGCTCTTTTCCGCAGAGAGTCGAGTTTATCGCTCTGTGAAGAATCTGTCTGCAGTCCTGTGATCAAAGAGGTTTTTGAAAGGTATCGTAGATTCTCTAGATACACACAGTTATTGATAAAGCTTACAATGTTGGCTGAGTCTGAAAAAGGGACTTAAGTTGAGATTGTGATACAGTTGCAAAGAGGGGGGAGTAGCATCTTTTTTTCCATTGTACAATCTGGTCTGGAATAATTCATTATAGTAATGATATTCTTAACTGGCCTCGTTCACCAACCGTTCTTAAGCAGAAATGGTTTCAATAAACCCACTTACACAGTTTTCTAATTTGGGATTTATTCTTAGGTAGGAACAGAATCTTCACAGTCTTATACATATTTTAGAGCGGATATGTTCATGCAAAAATAATTGGTTACTTGATTTTATCATGTATAAAATTTTTAAATAATTATTTTCATTATTTTACAAAGCATCGCGGTCTTTCTAAATGAACTCTACAAAAACCCTTTATTTCACATTAGATATGTTAATTGGAAACCATACCATCCAATAATTAGTGACTGATGACGCTATTTATAGGCCAAAAGTTGGCCTATTTCTGCACCCTAGACCGACTTCTTTATAAAAAACACAAGGACAAATAATTCTGTGGTTTAAGAACGCATCATGAAACTGACAGACTTTTCTTGGAACATTTTTGAGGAACAAATATACGAAAAACTTGACGGTGATTAATGAAGTCTCTCTCAAATCTCACAGTGGTTGCTACATTCATCTAACATCGATTAATAATAAAATGAGCTTCTACAAATTGGCTGTTAAATACAAATATTTAACGATTAATTTTGTTTTCTATACAAATTTTTAAAGTCTGAACGGGGTTTGCAGGACTGTCAGTGTAACAGCAGCATCCACGTCATATAGTGATCAAGCTAACAGCGCTGATGACGGATCGCAAATGCACAATAGCTTTTTTTTGGTGACACTAGCTACAAAAGCCAGAGACTTGCTGCGAGAGTAGTGTGAAAAGTCAAAAGCACTCACTCTGCAGCAAACTCTGGGGACCAAAATGTCCCCAGAAGTATACTTTACAGAAAAAAAACACTGCTCGAAGCATTGTCAGTCGACTGTGAGTGTCTGACTGATGATTGGATTCTCTGACTTTCAATGGGCAGCCCTAATTGATAATGAAAATATTTAGTTGCAGTCCTAAAAGCAACAAGGTTTTATGGTTGAGGATGAAATGCTGCTTACCAAAATTTACCTTGGGAGTCTTAGCTGACTTCACCCTTCAGTTTTTTATCTCCATAGTCTTGTATCTTTGATCATATTCCAAAGAATCATTGATTGTCGTCTGTGCTGATTCATAAGTTATGTAAGTGCTCTGACTGTGATAATAATGCCTCCCTCTTTGCAGCTCAATGAAAGATATTTTATCATAAACAAACTCTTCCCCTCTTATCTTAGGTATCACTGTAAGACTCGTCGCTGTGGGCCGCTGAACTTGACCCTTGCTTCCGAATCCTGCCTTTCCAAGCAACACCATGCCATTAAGACTGTCCGTGTGCGCCAGCTGGACTCATTGCAGCCTTTGGTGGAGGATCCTCGCCTGGATGTCAGAGTGATCCAGCTGGTCCGAGATCCACGGGCCATCTTAGCATCCCGCATGGTGGCTTTCTCTTCGAAGTACCAGACGTGGAAGGCCTGGGCGCAGGACGGCCAGGTGCCCGAAGATGACGAGGAGGTGAAGCGGCTCAAAGGAAACTGCGACCAGATTAGGCAGTCTGCCGAGGTGGGACTGAGCCGACCTCGCTGGCTGAGGAGCCGCTACATGTTAGTGCGTTATGAGGATATTGCCCGCTACCCCATGCAGAAGGCAGAGGAGATGTACAGGTTTACGGGGATACCATTTAGCCCTCAAGCTAGGGAGTGGATTCTGAAGAACACCCAGACCACACAGGGAGCCAGCGGGATTTACTCCACCCAGAAGAACTCATCGGAGCAGGCAGAGAAATGGAGATTTAGCATTCCCTTCACACTGGCTCAGGTAGTGCAGAGAGTGTGCGGACCCACCATGAAGCTGTTTGGGTACAGGTTTGTGGATGATGAAAAGACACTCAGCAATAAGTCCATCAGTCTGCTGGAAGAGAAAGTATTTCATTAAACAACAGGTCATAAATGTAGCTGTGAATCTGCAAAGCGCTGCACACAATGAAGCCAGGAGAAGCCATTATTGCACAGACCAAAACTAGTAAGCAACAGTGCCATAACAGACACAAAAGGTTTTACTGCTGACGGTAAGATTTGGGCCATACTTTAATAGTCATACTCACCAATGATGTGCCTCATTGTGACAAACGAAGAGCCACTTGAGAGAGAGAAGTATTTATTTGCATACTGTTCACTTAAAAGCCTGTTATTTAAGCTTTATGTGGCGCTTTGTTTTTCATTTTAAATGAAATAAGCATAGATGTCAAGCCTGACTTGTAAGAGATTCTTATGTAAAATTTTATTGACAGTTGATCATGCTTAGACTTTCAGGGATAAACTTCAGTGAAAGTGATGTGTGTTTTGTTTGTCTGTGTGTGCGTGTATGTGAGGCCTTATCTCCACAGACATGGATATTTTTTTCCACCCTAATTCTCAAAAAAACACACCCTTTTTTAAAGCTTTTGTCGAGAGCATGCCAAACTCACAGGCGGCTATATAACCATAATCCTAAAGCCTTGCAAAGAATATGTTGGCCAATCAGCAGCCTTAAAAAAATTGTATTGGGGGGATACTTGGAGCAGTGACCTTCGTTCCTGAATAAAGTGGAAGAGTAACGGTATATTTTTGTGTAAACATCTAAAAAGTCCTGTTAGCAAGGTTAGAACCAGCACTACTTTTGTCATGTCCTCAATTGCACTAAAAGCCAGCTAATTTGCAGAGGTGGATGTACAGATTTCTTACCAGACAATAACTTCAGTAGAAGTTAAAGAACCTGTTAGAATTTTACTTGGGTGAAAGTCTTTAAGCAGCTGATATTTACTGTATTTAAGTATCAAAAGTAATTTTACATTAAATGAACTGAAACTTAACTGCAGCTTTGACAGCACCTGTTTGCACTTACCTTTATGTGATTAAACTATGATCTCACTTGCAAGCCAGGACCACTGATTCGCCAAACCTTTCTGATTTTATTTTATAGTAAGTAAAGAAAATTCATTGGGGAAATGCAGTGGCATAAAAGTGAAAGTTGACGGACATATAAAAACCCAAGTACAGATACTCCCAAAAAATTCTTGTGTTTCTTTCTCTTTGTGATGCCTCACATAGGAGAAAACAACCAAAAACTCAGTATTCCCTGTCTTCACATCAACTCTTAAAACAAAGTTTCCGAAAATCCTAACCCTGGACAGTCTTTTAGTGTCTTTAGACCAGGTTTGTGTGTGGACAAAAGCCCAAAGTACACAAAAAGACTATGTTTCCAAAAACACTGTGTCTGTGTGGACGAGGCCTGAAAGCGTGCTTGTTTCTGTTCATCAGGTTGATGCGCTAGTCTGCCTACTTCGGCCTGTATTTGGAAAGATCAACTAGGCTACAAAGTATCAGTTTAGATTAGATATGTTGTGCTATTATAGGGCTTTACTTATACACCTCAGGTGAAGTGAATGTGGCATTATATTTTGTGGTGTCTTCATGAAGACACTCAAAAGCATGCTGTGTGAAAATACAGAATGACCTTTAATAGATGTAACCAAATGCCATTTAAAGAAATTCTCAATGTAGCATAAAAAGAGGCCAATTAAGATGGATATATAAATATAATACTCATGAGGTTATTTAACATGAGTTGTTTAATGCTATATTATATATCACTTCAGATACCTACATGTGTCTACAACATACAAGTGTTGCCAACATACAAGTGTTGCCTCTCGCTACAGCCACTAGCTGCAGTAGTGATATATTTGCCTGTGCTGCCTCCTCATCTCTTAGAAACAGGCAGGTTGAGTGTTATTTTACAAAAAAGGCTCCTCTACTGATGATCCCTATGTTCATGAGCACACAAACATTTTTTTTATTTTTTAATCACTTCCTAACTCAAAGAAATAAAACCACCAGATAGATTAACTTCCACAAAATTCCAAATACTGTAAAGTAATTAGTCTTGAAATTTGTTGATGGTTTTGGTGACTACTAATTCTATGTAAGATGTACGTATGTAGCTGTATTAATGTGGCCTATCACTTTAAGTGAAACCCAGGTGCTGTTGCGTTAACTGTCACTCTTGATGGTATATAAAGGTATCCACTGTGACTCCAGTTCAATGGTAGCATTGTGTTCAGCTTGGCTGAGGCACTGCTGAAACTGCAGTGGTGCTCATGGAAAGGGACATGCATGAGACTTACATATAGTAGAGGGCTTATACTAACTTAGAGTTTAAAACATAAATATGAATACATTTTGACTGGCAGGCTTTGAGGTGCCTTCACTCACTGCAGAAGTATGTAAGCCAAAAGGGAATACTGTGAAAAACCAAGTGCAGCTGAAATAACGGTGTAGTCAGTTTATGTTTTAAAATAATTTAGATACCCACAGAGGCAATGTTGTTCATAAAGATATGTTTGACTGTAAAACGCTGGTGGTTTGGCCTTCATAGAGACTTGGTGTAATTGTCGACTTGAATTAAATGTTTTCACGGTGGAAAAAGAATAAAAAACCATCAATTAAATAAAATTTAAATACTTTTTCCCCAAGCTCTGTTTACAGTCATATTTCTACTTACCTGAGACCAAGTTCTGTCAATGCATAGGTCAAATAAACTCTATAAACATGCTTACATATTCAATGCACATGCAAAATATGTGGGCAACGTGACAAGATTTTGGTATCTGAAGAATTCAGGTTTTTGTTTGTGGTCCAAGTATTGATGGCCATTCATGTTAAAGCGGCACATTGGCAGTCTGTGTATAAGAGACAAAACGAATCGACCAAAATAGAATCTTAGTATCCGTCATCTGTGTGAGTTATCTTGATATTAACTTAAAAAAAATCTGCATTCATATGCATTCATATATGTCTGATTAAAGAGATTAACCAAAATGGTTAGAAGAGGAAGCCTTGGCCCAAATATCAGGGGGCTGCACCAGATCACCTGAATATTGGCCCTCTACCCCCAGAGGCTTATTCGAGATTGTAAGGCAAACAGTTTAAGAAGTGGTGTGGCTATGCAGGGCTTGATTTTACCAGGTGCAATGTCTGAGACATTAATACTGTATTTTGTTTTCAAGTCTTCAGGAAGTATCAGATCCTTGTTTGTGACTTGAATCTGATTTGTGCAAGTCTACAGCTCTGGTAATCAGAAACTCTCCATTGTCCATCCTGTACTACTCATTATGTTCATTTTGCAGTAATTTTGTGTCAGGCTATCACTCTTTTCAAATTCTGCTGAAATTACTGCATCCAGACACATTTTAGCAAATAATTTAGTGCTTGAAATAAACAGATGGACAGTGGAGTTTTGAGTTGTCAAAGTTATGTTTCTTCAATAACTTGTCAGTGTTTATGATTGCAACTAAGTTACTGTCATTTTCTTGTCATTTTTGCAAGAGAAACCAAGGACCAAAGCACAGATTATGCTTAAGCAAACATAAATGTATCACACACATGTAAATGATAGAGTTTCTTCTAATGAAATGATAATTAAAGTGTTTTTCTTGTTGTGAAATGGTGCTTTGAAGCGGCTTCTGTCTAACATAAAATTATCTTTTTTTCAGTGGTTAAAGAATCCAAAATAAAACCAGCAGTTTCTCATCATTTGACAAGTAACATCCTGTTTTGGTGTTACGAATTACACTTGTATATAATACAGTTTAAACCTTTTTTTAATGTTGGCTGGCTTAGAATGACCTGTGATGTCATATCATTTTTAATGAATTAATTTAAGAAGACCACCCAGACATAATATGATGAAAAAATCAATTACGGAAAAAAAAAAGATTTTGTGTCTTTGAGTATCTAGTAAAGTTCTATATATTTCCACTGTATTATTATTATTATTATTATTATTATTATTATTATTATTATTATTATCAGTCTTTTATTTTTTGTTTTTTTAGTGTTGCTAAGATTTGTACATTTTATTTTTATTTATATGTAGGGTACTTATTATTTCAAAAAGGCCATTGTATTTTACTACATTGCAGAGTAAAAACTAAACAAACAAACAAACAAAAAAAACACTTACAGGGGAAAAAAAACATGATCGATATTCAAATGGTTAAATTTTGAGAGGATAACCATGAGGCCAACCATGAGGGGAATAATTATGGTTAACATTATTTTACCTCACCTTCGTTTAAAGAAAATCGTAGCTACCTTTTAGATTTTAGGCACCGCCCAGCACATCACGTGAACCATTTCAAACACACCTATGATATTGATGACCAGGTGCATGCTGGGTCAGGCTAACATGCTAAATGCTAGAAGATGCACCTCCGGCTGTAACCACGCGTGCACTGAAAAACTTTTACTTTCTGTGAGGAGTTTGAGGACTTCCGGCGCTTTGGGAGGGAAAAGTTTTGAGTGTTAGGAGCGTAGTTGGACAAAGAGATCGAGTGGACTGTTTTATGTTTACATCGTGCAGAGAAGCGGAATCTGGCGCAGATGGAGGAGGACTTCGCGGTGCAGGAGACTCGCACAGTGACGTTCATACAGGTGAGTACAAACAGCACACCGGCTGAATGTTTTCTCCAGGTGAGAACATTAGCAACCACCGCGTTTTCTTGCAAGGAAACGTGCATTTTGCGTTGTGTGAAAGCTGTGCTGTGTTGTTTGGCTCGTGGCTGCGTACTCTGTCTGCCATTGAGATGTTTTTTCTGTTGTTGATTATTTAAAAAGTGTCGAGCTTTTTATCTAATTTATGTGACTTAATATTGGAGATGTGTCTCTTGTGTGGTTGATTGTAGGAAAACTGAACTTTGAAGGGGAATTGTTGTTGCTGTTGGAATTTGTTGTTGCTGATGTTGTTCCATTATGTGTACACCTTCATATTGAAAGCATTTTTTTGTAGCTGAAAGATGTTATTTAATTTTAGCGGAGTTGCTAGGATACTAGGTAATGGGGGGATCAACAGAGACACCATGATACGATATTATCATGATACAATAATATTGCAATTTCAAAGTTGTTGCAATTTTTTAAGTACTGCAATTACACATATTTCTGAAATATACTGCGATTTGTTACCTTTTTATCTGTAAATTATGTCCCCACTGCAAAACCTTTCCTGGTTATCTAATAAGATTATGTTTTGAAAATATTTTTATTGCAGCAAATTGTAAATAGTTGACTGAAAAGACCTCTAGAAGGCCACTTGCTGTAGAAAATCTTGTACTCGTAAGAACCAATGAACGACAATGTAAACTTGATGAATAATAACACAACCTTGATGAATAATTAAATAAACTAGATGAGTAACAAAATAAACTCAGTGAGCCTCAGTTTTCCTTACTTGAAGATATTTTCATTACACAGATCTGATCAGAGAAGCTTTTGGCACAACAGATGTGCATGGACAGAAACATTCCCAAAACTTAGAGTAACAGAGATAAGATAAAACTAATCCCGAAGGAAATTCATGTGCCAGATAGCCCCAGAAGTACAGTAGCAAAAAAGAACAAAGTGTCTAGTAATAATAATGCTTAAAAATAGATAGTAAATGATAATGTTTAAAAGTAAAAGTAAAAAAAATGCACATGGAGTTTAAAATTTTAGTGAAATGATAATTATTTTGAGGTCATTATATACTTTAAAAAAATCACACTTATCAATTTGTATTCCGTCTTTACCATTATATCCCCCTACGTCCCACACACTGAACCTTTAAGATGAAAACCTGAAGATGTAGCAGTACATACAATCATTCCTCCTCTATAGATTCCACAACAAATGTTTTTGTTTTCTTGTCGATTTTTGTAAGCAATGGAAGAGACTGAGAGCGACATGGATGAAATGGGGATTAATGTGGGATTGTTTACTCAGTTGCATTCTCTCCGTGTAGCTCCACATCCACATGCATGCGGTTGCCAGGGATCCCCAAAAGGCTGAGTGGCAACAACTAGAGGAAAAAGGCAGAAACAGGGAGCCCATTCAAGTCTGCATTCTTTCTGTGTTTCATGGCCCGGCTGAGAGAAAGCTCTTCAAAGTTCACAGCTGTTGGTCAAGCTGATTCTAGCCTAGATCTTTTCCCTGATGCAGATTATTCCCACAGCAACACAGCAGATGTTGCCATCCTCTCAAAGAGTTAAAATCTTGTGATAAGCCTCTGAAGAGACAGGCTTTGCCCACTCTCAAGTTTTGTAGTTTTTTAACCACATGCAGTGCTGTGGAGCAGTGAGTTTGAAAAGTGGGTCCCTTTAAGTGTTTAAGCAGCTTGTGACAGGGTGACGTGATGCACTTTTGCTGATGGCAAATGTGTTGATGCGAAGACAGTTTGTGGAAGCAGGAACAGAGTACAAGATGAGAGACATATTCAGTGCTGTCATCAGTCATGATAATATGCAGAATCTGGGTACATAGACTGAAAACCTAAGTCACACACAATAGCCCCATACACTAAACAGTCACTAGCACCCAAATAATGCATATCCTAATGTAACAGCACACCAAAGTATAGAAGAAAGATGGCAGGATTAAGATGCAGGTTGAAAAAAAAAAAAAAACTGGTTTTAGCTTTTTGAATGTTTTCTAAATGTTTTAACTGGAACATGTTTGGCCTTGAGGATACACATTCGTTAAAAAATATTGACAGTTTACCGAACTGAGTGGACTAACACCTCTAACCATGACTTTCTGACTGTAAGTAGTACTTAAAGGGGAAGTTGTTTAAAAGTTTCCAAATGATGATGACTGATTTGCTCAGTAAGCTTCCATTGGCAATACTGTTGTTGACCCAAGAGCTGATGACAAGAACTTGACCTACCACGTAATATCCTGTCCTAGGATGGATTAAAAAAAACAAAAAACGAAAAAAAAGTTTTAAAGTTAGTCAGAACAGACAATGGAGTGTTTATGTTCAGTTTCTCAGATTCTCTGTGTTTGATTTTTAATGATTTAATCATTTTGTCCAACAAAATGACCTCTCACAATAATATGCCACGTTCAGGTCAGGGTCAGGACATACTGCTGTGTCAGTGAGGTTTTGGCTGACAGGAAGAGAGCCACATTTAACATGTTTTAAAATGTTTTCATTTCAGTATACAGGGCAGTCGACATGAACATAGAAACAGAGTCCATAGAGAGGTTGCTCATAGACAAGAGAGGCTATTGTTTTCATTATAGGAACAATGTATTTCATATAATATATAAATTTGAGAGTATAAACACAGAACATAAAAAATAATACTAATATTATATATATATATATATATATATATATATATATATATATAAACAGTTGACAAAGTTATGATAAAATACAGTAGTCTTAAACACAGTCACCCACTTCAGTCTGATAGATTTCCTTTTTTTATCCCTTAGTTTTCTTGTCTCTTGTTTTCTTTAACTTAAAGAAAAAGTAGCTGGCTCAGATGTGGTTCCTCATCTTTGTAATGTTTTCCTGCTCCAGTGACAGTTGGCAATTCTAGATGTAATATTAATACTAGTTATTTTGGGAATTAATTAATTTTGGTCCGTGCAGATGAGACCTTTTGGATAACATGGAACTGTGATAATGAAAGACAGCTGGAGTGAAGCTGTACACTACAGTGGATCTACTGGGTTTGTTGGGCCTTTTTGGCTCATGACTTATGACTTGAGTTTTTGTGACCACTGTGCTGTTAACCCAATTAACAGTAGTTTTTCATTCGCTGCAAACATGCCAAACATTTTGTGGCTATGAAAACATGAAAATAGATTTGTGCTGTATTACATACTGCGCACAGATGAATCGGTGTATAGCCACCTACATGCAGCCCTTCACAAAGATGACTAGCTCATTTGAGTTTCAGGTACAATTTGGCACCGCTTGCTCCGAGGGTGACACTGGTTCAGACCGTCATGCCATTAAACTACTACATCAACAGATGCACACAGTGTCCTTGTGTGCACATGTAGATTCAATGACTCTACTTGTGCTTTTTTTTAGGGAGGGGAAGGGAGGGCTGCTAAAGAAACAGGAAACCCACCCCCCCTTATCGAGCTTTTCTGGCTCTCATCCATGTTCCTCCTCGCTTAAACATCCCCTGTTCCACCTCAGTCCTCTCACACTAGGTGATCTGGACAGGTAATGACTGTTTTTGGAAACGTTTCTGAAGTGATGTCTTCCCGAAATGGAATGTTTTTTGTGCATATTTTTGGGTGTGTGTCTGTGCTGTGACTTTTCTTTTTTGGGATCATGACATCCACTTTCTGTCTTAAGCTATCCAGTGTTCCACAATCATTATGCTGGGCCAGTCCAGCTCTCCACCCCTCAAGCAAACACACATCCACTCCGTACCCCTACCTTTCTCTAAGCACACTCCATCTCCTCTTACTGGCTGCCCCTTGCTGGAAGGTAAATAAATCCTGTGGTCGGGGTGGAACACTGAGTGCCCTCATATGCCTCTGGAGTCGCTCTGCCTGAAAGAGGCCTTGTGTTTGCCTCTGTAAGGGGCTCCACTCCAGTCACAAGCTGGCTAGGCACAGATAGGCTGCTCTGTTGAACACCTCCAAAGAGAGTCAGCTCTAAAAAAGCATGGTTTGAAAGTAAAACCAGAAGCGCTGACTCATGCATTAAAACATACAGTTCTGCCTTCGTTGTAATGAAACTTTTGGATAAATAATGTTCAACAAAAAGCTAGGATATAATTGTCTAGTGCCATAGTGCCATCAACTGCATTTATTTTCTGTGTGTCCTGCAGAGGGCAGTACAACCTACAGGATCACCAAGACTCATTTGTTTCTTTTGTGTGTGTGTGTGTGTGTGTGTGTGTGTCTGTGTCTGTGTCTGTGTCTGTGTCTGTCTGTCTGTCTGTGTGTATGTGTGTGCACAGAAAACATATGACAGTGTACAGTTTGTATGTGCGTGTGCACACGGCCGTGCAGAAATGCATGCATGTCTGCACTATATGCATGTGAGCATATGTGCATTTGCATGTGTGAGGGGCCTCTCTCAGGTGATTGCTCACATGTGGAGCGGTAATTGTTGTGCTGTTTTATCTTCCTCATTACAGGAAGTTTTCCTGCAGCTCGAGACAAAGCAGAAAATGATTCCTGCTTATGCCTGTTCTTCTTCAATCCATTGTTGCTCTCTCTGTTCCCCTCACCGCGTCCCTAGAGCTCAATGGGACGGAAGTGTGAAAGATGTCCACATCAAAGAGGGTGCAGGCCAGCACTAATCCGCAAATAATGACAGGCAGGCAGGGCTGGACTTAACACACATGTCCCCTTACTTGCTAATCTTAGACGGTCCCTCATGGGGATCAATGTACAATATAGCACCTGCACAGCAAATAAAGGCAAGTTAGAATTATTATGGGCTGAAATAAGCAAAAGGTTCCATAGACATCTTCATGTTAAACATCTTATATTTTATCATAAAGAGGTAGAGTGTGAAGAAGGAGAGTGTGGAGCACAAGTAGGGAATTAATGCAGTGAGGGCATCATTAGATGATTTCCCCTCAGTCCATAAACTGGCTCTGACCAGAGAAGTGGACACCCTCTAGTGGGGAAAGACTAAGTGTCTAAATGCTGCACATAAATGTGAAAATCTAATGTTTTTAAGGTGCTAGAATCAAGACGCAGTCACACACACACACACACACACACACACACACTCCCTAACTGTCAGGTGGGCAGCCCTTGAGGCAGAATTCTTCCAGACTCACCTGTACCATTGTTTCCTGTGCTCTTCCTGTGTGAGGAGCCTGTGTTGTTTGAATACAATGGGGTCAGGGAAATCACAGCGCCTGTCAGACAGACACTCCATCATTGTGACAGACAGTGGAGTGACAACAAACGGCACAAATGCTTACTACCAACTTGCCCGAGTTTTGTGTTTGCTCATTGCTTCCATGCAGGTGTCATCACACAGAAAATTGACCTCGAGTTGCAGAGTAAATGTCCTGAATATGTCGTATTTGTTCTTTTAGTTTTTATTCTGTTTCAGAAGTAACATTGAAAGCTGTACACATTTTTGTACTCTCACACACTTTTTGCATGAGCAGTCACTGGTAGATGGCAGATTGCTTTTACCAGTGTTGGTAATAGTTAACTGCATGTAGCGCAATACTAGTTTAACTACAGTTTGCAGTTTTTGGGCAGAGGTTTAACCGTGCAGCTTTTCAGTAGTTAACTACTCAGTCATGTGGCTTATGTAGTCAATTACAAAATACGTATTTATTCAACTTATGACTTGTCATATGACATAGTGCTTTCCTCAGTGTCAGTTCAGTTGTACCTCTGTGTAACAATATGAGATTCCAGACTGGGATTGTGATCATTTCCCATGATGCACTTTTGGTAGTTGAACTAATTCTTGAAACTAGTTTTACTTTGAAAAGATTTTTTTCTTTATAACATTTTCTTGTGAAGCAGCTAGTAGCTTTGTAAACTACTTTTTTTTTATGTAGTTTGACCAACACTGGCTGTAACAAAACATACCTCTTTATCTTTTCTTTTTTAGATGTACATTTTGGTTGCAGTCATGCATTAAATGACAAAAATAATAGTTACAAAAAATGTAATTGTTTTTTCAAATTTTATTTGGTGAGCCTAAAACATATAAAAAATGCTTAAATTTATTGGTCAGGCTAATTATGAGATAGTATAGATGAAAAGACATATTGTTTCCACAAGATCAGAGTTTAGAACCTAACTGACAAACCCTAACCCTAACCCACAAAATCATCAAGACATAAAAAGTAAATTAAAAGATTTAAAACTGTATAAATGTACAAAGTTGCAATAAAAATAAAGTAATATGACTTCAATGAAAATTACATTTTAATAATTATAACATAAGAGCGCCACGTGTGTCGATGTAGAAAATAATGTGTATCACACTTTGAGTTAACATGAGTTTCTGTGCTTTATTTTAATTTCTGTTCATTCTATCAGTATTTGAATGAATCATAATCGTACTTCAACATGTAAAAGACTGCAAAGAACATGTAACTGATATTGCTTAACTGATAGCAGCAGCATCCTCAACAGGAATCGATATCATATGATATTGTGCCATCCACGAAGTAATACTAAGCCCTCCTATTCACTCCTTAATCTCCCAGTGAACTTCCTTGAGGCAGCCAGGCTATGTTAGACTGACGTGAAACAAAAGGTAACTGTGCAGCTGAATGTCTTCCAGACGCCCGAGCCCCATAGGAAAGGTCTATCTAAAGTGCCAGAGTTGGGGATTAAACTCACTCTGGGAATGTCAGCTTTGTCAGACAATACAATTCCTTCACTGCTGACACCACTGTCTTCATTAAAATTTGATCATGCTGCCTCCAAAACGATGGCTTTTATCCAAACTATTGCAGCCTTATCTTGACATGATTTGGGAAATGCTTATTAGGTTTCACTCTTAGCAATTGCATGTCAAAAAGCCACCAGTAGTATTGATCTTCCATCTATCCAAACTTTAATTTATGTGAAAAAATGAGAAAAAAAGCAATACCATGACGTCACTTTTTCCTTTCATAATGCCAGTTCTCTTCAGTACACCTCTGCTCTGAGTGATGGGTGTACCCCATCAAGATCAGCCCACAGCGAGCCCCCACAGAAGACTATAGACATCAGTGTTACTTTATACTATGTTGTCTCCCCTGCACCCCGCTGTCAGTCACTCTGCTGGTCCAACCTTCTCGAGTTGCACCAGCTATGATTAGCAATTTCTACCATTATGTATCCTCCCTGCATAATTCATGCCCTTCGTTCTTTTTCACCGTTCCCTTGAGAGAACATGAGAGGGGAATCCCACCCTAGTCCAACAAAACCCACAGGGCTTGTCTTGTGGTGGGAGTGAAAAAATAATGCTGCATTTTTAATCGTCCAAACATTGCATGATTTATAATTGATGAGAGAATGATCGTAGGTGCCGGTTTGCCCTCCTCCACCATCAAGGAAATGAAATGGTGCGGAAAGTGTTGGGTCATTAGGCCGTGAGGGATCGAGTGCTCTCCTGATCCAGAGACCAAGTGTGACAAAGCAGCAAAGAGGAAATCCCATACACTGACCAAAGTGGAGCAAGCATTTTCCCCTTCCCTCGGTCGAGTCTGCTATTGTCCAGCTGTGTCATTCTGCTGAGAGACAGCAAGGTTTGTTATTGGAGAAGCCAGCTCTGGTTCACCGTGGGATGGGTTAACATGAGAATTTGTTTGGGTAAAATAATAAAGTGGGAAATGCTTTGCCTGATATCAGACAGAATTGTCAACCTGTTTCCATCTTCAGTCTGACATTGCGTTGGGATTTGATTTTCCACAACCAATGAGAGAGCAATGTATCGGCCTAAATCTAACATCATTTTGGGTCTACACTGGTGCGTAGCCATGTCAACATACCCATTTTGCTGGGATTTTAAGACCGGAGTGGAGCACAGTAAATCAGACTAAGATGTTGGGCGATATTGAGAGCAAATGTCAATTTAGAACAGCCTTGATAACAGTGTCTGTCTTCTCTGTAACGTTCACCATTGTTGTTATTCTTTTTTGGTTCCAGCACCACTTGACAATGCTTTTCACAACATCTTTACAACAGCGTTAGTCCCTGCTGTCGTGCTGTTTGGCAAATCAAGTCCCCCCATGGCACTGGGGGGACTTGATTGATTGTTTTTTTTTTTTTTTTTTGGTTTAAAATTATTTTCTGGGGACTTTTTTGGCCTTTGTTAGACAGAACAGCTTCAGCATGAAAGGGGGAGAGAGAGGTGATGACCTGCATCAAAGGGCAGAGGTTGGGATCGAACCTGTGGTCGCTGCAGCACGGACATAGCCTGTGTCCATGGGCTGCTTACTCTACCATGTGAGCGACTAGGTGCTCCTTGTTTTCTAGTTTTTATGAGAAATTGCTGTTACATGTCACAATGCCAGACAAATCAGTAAACTTAAACTTAGTATAAATGCCCTGCTTGCAAGAGTTATTAGCCTCTTTTACACTGCCTATTCAAGGCACGGATGTTGCACTGTTATTCTGCATTGCTGTTCTTTATTAAAAGTATAATTGCGGAATTGGGCAAAGAATTGTCTCACCTTTAAGATGGAAGTAGAGGTTGTAAAAGTGCCAAGTTGAGTTTAAAAGTGTGTAGAAGAGACAGCCGGCACGGTTGACCAGGATGTTTGGGATGGTTAAGACCCTTTGCTGATGTGTTATTTGTTCGACCTACTGGCAGATGACTTTAAAAGCAGCTGGCAGCAGTTAACAGCTAACCCAAAAAAGAAGAGCAGCGGGTACGAATGTACCTAAATTGAAGAGACAACGAGGAGCTTTTTGCCCTCTGAGCGGAGAATAAGATCAACCGCCATAGAGACTAAAAATCTTTGCGATTGTCATATTACGCCATTGGTGTTGTTTAGAAAGCGCTGCTGGTGCGCATGTTTTGTCAGACTAGAGGCTGACGCTGTTGTGTTACACGTCATGCCTTTTTTGCCTCCGCGACCCTGGCAGACTTTCTAAAATCACACTGGGGCAGCATGATGCTGCTGCTGTTTATGTCTGGTTTAAAAAGCAAAGGTGGTGCAATGAAGGGTCTATGTAGCTGTCCTGTTGTGCGATTGCAAGACTTATGATTTATTAAATATCACCTTCCTTGGCAGCATTTACAGGCGACTTTAATTAAAATTACTTATGTGACAAAATACAAATAAAAGCAGACAAAGAAATCTAAAATAGCTCCTGTCTTTGAGGGCACAGGGTTTTTGGGAAGGCAGTTTAGAAATGGTCATGTTTTCCTCCAAGTAATTCTTAATCGCTGTGTTTTCATCTCCAGGCAGGACAGTAATGACCAATTCTGAGTGACTGACCATGGGAATGAGCACAGCTTAAATCCCTTCCATCCCCGTCCATGTGTGTGCTTGAGTCTGATTCCTAAACTCCACACACACACACACACACACACACACATGCGCACACACACTTATGCGCACACACACACACCCAGGGTTACAGAGTTGAGTCTGCTTTATGGTGTAGCCACCCTTTGATTCACCGCTCAATGAAACTTGTGACTGTTTTAATTAAGGGGAAAATACACTGACAGTGTAGCACACGGAAATCCGCCGCCGTGCACATAAAGGGCGCTAATGCTTTTCTTCCTGTCGACGCAAGGCTGGCCCCCTTTTGTCAGACTGACCATTCACTTTTCATTCATTTTCCTTTCCTCTCTTTCTTCGGTTCTTAAGTACTGCATCGCATGAGGTCTGTAGCTAATGACAGGAAAAACATATTCAGGGCGCAGCCAGGTGAGAGAGCTTCGTGTGACTGGTTGGGATTGACGTTTTGTAAAAACAGACTCATTTCTTACTTTGTTTTCGGGTCTGTTTGTGACAGAACTGCCACAGGGTATTCTTAATGGCGGCCAAAATTAACAACAGGGAATACTTCACCCTCTTCTGTTGTTTGGCGGGCCTTAGGGCAGGAGGAGTTCATCTCTGCTTCCCTACAGGAAATAAGTTATAACTAATTGTCTAATTCTCTACTTTTTAACAAGATTTCCATACCCACTTGCATTCAGTATGAATCTCTGGGTCAGTTTGTGTGCTATTTAAACTCTTCACTCTTTGGACAGGCTAGTTAAGTAATGGAAAATAGTTCTCTCTGGTCATCAACCAGCATCCAAAACAGCTGACAGCTGTCTGTGGGTTCCCATGTTAGTCACAGAGGTACAGTTCTCTGTCGTTGTGGTATTTTGACAGATGTTTCACTGAGGTATGTGTATGCTGGCGTGTGACAAGTCCTCTCTTCCTCTGGGGATCAATGTCTGTCCTGTTCTCTTGCCGATCTGATGTTTATCTGCTGGTGATCAATCACACTGTTGACAGCATGAGGGTTAGTGTTACCATCCCCGCTGCCTCTGAGTGGGCGTCTGTAGAGAGAATACAGAGGACAGGTGATAACTAATAAGGATGCTTTTACTGATTAAATATATGCCAATATGTGGTACGTCAGGTCTGAAAATATCAGGCTGTTCTCATGCACTATTTGTATGTATACCTATGAAAAGTAATGCACCACAATTCCTCGATAACCCACATAAATCATGAGCCAATAATTGAAATACAAAAATTACTCTTTCCACTAAAACTACGGCTCATATGGCAACATCTGTCAAAATAATACCAAGTATGATTTTTTTTACTTACTGTGCAAGCACATGTTGCTGCTAAATATATTGAATGAATGCAAAAGTTCAGAGAATAATGAATCTTATATTCTCATAAAAACGTCAGTGCTTAGATAACCGATAGGATTCTACCACAACTTAAACAACAGAAAAGCCATTTAATACTGTACGGGCCGAGTTTCTAGTACCCCGAGCCCAAAATAAAGCCTCTTAACACTTAAAAGAAATGATTGATGATGACTTCCTACTCACAGCAAATGGGCGCAAGTCAGGATTTTCCCCTTAATGCAGGTGTCAGTAATCCTCCTTTGACTCTTCAAGTGATGTTTTTAGCCTGAGGAAATGCTTGACCAGATTCCTCCCTTACTGCGTAGAAACAGTGTAATCTCTCAATCCTTGACACAGCAAATAAACACTGCACAGAAGGAGAGCCCGGCAACTTTATCTCTTCCTTCCTTCCGTATTGTCTGGTTGACAAGTTTCAGGGGAACCTCACTGAGGAGAGAAAAGAAGAGACATATTTCTTAGGTAACAAGCCCAAAGGGGCTGTGGCTGGGGATTGAAGGTTAAGTGCATGTAGTAATACTCACAAAAAGGAACTTAACACCTTAGGATATAATGACATTGCATACACTTCCTTTTTGGTTGTCCATTTGGTTACAATCTCTTCCTTAAGGGAGAAAAACGGCCCTGTTATCCTGTTACACAATATGGGAAGATAGGATTCTGAGATAAGAAAATATAAATAAGTTGGTTGACTGAATAATGTGGTGATTATACATTTATTGCAATTTCTGTCAAAGTAATACTACTTTGTAAATGTAATAATTATTAGTCAAATTAAAAACAATCTCAGAGAGTAAAGTAAGCCCTTCTGAGGAGAAAATTATTTTGGGCTTCTTTTGTGTCCCTGACTCAGATGCTCACATTGCTGAAGCCACAGCACCTAATTGGAGGTTAATGTCTTTTAACCTCTCTCATAAATTATTCCTTCAGATACCTGAACTCCCACTCCTCCAGTTGCCCACCCCTCACTTTAATTGGACTGGACACCTTTTTTCCCAGGAGATGACTGCACAGTATCATGGCTTCAGGTGCAGGCTTTTTCTTTAGCTACAGTTTAGCTATAGATTGTATTTGGATATGACGGAGATCATTCCAAATCAGACTGAGTAAAAAATATGATATCAACTATAGACCACAAATATGCTGTCTTAACAACAGCAAACTAGACCCTTATTGACGCCTGGACACTGTATTTAAATTATAAGTTCCAGAAACTGTAAGGGGACAAGATGCATATATATATATATATATATATATATATATGTGGTGATAGGCGTTTGCCCAATGCACAAAACAGCATGTAGCAAAACGACTTTCCTTCGCCTGATATTGAAAGACAACAAATGCCTGTTTCCCCTTTCAAGGCCTCTTCAGGCCTTTTGTTTATACATAGTTTATGTTTCTTACTCATTTAGAGATATTTTTTTAAATTAGTTCAGACCTGAATGTTATGAATGTACCCGTTTTCATGTATGCTGATTTGATGCAGCCATTTATATATGCACTATAATTAATTATAGTGCAAATGTAGTTGCAGTGCACAGCTTCAGTTCAGATCTGGAAGGCAACTCTGTGTTAGATGTCAGCAAGATGAAACCGGACTATGTAGTCAGTCAACTCAAGCGCCTATTGTATATACTGATGTCAGGAAGCGGGAATTTCTAACTTTCCAGTACCTAGAAAAATATCAATATGCAATAACATTTTTTTATACCATGATGAAAAAATTACACTGAGGGCATGCAATTGATTAAAAAAAAAAAAAAAAGATAAACATAACAAGTCTAAAACACAAACGATGACTTTTCTTTTCTCAGCTAGTAGTAGAGAACGGCAGAACGACTGTAGTAAACATCAACAATAAGAGTATTGATACTGCGGAAAATCAGTACAGAAACTAGCCCAAACATTAAGCATTGATATGTATATTGATAAATTGATATTTTCGACAGCACTGACACCCATGTCTCTAAAATGCACTTTAACGCACACTTTCTATTTTGGCATTTTGCATTCTTCTTCTCGTCCACTGGGACAAAAAGTAACTATAGCAGTACAGTGATGGATATATGCGACTTGACCTTACATTTCAGTCTGTACCAATCAAAGAGTTTGCCTGCTGTTGATTTGACTATTAACCATTCGTTCAACCTTCTGAACTCCCAAAAGAATCACGTTCCTCATGCCAAAAGCCAGTTTACAGCAACTAAAGTATGTCCTCTCCAGCTCTGATCTTTGCAAATAGGTTTTGCTACTTTTAAACACCTCGTCTCCATTGCAACATTTCCAGTTCTACTTTCAAATGGATCCTTAACAATTTCCCCTTTATTATTAATATTAATCTCATTTTAAACGTGGCACCATACTGAGATTTTGTACTGCTGAAAAATTCTCGGGTAATTTATTAAAGTTTTAAAATAATTGTTCAGTCTTTCTAATGAAACTCAAAAATGAAATGATGATATTAACAGGAAAGATATTAGATTTACAATATACATTTCATGTTAATTATTATGTCATTAAATGAAAAGGAGATTATTTCACAATTAGCTCAAATTGTATTATTTTGTTCATTACATTCCTGATTTATTCTATTAATAGGAAGTTATTATCTCTCACAATTGCAATACTGTTGACATTTCATTTCGAGGTAAGCATGAACACAATTCACATTACAGTTATGTTTTTAAAAGTGACAAAAGGGGGAAATATAAATCTCTTCCTGATGCCCAGGGGGCAGTATTGGCTGCACATAATCCATCTACAACTGCAATATTGCATATTAACCTCTGTAGTCATACAGGCATAATGCTTAAATATTTCCTCAAGAGTCATATAAAAAAAAAACTGTTGTTCAGCTTGGTGTCAACTAAAATACAAATTGAACTGTGTAACAAGCCTGAGGAGATTTTTGCTTTGGTCTTTTTATGTACAACCTGTAAACAAGATTGTTTACATCTGCTGCTAAGCAAACAGATTGGAGTTCACCAGACAAAGCATAAAGCAGGTTTGATAGAGACACGACAGATCCTGAGGCCCAGGATCAGCAGCACTAATGGGATTAGATCTGCCGCGCACACACCAAACACCAGGCTGCGAGCTGACGGAGGAACTTGAGACCTATACACTTTCACTCAAAGTCAAAATAATCCATCACTGTGACAAAATGAAAATGAATTAATATTTCAATTTTTAGTCTATGTAGTCATGAAAATAGCTATTATTCATAACATAAAGTCTGTCCTTCATTGCTGAGGGGACTTTTCAGATTCTCCTTTTTTAGTTTAACCTCTAAGGGGCAGCAGAGGCCTGCATTTACCAGCAGCAGGTCAACTTTGAGCAATGACTGTCAAGTGGGACCCTCTCAGTTCCAAGACTTAGGAAACAGCAGTAAGGAACAAAGGACCAAAGTTCAACAGACTACTAAAAATCAAAGTGTGGCTGTATTACCTGATGTAGTAGGGACATTATTTTTGTCCTTATTTATTGTAATATTTTGTCTTTTTTTTGTCAATTACCTGATTAGTTTTAAAGCAAATTTGAGTTTTGAAGGAGGATCAAATGGGTAAGTTTTAAGGCAGAAACAAATCCTCTTTCTCTCTGTCACACACACACACACACACACACACACACACACACACACACACACACACACACACACACACACACACACACACACACAGGCTTCATTCGGTGAGCTCGTTTTCCTTCTTTCAGCAAACAGGTTGATATGGTGAGACAGAGCTGCTGGGTGGGCTTCACTGTGGTGGAGTAGAGGGCCCTCAGTTCAAGGCTATCAAGTAAAGTGTTCCTTTATTTAAGAAAAAAAAAGAAACGAGCTGAAAATTTTTAGTGATAAGTGAAAAACGTGGCTGGGGCAGTTCTCGGGGTCGAGCTGTGGGATGCGACACAGATTAATAAAGAGAGCAGGTCTGAGGAGGGAGAGGGTGACGGTGAGGTTAGCTGGAGGGCCGGACAGCGCTAGATGAAAGTGGGAACTCTCTCCCACAGCTGTCAGCAGTTTTTAATGCAAACTTTGCTATTGATTGGCCGAGCCGGCCAGGTTCTACCACCAAAACTTTTCTAGTTTCTCGAATGTTGGATGGACTGTGTGGCACGAAGGGTCCAGTATCAGGTTTGTCATCTTGAGAATGCACTTCAACTAAAACTGTAGTTATATCTATTATACCAACATACTTTATTTTTTTTGTAGAGTGAGCTATGTGTTAGTTTTATTTGTAACTGAAAGAACTGTTTCATTTTTGTAGCTGTGAAATGGCAGTTTACTGTAATGGAAGCTTTCCAGGGCTCCAAAGAGCAAGCCTGCATTCACTTTAACCTGTTTCAATCCATTTAAAGTGTGTGAAATCAGCACCTATATTTATCCCAGATATGAACAAGTGAGGGTCCATGTTGAATACAGTAATCTTTAGCCTTTACACAGCACTGTAATTGAATCAAGCCATGATCTTTCATCCCTGTAGTTATTTTAAGACATGAATGACACAACAAAAATTGAAATGCACCCCTCCCCTTTCCCATTTCAACAAAAGGTCAGAAATTCAATCACCACCGCTGCTATTGCTATAATAATATATGTATGGGAAACAGCCACAGTTACTGACCGCCAAATTCTTTGGCTGCCTTTGGTCATTTTGTCTTGCCTAAGAACAGAGGCGTCTCTCACTGGAGTTATCCATTAATCCCAGCGGGCTGAGTACGAGCGCACAGCACCTACAGATTCTCTGATTCTTAAATCTGTTCAGTTCATTTGAAGCACCTTGTCAGCACTGCGTGTGTATTCTGAGACATTATTTCTATGTACACAGTAACATCTATTTTGACTATTTATTATCTCCTTTATTGATTTTCTGAATATCACTATATTCATTTGAATAAGACCTTTATTTTGTGGATTATTTTTGGATTGAAAAGGGCCATCGCACATGTTTTAATTCAAGTATTATCTGCAGTAATTTCACAAGAATTGGTCAGTTGTTTATAGCAAATTGTGCATTATATATCCTAGATAAAAATGTATGATAGATATGAATGAATTTGTGTGTATTTTTTTTCTGCAGAGGTGAGAGAGAGCATCAGTGGTAATTCCCCTTTTTTCTCAGGCAGGAATACATTGTTACTGACTCACTGTACATCAGATAAATTGTTGAACTTCTGCAAGAACACACAAACGAACAAAAGTCTAACACAAAAGTCAAACACCGACACATTTTTAATCTCATTGCCTTGTTCAAAATCATAATTTTTTTAATCAACAACATTGTTTCATGATAAAGAATTTGACATTAGTGAGAGCCAGTAAATAAGAAAACTGTTTCAGAGCTGAGAGAGATGAGAGAGTGAAGGAGTGGGTGTAACGTTAACACCATGATACACAGTATACGAGAGTGGGAGAGGAAATGTGGACTGGGAGAACAAAGTGAGTGAGGTAAATGGAGGAAGTGGAGTTCAGTCGAAATAAGCAGCCTCATTAATGCACCGTCACAGCTTTCATTAGCCTCCAAGAACAAGCTGCACCAATATAAATCACACAGAAAGAGATGTAAAAAAAAAAGTTACATCTAACAAAAGACAATCAACAGATTAGACTGAACTGAATCTCTGGATTTTATGTGGGTGTGTTTTACTACATGAGTAGCAGTAAATTAGCCTGTATTTTAAACACGATTGAAGTGAATTCTTGAAGAACTTCAGAGCATCTTGTCATGGATACACTCAACTGCCTCCTTACCAACTCCCCATGTGCAGTACTTTTTTCTTGTAGGACACGATAATATGAAAAGAAGAATTGTTCATTTCTGCTTTTAGGGGAAATTGTGCACAATTGTATGGAGTAAATCATAAATAGAGAATTATTTTTTTGAGAATACTCAAAAGGATTTAAAAAAATACCTTGAGCTTCTCTCGTAAATTTTGCCCTTGTTTTCTAAAGAAACTGGCTGTTGCAAAAAGACAGTTTTCCTGTTGCGAAGAAGAGACAAATGTTTCCTATTGTGATATTTTTTTTGCCAGTGCTCTTGCTGTTTCTTGCAGCAGGCATTTTTAAACCCTTGCATCTATTACCTTTCACCGGGTAAATACCTAATGCAGGAAACATTTGTCAATGTATGCAGCTGGCTGAACAGAATAGATTATTAGGAAGTGAGGGGAAAAACACACTGCCTCTCCAAACAGCACAAAGCTCGCCATACAAAGTGTGTTTCTCTACCTCATACATACGGAAATGGCAGCACTGGCCACTAGCAGACATAAATTGTAATTCATGTTCAATAATAAGAATATTAAACAAACAATTATTGTAATAAATGTGGATCTACAGTGTATTAGTCAAGTCTAATTAATTATTTACAGGTTTTAAAGAGCAGACAGAAAATGCTCAGTGATCACAGAATAAAAGACAATAAACAAGAGGCTCATTTTGAGTAGAAGCTATTGGACCAGAGGTTGTGTTTGTGTGTTTTTGCATGCACATGCATGTGTGTCTGTCTGAGTGTTTGTGTGTGTGCAAAAGGTGTGTGAGGAATTTATGTGGTTTGTATTGTGGTGTTTACATCAAGCCTCATTAGGGATTTATAGCTGACACACTGCAGCTCATTCATTCAGACATGCTGGGGTCAACACAGTGGAAAAGCATGATACACTTATTGTAAATAATTGAAGGAGAGTACAAAAATACAAATTACTGAGTACTAAATGGGCTCATAATGTGATGTAGGAAATTTTGTGATACAATATGCAGTGACCATCTGCAAAAACACTGAATATTATAGAAATCTTCTAAAAACACATTTTTTAATCATCTAAAACAGCCATAAATGAAATTGATGTACAATTATAGAAAGTTAAAGAAGACTTTTATTCAGATATTGGATCATTTGCAATTAAATAAGAGGATACTGCCTATATTCAATGTAACCAAGGCTTGCAGTTAGAAAAAAGAGCAAACAGAAGAAAATAGGTTTTCTGTTACTTGAAGTTTCTAGCTGAATAGAAGCAACACATGATGCAGCGATATTCTTTTGGGTGAAACATTTCAAAGCATCTAAAATTTTCACAATCGCTCAGCCACTGGCAATAGTCCTCTATAGTAGGCTCTACACAACCAGAATGTACTTGGCAATGGTAAAGAAAAACTAAAAACATCAATAGTATACTGGCCTCCTGTTGGGTCCTGTGGCCAGTGTTGTGCAAACAGCAGAAAGTTGCGGCGTGTGAAGGGTAATGGGACATCCAATGCCAGGGGACAGCAGGCGGCAGAGTCACACACCGCTGCCGAAAGAAAGATGAAGTAATCTCAGGAAACAAGTAGACACACTCCACTTCGAATTTCGCCCCAAACAAGATTAAAGTGACATTATTCTATGAGAGTGTGGCAAGAGTATTAATCTTACACATAGAGGCAGAGGCTAGACAAACACAGGCTGGCTGCAAGAGTATGGGAGCACATTCTTTATTTTGTCAGGATGTGGTGAGGTTAGAAGTGGAGGAGAGAGCAGCATCATCTCATTTTGTAATGCACTGATAGGGCCATTACCCCTCCTTTTTAACTGTTTTGATAGCATCTCTTGTGTATAAGTGTTACGTAATGAAACAATTATGTGTTTTGATGTGCATTTTACTAATGTTACGTATTCCATTCAGACAGTTTTTTTCATTTGAGTTCATTTTCTCAACTAAAACACTCAAGGAGGCTGGTTTTGTTTTGACATTGGTGGGACATATGAAATAGGGTATTGGGGGTCCTCTGCCAGAAAATTTTCAGCATTAAACACTTGATTTACCACATTCTGGGGAATTTTTAGGCGCCAATTTCACTTTGTTATCAAATGAAAATCTGAAATTTGTATTTTGCCGGACATCAACTGTTAACATAGATACACAAATACCAAACCACATTTAACCAAACAATAAAACCATACCACAAATGCTAAAAATCACAGCAGACATTATGAAAAGTAGACGCAGTGTAACAAATTATTAATTGCATTTACTTTAGTGTTTGACCCAGGTAACCCTGAGGCTACCTAAAAGCCCTCAAATAGGATGATGGGCTGAATCTTCTGTGTGACAGCACAAGCTGATATTCTTTAAATAAAGTGTGAGAGGGATCGGACGTAACATTACCCGCTAGAGACAACATGCTTTAAGTATACGTAGCTTGAAAACTTGACTCAACAGTCTACTGAAAATCTTTGAATAGATATGTAGCAGTTATTTTTTTGTGCCTTTTCTGCATCAATTTACAGTGTAAATGTCTTGAATTTTGTCCTCTGCTACTACTTGTTTTTGGGTAAAATGAACATGTTCTAAATATTTAGAGCGACATGTCCCCCCTGAAATCTACACCTGTGATATCATTGATGCATGATAATCACCTTTTCCAGCAAAAAATATACTGACCAGCTTAAAGCCATAGTTATATGAACTGATAATCCATTTATGTGGAGTGAAGGTGGCTTCACTCTTTTTGTCTTGTTTAATTTAGTAGTGACAACATAGATAAACATGCTCACATAAGAAGAAATAGCAACAGATTCATGTATATTAGGTATTATTACCAAGACTTTTAAGAGTAAAACAAATGTGTTGAATAAATTAAGTAGTTATGTGTTCTAGTAAGTTTGGCCAGAGAACCAAAGCATCCCCACCCATGTCATTAAAGAATTCATCAGTTTCAATTTTACTAAATGAGCGTTACATTGAGGTTTTGTTTAGAACCTGTTGCATAAATAAGCCGGTCCCTAAAACCCCACTGAGAAAGACAGAGCTTTAATGAGTGGGGTTTAAGCCCCTCCACCCATCGACTCCTCCACTCTCAGCTTGGTCTCCTAATGAGCCATCATCATGCAAAACTGCCAGCTTGATACACATTAATTGGATTTTCACTTTTTCACCAATTAATTGACCAGCATTGTCATGTTGGCCGGCCTCCGAGGGCCTCTAAGAAAATGGGGAAGCTTCCCCTTTTTACTCTCACTGACTCTAATAGCCGCTGACTGGAGAAGGGAAGCATTTTTCTTTTCTTTTCTTCTTTACTACAGAGATCAGCTATCTCATTATAGGCTTATGACATTTGTTGGAGCCAATCCCTTTGTGCAGAGAAAACAGTTTGTGTGCTGCTCAGTTGAAGCCTTTACAGTTTGTTAACCTGCCTCTGCTAGTGCCAGGGCCCCCGGGGGGAAAGCCTGATGTGCAGTGAGTGACTCAGATTCCTTGCACCCTAGAGGACAGACCACAGGGTGAGGGAGAGCAATCCCACGCAGCCTTGTTCAGCAAGCACCAAAACAAGGAATGAATGTGGCCACGGCATTTCACAACTGTTATATGATATGTTGACACATCAGTGCTGTTTCCAGTTCTGCCAGGGGGCAGAGTTGTTCACATGAATCCTTGCAGTTCAGATCCACTCTGTGAAGGAGCAGCAAAACAAAAAAATATCTGTTAGATTTAAAAATAAAAAAAGCAAAGACAAATGTGACCTTTAGTTAATCATCTACCCAAACTGATATTTGGAGGGCAGATTCTTACCAGGTTGCAGTTGTGTTATGACTTTGGTTGTTTAAATATTAACAAAGTCTTAATGCTGTTTACAGTTGGGCCCCATGGTGATGGCAACGATAGTGGAAAGGAAGAGTATCACTGTGGCAAGAAGAAACCGGCATAAGAGCAACGTAGGTGCATATGGAAGCTTATCACACAGGATTCACCTTTAACTTCTTGCGGAACAAGGTTCATTTTATGTTTGAGACTGTTTGCAATTTTTTTTTCTCTTTCAAATTTTGAGAGAGGAGGGGTGGGGAGTGCTGGGGAGGGAGGTTTCTTTGACAAAGGGTAGGGATATATAAATGGTTGTATTTTGTATGATTTTTAAACACCCTCAGAACCTCAAAATTTGCAAGTTTGAAAGGCATGTTTTATCCAAAAAAAAAATAAAATATATATATATATATATATATATGTATGTAGCCACCTCTCTATTCTGATAAACTGAGTACAGTCCCTTAGTGACTACTCGACTGCAAAGGCAGATTTGTGAACAAATCCAAACCTATGGTGACCCGAGAGATTAAACTCAGTGAAATGAAAAGTAAAGAGCGGACTGATTGTTAATCGGATCAACGTGTTGCCGTGAAGAGGACATCCTGAGGCTGACCATAGTTTGACCACACTATAGCTCATTATGCCTGCATTGCTTTGCTCCACTGACTGGTGAGCAGCTTCAGGTCAGGATGACGTGAACCATTGATTGGTGCATTTTGTGATGCATTGCTTATTTATTTAAACATCAGTTATGCTGTAATTGCATTTGCAAACATTACATGCTTAATTTGTCACAAAAAGAGAAACATCCTCCATCATAACACACAACAAAAGTAAAATAAATGCTATTTTGACAGAGTGCGTTTACCAGAAAGCAACATTTCCTTCAAATGAATCAAATGCACCCCCATTATAAAATGGTGGAAATAATTCATTATATTGGAAGTAAAAATAAACAGGGTGTTATTGCGTCTGAATGACAGGATGGGTAACTTTTTGCACCAGTAGCTTTCAGAGAACAGTGAGTGTTATTGATCCTTCACTTCATTTTGACAATTATTTAATGTAATAGTTGTCTAAATGGGTGCAACTCGATGTTAGAGCCATTCACTCACCCTGAAGTGTACAAAAACAATAGCTGCAACAACAGCTCTCTGGGGTCAATGAAAGGACACTTTGTCAGCAACTCTTTTTAAAGGTAACAACCTTACCTTTTCAGTAGCTGAAAATAAACCATTCTCCTCAATCAATATCGCTCCAGTCAGAGAAGGTTGAAGGTTAGAGGTCAAACCTGGATGAAACCTTTGATTGGATAATCAAGGGCAATAGCCTTAATTAATTGATTTAGGGTTCAGGGGGAGGAGTGGTTTTTAACATATATTGTGTTGGTTTCCGTAACCATGAAGGATTCCATTATTTATGTAAGAGAGTCCATTATGTCACATTGGGGGGAAAAAATAGGCGTTTTTAATGGCATCAACATTTAATCAAGCAGAACTTCATTAATCCACATAATTAATTGAGCAGGCTTTGCTATGTTCCTTTTGCTACCTTTACTTTCTGGTCGGACGGACATGTTTCACCATTATTGTTGTCCCATCCCTCCAAGGGTTGTGAGTTAATCTGCATGACCCAGCACCTGTCACATACTAATAAACACAGAACTAATTGACTTTGTTGCCCCACTTATCAGCTGCCTCACCAGTCAAAGCAACCTCTGAGATTTTTGTTTGTTTACAGCAGGACTACCAGGTGTGTCTCATCAAGCAAGAAAAATATACTTTATTATATTAGTGTTATGGGGTCATTATAGTGGAGAACAATGTATCAGAGAGTAGCTTGAAAATACAGCGCAGGGTTTTTGATGACAGGGAAATAGCACGGCGATACACCAAGGAAATAATAAGAAGGTTCAGATGTAAATTCCCATAATCTCTGTCAGTATGTAAATTGATTAATATACTTTTTTTTTCTTTATAAATGATGAGTTCTGCCATTTATTGTGCCATGCACATGCAAGTGTCCAGCCCACATGGGCTTACTCTGGCAGTGTTAGAAAATGTATCAGAAATGGACAAAATGTAAATGTAAATGTAAATATAATTTGACATTACAAAAACAAAGCCTCCTTTTCTAATATGCAACTCAGATTTTTTAAAATAATATACATTTCATCAGACATGAATACTTTTACAATGTAAATAATTTTAAATGCATGAAAATGTAAAAATCTTTAAACAGAATTTGCATGGCAAACCCCTGAGATTTATTTTGTGATCCTGCTTACACATTACTACACTTTATACAAAATACACTATGCTACATTGTGAGACTGTCCTCCCCAGAAAAAGAAGAGCAATAATCTCTTTCAGAAAGTGTCCCAAAATGATATTTGTTTACATACAAGTGGCAAAGCCTTGTACTGGCAGCAGCAGTTATATTGGTAGCAAAGAAAGCATTAGTGTGACATTATTATACACGCACAAAGTTTGAGTGGCTGTGGCCATTCCCTGGCCTTGTGTTTGTTATTGTAACCATGATAACAAAGGTCCCATAACCTAAGTAAAGTGAGTCAGAGAGAGTGGTAAACAAGCCTGACAAAAGTGTGTATTTTGTAACCAGAGTTTGGGACATTTCCACCCATGTTTGTAGCAATCAAAGCAGGTATTTGCAAAACATGATGTTTCTTATCCCTATCCAAGTGATTTTTGTACCTAAACCTAACCACAAGTTAAACACAGCATTGTGACAGCATGACATTGAAAACTGAAACATCAAGAAGAGTAAAGTTTCAACATATCTGAAACCTACAAATTTAACTTATCAGTGGTTTGCAGAAATGCACAATACCAACATCTCCTCTGGCAATTGAGTTACGACCTGAACCTTACAGGGATTCTGTTTTTTTTTATGAACTAACCCAAGCCTGACGCAGTAAATGCAAACTGAAGCACAAACAGCACTTATTTAAGAACTTAAAGCACCATCTAAACATGACCCAAACCCAAATTAATTTGTAATTATTTGTCTGAACTGGACCGTCTCATCCTGCTGGGCTCGGATTTGATATCCATACGCTGGTGTAAGATCAGAAAATGGGTTCATTTTTGAAACAATGTTGTCCCGTCAGATCAAGAAATACTTAAAAATTCTGCCTTGGGGATCAAGGACCAACAACATACTTTGTAATTTTGCAAACAATAACAAAATAAAAACATGAAACAATACATAGACAATTTGTTAATTTGAAGTCCTTAGTTCATTTGGGGTTAGAAGTTTGTCATCGAGCTCTAGAGGTGGTGGCCTCC
This sequence comes from Plectropomus leopardus, assembly GCF_026936395.1. Lineage (NCBI taxonomy): Eukaryota > Metazoa > Chordata > Actinopteri > Perciformes > Serranidae > Plectropomus > Plectropomus leopardus. The sequence continues at coordinate 16,434,334 of NC_142188.1, read as the reverse complement.
TGTATCAGAGGGCTGGATACGCTGGCAACAAAGACGAGTGCTGACCATGTAAAACCATGGCTGAAGTGCCCTACTTATCCAGCAGCACAGCAGGGGGAGAATGTGCCAGCTATATACGGAGTAACCACATGTAACAGTGTGTTCCCTCTTTACACTACTCTCTCTCTCTCGCTCTCTCTCTCGCTCTCTCTGTTGCTCTTGTTGTCTCTTCCCTTTACACACTTACGTGCACACATGCACACGCACACACAATGGCTGTTCAAAGTTTTTCCAGGGTATTTCTCGGTTAATTAACAGATTAGTGGTGTGGGGCAGCTCTGAAGTTCAGGGGTCAAGACTAAACCCTCTAACTGGGAGGATAATCAGTGGCAGGTGGGTCCACACTTCTCCTGTTGCCCCTCACAAACCCCTCCCCTCTTGACTTGACTTGTGGCAAAATAAGCCCCCACCACCACCGACGCTCTTGACTCCAGCCACTGTTAATGCACCTGAAAGACAGAGAGAGAGGTGGTGCGAGGGGGAGAGTAACAGGGGTGAGGAGGGGATGGGACAGTATTTGAAAGGAGCAGGAGGAGAGGCCTACATTGGATAAGTTCTGGAAATGTGCCATCCTTTTATACGCGCTGCCAGGACCCATATTTACAAAACTGACCAGTGGGATTCTCTGAACACAGTTTCACTGAATGGAACATGGACTATAGAACCGTAGACCTGGGGCTAATGCTATAAAATAGAAATACAATAAGAGAGACGGGTGCAAAGAGAATGAGGGCTTGAGTCTCTCTCTTTTTTTTTTTTTTTTTTTTACCCAGTCTGCATTCATTGCTCCCATATTCCATTCCAGGTTCTGCTTGGTGGAGAACTCCATTGTGAGCTTGTGAATGGGAGACTTTGGGAGTGTCTCTCCTTCTATTAATTAGGACTGGCCAGCGTTTCCGCTCCCCTGTGAGCCCCTTCATTATTATTTCTTCACATTCTTTTGCAAAAGTTAACCCCATTCCTTCGCTCGCACTTCAAAGACCTCTGACAAAGATGCAGTCTCTGAAAAAGAAAAGTGAAAATTTAAGTTTTAATTTCAGAGAATTTGAAAGCTTTTTCCTTGAGAAGCAAATATATTTATTTTTAACAAAAAGGGTGGTCACAATACTACAATTTCTAACTCGATACCTAGAAAAAAACTTAATATCATTTTCAATACCATTAAAAAATTAAGAGGCATACAATACAACAAGCAACATTAATGACAACAATATTTTTAAGTTGCCTCAGGTAGTGCAAACCCCACTTTTCAGACACATAATTGTGGTAACTTGTTAAATTAACACTGCTCATTAATGTTACACACAAGCAGGACTGATAATGTCGGCTACCTAGTTAGCACATTAATGTTAGTTGTTCTGTTATTATTAGTCAATAGGCACCATCTAAATGATAGCATAACAAATGACTCATAATCAGGGCTGTCAAAGGATTATTTTGTAAGTTGCGTTTAATTGCAGAATTACAATCATTAATTGCGATTAATCGTATTTTTTTTAATCACGTTGTCAATTCCATTATTTCACATTTCGAAACAGTTTTGAAGTCCAGGTAAAGCAGTTCTTTCCAGATTGTCTTGATTACCCACAGAACCCATTTTCATTTAGAAATCTTGAGGTCGGAGGTCAAGGGATCCCTGTGAAATGGCCATGCCGTTTTTCAATTGCCAAAATTTTGTTTAAGTTTGGAATGTAATTTAGCCCCTTGCTGAGAACTTGACGTGGTATGCCACTGAATTCCTTAGGTCTTCTAGTTTTCAATGATACCAGTATCATCACTCCAGTTTAAAAACTCCGCCCAATACAGCCTCTAAAAGACAGGAAGGTAGGGCATTGGCTATTATGAAAAATTTAAATAATCGCATCAAGGTTAAAGCTGACAGCCCTGTATAGCGTATTCATATGTTTTCATTAGTTTTTCATTTTCTGTAAATAAAAATTGTTTTTGTCCCCATAGAACGAACCGTTCATAGCGTCTATATACAGAGGGGGGTCCTCTTTCATGGCTGACCCCTAATATTTATTGCTGACAACAAAATAGTCCTATTATGTAAGAAAATAAGATAATAAGAAAAACCTGGTGACAATATTTACTAAAGAACTTTGAGTATTTGACGCACGGGTGAAACACTAAACAATGTACAAAGACATCGACGAGCTTCACAATTACTATTTACTATTAATATGCATTAATGAAGTACACTGATTCGGTACATACACACTTATTGAAATACCAACCTAAAATACACCTCCCCTACATCTGTGGTGAACATCAGCGAGCAAAGAAGTCCTGGGGTGCATTCTACCGCTGCCCAGCGGGCATCCATTTGCTGGAAAAAAAAATCACTTTGCCTCATTAGCTACACACACTCTTAGTTTGTCACAATGCCTTTGCTTGAGTCCTGCTAACAGAGCCCCCCCTCCTCTCTTTTTCTAGGTGGAGACTTCAGGGGCCAGAGGCACAGTTTGGGTGAGTGAGGCCTTTTCTTTCTACCCCTCTCCTAGCTGGTTTAAGGGTTGTAATTATCTTTTGCTGGGGGAGGCTGTAAATTGGATTAAAGTGGAGGGTCTCGGCTGAGTGGATCACCCCCCTACCCTCAGCCCTCCACTTCCCCCGCCATCTCACCACTTGGTGGGCCACACGCTGATAAAGTGCGGAAAACCGGATTTGGATTCAGCCTCAGCATTCATGGCTTCCTGCCGGAAAAAATGAAATTTTCCAACAGAAGGGGCCAGTATGCCTGTGGTATCTGTCCGTGTGGTGTATTTCATCTGGCCTCACTCTTCCAGAAACACCATTACCTACGTTATCAGTGTGAACCGACTCAGCCTGACTGGACGAGGAAGCCTGGCCAAATACTATCCATATAGTCTCTGGCCATCTCAGCATTGTAGCTCTCGTCAGTGTTGGTGGGCTGAATTATAGTTTATTTTGGGTTGTTTTTTTTTATTGGCAGTTAATGATTCAGGATTTTCTGATATATTGAATGTTTATTGCTATAATGGATCCCTTAAGACATTGAAAAATAGTCTGTTTAATGCTCACAACTTATGTTACAGGATCCACAGAAAAAACACGAACATATAGGCAGTTAACATCAAAATTTGGGGGACAAAGCAAGAAACGCAGATAGGGAGAGGATGACTTTTTGGGGGTGAAGTCGCTTTCCTGGTGATCGTAAAATTCTAATCCTGTCGTGGAATGTCTCCTGGTCTTTACGGATTGCTGGGATACTGGTGCGTGAAATGGCAAGTCTACCTTTCCAAATGATGTGAACCCTGTTTTCACTGAAATTGCAAAAGCTCTTACAACCCATGGCAGTGGCAGCATTTGCATTGAATCCTGCGCGATTAGAGAAACTGTGGCTTACTTTTTTGTTTTTAGCCTCTGCTATATTTATATTCATGGCAAAGACACAGCAACACCTGTTAAACCTATCGTACTGCAATAACCTTACCTTTACATAAGTTAAATCTCTGAGCACTTTTTCCGTTACCGATTGTTATCCTGTCCTCCCCCTTGTATATACTCAGATATATTTATATGTGTACCCTTCATGTATATGTGAGTGCAAACACATGTATATGTTTTTCTACGCAGATGTCTGCTTGTGGCTATACCTTTATTGCATAGGTGTAGATTTTGGGGGTGAAACAGGGGACAACTCCTCCTCAATATTTAAAACAAGTGCATTTGTCTCCTTATTAAAAACATACTTTTATTTTGACAAAATTACAGACATTAACATCATAAATGATGCAGAAAAGGCACAAATTGCAGCATAAAAATTCACCGGAAATACAGTGTTTGATGCTCAATTTTTTGTTGTGGACAACACAAACCCCCTGTTTGATATGCATCCCCTCCAATCTTGGAACGAAACCTGTGCCCTTAATTCAGTGTTTTTTCTGACGTGGCAACATCTCTAAAGGAAGCGTTTTATGTGTTATAATAATGGATATGAATATTTGGGGAAACTTCAGCAAATCAACTATCAAAGTTTAAAAGTAACCACTGACAAATGTGGTGCAAAATGTATTGCTATTGATGCATTTATGTGAATTACAAAAATTGCAGTAATGCATGATCAGACATTATTCTCCATAAGCTCAAGATATAAAAAACAATCAATGACGCTTACACCGGACAAACACCTTTACATGTTCACAATCTTTCTTCAGGTCAAAGTTTTATGTCTCTCACTTCCAATCCAAATTTGTGAATGGAGTAAGTGAAGTAGCGTAAGGGTTTTCTCAGAGGTAATACCAAACTAGGTTGAGTGGTCCCCTATTGCGGGTATAATGACCTGAAACCTGAAGAGCAATGAAAGAGAGTCTATTGAGGAGGGTTTTTCCATTCACGTAAAATGTCAATGCATTTTCCAACAGACACTTACAAGGGATCAGTGGACCCTCAAGTGTTCATGAAGAAAATAACCTTTCAGTACTACACAGGGATGCTGCTCGCCTGAGCCATTCTACGACCATAACACCTCTAATGATTTAACCAAATAGCTTTGGCATTTTAGGAAGATAGAGAAAAAATTGAAGACAGAAAAAATAAAAACACAAGAAAACATCAGCGGTTTACTTATGCCTTCAAGCAATCTACATGAAACGATCAAGCAAAAGGCCACACAGAGTGCAATCGAGTAAGCTATCTTGCTTCTTGGGTTTTAGTTACCAGCGTGGAGGTGTTTTTCGCAAGGCGCTAGAAAAACAGAGCTATCTGGGATGCTCTTCTTTTGATGTTTCCTCAGCCTCCCAGCTCTTTTTCCTGCCCTGAGATAAATGGGTGGGAGTGCTGCTGGTAGGAGATTCTTCAACACAGTGGGAGCTCAGGGCCGTCACCACGAGTGTTTGTCTAAGATATGGACTGTTTGTAGTACTCCCCACTACTAATTCATTTATTATTACACACAAGAAATACGGTCGGGAAAAAAATGTTGTTGTTTTTTTTTTTCATTGTACATCATGATGCCACCTCCCTTTTGTTTTTAAACATTGGAATAAGTGATTTTTAAAATTTTTTTTTATTCAAATCATTTTATCTCTTAAGTATGCTCATAAAATATATTCAGTGATGAATTAAACACAGCCACTGTGTCTAATGACTAGGAAAAAGGCCATTTACCGTGCATTATTATGAAGAGGCATTGGAGTTAGAAAAACAATAAATGTTCACAAACACAGCTTTTAATTTGTAACTTTTAATGGATTTGCAAACAAATAAAGTTGTATTGATATGAGCAAATTCTAAAAGTTGACACAGTAGCCTCCTCTTTTGAGGACACTGTGTACAAAAGGGCTTCGCTAATCCAGGTTTGTGTGTGGATCACCCACAGATTAGACATATTTAGACCGGATATGGGGCAGCAAATGAGGGCATTCTGTCTCTGTGTTTATTAGACAGTAGTCCGAACCTCCTTTCATCTTTAATTTCCTGCCGTGTCATCCTAAGACAAAGATCAAACAGGGGACAAAGTGACCCTCCACGCTCCAGACTCCTCTGAGGAGACTGAAGAACCCCCACTGTTCACTCTCCCCGACCCTATCTCCCTCCACTTCCTCTTCACTTCACCCTCCTCCACAGGCCGGCCCTTAAAAGGTAAAAACTTATCAAAGCTATTTGTCCGCAATGAGCCTGTTCATCCTGCGTTACTGATTAGTGATTGACTCGGGAACCATTTGTACACTCGCAACTTGATTCTGTCATTGACGAATACCATGTCACTCCCCGAGATTTAATGTTCCGTACAAGCAACCGTGAATCCGTCACGTTGACTTAATCTGCTTTTAATTTGTATTTCGACTTCTTCCGTATCTCCTTGGTGTTCGCCCCTTCGAAATGGCCGTTCAGTGCGCCTCTCCTTTCTCATCAGAAAACTTTGATTGCCAATCTGCGCGATCCACGTCAATCAAACATCTGTTCAGTGTTTTGTCCACTCCTGCACCTGCTGACCTCCAAGTGACCTGCAAAATAAGCAGCGAGGCGGGAAACTACAGGAAGCGATTTACTCTCCCAAAGCTACCTTGGAGCAGGAGAGCCAATCAGGGCTCTGCGCAGAGTGTCCATTTTTTTGATTAAATGTACTCCAGACCGGGCTTCTTATGTTTGATTTTCTTTCTTTTTAACGGCACCCTCAGTGTTACATAGGCAAAGGGGAGGTGAAATTTCTCCCTTCCAAATGGATTGCAATTTCCCTCCATTTAGCACCTGAAGGTAATTAGCTTGAAGAGATTGCAGAGTGAGAAACACGTTCATGGAACATTAACTCTCGCACATTCTCCAGTTGCAGGGAATTAATAGGAAAGATTAAAGTTTAAAGAGAGCAAATGCCATTAGCTCACAAACCCCTTCTCAGGGGCTGCAACCAAACCATGCTAAACCAATGCTGCTTTTAAAATAGCTTTTTTTCCCTTCATCATGTTACATGCAAAGTTTCATAGGTGTATTAGTGTGCACACTTTGATGTATGTGTATGTGCGGCAGAGGCACAGTTGCCTGCAGCTTTATATTTTCCTCTTTATTGAGTTTTTTTGTGTCCTCTCCACTGCCCCTGCATTATGCTAATGACCAGCTTGGCATGTGCTAAATTTAGCACAAGCAAACTAGAGAAGATGTAAACAGATCAAATAATCAGTGCAGATTTTGATACACTTTTGCCTTATCAAATCCTTTTTGCTGTGCCTTCTGGGATTTTTTAAGTCTCTATATGTGTATCTAATCATTTATTTCTATCATACATTGAGTTTTTGTTCGGATATACTTTTCTCCACTTATTTGCCCATTTAGCCATTCATCCATCAATCTATCTACCTTAAGGGGATAGAGGAGGAGACGGCAATTGGCAATGAATTTTTAGAGGCCATCCCACTCACAGATTCCATCATTGCCTGAAAAATTCTGTAAGGTAAAAAAAAAAATGAAATTGAGACATGGTAGAATTTATTGCCCAGAAAATTCCATTCTACTATCTGATTTGAAAAGTCCAGTCCTCCTAGCTTCAGAAAATCTATTTCCCCACATTTTAATACCCCGCGTAGCAGTCCTCATAATTCATTCGAGTGTGTTAAGCTCAGTTTTATTAGATCTGAAACAAATTTTGGTGGGGATCTTATAGGTCATTAACCATGGAGTAATTTTATCCTTGTTTCCCTAATGATGCCATAATGGTGAGTGAATTTCTTAACTAAAGACCAAAGAACATTGTGAAGGTCAGCTTCATCTGCAGGCTCCTTCAAGCGCTTCTCAGAGAGATTGGAAAAGTCGCACATTTTTGAGGAGTCATTAATAACCTTAAAGCTGAGAGCCTATTTGCGTTCTCGCTCTCTACCTTTTAATTTCCCTGCTTTTTCACCCTCTCTCTCTCTTTTTCTCTCTCTCCTGCTCTCTGTCTTTTCCTGGTCTTTGATTGCCCTCGTGCAGAAAGAAAGGAATGTTGTGTGTATGAGTGAACGGGTTAGTGAGAGTCAGGGAAAAAGAGAGGGAGAGCAGAAATGGTAGTGCAGTGACATACAGATCCCAGATGTGATGCTGCTATAATTTGAATTTTATGCCTTTGTTATCGCTTTAATCATTTTCTTTATTCGTTTTGTTTCAGTGGTCTGGGAGAGACACCTGATAGGGTAAACCACCTAGGGACCCATTTTTATTTGGAATGTGGTGCAAGGTCTAATTAGAATTTGAATTTTGCTGAGCCTTGAAATGGCTGGTACTTTATCCTGATCGCCTTAGATATTGTTCCAAGTCAATCATTTGTCATCGCAAAGCATGCCGGGAAGGTTCTGCTAATGAAGCCCTGGGTTTGTTCGCCATTTTTTTTGCTGCCCTGGCATTTTTGTCCATTTAGGCAGCCTGATGTGAGGACAACATATATCCACGTTACGACACCAGCAGGAGCGCACTGTGGTTGGACTGCTGGTGTCACATCCATCCGAGGCCTGTCACCATTCAGTGTCTGCACACTGTACAGGATTTCAGTCTTTTACAGAATGCATTTTATTTTTTCAAAGAAAGCAGTCAGTGAGTTAGCGCTTCTCTCATATTTAACACTGTAAAATTTGACGAGTTGATCTTACTTAAAATAATCTTGAAAACCGATTTCTTTGCAGTGGGAAGTAAATATAACAATTAATTTTTATTTTTACGCTTTCTTGTAATTGTTAATTTAACTTAATTTTGTAAAGTTGTAATTTAAAAATGTAAATCTAAATTACCTTGTTCTTTCTAAGTGGAAGCAACTTCAGTAAACTAAGTTACTCTGACTTAACTTGATCATCTCAAAGAGGATTTTGCAAATCATGAAATTAAGAAATCTGAGAGTTCTGTTTTGTTAACATGTTTAAGAAAATACAAATATGACTGAAATATGTTTGCAACCAACAGAATAAAGATATATAGCATAAAAACTTGGCTTACTGATGTTTCTAAAACTTAGAAAGATTGATACAATTAAACTTGTCATTTTTCAATTACAACTGCACACAATTAAGTAAACATAACTATATTTTAAGTAAACATAACAATTAGACATAAAGTACACAAATTAAGACTAATAGTTATATTTACTTACATTTTTCAAGCCAGTCAATTTGCTATATTTTTTTCAGGTAAATTTTTACTGTGTACATATAGTAGTGGAATGAGACCTGCAGTTATACAGTTTTGAGAACAATTTTCATCAACAATATCTTCTCTATTAAGTATTTTCTTCTTTACCACCACATTTCAGTGGTTGTTTTTTCAGCCAGAGTTGCTTTTTATAACTTACAAAACATGATGCATTGTTAAAGATGAAATTCTTATGATTTTGTGGTCTTCTTGATGTTCCTGGGTACAGCTTAAGTAGCTGAATGCATCCAGGAGAAGTTACAAAAAATAAAGTGCAGAAAAAACACAAATAGTGAGGCGAAACACCAACCTGACAAAGCTTGATCCAAAATGAGAGTGAATCTGGGGTTGGCCTTAACTTTCACTTTTGCTGCTGATACTGTTAAAAAAACAGTAACAGGCAATTTCTGCGTAGTATGCTTTTTATAATACTATTGATACTTCAGTACTTGATAGATTGATATTTTAAGTGCAGTGATATCGGTACTGATGATAATCTGAGTACGTCTTCCACCACTGTCTACAAATTGTGGAGAAAAAGAGAGAGTTTAAAGTAAAAACAAAAGAATAGAAACCTTACTATAAGAATAAAAAAACATAGTTAAATACCAGCTTATGTTTTCTTTGCAGTTTTTAAGTCACACCTGTTTATTAGAAACCTCCTAACTTCTTGGTCTGCGTTCAAAGTCAGTTCCCCCACAGTGTGAGAGCATTTGTGTGTGTCTCTCATTTAGATGGATTCCTCGCAGGGACAGGGGACTACAAGCTGTCCTGTACGTCGCTGTGTGAACAGGAAAAAGTAATGGTGTTTTGTCACAGCCTATCTGGGCTAACGTGTGTCCTCCTCTCAGGTCCCCTCCGATGCATTTTATTTCCCGAGCACCTCCTTTGGAGAGATTGGAGCTGACAGGCGTTAACATTTAGAAATGTACCAATAAATGGCATTCATGGGTGCTGATATGCAGTTTGCTGCTGCCATATGAAGGGCAATGCACCTGCTGTGTGTGCAACACTGGAATATTAACTTCAGACTGGTTATTATCTATTAATTATGATATAGATGCATTGTGCTGGAGGATGATGCATACTGTAGAAGTCCCTTTATCATTTATGCAGAATGTATTCAGTTGCATTATAAACCGCTCTCCCTCAGATCTGCTTGAGTGGGCAGGTATCTCTCGACCATACACACGGGACTAGACTTTTCTGTTAATTGTGTTTAAATCTAATTGGAACTGAAGTAAAAAGTCTGGAGAGCCTGCTTTGAACTCCTTTGAAAATAAAATAAAATTCTTCTGACAAGATGATGGATCACCTGTAAGTCTACCTGACACTGAAATTAGGGTTTTTAATGACATGCTGCCTCCTCCTAGATGTGAAATTCAAATTCCCTCCCTGGTCTCCCTCCCTGTCGTCACCTGTCCCTTTGACTCGCGTACGCCAAACACAGGCACTTTGTCTTTGTCACTGGGAGCAGGACAATGTTTTTCACCAGCAAGCTTTTGTATTAACCAATCTCATATGGAACTGAGGACATAGCTCATTGAGCACCGTGTTGTTGTTACGTGAGCGTATTTTTCCTTTCATAGGGACCAGCCACAGATTTCTTGTACCACTCATTTCATCCCTGCTGCAGAGGGCTCCTTATTGTTCAATACATCATCAGAACTGAATTCAAATTTCTCACAATTTATAGATCAGATAAAGAAATTAAATTATAGTTTCAGTTTAAAAAATATGCACATGAATACATATTTATGCAGAAGTACTATTGAGAAATGCTCTAAAATATTCACTCTCAGACACATTGGATTAAAACTGAACTGAGTTGATCTTGATGTTTGAGCTCCCCTGGCACAGCATATGATGCTGGTATGGTGTCACCTGTAATCAGGTGTGGCACCTCACATGAAAACCCGCATCGGCTCCCTTGTCACCCCACAACGCTCTGTTTCGACGGGGGCCACGGTAATCCATCCTGAAGCATGAAGGAAAGGCCCGGGCTGGCTCTGGGACTGAGGGCAGTGAGAAGCAAATGAAAAATCAATGCTACTGTGACACATTAACTTATCCCCCAATTTCATAACTGGCATTCGGTGTCAGGAGAAATCTGTAGTGTGGAGGTGGCTGGTCGGGCCTTATTGGCTTTCATGGCCACCGTGTGCTCTCAGCTGGTGGAGGAAGTGGGCGAAAGTGGGGAGTTGCAGAAAAAATAATAAAAGACAGTGAAAACTCAAGGACTTCATCAGTTGTAGCTGCTGGGATCGTGGTGAGCAACACGTGCAGGCAGTGCTTTGGGCTTAGCTCAGCAAATGAAGCCATGTATCAGTTTCTTTGTGCATTATTGTACATATTTGATGTCCCACTATTAAATGTCCAGTGTGTAGGAAAAAGGGGCATCTATTGGTAGAAATGGTTTGTGATATTCAAAGCTATGTTTTCAATCGTTTATAATCAGCTGAAAATAAGAGTCGTTTTAGACACCTTAGAATGAGCCATTTATATCTAACTTCCACCGGCTGGACGGCTATTCCAATTTAGTGCCCCTCGAAAATAATTTAATTGCATGTGTCTTCTTAAGAAATGTCACCAAATCAAATGGAGGAAATCCTGACGGTGAAATGAGTCATTTCGCAGATGTTGTGACCCTCACAATGATTTATCCATTTATTTACAGAGGTCTCTTTCCCAATGTGAGCCTGTGGGGAAAAACTCTCTTTGGGCCCCACAGCATCACATGAAGGACCTGAATGGTGTAGTTCCACTTATGACCAACATGTAAAACTGGCTTCAAAGCCTGCCGCTGTTCCTGGGGGCTTGTCTTCCAGAGATTCTGCCATGTTGTTCTACAGTAGCCCAGAATGGACAAAGCAAATATTAGGTCTAAATAGGACCATTCCCATTGTGACATTTTTGCATCACACACCATAGTAAAAAAAAAAACGGATCAAATAATGAAGTATATTAATCACGCTTTAGTTGCTTCAAGCATATATTGCAGGAAAACCAAATTTGGTACATTGTCGTATATATATTTTGTATAAATATTTTGCAAGTCGGATGATGTGTTTGATAAAAAGCGATTCAGGTGGAAATGTTTATGCTTTTGCATTTCAGTTATGTGTAAACTTAAAGGTCCGGTCTGTAGGATTTTGTGGTATCTAGTGGTAAGGTTGTAGATTGCGTGTTCGAGAATGATGGTGGCCCTATGCCTTGAGGAAAATATGGTGGCAGACACACACTGGATCTTTAATTTCAGTGGGGTTGGTACATTACATGTTAGTAATTTAGGTTTCCTAATTTTTTACTTGCTTATTTTCACTACAAAAGTCCTTTCATTTATTTAACAGAAATAAATAAATGAGGATTTTCAATGAGAAATAGAGGAGAAATGGTTTAAGAAAGTGACAGATTTTATTGCTGTCTTTGCCTTTGAAGCTCCTCTTAATTCAAAATAAGCTTGCCATTCATCTGTCACATCATAACAATAATAATCTACAGCAAGTCAGTGGAAATAGTGGAGAGAAAAATAGCCTTCACTTGGAGAGCCGGCCTAATCAGTACTCTCTCTCAACTGTTAAATGTATTTAAACACTAAATTAACAACCCATAAAGGGCCTCTGGTACACTACATTCAAATTAGAGCCAGTTCTTATTTACTGCCACAGAACTGCAAAAGTGACACTTTCCCTGATCACATTAAGAAAAGCAACGGAGTGACCTTGGCGTAATGGAGGTGGATGAGATATGAGCGCCACCACCCTCATCCTCAAAAACACACAGATTCCCTGTATCCTCAGCCAGCAGGCGGGGATGAAAAAAAGGGAGAATGATAGAAAGAGGATGACTGTCCTCATCTACAGTGTCATTAAATCATCAGCTAATGGTGTTAGCATCAGTTCAGCTACTAATGCTGTGGCCAACCAGTCAGATTTATGGGACTGACATCTGAGAGTTGAAAAACAGAAGAAAGACAGAAACACTGCAGGTCTTAGTTTTAGAAAAAGCCCAGCCAGCTTGTGGTTCACCTCTAAGTTCTGTGCCGGGGGTGTTGGTGTCATCTTGTTTAGTGGGAGTTGATCGTTCACATATTTAATGCTTTAATTACACCTCAACAGCTGTGCACAGTGATTTAAGTTTATGGATGTGAAAGCTCTTAATTATGAAGCAAAACGCATAAAGTCATTTCTGATGGTGGATGCAGACAATTAAATTTATTTAAGATTTTCTGCAGCGGCAGAGTAAACGGCTTTCTGAAAATGACCCTTACTGAAATGCACAATATGCTGTAATGCGTTCCATAATGTACGATCAGTGTGAACAGAAGGCATCAATCAGGAGGCGTCATCGGGAAGTAAAGAACGAATTCTTGTTTTTCATATTTATAGCTCACAAAAAATCTGTTTCTAAACAATGGAAGGACATGAGAGGGACAAGTATGTGAACCTCACAAAAAAAAAAAAGATGCACCTTCATGTCAGGGTATATTTTGGGGTTTGTTGTGCCCTAACAATGGGGATGCAGTACTCGGTTCTCTATCCACCAGTGTGGCAGTGGTAGCAGCGGCAGGTTCTGGTTTGGCATTGGCACAAACAAACAAAGGAAACAAAAATAATGATTTATCAATACATATAGATTTTATAGTCATTTTTCTCAGTATCAACTTCTCTTTCCCAGCTTGTCAAATACTGACACGTGGTCAGTGGTTGTCAGCGTCCGATACTGACTCACCGAGGCACCCTTTAGGGGCAGTATGAGATGCACCGTGTGGTGGTATTTTCTGAAAAACGAAAGAAAGTCTGCTTTGGTTGGGCTGGGAGATGTGGATCAAACAAACTCTGGACTTTGATCTGGGAGACATTTCGTCCACTATGTGAAACCAAAAGTTGATCAAGCTTTTTTCACAATGTAGTGTGCTAGTATATATTGTATACCACCACAGGGATGTATGTCATTGTTAGTTACAGATGTAATTATTTTAAGCCAAACCCTGATGCATTTTTTGTAGCGTAAACCCAAAAAACTGAACTAGGAAACTAACATTCTAACTTTATTTTGGAAAGAAACATTGCATGCATATGCATTTAACGAGTTAAAACTGTTTATTTTAAAAAGACGCAACATGTAATTGGCTTTCATTTACTCACCATCCCTAAGCATTGAAAATGATGCAGGAGGGGTACCTGGAGTGTTATATTTTAATGTATAGAGCCCCTGACTAAGCGTCAATATATTGCAAGTTAGAAATGAGAATGTGTTGTCAGTATCGGTGTGCTTATACCAGCTGCACTTTCTTGCTCTCTCTTTTTCTTTATCTTTAATACAGTCATCCTGATGTTTTCTGCAATGAACCAAGAAAAAGTTTCCCATATCCCCTGTGATACTGAAAAATGCATTGAATACTAATATTTTTCAAGACATTGTATAAAGTTAGAAATTCCAGTATCATGACAACATTCATTTAATAACCACAAAAAGTTATCCAAAATAAGATAAAGATACTTATCTAAGCACATCTAAGCATTTCATCTTACAATTTAGTATTTTCTCAAATTATATATCATATGAAAAATATATCGACATCTAGTATTAAAAATAAGTTTATTTTGTTCATCTTAAACCTCTTTTCCGTAAAATAAGAAGTAACTTCATACTTCCTGGCAAACAATATTATGTACATAATGACAATATAAGGGTTGCATGTGAAAATGATTATTTCTATGATATTGCCTTCAGTTGTCATTATAGATAAAATGCTTTCATTCTTTTGTTAATTCTGAATCCAAACCTGCAGACAGCAATGCAGCATATAACTGGACATTAAGACATTATCTAAAAACACTAAATCACAGAAAGTGTAGTCTCTGTGCACACAAAAATGCATAAGTATAAAAGACTTGTGTCCACACAAATAGGTGTAGCTTTTGGAGGGGACGTGGGGGACATGTCCCTCTCAATATTTATAAAATATGCATTTGTCTCCCTCAATAACAACATGAAGGTAGCCAAAGACTTTTATTTTGTCAAAATTATAGGGACTTAAAACATAAATGGATTCAGAAAATACACAAATTAGTGTATAAAAATTCACCAGCATGCAGAAAATGTATTGTTTTGAAGCTCTAATTTTTTTGGTGAAGGACACCCCAACCTTGTCTCATGTGTTGCCCCAATGTTGAAACATTCATATGAATGCACTGCCATAGAGGGCCGAGGTTAAGTTTGCTGAGCTCTTTGTGTGCGAAGGAAAGGAAGATGGATTGTCACAAGCATCAAAACATCATGTATATATACACATTTACAGGCTTAATGTCCTGGATTCAATCAAGATGACTTCTACTTGCAGGGAGCACAACAGCCTGGCCGAAAAAAAAAAAACCCACCACTGACTGTAAACCCCCTTCAGCATAATTCTGTTATTTGTCAGATGAGATGTATTTGTCGTCCGCTGGTCACTGACAATCGTACACGTTAACAGTCCTGATGTGCCTCCTCAGTCAAGTTCTGCTCGCATTATTTGGCAAATTGACTCATGAGTGCCGTTTGGTAACAGGGACGTAATGTGGCACATTTTTCTTTCTTCCCTTCTCTTCCTCTTTATTCTCTCTCTCTCTGTTTCTGTCTTTTGGCCTCTCTTACAGTCTTTTAAAGACTTTTTTCCAGCTGAGTGGTCGAGGCCTGGACTTGGACTGATGATTTAAAATAAAGTAATTCCCTTAAATGTTTTTTAAAAGCAGCAGGAGCCATGATATCATGGCCATTATTGATGACATCATTATTATGTATAGGATCTCTCGGTGAATAATAACCCATGATCTGTCATTTTTCCCGTTATTGGCACTGCAAGTTGTAAAGGTTAGGTAATTTATTTTAATGTTTAATGTGTCAGCTGGTATTGCCATGCACTGCTGTTCCAATATATTCCACACTTAAAGGCATTATTGTTCCATTTTACTCCAGCTCACAATCCTGGAAAAGTACTTGTCATGAATAATCTACAAAGTCCTATTTAATTGTCTTCAGGTCTTTCTGTGGCTGATACTCTTTTCTGTAGGTCAGAGTGAAAACCAAAAGCCAGTAATAGATTATAGAAATATAATTTTTCTTTTTTTTCTTTTTATGAAACAGAAATACCACACATAACCTCTAAAATATTCCCATTTTTAGGTAATCATTCATACATATCTTTCTGAAATAAGCCTACAAATGTGCTTTACGGTGAAATAAATATGCAATCTTTCTGGATTTTTTTTTTCATTTAAGTTTTTTTTATTTTATTTTTTTATTAAACCATGAAAAATAGGTGGACAGCTGTACGAAACATGGAACACAGCAACAGAAAAAAAGCCCCCCACATACAAAGACATTTCTGTACAGCATATTCCCCAAAGATGAATAGCTGTTTGGTGGTATGGTCGTGCAGAACAATGAGAAGGATTTCAGGAAAATGGGCTTTGGGGTGGCATTGTACGCATACATTGTGGAGGGGGGTGGGTGGTGGTGGGGGGATCAGCACGCTTGAGCGCATTTAAATTTACACAAACTCTCTAGGAATGACAGTGATAAATGTTACACTCTATTCTACAATATGTTTAATGCATAGGTCTGAGGAGTTAAGTTTTCCCCTCTGGTACGAGGCTGCTGTTGTAGTTACCACTATATGTTACATCAGATTCCCTTCCATTAAAATGCCAAGTGGCACAGTGAAGACAGCAGGAGAATATGACACTGAATTTGTTTACCTGTCACCTTCCTCCATCCTTCATTTTTCCCCTCCCCTCCTTTTGTGTCTGTGTGTGTAGGACTTTGTGAGTGCACGTGTAAGAGGTCAGGAATGACACATGTTCTGTTTAAATAAGAGCATAGGAAATAGAAATCTAAAATGCACATGAAAATAAAAACTTGCTGAAATTAGTCTCTGCATGCAAAGAACACACATTTTCTGGTGTATTTGGCTTTACTGATCAACCCTCTGTGATTGCATTATAGCGCTGTAAGGGTAGACTGTCAGGCTTCTCAAAAAAAATCTATCCTTATCACTGGAGAAATTCAACTGTGACTGGCCACATCGTGGTGCATTTCCTGTGCTCTGCCTATGACTGTCACAAAACAACCAGACCACTGCTGTTGACACACACGGGAAAATCCATGAGCTCTCTCCCTCACTTTCTCTCCCTCTCTGTCGCACACAGTCGTTCACATACGTACAGCGAGGCACTTGTGTGGATTATAAGCAAGTGTATGTTGGAGTCTCTGACCTGCGTTTGATCTCCTGTAAGCAGGGTCTGCATGAGTAGCTGAGTGTACTTCTACTGTACGTGTAGTACCACTGTAAGCGCTGATAAGATAGCGTGCAAGCTTGATCTCTCTTAAGGATAAGTGTTTTGGCTCACAGTGCACCTGGATAGACACGGTAACACCTGAGTGGATGTTTTTAAAATGTACTGTATAGCAAGGGTGCCACAGTATATATCAGTGAAGCAACGGGGGATTATACACACACAGAAAAAACTGTGGGTTTTGGAGAGACGTTTCTGAGTCTGACTCATAAAAATGCTGTTCTCGTTTTTGATACTGTACTGTAAAACGGCTTTGATTAATTTTGCATTCTTTCTCCTGTGAAATGCCATTATACAGTACTGAGAAGTAAAGAGCCATCAAAAAATCTAAATAATAATAATAAAAACAACAACAAAATGTAGGTCAGTGTCCTACCTTGCCAGTGTTCCCAGGAGTATTTCAAGGCATTGAATTGATTTATTTAAAATGAAGGCCTTATTTGGTATTAAAATATCTTACATCAGTCTTTCAGAAGTTTTAAAAATGCTTAGACCTTCACATTAAAATCATACAGATCAGATAGTGGAACCAGCAACACTCAAATTCTGTTTCCAGCTGATATGCTCTTAGCAGAGGATCTACTGTCTACTAGCTAGCTGTCACAATACGGGGAAGTGCAAAACTCAGTACGACTGGAATTAAGGCAGAGTGAGAGAAACGAAATTGCCAAGTTAACCTGACTTCCCTTTTTTTATGTTGTGTGTTTTCTATCCTTCTGTGCCCTCTCTCAAAATTTTGCAGGTCCTTAAATGCAGTGCAGGCAGAACTCACTACAAGTTCTTTTTCCTTCAGCAGCACTTTTAAGGAGTTTGAGTAGGGAGTGGATATTTGATCTGTTGATCAGAGCTGAGCTGAACTGCTGCAGACTTAAGACGTAGCACAGTAAATGGTTAAATTTCACTTTTTTTTCCTGCTCTATATGTGCCCAGAGTACGCTCTGTGTTCTGAGAGTGTTGTGCAGGCATTAATGGAACAGTGTGTATATTATTATAGTGCTCCTAAATATGAAAAAAATCAAATCAAATTAATTAATATGTGGCGGCAGATGCTTTAATTATGGCACGCCACCAAAAAACTGAATGTGTGGGATACCCTGCAGTTTTGTTCATTTGGACAAAATTGTCCCTAACTGTAAGTGAAAGTCACTTCATGCTTGAATGTTTTTTTCTCTTCTGTTTTGGTTATTGTAAAACTGGCCGTAAATATTAATGGACATCAGTAAAGTCTTAAAAAGTCTCAAATCTAAAATGTCTTAATTAGGGACCATGTGTTAAAACGTGTTTACCCTATGCTGTTCATCTTTTTGTGCTTCAGTATCACATGTTCCAGATGGTTCATGTCTTTTTAGAGCAGCTTTGCAGCTTTATTCCCCTTTTAAAAAGTGTAAAAGTCATTTGGAGTTTCACTTTTGCAACGAATAGTTTGCCAGACATTTCACTCAAGATATCCTTCTTTCCATGTACTTCTAAATAAAACAGTTGACATATTTTTTGCACCCACACACTACTGAAATAAATCTTTGTTGTTTTTAAATGTTTGTTTTTGTAACACAAGTTCTCACTCATCTGAACAAAGTAGTATTACCAGTGAACAAGTGCAGGAGTGGGTGGTTCAAGCTGCACACAGCCATTATATTCTTTAGGTTTATGACCCGTACAATAGCCTGGGCCAAGCACAGCTCCTTGTGTACTGTAGTAGGCCCACTGTAAAGCCTGTAATATGTAAACAAACAAGCCCAAACTTTCTCTGATTTACAACATTAGCGGGTCTTGGCCGGGGATCCTTCACCACCTCCAACAGGCCCGAGCCAGCCAGCAATTCCAGTCGCAGACAGCTTGAGCACTTTCGATTTTATACCTCAGCAATTTTTATAGCGTCTTTAGCTCTGCACGCACAGACCTCGCCATATCCTCTGGAAAGAGAGAGCCTGGGAGAGGCGGAGAGGAAGAGGCAAATAACAACATTGTACACAGAAAAAAGAAAACAGGTGTTGATGAGGGATGCTAAGTAGCTAGGTCACGTGTCTTGAACTGTTTTGCGCCGCGATTGGACCCCGATGCAGGATGCGGTGGCGTCCTGGCTTGTGATTGAATTGGCTGATGGTACAGCACTGTCTCAGTGCTTCCTGCTCAGATTAAGTAAGGTAGAGTAGCCAAGCCTCTGAGGGTTTTAGCATCTGTGCAAGGTTGCTGTAACTGATACTGTGAAGTTATAATTAAAGGTTCCAACTGAGAGAGCCTCGCTTGATGCAGTTCACACCTTCCCTCTCTCCTGCAGGATAACTAGAGGAGTAATGTGGGAGGCAGGATAGCAGCCGAAAACTGCATTTTAAGTACTGTCTAAGAGCTTGTTTGTTCCCGTGCAGATGTGAGTGCAGCACTGGGGAGAAAACATGAAGCTGAAACAGGTCAATGTGAATATATCTTTTCCATTCCAGTAAAAATGTGATCTGTCATTATTTACTTAATTTATTTTCCTGCAAACAAAAGCTATGACTGTAAAAAAACAGGAAAATCACACAATGGATAAGTGCTACTTAGTCCCTATAATTGCATTTCAAAATAGATATTATTTCTCTGTTCTCTTAATTCAGACTTGGAGTACTGATATGCAACTCTGAGTCCATATTTTATCACCCCGTGAACAAGGTTAGAGCTTTCGATTGCCACACACAGTCTCCCATTTTTCATTTACCTGGCACAAAATCAGATGCGACAGTTACATTTTGACAGTAGAGAAAATCTACTCTTTGCCATTAGAGCTAATGTCATGTTTCTGTGCTAATCCCTCATCATTTTTGGGCCTCATTGCCTATTTTTCTCTATGATATTAAGTATTCAAAGCTCATTTACATTCTTATTTTTCAATTTGCTGCTGCAGTAGTTTAATTTATTCCATATAATTTCTTTTTCTGAGAGGGACATTAATCATTGACTGTACGTTTTAGTGCCTCTGGGATTTTTTTAATCAATAAAATAAAGGGATAAAAGCCTCAGTACTGGGCTAGGTTACAAAGGCTGTGCGGAGGATTTGTTTTCTTCAATTCTTTCTGTTTTACAGAATCTTTGTGTTTGTTCAAATTCAATTATCAGTCTTAGTGCACCTTATTATTCTGTCTTGTTGATAAATGTGTCCAAGTTCATTATCTTTTTTTTTTTTTTTTTTGCCTTTCAATATTTATACATCTCTAGATGTTCCTGGAGAAGTTTCCAAAAAAGTTATTTCTATTAGTCGTTCTCGGTTTTGTTTGTAATTCAGCGACAAAAGCGTGTCTCAGAAATAACACTCATATCAATAAGGGCCTCCCTGTAATGCTTCTGGTAGTTCTATATTTCTGGTCTGTTAAGCTGGAGGCCTAACCACTTTCATCCTCTTTCTTCCTCCCTTTTCTTGTTGTTTCTTCATCCTTTCACATTCATTTTATGCTTGGCTATTCCGTAGGCTATCAGTGTATTAATGCCATGGCTTAAGCCAAACAGCCTCCGTGAGATAAGCCTCCGGGTCGTCATGTGGCTGTTCACAGTTCATACTCCGCTTTCCCCCCTTAGTTGGAAACCCCAAATCATTTAATAATATTAATCTTTTTTTTTCCTGGGTGTGAGTGTGTGTGTGTGTGTGTGTGTGTGTGTGTGTGTGTGTGAGATCTTTTTTTTAGCTTCTGCATTTTCTCCCAAAATTTCATTTTTATTTCATTTCCTTGTGTCGCAAAGAGACATTGCACATCTTCATTAGTTATTGACTAGTTTGAGAGGCTTGACCTTCCGAAGGTTTGAGTAAAGGTGGGGGTTTGATCGTCGGGGGTCCACGGAGATGGAGGGGGTCTGTAAACTCTGATACATAATGCTGTGGGCTATAATACTTTGTGCATGGCTGGTTGCAGGCCCGCTAATCACAAGGAAAAGACCCCACTGTCTCACTCCATAAACCTGGCCCAGTAAGAAGACAGCCATGGGGGCACAATGTCACTTGTAAATCCCAAATTAAACCCAACTGCCCAAAGCTCCGCAGCGTAAAAACACCCTCACCTCAATCCAGCCTCCCCATGTCTTCCTCTCGGCCTCACAGCATGTATTAAAAAAAAAAAGCCGTGGACAGAGCGTTGATAGGTGTCCAGGTGTCAACGGTGTCAAGGTTGTGGAGTGGTCAATTTGTCCGCTTGTTGGTCACGTTTGGCTGTATGCATGTATTTCATGCCACAAAGCCTCTGCAGCAACTGGGCCTGCACCCAATCCCCCACCCCACCACCTCGAATCCTTCATCCCCGCTTTGTGACTAAGTTTGTGTTTACAAAAATAAATTATGCCACTTTAGTGCATGTAACTTTTCTTCAAAAACTGTCCTCTTCATAGATTGCAAAAGAAATTTCTTTATATGCATAGTGGCTAGTTTGAGCTCGCTATAGGGGAGGGGAAATGGTCTCCTTGAAGGCAATCTGTTCATTAAGATAATGTGTTAGTTCCAATTAAACTAACATTAAAAGAGTCCCCATAAAGAGTTGGAGTCAGCGTTTTTCCTAACTTGCTCTTTTAATTACATCGTTCCTCTCCTGTCATTAAGGATATTAAAAATTCATTAACAAGAATAGTACTGCGTCACAGCAACAAATCAGAGAGACTTTCATCTCATGTTGTCAAAAGATTATTGCCATTAGTGATTTCATCTGAAAGGCGTTAAGTTCCCCGTAAGCGATGTTTCAGGACCTGGCTGTCAACAGGTTACTGTGGTGGTGAACTGTCAAGTTGTTAAAGCTTCACATTTATTCGCAAGGTGTTTTAATATGGGATTTAATGGAAAAAGAGGGAGACATTTAAATGATGAATGAGCTTTGGCAACATAGGGCTTTATGTGTTGTATTTATCCATTTATTAAATGTACATTTATTTGCAGCGGCATCCAGCGTCCCCTCTAATGTGATTCCATTGCCGGCTGTTATGTTTTCCGTCAGTTATATTTCTCGCTCCTAATTTGTTTTCATCAAATGTGTTTATGGCTAGCTGAAACTGTTTTACAGCTTCTCTATCGAACCGTGCTGCTGCTGCTGCTGCAGGAAATGAGTCTGTCCATGAATAACATAAGCTCTGCCAGTGTGATCCTTGCCAGGGAAAAGAAAGGAGGGAAACTAAATCTGCATCTCTTTCATATCATAACTGCAGGTTTATCCTTATGCTGCTGCGGCTGCACAGTTTCCAACAGATAGTATATGAAGCTGACTTTCTGGTATAATAAACACCGGTACGTAGCCCAGGCTAACACACCTAATGATGAAGATTAAACAGATAGAACAAACATACACACACATGGGAGATGCAGCAGGTGTTAATGTGAAAATAATTATGGCTTTGGCATGAAAGTGAAGAATAATTAAATGAATAAATGTAAAACAACAGCTTTGAAATGTTTTGTTGGCACAGAAATGCTTTTTGTGTCCCAAATATTTCCCCTGTGGTATCTTTGAACACCTTCATGCAAATCTTAGTCAGTATTAAGAAAATGAAGCAGAACTACATGAGGGAATGATTGGCAAAATGTTGTGAAACTGATGTGAATATTGCATATTTTTGACATGCATGTCAGACATGGGTTTTTAATGGCCTGAAACACACAGTCTTGGTTTTATTAGAGTGTTATTAGCATCATTCTTCTTCTGTTTCTTTATTTCTGGTGGTGAATGGCCAGGAGGACCCCCTTAGAAAATAAACCTGATTCAGATCAACAGTTTTTATACAGTCCCTTAGCATCGTTGTTCAGAACCATGATTGAGTTTCATCTGCAAGATGTAAATCTTAATTTCATAAATTTGTGTGTAAAGTCCTTCCTATGTTCATAGTGCAGGGTTTCGGTCAACACCTCATCATAGCCAGATACTGTAAAAACTGTTTCCGATTTCCGATGGTTCCTGAACACATCACTGGGGACACTGACATTTGAATTTGAATAGAGTTTGAATCTTATGTGTTTGAACAACACTGGGCAAGTGTAGAAAGGGAAAAAAAATATTTAGGGTCCTCGAAAGTGTCTGGGAATCCTGTTTGTAACAAAGACAGTAGTGCTACTGTAGCTAGCTTCAAGCAAATTAGATTCTAAATCAGTGTGCACCAATGCAATATAAGACATTTTTTATTAAGTTAAGACTTTAGTGTTGTGAAAATTGGTTGCCAAACATCTATACAACCATCCAACAAATGCAATCACTTATGTAAACAGGAAGTTACTGTAGCATAGAGCTGTCCAGTATGAGGAAAATATGCATACATGACAGCCAAAAAACAGTTTTATGGGCAATGCATCAAAATTTAGTGCGAGGCCTTTTATTATATATGCATACATCACAAAAAGTGTTTCAGAGTTAGTCATATCTCTGCAGTTTAAAATGACAAGGACATACCCAATTATGGTAATCTTATTGATGATAATAAGTCTCTTTAAACCATTTCATGTAAATGTTGTCAGGACAAAGAGTGTGAGATAGGCCCTGATGTTTTTTTGGCAAACGTCTAGTTGTCAGTCTTTTTGTTTAGTGAACATTTTTTAATTTAAGGTATTTTATGTTATTTTCATGAAACTTAATTTAGAATCTTGCCAGCATGTCAATCAAATGTTAGGTAAGAAGTGTCACTTATATTTCATTTCCACCTTACTCGTCAATCTGATCAATCTAAGCAGATCATATTAACAAGCCAATGTCAGTTTTGTCAGTTTGCTATTTAACACTTGCAGGTAGCAGTTGGTACTTTCATATATTTATCAACAAGTAACATGTACATTGAAGCTAGTTTGTGTGGTGCAACCCATTTTAATTTTGTTGTAAATCCAAACTCAGTAAACACTTTCCATTGAGCAATTTAACGTTTAAAAGACATTTAATTAATATCTATCATAAGTCTGTCTGAATTTGTCTTCAGATGGTTAGATTTCGGTTATTCAAGGTTGAAAGGTGACAATTTAGTAGATGTCTAGTCTTAGTCTAGATGAAAGAGTACACAGAAACTGAATATAACAAAAAATAAACATTTATAATGTAAATGCAGGAGTATGCAGTACTTTTGTTAATTACACATCACAAGCAGATCAGTTTCTTCAGCAGAACACCTCTCATATCTGTAATTCGCCAAATCCGTCATTTAGATTGCAATCCGCCAATTCCTGGTGCACCTGGCTTTTAAAGGGAATGGGAGCTGACGCACAGATTCCTGTTCCGCCCAAAACACACCCATAACTGATTCAGAGTCTAAATACAACCCCTCTGCACCATGCGCTGCATCTGGCGCTCAGATTATCCGCCCTCTAACTAGCAAAGTGGACATGGGCACGCCCTAAATGCATTTGCGCCATGCGCTTTGGACCATATGCTATAGATCGTCTTAGTAGGGCCTATAACTGGGCTATGTTTGAACTTATATGGACTGATGGGCTGGTAACACCAACTGTAAAAGTCTGTAACAACAGCACTTATTTGTATCAATTTAAAATTCAGTTTTAGTCATGAATTGATGTTTTGGACCTCAATATACCTTAAAATACAACAAAAACAAATAATTTTAAGTAAATGCCACTGACACAGAAGAGAAGAACAACACCTTTAGGATGATAAGTCTTTATCAGCAGACCAATGTGTGAACTTTTTCCACATGTGCACCTTCACCGAAGGCCTAGAAAAAGAAGAACATAACGTCACCACTTTATTAATATTCCATTAGGAGCTGTTGTGAATTCTATCTCGGCGCAGCCACCATTGTATCATAGAGCACTGAAATATTCATATCCTCCTAATTAATTGGCATCAGAGGGGTGCCTTGTTTTGTTTTTCAAGTAGTACAACAGTAAAGTAAACCAGAGATTAGACTGAAATATTCACCACAGCAGGGGATTAGTGTATGGAGTTATGGAATAAAAAGAAACGTTATCTGTACACATTTTAATCCCCTTCATTATCTCTCAGATAACCAGATATAAACAAAACATCACTGTATAAAGGTGGGCTTTTGGTGGTTAATACTGGCCAGGTTAGTTTTTTCATGATCCTAAAACATACCCCTCCCACAAGTGCAGTTATTGAATTGCATTACGTTGCCCTGTGGGGCTCCCATTACTCACTCTGGCTAATCTGTAATGACTGGCTATCATCAACCAGCCGAGCCCAAATGGACTCTCTCATTGATTATACTCAAACAAAAAAAAAAAAAAATCCAGTGGTCCAACAAAACACTGATTATGAGAAACTATCTTCACAGCCCCCTTCACTTCTCTCCAATATCACTCACTCTATAATCCCACTTAGAAATTTCAGCACACCTCCTCTCCCTCAGAAGAATATGCTATTGATCAGGCCTGTATGTGCGCACCTGTGTGTGTGTGTGTTTTTATGTACATTTGTGTGAGTTGTGGACGGACAGCTCTGAGCCTCTGTTTTTACATACCGGCCCTGCTCTTATTGGCTTCGGTCTGGGGACCCACATCCCAGCTGTGTTGGAGATCCATCAACCCTGACAGGTCTATTGTACCACCACTCCTCACAGGCTCTGACCAGCGACTCGCACTAAGATATCACTTTCAATTAGAAAAACATTCATGAGCTAGAATGGAGGTGGATTTGAAATGACTGCCGCAGCTAACAGGAGGCATACCAGGCTGCTAATTTCAGATTTTTTGCAAGAAAAGCAAACAATGAGATTGAGAGAGAAACCTCCTGTTTTATGTTCTTAACTCAGTAACACATTTTTGGCATTTTCTTTGTCTTAAAATGTTTTGTGTCCTTTTTGTGACACTGGATTAACCATTAGATCTGTGAGTGGAAAAGATTTAATTTTTCAAAATTCTTTGTGTAGTCAGTTCATCCATATACTGCTCATGCTGTTCGCAGTTGAAAAAAGAACATAGCCTATCCCAGCATGCTTTGTGTAAGAGGCAGGACATGCAATTGACAGGTCTATTTCTATGCACATTATTTAGGATGTCATACTGTAAATATGTTCCTAGTTTGAACACGCTACAGTTTATTTCACCCATTTTTTGAAAAGTAATTCAATTGTGATAATAACTGAATATAGCTACCATTAATTGTAGTTTGATAGGTTCATCTTTACCTGATGACAACAAGTGAAATTATAGTATATATGTCATTATGATAAAATAGTCTCTGGCTAGAGTCTGAAAGATGGGGTTAGCTATAAACTCTTCCCAGTGCCAGTGGTCCAAATCACTTAGTATGCCTTTCTGTTTTTGTATCTTTTTTTCTTGGTGTGTCATGGTTGACGTGACAGACTGGGGCCAGAAAATGGGTTAGTAAACAATAGAAAGCAGCATGGAGGCCAGTGAAAATGTTCAATACCTCTTTTTTTTATATCTCTTAGTTATTTCATTTCTCTTACAAACTTTGTGCTGGCTTAATTTTGAACAATATTCAGGGACAAAGGGGCTAATATTAACCTGTCTACTGGGATGTTGTATTTCCATTTCTGCTGATTGAAGCCAGGAGTGAATGCAAATTGTAACTTTTCCCATTAAATACATAAGCCAGATGGTATGTGTTAGTGGGGTTTTTCACCTTGTTTTGACAAATAATCCAAATACTTAAAACTTTAGCTGCCATTATTTCTACTTTAATAGTTTTTTTTCCTGATGATATCAGGTTAAATTACATTATCATTATCATGATAAAATATTGTGTGGCTCTGCTGAATGGTATGGGGTAGGTTATGGCAAAAAATTTGCTGCCATCATTACTCTATTCTTTACGCAGAAAGAAGCTCCTGTAATTGCCATGCATGTTCATTGACACCACAGACACAGGTCTTAAAATCTTGATTAAGAACAAACAAATGTTTTCTTGAGCAATATTGACTGCAGTGTCTATGAATCAAAGAGACAAGCCCACTCCAAAACCAAACAAATAAACGGCGTCTCGATGGTCGTCGGAGGCCCGAGGATTCAGAATTCCAGAAATGAATGGGTATTTGAATGATTGCTGCTGTGACAGGCTTGCTGTGATAGAATAACACATTCTGTTGAACAAATAGGCCCTTGAGTGCCGACTGGTCCCAGGGGTCTGTCTATAGCCCCGAGGCTAAGGCTTTCACAGAGATGGGCTGCTCACAGCATGGCTATACCCTGACAAACACTCTGACTGCCTCTGTAATGCTCCCTATGTGAATACAGGCGCATTGTTAACATACTGCACTGTCCGTGCATATTAAGAGATGTATGTCGGTGTGTGCATTATGAGTGATTAAATACTGTACATAGCTTTTAAGTGGAAAGTTCACAAAAAAAGCACAGGACACACAAAAAAAGAGCTAAAATTAATTTCACCAATTTGATTTTACTCCTCTCTCCAACACAAAAGACTTAACCAAGGTCTTACTCAGCCCTCCAAATACAAACTATTGTAGTTTATTTTCAGAAGTGTTGATGGTTAACGACAAAGAAAAATCTACTGTCTTTCTGAGACAGAATCAAAATCCAAACTCTCCTGGTTTACCTTGTTGCAGCAGTGTGTTAGAAAACGCTCCAGCAGGGGTGAAAGCAGTGGCGCTCAGCGTTGTTCACTGGTGCCTTACGAGACATGTTGCTGGTGTTGTAATGGCACGAATCCTACACTGCAGCCCGCCAGCCGCACACAGCACGCTCTTTGATGATGTCACAGGGTTAGATAGGCGCCATTGTAGATATGGGCTTCCAGAGAGCCACTACACACTGTTCTAGCATCTGTTGAAAAAGAAACACCCTCCCAAGTCCCTTTGACACAGCTCTTTTTTTTTGTAAAGGAGAGCTGGACAAAAGCCACAGTTTCTTCTGTGATATCCTGTTAAGGCTGTTCTGGAGCCAGCCAAGCATGGCCTTCCTTCAGAGAGCTGGGGCAACATCATTCAGCTTCCTCCGTGTGATCCAAGGCACACAACAAACCCTGTGGTCCACAGCTCAGTGGCCAAGGAAAAAGACCCGTCACACAATGTCTTTTAGCCGTACGCACATTCAGAGGCATGCACATTATGCATCACCCCCATTTGGAAATGGATGCACACTGGGAAGAAAAGTTTCAGTCTCATAAAAGTATTGAAAAATTATAACTTTTAACATTATTTTCTGCACTGTAATATAGTACAAGTTGATTTTACTTAAAACAGTCTAGGAAACCGATTGCCTTGAAAAATGTAAGTGAATGTAACAATTATTCGTAATATATTTACTTTAAATCTTATTATTAAGTTAACATAAAATTTAGATTAATGTTTATGTTCAATCTGTCAAGTTTGAACAACCTCACTAAACCAAGTATACTGTGCAATATATCTTTACTCTGCCAGTAGCAAACTAGTCAATCATATTTAATAATTTTAACAAAACAGAACTTGCAGATCTCCTAACTTTATCTTTGGCAAAATTCTCTGTTATGATCAAGTAAAGTCAGACTAACTTGGTTTACTGAAGTTGCCAACACTAAGACAGAACAAGGTAATTGCACTGGTCATTTTTAAGTTGCACCAACCTCCCAAAAATTAAGTGAATACAGCTAAACTTTGAGTAGATTTAACAGTTATGTATAAAGTAAACATAAATAAAGATTTAAAGTTATATTTGCTTAACTTTTTCAAGGCGATGGGTTTCCAAGATTATTTTAAATAAGTTCAACTTGTCTGATTTTACTGTTTGTTTACTGTTTTATGATATCTTCCATACTTGAGGTTTACTTAAACCGATTTAATCCTCATCACCAATGACATACTGACCTGTTACCTTATGATTATGCCTTGCAACAGCATAAAAAAGGGGCACAATGTGTTGTTGAATGGTTCTCACATTGAGCAAGAATGGAAAACAAAGGTCTTTGTGCACTATGCTAAAAGGTTGCCACTCTAATAGACCCTCTGTTTCCTCTGAGCTCAATTAGACCAGTGCTAACTCTGTATAATTAACACCCCTGACAGAGTAATCAAACAGAATCTAAATTATTGGCAATGGTGACGTCTTGAGGAAGAGCTTTGGGTGGTGGGGGTGGACAAAATACAGAAAGCATATCTCAGGGGCAAACATGATAGAATTACAAAATGAGCAGCTTGCAAACTGTCTCAGCTTTGATGAAGAAACGTTTAATTATCCCCCTTGTGGAAGAGGTCCCTTATTGTCTAAAGCTAATTTGTCCCTTTTGGCTACTTCCCTACCCCAGAGGCCTGTCTGTCTCAGGTTACCCCTTCCCCTCCTCCTCTTTACCAGCCCATTGCCACCCTGGGTATCAGCATCTCCCAGCTCCCAAAGACAACCCTGAGTTAGGTCCAGACAGTATTTTGTTTGTTAAGTGTAGCCCAAAGATCTGGGCCCTTGGGAAAAGATGAAAGGACGAGTGCCGCCTCCCTCTCAGGGAAAGGATCAAGCAGGTCAATTTCCTCTGACTTTGTCCTGTCTTGGAGTTTGTATTCCCTCGATCCACAAAGGCCACCATTGGACTGGACCGGAGGCTTGCTCTCTCTCAGCTGCCCCGTCTCTGCCCCTATTTGATTCACAGAATAATAGATGGCAATGCATGCCTCCTAAGCACACCTCCTTTTTAAAAAGTGAAACAAGAGATAACACTCCCCAGAAGGGACGAGACATCCAAATAGAAACAGATACTGTATAATTCAACACAAAGATCTTGTGGGACACTGTGAAAACAACATTACTGTTGGAGAAAACATGTTCTGAAATGAGTGTTTCGTTTCAAATATTGTTAAATCATCAGTGCTGCTCCCCCTTTTTTTTTCTATTTAGCCCAGAACAATATCTCATGCTTTCCAGATAATACAATTAAATACATTCACATTAGGCCTGACACTGGATCCAGTTCACATTTAAATGCAATTTAAAAGGGGCATACATTTGCATAGTGAATTAAAATTAAGACCTAATTATGCAAATAAATTATCAAATGCGACAGGGGATGGTTTTCAATTCAGTTAATATCTCATTTTGTGAGACAATAGTTACTTGATAGTCCAAACGGCATTGCGCCCATTTCGCTGCAGAGACACACTATGGTGTTAAATATTCAGGTGGTATTTAATTACAAAAAAATATATAAGCTCATAAATTACAAGCATTGCTTCTTAAATACACTTAGACAAATCCTCGTCCCTTAGGAATTAGATTTCCTTTATACATTCCCCTTAATTTATTTTGCATGAGGCCTTTTGAAACAGAAATTTAGTAGCATGAGGTGCCATTACAGTTCATGTGAAGTAATTTAATAATCAATGTCTGCATTAAATAAAATATTATACCAATTTATGAATAAAGATGGTGACATTTTTATAAAAAGCTGACTGCATTGCTCTTTGTAGTTTTTATTATAAAAGTTTTGCACTTTAATATTCATATGAGGCATTAATAGATTATATTGTATATAATTCTGACTTTCATCCACAAGAGCACGTTCATTTCATTATGAAATAAAATGGCACTAACTGAGCGCTTAATCAACATTTGTAAGAATTTTAAAGTTAGTAAATATCTTTTAAATATTGATTACTTCAGAGGAGGAGAAAGCGGAGGCACAATTCCCAAAAGAGCACCGCTCTGATTTACATCATCTGAAACAAAATGAGAAACACTGCAGCCAAACTGAACAAACAGATCTCCGCCATCATACCCAATCTGACACACAGCAAGCACAGAGGGTCAGCTAAGATAAGAAATCCTGTACTTTACATGAATATATCAATAGGATAAAAACCCCTCTTTCTTTGACGAATGATGCCTCCAGCAGGGGTCCTTGCTTGTAAAGGAAGCTGCCTGAGCAAAAATTTTTAGTAATCAGTAGTTTTTCAAAAAAAGACACTGTCATGTTCATGATTTTTAATTAGTAGCCATGCTATTAAAACTAAGATGCATCTCTTTGGTAGGTGGTTTTTATGTTGCGGACGTCTGTTGGTAGTTTGGCTTAATTAAAAATCCCATAAGGATAGGTATGACTTTTAACAGGATAGCAAGGAGAGAAAATATAACTTTCGCTCAAGCTGATCCTCCAGATTTCCTCAATCAAAGTCTGGGAGATGAATAGCAGAGGGTTAATGAACTGACCAAACATGACATTTGCTTCAGCATTAATTAACATAGTTGTAAAACAGACTTGAGCTGAGACGATGAGCTCTTAAAGAAGAATACACATGTATGAATTTGTGGTGGTCTGATGTGTTTTTCTGCAGTTTATTTTTATTCAGTCCATGATTCTCAAGATAGCTCTGTTTCAAGAGTCTAGCTCAATAAAAACTGCTTTGCATTTTTTTCTAAATCCACCTCACACAGCGCCAATTTATTTGTTCTCTCTCAGAAACCAATCCGCTTTATCAGACACAAACATTTTCCTCCACTCAGACTAAGCCACATATCAGAAATAATCTAATTCTGAGGAAAACCTCAAAGCACAATTCACAGGGAACGATAAAATACATTTGGACAAAAGAATATAATGTGATTTTGTGATTTGCTGGGTATAATTAGTATTTAATCATAAATAGTGGTTCACAGTATTCTTCCAGTGTTTTATGATTTGCATCACTCCATCATTCTTGATTAATAAAATGTGATTGCTGTCAGACAGATTTATAGAAACCTTTTTCACAAAACCAGACGGTCTTTAATGCAATAATACATTCAGCTTCAGGGCCAGGAATTAAGATATTCTAAGGTCCTCCCATCCCAGCGACCCCGCACCCTGAAATACACAAGTGTACATTTTGAAGGGGACGCAAGGAATGATCCTTCTAAATATTTAGGACATGTGCACTGGCCCCACCCAATAAAAACATGAAAGCAGCAGATTATTTTTATTTTTGCACACTTAGAAAAGACATAAATTGGTACAAAAAATGTTACCGGAATACAAGAAAATACATTTTTTATGCTAAAAATTTTATAGAGGAGGACCCCAGAATCCCACACTTAATATTTGTCCCCCCAATGTTTAAACCTAACCGACGCCCTTGTCTGAATGAGTTTTTAACATTGCCATCCAAAGAACTTATTTTATTCATTAATTTAACTTCTCAGTTATATTTTTATGTGCAATGTATCTTCCTAAATGCTGCTTATAATTACAAAGTTAACAGTTAACAAAGACATTTAAATGTAGGATAATTGCTCTAAAAAAAAAAAGTCAGAATTTGCCCTCAAAAGAAAACATGAATCATGTATAGAATGTAAACACATTCAGGCTTAAAAATGGCCATATTTCCCCAAAACAGTGTTTCTTTTTTTTCTTCTTTTTTTAAAATTTAACATATGCAAAGCTGACAGCTAAGCAGGTATGTAAATACACCTTTGCACGTTGTTTTAAACTTTCCTTCATGATGCGTCTAACATTGCGCAGCCAGGCAGAGCATCGGAGCGAGGTGGTGGATGAAACAGGTGGAAGGTAATGAAGAGTATCATGGGGTAATTGATGACCCTTCTTCAGCATTGGGGATATTGTTCCAAGGCTTAATCTTTGTCATCAAAGAGAGAGAGAGAGAGAGAGAGACTGTGTGTATGAGATGGAGGGCGGAGAGCTAAAGGCTTACTGTGTCAACTTTCTCTCTCTCTCTCTCCTGTGGGTCAAGTAAACAGCCTTCGTGGGGACAGCTCAGGGGCTGGTGTCTGACCAGCCAGGCTGAAAATGGCCCTTGTCCATTCCTGCCATGTAGCATTTCTTTCCCCAGCTGTTTGTCCTTTGTCATGGACACAGCTTGTAATAAGAAGAGCCAACATATTTATGGAGTGGCCGACCTCGCTGGTACACAGGTCTTTTATCTGCCGGGCACAAAACAGCTTTGTTACTCTTCTACAATTCACAAACCCGCACAGTGGTGGATAGAAACGTGTTTGGAGGGTGCTGAGTGTTTAGGAGCGTGCACGTACTGAAGGCTAGTTTACGTACATGCCTGCATGGGCTTGTGGGTTTGTTTGGAAGTAAGAAAATAGAAGGAACAGATACATTTTTCCTCTCCAATAACAGTGTTGTATTTTTCTCTTGAAGCTGTGGCTCGCCTCTGACCTTGGGGCCAATTAGGGTGTTCATGGCGAGTGATTTGTGTTGCTGTGTGCGGTGGCCGTCCACTCAGCAACATTTATGAGTGATTAGTTAAGCTTCGCCTGAGCTCTATGAAGAACCTGCGAGGAGTGACAAAGCAACATTCAGATGGCTCTAGTAAGGGGAGTCCAGGGTATAGGCTTAGGAGTGAACTTTGGTAGAAAAAGAAATGAATGATGAAACGAACAAAGGAGTCCTTTGACACGTTTAGTGTGTGTGTGTGTGTGTGTGTGTGTGTGTGTGTGTGTGTGTGTGTTTTCAAGAGGCAGGCAGGGGATTCCCATTTAAACAAGTCAGCGGTAGGTTAACAAGATACATTGGGACCGCAAACAGTGGTGGAAAAAGTACTCAGGTCATTAACTGTAAAAGTACCAATACTGTACAACAAAGTAAAAATACTCCAGTAAAAAGTCCTGCATTTATAGAAATAGTATAAGAAAAAAATATATATAAAGTGAAGAAAGTAAAAATTCTACGATTGTTAACACTAATGCATCAACTTGCAAGCATCACATCCTGTTATACCTAGTTGTGGTGGAGCCAGTCTAGTAAAAGTGTAGAGTTTTATAGGTACACTTTGTCTATTGGTTTCCAACCCAGGAGTCAAGTCCCTCTATAGTGTCACCAGATATATTTGAGGGGTCATTAGATGATAAATGGGAGAGGTGCAATAACGTATGAGGGCAATTGCAGGTAAAAATAAAAAAAGAAAGAAGGAAACACAGCTAGGGAGAGACTAATATTTCGAGAAATAACACAGACTTTCTTAGATGAAGGTAAATTTATGAGAAAATCTCACAAATTTATGAGAAATCAAGAATTCACTGAGATTAAACTCTCATATTTATTTGCCAATTCAGCTAAAATGTTTATGTCTGTGTACACAGTGCACATTCAGCAACAGTGTACATCCTAAAAACTGAAAAAGGAAGTTAATCAAGTCTTAAAAATAAGTTGAGTCGCACAGTTCATGAACTCCTGGGTCAAAGTGCTGTGCTTGAACTTTTCATCTACCATGACTCCCTCCCTGCTTAGACTTTGTCGCCCCATATACTACATCACCTGACTTTCTGGCAGAATGCCTGGAGGTTTTTTTCTCTTCAATTTGTAACTTTAATCTCATTTTCTAATTTTAATTGCAAATTTATGACTTTATAATCAAGTTTTTTCTGGTCAATTTATCAGTTTTTCTTGTGAATATGTAACTTGAATTTCAGAAATAAATCATGAATATTCAGAGTTTCTCTCTCAGAATACTTTCCCCCTCCATCAGCTCTGTATTTATTTTCTTTCTTTCTTTCATTTAAAACCTAATTATGCAGTCTTAGAGAGAATAGATTGCAAAAATAAATTTCTTGTGTAGCTCTGGCAGCACATATATTTTTTTAAAATTTTTGAACCCTTTAATATGGATAATTTTACCTCTTTTGGGCTTTGAACAGTTTTTTTATGAAACCATATGAGAAGCTTAAAGTGGAAATGTTTCTTTTTGTGGAACTCATTGACTTCTGAATCGTGACAAGGGGCTCTAAACAGACACGCTTTTGCAGCATGAATTGGAAATATTCGGGTAAAGTACCTTAACATTTCATGTAAATACAGTTTTTTAGTGAATCTTCTTTATCTTCCATCATAGTCTGCATACTTACAAAAACTGACCACCATGAGGTTAATGCGCAATATTTCTTATGGACTAAACACATGACCGCTTTTAATTTAATTAAGACTTCCCCCATTTTGTTTGTTAACACGTCATTTTACTAATGCAAAAAATAAAAAAATAAAAATCTAGATATCTTAACATTATATTTTATGTGTGTGACATCTCAATTTCAGCACTTTTATCAAGGTTAAAGAGTGAGACTGTGACCTCCTTAAACAATTAATAGTTCACATCACATAATGGCAGTTGTGTCTAATGAATACTGTTAAATAGCCTAAATGCATTTTAATCCTCTCCATCAAAGCATGATTACAAAGGACGGGTATATCAAGTGGTCCTTTCATTTGGTTAACATGATCAAATTGACTCCTGTGTCACGAGAGATGACACCAGTAGTAATTAATTTCTCCATTAAGGGTGGCCGATGTGACAGCCATGCAAACAGAGCGGAGTGACAGGGAGGACGCGATAACTTCAGCAAACTGAGACAGCCCAACTGCCGAGGAGGAGCAACGGGTAATCACATTATCCGTCTGCAGGGAGAGCATTGTTCATTAAAATAAAACAACACGGGCTACATTGTCTGTCGTTGCATCATCAGCATATTTGCAGATGCGGCAGATTTCGCCGTGGCTATGCATTTACATATAGTAATGAACTTTTTAAAATTCATTCCAAATTAGTCAAGTGAGCTATTAGAGCCTGTGGGTATTTCCACCAGGGGCCTCACTCGCTTGTAGTTGTATGGTTTTCTATTTTTCTCTCTTTTTTTCATCTACTGTTGAGCAAATGAAACAAAGTGATTTATTACATCAAGACAGAGGTGCTGTAATGATGAGGTGCTTATTTAGATGTGCATCAGAGGAAAGGATCAGATCAGATCAGTAGGCATATGAACTGATTGAATTTAACTCAAATCTCTCCTTTAGCTGATTAATACACAATGATAGAATTATATAGACATGCTACAGAGAAAAAGGATTTTTATTATTATTTTTTTTTTTTTTTACAATGTGCATTTGTCCCCCCAATGAAAACATTAAAGTAGCAGAGGAGGTTTATTTTGACAAAATTAAAGACATGTCCACCACAAGTTGATGCAGAAAAATTCACCAGAAGGCAGGAAATTAAGTGGTTGCTCAAAATTTCCTGGAAGAGGATCCCCCGAAACCACCCGTTTAATGTGTGACACCTCAATGTTGAAACAATCATACACGTAAACATAGTTGTTAAATAACCTGTATATTTATTTATTTATGATTGTGTGTAAGTGTCAGGCTTCCTCTGTGTGCCTGCAGGCTGTCTGGTCACCCAGGGAGGTTTTTATAAAAAGTGAAACCAATAGTTTCTCCTCCAGCAGCGAGACCCGGGGGCTTCTCCCAGGGAGGGGGCGATTGTCCAGCATTTTCACCACAATGCTGCCATATGGGGAACAGAATGATCAGCCACTGGCTCCCTGCCAGAGCAAAGGCAAACACCAATCCACATATGCATAGAAGTGGTCATTTAGAGCCACCGCTTTTTACCATAACAACAGATGAAACACAGGAGTCATTTTTGTCCTCTAAGAGGCATTGTTCCTGCGGCTCACCGCCTCTTAAGCTGGCTCCATATGAGGCAGGATAAACTTAGGGGCCCGGGCCCCGCTGTAAATAACAAAGAAAACCTCACTTACATGCTTCCTAAATCCTATCGAAAGATGAAAAGGATGAAAAAACCTTCACTCTATTTCCTCATCTCCTGGAAATGAGCTTAACAGGAGACAAATGAATTTATTTAAGTGGCTGTCCAGAATGTGTGTGTGTTTTTTTGGGACTCTGTGCGAAAAACTGATGTACAAAATGCTCTGGTTGTTTTATAGTTTTTAATAGTAATTCACAATAATCAACAGCATGTCATCAAATTTGTGGGTTTTAGCAGTAATTACGCTCGCAACTGTCGTGATGGCCACAAACTAAATGAGCGCTGTCCTGAAGGAGCTGTCATCAAACATGATTAACGGATACATTTAAGAATTGTTTACAGATTAATTTTAATTGAAGAACTAATGGCTTTGTCTGCAGAAAATGGCTGTACGTTCACAAAGGATGTGAATCAAGTTCACTAAATTTCTTTTTTATTTTCTACAAAGGGAGGACAGTTTCAGAGGTCATCTTTCAAAATTATGATGACTGACACAGTTTTTATTATTTATAATCACAAATATGTCCAATTTAATTGAATTTTTTCTTAATAAAAGACATCGTAACTGGCCATTTTCTAGACTACATAAAGCAGCTCTTTCTAAAACTAAATTTTATTTTTTATACTGAAACACAAGAGACTGAACAACACATAAAAAACTTTTCTTTTAAAAATGCCCCAGGTTTGAGTTGACAAACAACTTTGTGTTAGCAGGTGTCAGTGTTCTCCTTGTTGTGAGTTTCTTCATTTTATCACTGAAAGCAATGAGCCAATCGGCCATTTTGTGCAGGCTTGCAAGTGGTTTAGTGTGTATTTCAAAGCTGGTCAGCCAGTCAGTGAGCTACTTAAGAGCAGCAATATTGTAATAATGACTCGCTGATGGGAAGGTAGCAATGGAGCTGAACTTCTTACATTCCTCTGATGCTGCCTGATTATGACTTTAAAGGAATAAATTATTATGGCAAACAACCTCAGAATCTTAACTTCCTCCAGCAGTGGCTGCATTCTGCATTGCGGAGATTTGTTTTGCAAGTTATCTTAGCTTTTACTGATGATTGGTACGATGATTGACATAATCTCTAATGGTAATCATGGACCACAGAATGCTTCCAGACCATAATTTCAAGGCACATGGAAAGGTTGGAGGCATCAGGCTGCTTTCATGCAATTTTTGTTGGTAAACCTATGTAAAGTAATGCACAACAGTTCATATAAAACACACATAATCGTGCTATTAGTTTGTGTACAGCCCATGTAATCTTGAAATTGTGGTGACCTGATCGATATGCTGATGAGAGTAAAGATGGAAGCAGAATAAAGACCAAAAGTCCATCTAATGAGGCAGGTAGGGGTGCTGGATGGGTCAAAAAGCACAGGACTTTCCCCCAGAAGACTGGTGTTTGTGTACCATTTGAAACCAAGTGAACTTTTAGTTATTTTAAGATATCTCGTCATTTTCTTTTTTTTTTTCTGAACCAAAACTTCATAAGTTTAGTAGCCTAAACCTAACCTACGTAACTAGCTTGAAACTATCCTAAGTAAGTTCTTGTTAAGTACATAACTTTATATAACATATGTTATCTCATTTATGGGGCACTAATTCATTACAAATCGTATGCACTGTTGTGTGCATTTCCCTAACATATAAATGCCATTGTTTAAGGATATATTGGAGGCATATGCCTTAAAACATTATCTTAGACATAGTAGGTGTATGGAGTAACGTTACAGAACACTGTTAGAGTCCAGCTCCACACACAACCACATCTACATGTATGAACATGAACATATCAAAATACGCTCAGATTAACCTAAAATTCGGAAACAACAGGAAAGAATGACAAAAAAACAAACATCCAGTCTACAACCAAAACACATCCTTACACAACTCTAAAACAAATAATCATTATTGTCAGGATTCAGCACTCAGAAGATAAATATCTTATGCAGAGCTGCGTACGCACCCAATAAAATTAAAATCAGTCAGTAGAAGTGGGTGATGGTGGGCAATATTGTTTGGCTTATTTGAATCAGTTTTTCGAAAAACACAAGTGCATTTCAGATTTTTATTTAGAAAAATATTAAAATATATTAATCTCCAAAAGTCCCCCTGGTCCCCCTGTCCCCCTAGCGTGAACAAAGTTTTTTTCTGTTAGTATTCTGTTGTCCAACTCCAAAAGTCACTAAAGTGGACCAAGTTACACTGATAAAACTGTGCTTTTATTTCTTTTTACAATTAATGTAATAATAATTCCAGACTATGAAGTTATCTTCTACAGATGATGGTGCATCATCCACATGTAATCACACCACTTTTTAGCATATTATCTATGTGCTATATATCTATTAATCAGTTGAATGGATTGATTGTTCGACCTCGATAACAGATAAGGAGAGTGTTATGGTCAAAAACAGCCATGGGTCATTTTCTCCTTCTGTAAGTTCAACCTTGATTCTTAATGTGCGGAGATCATTGTAAATCACGGCTACAGAGTCCGCCAGCCAAGTTTATTGGATAAGAAATGTAAGACTGCAAACTTGGTGGAAGTGTTTGTCAGGGGCACGCTAATGCACTGTGTTTAAGCCACATCCAATCTCAGTGAAATATTATACAGAGTTTTAATATCCAGAGGGTGTCGGGCTGGAGCGAGAGGCAGTCAGCTGCTTCAGTATAACCAAATGTTACAGTATAAAACAGCGTGTCGCGCCGCTATTTGACATGGTGGAATGAGATTAGATGGAATTCATTTCTAAGTGAGGGGAAATTACAAGCCTATTGGCAACCCCCCCACTCACGACAGCAGCTTCTGCTCACCCCCACCAGTGGCCCAACAACGGAGGGGTAGTCGGGCATGAACAGTGACATGAACAGGGAATGACCCCACAAACCACATCCGTAGCCACCTTGAGCAGGGCAGGAGGAAGCTGTGTTGTTTTAAAGGTCAGATCTGTCTGAGGTCGCACAAGCATATGTCTGCAGGATACACGGCAGCACTGTAGGCAAATTGGAATATTCTCTTAAAATGACAATAGTTTGACTTTAAAAACATGTTTTTGTGTTCTGCTTAATGGACTAAAAAATGTGTAATTTGAGGACAATACATGAGTAAACAATAAACCAGTGATACTCAATTTACAGCCCAGGGGCCAAAACTGGCCCCTCATAGGGTGTAATTTTCTAATTCACAATAAAAATAAAGTGATTCACACCTGGAATTGTTTTTGTACTTTTAGTGTCCATAAGGTGCCAGAGTGCATTAGACAGCATCAAAATAGGGCTTGTTTATTGAAAAAAATGCCAGTGGTAGAACCCCCACATACCCCAACAGAGGTCCTAGCTAAGCCCATATTGTCCTAATATCCTAGAAATGTCCTAAAATCCTCAAAACGTGCTAAAATCCTAGAAATGTTCTAAAATCCTAGAAACATTTATGAGGCTGCTGCGATTTGCCCCTCGCCTCCTGTCATTTTGCAAAAGTGGCCTCCAAGCAGATTGAGCTGAGTATCCCAGCATAACCATTGAAAGTGAAGTGTTTAATCAAACCTCTTCATAAAGAAACCTTCCAAACAACACAAATGCCTTCTGTTCAAGCCACTGGACTTTTCTGCTTATTGTTCCTATGGTGCTGTGACCAGAGAGAGGCCCTTGACATTCTGATCCTTTAACACATGTCTCGGGGTTTCCAGCACATCAGGATGACACTTCGTGAAAGGGGAACCCCACCTTTGGCTTCTCCAGGAGAACAACACGTGTCAGCGGCCCCCCATGGGCCCTGTCAGGGGGTGAAGAGGTTAGGCGCTCTGTGCGGCCGCACAGATCCCGGCCTTCTTGAAGACCACCATAATGACTGCTAATTACGCTGCCATCTGTGGGGTGGGCTGTGTTATGTAGACACCTGTTCATTAAGTCGGAAAAAGAAACTTTCCTCACAGCAGCACACAAAACGGCAGATTCAACAGCTTTCCATTATACAAATGTTTAATATCAAAGTGAATCTTTTCAGGCTTGCACAAAAAAATCCTCCCAGCTCCACATTCACCCACGTACAAATATCAATAAAACGTCCGAGCATGCAGAATTGAACTCCCCTGCACTGCTAATGATTGAGTGAACTTTGTGTGATACCTTTCCAGCTTCAGAAGGCATCACCAAGGTTAACCAGGCCATCGGGCAGCATTAGTAGGAGGGTGTTTGGAGGGGAAGCCAATAAAAAGCTCTCAGATATCTGCTGAGGGGGAGCACAGCCTGTCAATTCTGTGGCCCTAAGAGGTGATCTGCCATTACTGACTCACACACGACTAATGAGAGCTATTCTCTTGCCAGCACCTTGAATTATATGTCAATACTCATTCAGGCTAAGTTGAATGCTACCTGTTTTACTTTCACTTGATATGACACAGATCCTCCCTTATTTCTTTAGAACATTTGGCAAACCGTCAAGGTAATGTAATAATAATTCAGATTTTCTGTACTGCAGGAGCTCAACGCTAAACTTTGAAAGGTTTAAAACTGTCTCCTCCTCCTTGAACATCTCCAGACACATTCATCTAATCCCTATCTTTCACTTTAAGATTTATATAAACGGATGATTGCTAAGCATCACATATTTCAACATTTTATCTGTTGAGCTTATGACTCCATTTAGCTTTAGATCCTCCGAGAGTGAGCCAGCACAGCAATCATAAAGTGAGGGGCCAATTAGGATGTTGACGGATTGATTTTGGAAGATAAATTTGGGATGTAAAAGGTTGACATAGCTGCTGTGTCTCTTTCACTGCGTGTGTGGCTCCCAATTAAGTGAGGAGAGGCAGTTTTTTCCCTCTCTCCAGGATCAGAGTGTCTCCCTGACAGATGAGCCACTAATGAGAGCAAATCTCACTAAATCCTCAAGAAACATGATGAATTGAATCATGTTCACCCTGTTCATTTGTCGTGTTCACAGATGAGACAAAACACAACATTTATCTAGTCAACAAATAGCAAATGAGTGGGTGGGTCCATCATTGTTCATACAGTGTCGTTTTTGTTTTTTTTAATATAATACTAAGCTGGGGATACTCTGGCACAGATGTGTACCGTCCGCTGTATTTTTTATTCTCCTTGTCTGACTTAAAACATAGTGTGGAGGTTGAAAGCAGACATATGTTAAGTCCTGAGGCCTCAATCTGCCTCCCTCCCTAATATTTATAAGATAAATTAAGGAGGCTATCTCTCTCATTATCGCACTCCAAACCCTCACCATATGTATCCCTATTATTAGACAACCAGCAGAAGATGTCCTATTTTCAAATTTAAATTACCAAGTCTAACCTTAATTGGTTAGAAACGTTGTTTAGTGGATGGTATCAAAGTCGGGCTTGGGAGAGAATCCGACAGATGGCTTAGTCTTATGACTTGTATTAACACCTTCGAAGTTTAATGAACTGTTAATTGCTTTTCTAATACATAATGGGACCATTGGAATACAAGCGGTAATGCAAACAGATTAGTTTGTAGACAACAGATAAACACCCGTCCTGTTCAATGTCACCTTTAAGTACCTTGAAAAACAAAAGCAAGCTGGAGGACAAAAGAGAAAAGAAACATTTTAGAGGTGCTGGTGGTATTTTAAAGGCCCCATCTCTTATTTTTTAACATATAAATTAGGTGGATATAAATGCATGCATGATCATAATTTAAAATATATAACAACAATATTACTAGTGTAAACAAACCCTTGAAAGCCTGCAACACATGATTATGTTTTTTTTATTTTGTCAGTCAAAAAATAAGGGATAGCAGGTTCCAATTCTTTGTTTTACATTTTGGTGGTGGGCATGACCCTTAAAAAAAAAAAATAATAAAAAATGACTCATTCTGCTTTTAAAGTGAGCGTGCGTAACCTTATATCTGTATGACTCTTTTCTACCTGTGCCACTGTTACAAGGTATTTATTACTCTACATACACTGTATTTTAGCAATTATTATTATGCCACTTGTGACCACAGATATAAAGTTACAATAGAAGTGAAAAAAGAGACTCAGCAGTGTTACACAGCAATACTTAAGCCCGTTCTCATTGTCAAGGCGTCAAATACTGATGATCAATACTGATGCCTGTCGCACCCCTTGGCTTGTGATATTGACCATAGGCAGCCTATGGCGTCTTCGCAAGATGCACTGAGCTTTCAACTAACTCCAATTTAAATCCATCCATGGCAATACTTGACACTGAGAGCAACTGACATAGTATAAAGGCAAGGCAAGAGCAGGAAAGTCCACATAGGACAGGAGGGACGTGAGGTGAGGTGGAATGATCTAACAAGACCTGACTTTCATCCAGGAGATTGCAGTTCATGTCCTGTGTGAAACCAAAAGTCGGTGTTGTTTTAACCTTATGTTTGGTATCTTATGTACCTATGTCCCACTTGATACCAAAAATAAATGTAGTCTTAATGTATGTTGCGTCTAAACTTTTATTTGTAACAGAATGAATGTGCAATGTAGTTTTGCTTTAATTCATTTGCAAAAACCTAAATCGTATAACGCTGCTCAGCTGCTGGTTTTTAATGGATCTTGTTTGTGGAGGTTTTTTTACCTTAGTTATGACTTGCTCATTAAGTCAGTGTATATCACCTTTAATTCTTTTCATGTTGCTGATCCACACTCATGTTCCTGAGATTGTTTTAAAAGAGTAGAATCTCTCAACTTCCACGATAATATTACATGACTCTTAAAAACTTCTCATTCACTGCCGTAGTTCATCTATCTGTTTTAGCTGTGCTTGTAATACGGTGTGTGCATTGTACTTGAGCAACCATAAATGCACTCCTACCTTCGGAGGTAGTGCTTTATTAAATTAAGCCGTCTTTAAGGTCAATATACTTCTGTAATGAGTTGTCTCTTTTGATCATCAGAGGTTAGATTGTACTTTGATCCTCCCTCCCTTTAATGGTGTTGGTGTCACAGCTAAGCTAACGCCAACACTGATGTTTTTTCATATTTCACTGTAAAGTCAAGTAATGCTTTGCATGCTTAAAATCCATTTCCATAACTAAGTGTAATTCCCCCTCAGTTTGTTCCTGTTTAATGAGGTGAAGTCTTGTTTGTATGCCTCCCAATGTCACCAGAAAAGTCATTCAAGCGGCAGTGTCAGAATTAAATCAAATTAGCATTACTACACTGCCATTTTACATCATACTGTTCAAGTAAAAACATTCTGCTCTAGTCAGTTTTACATAAGATTTGCTTTTCCTTTTTGCGTGTGCAGTTTCATTCAAAATTCTTGGAGGGGTCCTAATGATGGAATGTGTAAATGACTTGGGGGTAGGTGCGTTGAGGCAGGGGGGTGATAGCGGAGAAGAGAAAATGACCAACATTGATTTATCCTGGATGTGCTCTTGTCTGGTTGGTGCCGTCAGAACACCTCGCTGCATCCCATTCCCTCCCATTATCTCCCTGCGATCACCGCAGTCCAACGAGTTTCCTACAGGGTCATAAATACTTCCCCCAGACCCCATACTGCTTCCACATCATCCTCTAGACGCCGCCTAAT
This sequence comes from Plectropomus leopardus, assembly GCF_026936395.1. Lineage (NCBI taxonomy): Eukaryota > Metazoa > Chordata > Actinopteri > Perciformes > Serranidae > Plectropomus > Plectropomus leopardus. The sequence goes on along the minus strand of NC_142188.1, from coordinate 16,390,421 downwards.
GACAGCGAAAGACAGACAATGCATCCTTTCTCTCGTGACTGCCGTGCTTCTCTCTGTTCATACACATTTTACAGTGGCTGAAGAACGTATACATACACCACGAGAGGCCAGCAGCGGTGTGTCCCCCAGACTTTGCATTTAAAATGGTACATTAAAGCAACATGTCTGAAAATATTGCACATGATTGATGTTAGTAATGACAGTGTTTTCCCAGTGTGAAAGTCATATGTGTGCCTTTCTCTACAGTTAAGGTCCCCAAGAAAAGAAAATGTCAGAGCCCTGAAACAAACAAAAGAAGATAAAAAACAAAAGACAATGCTGTCAATCACAACAGAAATATGCACTGAATCAAATATTTCCAACAGTACTTGATGGGAAGGAGACAGTCTATCAGACACAATGAATCAAATTAATTATTTTGACGCTCTGGTCATCCGAATCAATTAGAGCGCTGCACACAATGAGCCACAAGCATAAACAAGTCTTCTCCCCACAAACATCCCCATCAACAGCCTATTAGAGAGAAAGCCACATTCATGAACCACTTACATATGAGTCTAAAAACAAATTGAGACCCATCTGATTCGCAACAGCTATGAGGCCAGGTCAAGTGGGTGGTCAATTGTGTCATTGTTTCGCCGATCAATTGTGTGTACAGTAAACTGCAAACAAGTTGCTTTTCATTTACCAGTTTACAGAGGAAGGCAGCACATTCCAGACAAAACTAATGACCTCTGACTAAAAATTTGGCAAGTGACTGAACCTGAGGGTCTGTCCGCCAGTTAGACTGTCTTCTCTAGTGATGGCATTTTGCTTTGACGGAAGCTCTGCAAATTGGTTGTGCAGACAAACAATTACGATGAACAAACATAGATAATGAAGATACCAGTTTTTTCCAGACAAACACACCCCCAAAAAAAAACAAAAACAAAACAAAACAGTTTTTTGGTAAGAAATCAGATCCTTGGTGTTTGACTTGTTGACCTTTTAGGTCAGAATTGTAATTTGCCAAAATGTATCATATACCATGATAACACTCCTCCATTATTAACTTCAGTTCTAACAACCCAAGGCAGTCAACCAGCTGAGGGCCAACATTGTTTGCCATTTAGTCTTGTCTTTGATTTGAGCACTCTACAGTACTTCAACTCCATTTGTTATTTTGTGTAATGATTCAAATTATGCAGTAACATCTGAAGTGGTGATATTACAGCACTAATGATTGACTCACTGTTTTTTACTGCCTTCTGACTATCACCACAATTGCATCCATGAGAAAGTGGCATCAAATGTTGGTGCAACGCAGCACTGAGTGTGCAGGAGCTGCAGTGACTCTGTTCAATGGGATCTCCTCCCTACTGGTTTTATTTTGGCACTCGGGCAGAGGATCCATCACGCCAAAAAAATGGAGCCTTTTGTATTGTATCTTGACGCATAAGCAGTCAGCGGTAAGAAGGGGTCTGTGGTTAGATTTAGGAAATACAACTACTTGGTTATGGTTAGGAAAAGGTTGGCGTTAGTTACTTGAGTTGATTCACGTAAGGGGCCGGTGATTCGGTTTAGGCACCAAAATTCCTGGTAATGGACAAGAAAATATTGTGTATGTAGCTAAATTACACATGACCTTGGGTGACACAAACATTTATGGAAAGCCAGCAATGTGTTGCTATAAAAAAAAAAAAAAAAAAAACAAACGTTGGGGACTGTGCCCAAGCAGGTCATTTTGATATCCTGGGAGTAAGACCAGGCTGCTCAGCTAGTGTTGAAATGACATAAGCAAAAAGTAATGACTTGTGGGAATCAGTGTTAACATTTCAAACTAGGCTAACTTGCCTCCATTTTTCAAGGGAAGCTAGTTAGCTTAGCTTTCTAGCGTAGTTAGTAGAGTACCACTGATTTTGACAGTCTGTCAAATGTTAGTCAAGCCTGAAGCTTAGACAGTTTTACCCTTTTTTTGATAAATGGCTAAATATGCCAATTCCACAATATCACTGAAGTTTATATTTCCTTCCTCAAATAGTTTTTGGAAAACATGTTTTTAGTTTGACTTTACAATAAGTCAGGGTGAATGAGCATGTAGCTCTGAAGCCTTTTACAATAAATCTGTTGAACAAAATGTAAGTCAGTTGATTCACACAACCCCACGTGTTTGGCAGGCCATATTTAGGGACAGTCAGCTGGCAGAATGAGTCGGCCACCCACAGATCCCGTGCATTGTAAAGCTGCCACATGCTCTATTAGTCCCCACTGTTCGAATGTATACATTAAAGATCGCAGAACAAAATCAGACAGCAAGGCCTATGCTGCGCCATGAAATCAGAACATGATCATCCTTTGGTCTAAACATGAATATTCACGCTACGCTTCAGTTTACATCGTTAGAAACCGTAGCATGTGTGCCAATGTGGGCTTTGATGTGAAGCTTTGAGGGACTCTCCATTCATCAGGCACATATTGTAAACTGTAATATATGACCTCGCATTGAGCATATTCTTTGTGGGGTCTCACAGACAAGACGTGCACTTGGGAGGGACACGAATGACTGAACATTGCTCTATTGAGTAAGCCTCCTAATAGAATGGCATGTTTAGGCCTGTCATTCAAAGCAGAGGAGCATCGTGTGATGAGGAGGCTCGGTAAATGAGTATTTTAGCAGGCATAGCTAATGTCTACAAACCTGTGGTGTTTAGTTTGCTGTTAAGGATGACATTAACAGAGACACAGACCCAGGGATGCTGATCAACCCTGAGGTCCTAACACATGGGATGGTGTTTCTGGCTCATTTCCTGCGCCATAATCAAGGCTTATGTACCTTTTGTGTGAGGTTGGATAGACGTGTGTGTGTTTATAATATCTGAAAGCTTGCTTTTGTGCAACTGAGCTCGGCACTAGATGTCAGGTTTCTCTGTTTGTGTCATTGTCCCCGTCTGTCTCTTTGTCTGTCTGTCTCTCGCTGTATCTCTCACCCTCTAATGGAAGCGGGAGGGAATCAGCTAATTACGGATGTAAATGGAACTGAGGAGTGACAAAGAGCCTGCTTGTAATTCGCATCTAAATTGTCTCTTACCTCAGCAGAAAATTTATCACAGGAGACAATGTCAACTTTTACATGGGGGGAGCCATTTGCATTTTTCAAATTCATTACAAGGGTGGCGCTGCAATCATAAGCCATGATACAGACCCCTACCCTCCCTCCATTCTGCTGCACCCACCCTACCCATCGCTACTGGGTGGAGGATAATCTGATGGGTTCCTCTTCAGTGGTCACTCAGCAGCAGCAGTGGTGGAGATGCAGGGAGGAAAGAAGGAGAGGAGAGGGGCAGGAGGAACAAGGAGAGAGGTGAAGAGAGTTTGTTGGATGCGGAGCATAAAGTGGTCCACCCACTTGTTTATGTGTGTGTGTGTTTGTGAGCGTGCATGTGTGCAGCAAAGCCACACCACTCTCCCGAGCGACAGAAACCTTGTTGTGATTTATGCAGCCTGAGATATGAGTGCTGGTTACGCAGTAGCAAGACATCGATCTGACAAAGCAAACCAAACAATAAAGAGGCGAGGAAGATGATGTGCCCAGTGGAGTGGAGAAATGGAGAGTGTACCTATAAGAGCTAATTATCTGAGCACATAATTCTTCAGGTTAAGACAGGGGGAGCTGAGAGCCAGCCAAGACACAGCTGTCTGAGAAAAGGCTCGGCTACACAATGGGCCTAAGGTCCCAGACCCTGGTCAAGAATAATTCAAAATAAAATTGTATATCTGTGCAACTTGTCAATAAACTAGGCTTAGCTAAAATGGGTAGGACCCTGGATTGATCTGTGTGCAGCATGCTATCTAACATGTCCAAAAGAGATAAACAAAAAATTTGTATAGCGTCATAAACCAAGGTTTAATCCATTTTTTTTGTGCAAATACTAGCGACAAAGGGCTGATTTTATATGCTGATTTTTCAGTTAAATGCCGCCAAAAATGAATGTACAACCATAAACTCATACATCAAAGCACAGACCACATCACAGTGTTTATTTCACAATAACTTATGAATAGAAAACCCCTGCATCAGGTAAAGCGAATGAAATTGGCTGAGCAGATGCTGCCCCTGTCAGTTAATTTTTAGCCACCTAAAAAGGCCCACTTGAAAAATTAAAATCAGTGGTAACTGTACGCTATACGTATACTATTTTCACCGCTTTATCTTGCCAAACTGAAGCCGTTATCTCAAAGCCACCAGACTTAAAAACACACAAAAACAGTAATTCTAGACAAGCTGGTCTACTGCTGCCTCGATCTGATGGCGTGTTTACACCAAACACAAAGTTAATTGTTGTGTTATGTGACTCGCATGTAAATGGCTGCAGGAGTATTTTGCATCTGCTGGATATTTGCCCTTAACAGCTATGCCAATCAAATAGGTTGGACCGCTGTGTTTAACTACATATCTTAAAATGTTACTGTTGCGGCTGAAAATAAGAACAAAAATAAACAAGGCTGCCAGTTTCACACACCTCTGCTATTTAAAATAATTTCCAGTTTTCTACCAGGAATTTGTTAACGCAGCGTCACAGCGATTCTATCTGTTATCACAGCCAAATTATAATTTTTTCATTTTGTCAAAAATTTAATATTGCAATTTTCTGCATAAAACCAGCCGTGTTCAAGCTAATTTTTCCATGGAAATAGGAAAATAGCTTTGTGTTTGGTATTAATTGGTGGTGTCCATGATATTTGCAGTTTATTTAGCTTCAATTAAATTCAGTGAAAATCCCCTAGTTTGAGGACTTAATCTGTTAGTTAAGCAATGAGTGCAAAGTTCCACCTAGAAAAATTCACAGCCTTGTTCTTCTTCAGCTGAGGAGATTATAAAGTCTTGGTCAGAGGTTATATAATAGCCACGGCCGGCCTCGTGGTTTTATCAGCAGTCCATTACGATCACTGAGCAAGTTCACAATTCACAGTTCAAATACAGTCTTCCAGCCTCATGTCATTTCTCTATAAGCCGTGAAAATAATAATGATAATATTTGCAATTATTATTTCCTATCTTGCAAACCCATTCTCTGCTTCTGTAAGCAGCGATCCTTTAATTAGACACAAGCACACATACACAAAGACCGGGGCGGTGGGTGCTCACTGCCATTAATAACACTATATAAAAGCAAAGCCAGACAGCCTCTGACACTTTTAGTAGTTTGGGAAACAAGATGTAATCTGCGTTCGGTGCCAGGAGCGGACCGGGGCTGTGTGTGTGTGTGAGAGAGGGAGTGTGGCCTGTAAGTCAACGCAAACAGAGCACTGTGAGTACATCACTGATGAAGACATTATCTGTGAGTTATACTCACGCGGACAATGCGAGGGAGACGTGTATAGGAACCATAAGACAGAGAAAGTGTCAGATGAAATGGGCATTTGCTGTTGCCAAGGCGAGCCACTGATGTGTACATTATTAGTCTGACTGCTGTGAATTCAAGGGAATATTCACACATAAGTGTTTGAAACATTTTTTTGTGTTATACTGGTAGAGTGGATACATTGTGTGGCCTTTTTGTTAGGTGCTTCCATGTATGGTCACTACATTTTGTTTTATATGGCATTGTGTTATATTGCTGCATTTTGTGTTGGGCATGAGAGAATAGAGCAGAGGATGAGGTTCCGTTTAGTGGCACCCTTGGCACCCATCTAACCTTGGCATACTGCTGGGCATGCTCCACTGGCCCTGAACATGCTGAGGTTTGAATCCAGAAATGCCTTTGTGCAGCACAGGCCACCAGAGGAGAGGTGGGAGGCTCCATTAATATATCCCCAACTGTATCACATCAGTCAAGACTCCATGGCTAAACCCACAGATCAGATCTCCACTATATCTGTAATACCTGAGGAGCATATGCTCCAAAATGTGATTTATACTCCAAAGTAAATGGCCGCAATATTAAAGGTCCATAACCAGTTTGCATATATTAAAATTATACCAATTTGCAGAATCAGTTACAGTACGTTCAGTTCATGCAAGGTCAATCCGTGTCATTGTTCTCTTGTTTGTGTGTTTGTTTGTTTAATATAAACCATGAATTCTAATTCTGGCAGCACAGAATGGCCACATTAACCAGGCATGGCAGTCTGGGATGGGGTCCAGCTGGAAGCATGCATAGGATGCTGCTTTCCCGCGACAAAACTGGCTTCACTGGCAAGAGCTAAATAGTTTCTCATTTCCAAATGGTCAGTAAAAAAGAGAAAAACTGGGAAGCAAAGTCCAATATTTAATAGTAAATCTCTGCGCTGCTTTTTTACTTGTGGTTTCAGCCCACTCAAAAGTCATAATTATGTTATGATTTGTATCAAATGTTTTATCTTACTTGCACCAGAAGTCACTGATAAGCTAGAGGAGGGATATACGCTATAGTCTCATTGGAATGTAAGAGACATGATAATTTTCAAGTCTTACTTCATTATTTATCTTCTCCTCCCTCCTGTTTTTCAGCCTGGCTGGCTGGTTAGTTTGTTGAATGGGTGTCTTAGCAGTGGTGTCTGCAAGAGGAAGTGTGTGGGCAAGGGCTGAGTTCAGGAAAAGTGCATCAGAGGGTGTGTGTGTAGTGGTGGTGGTGAGCCCCTAGTGACCATGTCTTATTTTCGAAATGGCAGTTAGCCAACTTGATCTAATGTGGTTTGGAGGACACATATTATACACAACACATAAAAACATGACAAAAACATGTCAAAGCTACACACACACACACACAGACACACACACAAATGCAGGCACGAGCGCGCACACACACAGAGCCACATTGTGTTACTCTCTTGGGGGAAATGTAACATTCAGACTGACATGGATTTGTGAAAATGTGAATGAAGTTTTGAATGCGTTTCATTGGCTCTCTGGTTTTAAGCTCCCTTTCAGCCCATAAACAGGAATCCAAAGCCAAATGAACATAAAACCACGGGTGGCGATGCTGTCACATGGCAGCAGTGCTATTAAAATCTCTTTCCTCCCGCCATTCCCAACATGCTGCAGAAGCGCGGCGCTAATCTTTGGTCCTCTTGCCTTCATTGGCCTTTACTGTGTACAGCCGCCTTTCTCTCACACTTTCATCACAATCCCATTTCCCCCCACAGCCTGAAAGCCCCCTCTGAAACTCTACCCCTCGCTCCACCATTCTAGCCTGCCTATGATGGATGGCCGCACCTCAGGTCCTCTCAGCCTGTCCATCAAGCCCTGCGATTAAAACACTTGGAATGACCAACATTTTTCTCTCCCTCTCCCCTCCTTCAACCCCTTGTCCCCCATGCCACCCCTCCACTCTCAGGCCACCACCACTGCAGCCCTCTGCCCCCTCACCTTTCTCACCCTGCCTCCCTCCCTCCAATACTCCTCTCCCACTTCAACTGCCCCCAGAACCCCACAATCCATCTTGTGGAGAAAAAACATCATTTATTCTGTACTTCCCAGATAATTTACTTTTTCTCTCCCTCTTTCGTTCCTCTTTTCTTTTTCCCCTCCTTTCTACAGGAATTCTCCATTTCCCTATAAAATGAAAATTCATCTGGAATTACATCTTATGTCATCATTATGTTTATTAAGCGTGGATGATGTATATGAGGAGCTGCGGCGTGCCGCTGAGTGCTTAATGATGCATAAGATTAAGCCGAGCCTCTCAGCTGTGCTGAGACTCCCCTCTGCTTCCCAGGCTGCAGACACACGCTGGGGGAACAGGCTCCAAACGGCCATCAGGTGAACAGGGGAAAAGGGAAAGCCTACATCCTCTTTGTGTGTCAGCAGAGAAGGAGGAAAAGTGTGGAGTTGGTGCACAAGAGTTACTGATAGAGGAGGATCAGAGAGTTGGCAGCAACTTCAGAGAAAGAAAAAGAAGTGTTTGTATCAGTTTGTTGAGTGTAGTCAAAGTTAATATCTGAAATTCTGTCCACACATAGTAACTACGACAGTCATTTTCTCTAATAATCATGTGTTACCCCCTCCTATGTCCCACTACTGCAAAAAAACTACATATTTCCCTTTCTCCTCTCTGATCTTTTACTTTTGATCTCAGTTCACACACACAACTACGCGCACACACACACACACACACACACACACACACACACACACACACACACACAGAGACAAGTAGAGGATTTGTTCCTGGCCTCCCTCTAGCCTAGCAGCAGAAGCACCAGCAGTCTATGACAAAAACATTATCCTTCTGGTGCTAAACAATCCAATAAACCTCTCCACGGGGAAGAACTTAACCTCTCCTCTCCTCTGATGCTGGCTTCCAGACCACGTGACTGCTGCCACAGTAAATTCAAATCATTAGTCTTCTCACTCCGCCATCACACAGGGAAGGAAAAAAATCTCCCTCTATTAGTAATGGAGACCTCGTCAGAGACCTTCCTCTGAGAGCCCTGCCTTCCCAATTCCCACAGGAAAAATCCCCAGCAAAAAACTAATTCTACTTTTAATAATCTGTCATCAGGACCAGAGGCAGTCATAAATTATGTGGGGAGCATGTGCGGGAGCGGGCCACGAGAGGGAACTCAGGGGGAGAAATCAAAGCCTGAGTTTGACAAACTTTGCTGAAGATAAATAATAACTTACAAACAGGATTAGTTGTAAAGTCACGGCTGAGTGCCCTGCCAAGCAGTTTCCCTAGCAGTCTATGCAGGATGAAGAATTTACAGACGCACCTGTCATTAGCCCCCCTTTCCTCCACACATCCTCCATCCTCTCTTTTCATTCTCACTCCCCCAGTCTCCCTCTACTGTCTTCGCAGTCCTGACAGACCCCCTTTGCTTTTTATCTACCAGCAAACGTTGTTTGTGTTTGATCATTAACCCCTGTGGTTCCCAGGGACAGGTGCAGGAGGAGTAGATGTAGGAGAGACAGCAAGGTGGTTAAGAGGCAGTATTAGTGAAGTGTGGCAGGGGAAATGGCCTTTTCCTCCACCCTTAAGTAAATAAACAGAAATAACCAACACCCCCCCCCCAAAAAACCACACACACACACACACACACACACACACACACACACACACACACACCAGAGTACTAATAGCAAATGGAGCTGGGATTTACCCTGAGAGTCTGATGAGACACCATCGATCGGGATGATTGGTTTCTGGGCATCTTGGTGCACACACAGTGTAAGCACGTCTTTGTTTGTGAAAATGACTGTAAACTGTAGGTGCATTGTGTTTTGTGTGTATGTGTGTGTGTGTGTGTGTGTGTGTGTGTGTGTGTGTGTGTGTGTGTGTGTGTAAGTGTGCATCTGTGCGACACAGACTTGGCGAGTGAAGCAGCCAGTATGGGAAGAAAGGGCTATGAGCCGTGGGGTTGTTCTCACACTGTTTCCATGTCAATATTTGCTGGAACGATCGACATGCATCATAATCGACTCCCTCTATCAAACCACGGCTAAAGGCCCATCTCCATCAGGTGACAGAGACCAGTCAGGTGATGAATCCCCCCACAGCCAACCACGAGGGGAGGAACTGGCTGAAATAAGACAGGCATGTTCCCACAAGTCTGTGTCAAATCTCTATTGATTTAATCATCAACAGACACTCTCTTGGCTTACACAGTATAAGGTCACCTGATGTGCTGGCTAACTTTTTTTAACCTCAACAGAAAACAGGGAGAAATTTACACAAGTGATATTGTTGTCTTGCTACACTATAGTCAAATTATCTGAGAGGTGAGTGCGCGTTTGTAACTGCATAAGGCATGACATTTTTCAGATCTAGGCCATCTACTTGTATGCAGATATTTTGGAAACTGATATTTTTCTCCTATGTTTTTTTTTTTTTAAATCTTTCCAAATGATCTTTGTTTTACAAAATATCTCCTTCTGCAATAGAATGCCGAAACGGCGCTCACCATCTCTAGCAGTTTCTCCTCGTATTTGGTGAAGCGTACAGGCGATTGTTACCTTTTTCAAAACACCTCCTGTAGGTCACATTAATATTGATTCCCCTTTGATGTCAGGATTGACAGAGCTCCCTCAAACATACAAGTAATGTACTAAAAATGCTACAGATTTACCTCAGTTCCTCATTGACAACAATCCCTCTCTGTAAGAGGCACACCATCTGCTGGTTTAGCTGGGCCTGATTGAAAACCGTTGTTTCTTGCAGACTTTAAACTGCAGACACTAAATTGGAGCAAAAACATTGGATGCAGCAGATGCCTTTGTTTGCTGTTCAAGTGCTGCAGACTAAGTTAAAGCGTAAACTGCTCATCAGACCAAGCAGTGCTAAAACAATGTTAGCAAACCAGTAGTTGCTGACATATTTGAAATATAAGACTGGCATTTTTTGTCAATAAACCCCAAGACTATTGTCAAGTATTAACTGTGATATAGTGTGATGTAGCTTATTCTTCTGTTATTCTTCTTGTTAATCCACAGCTAAAATTATTTCCCAACAAATGTATATTTTACCTTTCTTTAGGGTAACATTTGCCATATTTCAAGACTGATATCTTCAGTAGGAACAAAACAGGTTCAGGGCTGAGGGTCACAGACAGGTGGGGAGGCCAGAAGGCAATGAGAATTAGATGAACATTTTTTTTTTTTTTTTGTCTGCATTATTTCACAGGATTCGTTGAGGAAAAACAAATGTTTTATCCTTTAATTAAAAAATGTTTCAATCAGCCGCAACTGATCGAAAGCAAGAAAGTGGTTTTTGCTAACTTCCAAATATCACTCTAAACATTCCTGTAGCTCTGTCTCATTGAGCACAACATAAAGAACGCACTTCATGCGTGTCCCATGAAAAACCCTGAGAAAATGCATACATGCAGTACTGGGATTTCAACCCTGCAAAGTCAAGTGCTCAATTTTCACTCCATTCTCGGGCGATACCAAAGAAGCTCAATCATACTGGGACAGTAATATGAATCAAGGACAGCTCACTCACTCTCAATTGCAGCTTGGTCTAACTGGGACCACGGGTAAAGCAGAAACTGGGTTCTCAATTCAAATGGGAGAGCGAGTAGGCCAGCCGGACTCTCCAGCACGTCTCGAGGCTGATAGATTACCTACTGCACTAAGGACAAAGGGAATGAAGATGACTACTCTGCCAAAGCTGGCTACAGATGAGACATGCACGGCTGAATGACCATGGTACACCTCACCCATTTGTCTATGTGTTCAAGCTTTGCAGTACGTCTGACAAAAGAGTCCGTACGCTACACTATTGACATATAGTCTCACCTTTCATATCGTGGAATATCTTGTTCCAACTTTCATTTTGAGTTAGATTTTGAGCATGTTGGAGCATCCATCAAATGGATTGGCCACTTAATGTTCCATACATGCTGCCATTTATTACGCAAAATGCAATATGGGGGCATAAATCCAAATTAATGTCAGTCAAGTTTGTCTCAAAAGTAAAATTGTAAATCTAGTAAGAAGTTTACACAATATTTGTGATGTCTTTAAAAACTTAAATACTTACTTATTAACTTTCATGCACGGTACTCTCATAAATACTATGAAATGCATTCTTTTTGAGTTTTTTTGTTTGACATTGGAGGCTGTATTCAGTGCATAAAGGCATATAATTCTGCCAGCCAGCTATTTTTTTGCACTGAGTACATGATGTGCCATCCTCAGAGATTAACCTAGATGTTCTTGAGGCCAGGTTCACTTGTATCTGAGCCACAGTCGTATATTACAATGCAGCTGAGGTGGCAGTGGCAGTAACTCATTCTTTTCTATTCTATTCTGCCTCTGCATATTCCACAAAGCCCCCGCTGCTCTGCACTTAGAAGGTCACCTCTTTCATCAGCTATTCTATTTGCATTCCAAATCGTACGTACATGAAAAATGTGCCACTGAGTTTTCGCGGCGGCCCCTTCGAAGGCAGATTAGATAGAATTTGCCATACGAACCTTATGCATGCTAACCTTTGCAGATGGCCCCACTATTGTGGAGAAATGGATTGCCTAATAAACCATATCATCCGACATATTTGCCGCTTGGCTGACCAAATAGAGGCTGTGTTTTTTGAGCAAATTCCCTTTGTCAAATTTGTCAGTGTTCATGCCGCCGTTTTAGGTTTGGGTCACAGAGAGGAGGAGGCGGGATCTTTAGTGTATCAGGTTAAAGTGCCGAGCAATTTGGACTGTTTCTGAGTATGAGACAATTTTTCCACAAGATTTATTTCATCAGAGGGACATATTTCATATGCTCTCCATTTGTTTGTTGCATGTGTCCTGTTCCATTCTCTGCTCACATACTGAGCAACCTGCAGGATGTGCAATAATGTGCAACAATGATGGACAATTGTTGGCTTCTTCTTCCACCTGATTAATTGAGACAAATATGCAGTGTACTGTCCCTAACATTAAGTTAGCACCTTTCATGTCAGCTGTAATATCTTGTGCCTTTTTCTTTTCTCTGTGGCACATAATGTACAGTTGTGCTTTATTTGACATGCAGCTTCTTTCTGTCTATGTGGGGCATTGAAATCTCCATGAAGCTGTTGTTTCTACATGTCGTTTAGCTATTCTGACATCCATCTCTATCATTCGTCATTGAATTTCCAACATAATTTCACTTCTGTCTATAATTACCGTTGGGCTAGACGGCAGGGAAGAAACAATGCTACTTCTAAACCTTGCAAGGGTTTCACCAGAAATCTAATTTCACAGCGGAGCCCTAATTCATCGCTCCCAGAAAAACCTCTTTCATCAAACTTTGCATATGAGCAGCCAAGTGATGCACAGGCTCTTAACGGCATGCTTTGCCTCCTTTGGTGAGTTGGCCAACCAATCCATCTTCCTGAGTGTGCTCAGAGCCGAGGAGTGGGCAACCGATGCTCCCGTCACAGGGCTCCTGCGGGAGATGGATTGGGGCTCCATCGCCCACCTCCAGTCCGGTACCAGCCCAGTGGCACAATCTGGACCTCAGCGCTGAGAGCCACGTGGTGGGCCTTGTGGGGCTCTATGTGGGGGCTATGAGCGGCAGGATGGAGGATGCTGTGTCTCAGTCACTCATGTAGAATCCAGATCCTCTGCTCCACAGGAGACGGAGCTGGACCTCCTGTTTGTGTTGCACAGAACAGAGTGAGGGTGTCCAAGTCATTGCCTGCCTGTGCAGTTGCTAATGCGGGCATTTTATCTATGACAAAGTGTCACACAATAATGTGATCATCAGCAAAAGAAAAGAAAACTTACTGACACACTGACTTGTTTAACATATTAAAAGGCAGAAATTGCAATCTACTGAATAAATGTGTGACCTCCATCCTAAGTTATGTCCTTCATTGGCTATTAGTCACTGAACTGTCTGACGGGACAACAATACAATAAATGATAGCCCTGATTCCTCTTAATCTAATATGTCTGCTAAAACGTACATCCCCCCTTAAAATAGCTTGTCCTTCAGCTGGAGGAGGAGTTTTGTTTCATCCCTTTGTATCGTTCATCATGACTGGCTTTAAAACTGAAGTGAAAGCTTCTTTTATTAATCACAAAGAGCTCAAGTCAAGGCTTTGCACTCCGTCGCTTGCATCCAATTTACAGCAGCGATAATTCATGCTATGCTAAACATTTCTTGTAAAATGTCACTTTGTGTTTGTAATTAATTTCTAAATTAATAAGCGAAATCTCTGAGTTATGGCGTCAAAGCCTTTACCTTGGTCGCTAAACAATGCATCAAGGTGCCACCTGGAATGATCGAGACGATAATAAGAATGTGACTCGGGGAAGAGATGAACACTTCAACAGCTTGGCAGGTTGTTTCATCGTAGAGTAATGCCACAAAGGTGTTGTGATGATCTATCTCTTCTTTCTCATTTTAAAAACTTTGAAAATAGCGGAAAATAACTCGCCTCCGCTCTCCTCTGCTGCATATTAGCACTGTCAGTCACTCTGTCTTCTTAATCTCACTGCTGACCAGGGTGGCCTGGTCCATAGGGTTGCAAGGCGTGCTCCCAAATAGGGAGCAGTGTGTTAGGTTACCTCTTATATGGTGTATCATGTGTCCCTCATCTAATGCAAGCTATGGACCCTTGATCAAAAGGAGACTAAAGAGTGGGGGGTCAAAATGAGCGGAAGACACAGAGTGTTTCTGTACCTTCAGAGCTTGGACATGAGGACAGATACACCTGTCACATGTCAAACAAGTCCATACATCTCCGCTTATAAATCAGATTATTACTTTAACCCTTTGAAACCTGAGCAAATTGGCTTGTTTTCTTTCAAACACATGAAAAGAAGCTGAAGCAAAAATTATGAAGAAATTACCTGAAAGTTGTATAAAAAAAATTAAAAAATAAAAACAAAAAAAGAGAAAAAAAAAGTTTATAAATAAAATAAAACAAAGGAATGGCCTGGGAAGTAGCTAAAAAATAAGAAGAAAGAATTTGTAACCTAATTTCAAATATGTAACTATGATAAGTATAAATCTAGTTTTTCCCTTGCTTTTATCTTTTTTCCCTAGACACTTTTCCCTAGCTTTTTAAAAATATTTTTTTCAAATCTGCTTATTTTGTGGAACTTTTCTTACCAGATTGTTCATTGCCCTTTTTTTCCCCCAGGTTTTGGAAAAAATGGCACCAACTTGCTCAGAGTTCAAAGGCTTAAATACTTGTGATAGGCATCTAAAAGCAGCACTACGAAAGTGATGTCGCTCCAGGTTTCAAAGGGTTAAACTTTACTTTTGAGCTTCAGACAGAACAATATCAGAGATGCTTTGGGATGTTGATCTATTTTAATGTGATGGGGTTTTCCTTTGCTACAAGTAGCCCATCTCCGCTCCTTCAGTGCCATTGATGGCAACATCCATAACCTGTCCTCTGATATTTCATTCCCATACGAGTGCCATGAACCTAAGATGTAATCGATACAGAGACACACAGGCCTCCTGTGTTATTACAAGGGGGACAATGTCTGCTCAGCTTCCCGTGCCGTTACACAGTTCAGGCTTCCAATTAACCTGAGCGGATCCCCATGCCAATCACACAGGGCTTCTATCGACAAGCCGCATGAAAAGAATAATGTTGTTAGGATGATGTAGCTCACGGTAGGAGGGCTGCTTCTCCCCCCTCCCACTGCTGACAGGGACGAGTGTTGTAGTCATTTATCACCTCCTCGCTGGTCACTGTGGGGCCAAACGGGGCTGCATGCTCTCACACCCTCCCTGTGCTTCATCGGACCATGATCTGAATAAGTCTGATTATGATAAAGAAAGCAAAGAAATGTATCTGCGTGAGCAAGTCTGGCTCTGCATTTTCAGCATCCACATCCAATGCTGGCATGTTTTAAACATACTTAAATTTACTCTGCAGTTAGATCGAGCCAATCAATATCTCGGCCAAACTGATGTTGACTGTAGGGCCATCTTAGCTGTGTAAATACGTTCATTTTAGTCTCTTTCTCAGAAGAACTTCAAGAACTTCAATGTCACGGGTATGACAAAATTGCAACTGTGCCATCCTCAGTAGTGCATACTTGTTAGAAGAAAATCAAAACTTCACATGCATTTCAATTAGGGCACAAATGTAAGTAATGATAAATCACCAACATTCAAATCTAAAGTCTGAGGTACAAAAATAGAAGCAATATTATACAAAATATTTACAGTACTAAATATAAAAGTATGTATAAATGTGCAATGAGTGCAAACGTCAGCAGCAGCAAGGACAGTAAGGGTGCAGTGGATGGATATGAAGTCAGTGGATTAATATAAAATTAATATGAATATTGTGCATGCCAAATGGTGGCCGCTTCACATAGCTTTTGCATCACCTGTTTCCAACAATTATTGCTTGCTTTGTGTAATCAACATAATTTACTCCAATAATTCTCAGCTCCTTACAGGCTGCAAACACGGTTCAGTGTTGAAGCTGTGTTCTCATTGTATGTTAGATGAATGAAGTGTGTTAACATCACACAGGTATGATAACAATATAATCCAGAAGTTGTGAACATACCTGTTTATTTGTCAGCACCGACACTTTTTTTATAAATCCTGTCTGAAAACAGATGTGCTGTAACTGTTGGACTGGGACGGAAGATCAATCCATTCATTTTTCCCCACGTCTACCGAGAGACAACATACAAATTGAGACTGTATCTAAGTTACAATAGCAGCCAAGTGTGGCCTACTAGGATTTCAGGAGTGATTGAGAGTGTGTTTAGACGCTCAGGGCCAAACTCTAAAAGCACTGTTACATTGACAAGGCCGATGCAGAGAAAGAATGCCTCTCTACGTTTACTCCCCCTTTCTTGGGCTTTGCTGCCACTGGCGACTTTGATATTGATTATTGTGAAACAAAAATCAGCTCAAGGAGCACGATCATTAAGACAAATGCAGTTCCACTCAATGCCAAACGCACAAAGACCTGAAATTCTTTGAGACCTCTCCCTTTCTGTCTTTAGAAGATACTATATAATATATATAATAACCTAAAACTAAGAACTGCTGTGTTTTTGTCACCTTAGAATTTATTGTCTTTAGCTACATATGGAGTGGGCATTCTGCTATGTAGTTCACCATGTGGTTCTACAGTAGCCCAGAGCGGACAAAGCAGACAAAACACTGGCTCTAGAAGGGCTATTCATGTTTTTTGTGTTTTTGCTTCAGCCACTGTGATTCTCCTTCATGCTCGGCACACTTGAGAAGTCTCAGTTAGATGCAATCTGCAACCTCACCACTAGACGCCACTGAACAAGACAAAACTTAAAGTGTTCAAGTATTATGAGCAAAATGTACCTAAGAGTATCAGAAATGAAAATAACCATAATGCAGAAAATGTCCCATGTGAGTGTAATCCTATCATATATTACTTCATTCTGACTGGTGCATATTTGTGTAGATAGAATTTTACTATATAGTTGGTCAATACAGCTTGTTTTAACTATTTTATATAGGCCTACAGTTGGGTAGATTTATCTATAACAATGCATCGTATGCTTGGAATGAGAAAATGTAATCTGTGAAGTGCCATAATGGTCAAATAGACATAGTAGAGGTGGAGTTAAAGCATAAAGTAGCATAAAAAAGAAATATTCAAATAAAGTATAATTAGCCCAGATTGGTGTTACACACGTTTAAGTCAAATTAAAATTAGAAAATTAAATCAAAAGACGTGCAAATGTGCGTAGGTCATCCCCGACCCCCCCACAGAGGACCAAATTTGTATGTAAAACTTGGTGAGGGACACGCTAAAAACCCCAATTTCCTACATATATATTTTTTTGTGATTTCAAATGCATCAGAAGGCATGAGAGATGTGACAAGGTAGTTGTGATACTCTTACAGTTTAATGTGTCAATAACATTTTACACCTTTGCTCACTTGAAATTTGCACCCCTTTCTTTGTTAGCCATCTTCAGAAACTGTTATTATTCTTGGTAAAGTTTCCAGTCTTCAGATGGTACATTAATGTCTAATGACAAATAATTCCTGTCTGCTGCAATTTAAAATGAAGACAGCCTAAATTGGACAGTGTTAAATTACAGTGTAATTTCAGCACATCGTTACATTGTAAAGAACACTATACTATATTACAATTTTAGGACATGTGGAAAAAAAATACACTACATCAGATGTATATGATGAACACTAATATTCCAAAACTTTACTCATAACTGTGACCGATTTTTCTTGTTTAGCGCAGACACAGCTCTGACTTGCGGATGTCATTGCAGATTTAATGTGGCCCCATACCTTTAAAACTTTCCATTTGTTATGTTTGGTCATCCCATTAGTTGCCATTTATTATCATTAGTGTGATAGAAGCCTCTTCCTTGCAGAAGCAGGAGGAAAAAAAACTGTACATTTTCACATTAGACAGAGCTCCACTGGTGCGTCAGATTAATGTTCCTTTCAGAAAAACAGAAAAGGTAGGTGGAACATCAACTTCAGGAGCAGCACCACAACTATTTCATTATGCTATCTGTTTATTTGCTTATTTCCTTGATGGTTGGATAATTTGTTCTGGTTTTATCATGATGTTTTAGAATTAACGCTTGTCTTTGGTGCATTTTAAGAACATGTAATTGACGCTTTAGTTATTTGGTGACAGTGTTGCGTCAATCATCAGTTAGGCTTTATTCAGCCCCAAGTTAAGGAGCTAGTGGGTAGCAACAGATTAGAGCAATTTCATGCCTCAGATTTCAGCAAAAATCATCATTTTGCACACGATAAATGATTATTTATTTAGGGATTTGACTGATCTGATCAGGAATTATGCAGCTTTTAACATTTGCCTAATGAAAGCTTTAATTTGGCCATGAAAGAAAACATGCCAGACTCACTTTAAACCTCCAGAGAGAAAAGTGAAAAACTTAAAAACAAACAAAAGAGGAAGAAAAAAAATTAATCACACAACAAGTTTTGGAAAACATTTTGCAACCATGACCAAACTGCATCCATCTTGGTGGAGAGGGCAGGTCTGGATGTGTCCGCCGCAGGTTCACGTCCCTGTCCTGCCCACTGTGACTGATAGGTAACAAGGCCCCAAGCAAGCAGGACAGGTGTGTCGCTGATTCACTCTGTATTACACCGTGATTAATGGTTTTCTTAATGTACTCGTGGCAGTAAAAGAAGTCTCTCACGACTAACCTTGCATAAAAATGCAAATGAATAGAGACAAACTGCAGGAAAAACACAATGGGCTAAGCCTGGAAGCCTTGGGAAGTGGGTGTGCATATTTCTTTATTTCAGGGAGAACAACTTAAATTGTAGATTAGCCCTTGTTGTGTTGGAATAATTAAAGATCCTGAGCCTTTGTGAGCATAATTTGGGGTTGAGGAGAAGGCCATCGGGAAACCAGAGAATTATGAAGGATCAAACAGTTGAAACAATTGAAAAGTCTTTCTATTTTAGCAACTTTTTTGTAGTCACCATTTACCAATTTATTTTAACCCCCAATATAAAGTATTTATAAGCAGTAAACAATTAAGTAAGGTTTATGTCACACTAAAATATAATTGTAAGAAGTTAAACTTTATAATTAATTTTTCAACAATTATAACTAATCTATCTATAACAGATAGTGACTCAGTTTGCAATATAATATAATATAATATAACACAAATTTTAGAATTGGCCACAAATGTGAAATATGTATTTAACATTTATCATTATTATTAATAGATTGGATTTGATGCATAAGTAAATATGTTTACAGCTATGTTGTACAGTCTTGTCAACCATTCATAGTTGATAAATACTTTAAAAATGTCCTCATACCTGCTTTCAAACTACATTATAGTGAGTTATAATTCATTTATTAAATGTCTGTATGCTCAGTATGAATGCTAAATGGGATTAGAATAAAGGAAAACATACCAGACTGCACTGCACTAAACACTTCTGCCATATTTTTAACTTTGCATTAAATAAGTTAATTTAATAACTGCAGTCTTCAGCTGGTGGCCACAGCTACACCGGAGCATTAACATGGAATGATAAATATTTCAGAAGTTTACTTGACTGAGTACATCATGATTGCTGAGGCAGTCTGTTCATCAGTAAGTTTTTTTTTCCCCCTCTTTTATCATCATAAATAATGTTGATTAATTAGCAAGTCAAAATCACTGAGGATAATCCATGTAGAATATATCACTGTCAGGAGAACTGTTGAATATTGCATTTACACCAGGAGCGTTCTAATTACAGAAATCTTAACATATTAATTAGGACTCTGAAGGAACATAGCAGTCAAAAGTAAAGACATGAAGGATAACTTTTGGACCTAGTAATTCCATTTGTATAAAATAGGAATGTATATATATATATATATATATATATATATATATATATATATATATATATATATATATATATATATATATACAGTTGCTACAAATCTCATTCAAAAGACCAAAACTAACAACACAGTGATATGAACAGGTAGTGTTTGTATCCATATTCTGATGTAACTTTATCATCTGTGCCATTGCAGCCAGGTTTTACTCCCACAGTGTCAAAAAAAAAAAAAAAGTTGATGGTCAGTGGTCTTTGGTATCAGATACCAATGCACAATGCACCCTTTCATGACTGAGACACACCAGGCTTTTAACCAGCTCCAATGTAAACACATGTGCATCATAATGTGACATTTGGAGCAACAAACGTAGTATAAAGAGCACGAAAATCAGGTTAGCGTGGATGGAGCAGTGACATGGCCAGACTTTTTCTTAGTAGTACCAATCACAACACAACAGAGTGACACTGCTGCACAAATGTAAAGGTAACATACTTTATAAAAGAAATTGTTCCTCTGAAAGTAAAAAGTACAATAACAAGTATAAAGTGCCAAAAAATGTAAATAAATAAGCCTGAATAAGCTTTTTAACAGTTGTATAAATGTATTTGTATGTAAAATTAGTCAGGCGAGACACTCTGTGGCACATTTCTGCCTCGCAGGTTTAAGACTGAATTGCACCTTTAAAAGAAAATCCAGTTTACTTGGAAA
Source organism: Plectropomus leopardus (assembly GCF_026936395.1). Taxonomy (NCBI): domain Eukaryota; kingdom Metazoa; phylum Chordata; class Actinopteri; order Perciformes; family Serranidae; genus Plectropomus; species Plectropomus leopardus. The sequence continues at coordinate 16,370,005 of NC_142188.1, read as the reverse complement.
CAGTTGAAAGTGACTGGCCAAAAAGCCAATCATAATGGGTCGAACCTGAGGTGGCCAATCAGATTTCAGGGGTGGCCTTTGTCACACCAGGCCTCTCCCTAGACACGCCACTGGGTGGGAGAGGCGGCGGATAGGCCCAACAAGCACAGGACTTTGTCCCATGAGAACAGAGGTCATGTTCCTATTTTGTCACATCAGCTGTCAGTCACACGACTCAACTGATTAACATCAACCACAATGTTTTCCAAAGCCTAACCAAGTAGTTATGTTAGCTAAACGTAACCATCCACTCCTGCATCATAACACAACACAAAAAGAAAGCATTACATTTTGAAGAGGAGAGATGAGAGCACTTTGGCCATGGAGCCCCAAAAGCACATCACTGAGCTTATGTGTCGCACTGCCGGACATATTCCTTCACTATGGAAGACATGGGCATTGTAGTTTTTTTTTTGTTTCTTCTAACAAATGCACTGTTTACTCTTGTGTGAGTAACATTAGCTTTAAACTACAATTCCCATTTTTTTAATGGACTGTTTTGCATGTTTTAGAAATGAAACTATATGCTCGGTAACCGTCATTGAAGATGTCTTTAGTAAGGTTGAACAGGAGGGGGGACAAATGCCACAGACAGGATGGGAAAGTCAGAAAATATTGAGAGGTTGACTAACATGTTATTTATTTGGGTCTTTTCATTGGAGTCCTGTACTGTAACAAAAATATTGAATAATCTTTTAAGTTGAAAAGTTGATGCTACAGATTGCAGCTTTTAATGCTTGAAAGAAATTCATTGTTTCATCATATCTGTGAAGTATTTCAGTAACTCATCCCCTGGGTAATTTTCTATGTTGTTCTGCATTTTGAGTTTGTCACTTGTCATCAAGATACATCTAATCTGCTGGCACAGTCTTCAGTGTTTAATTGTTTCTATTTATTGTTAAGCCCCTTAAAAAAAACACCTGTTTGGGTAGTCTTTTTTTCCCCTCTTTACTTAGTAGTAAGAATGTTAAAACAATCGGCCATACCAGTTCAATTGGCAAAGAAATAACAATGTTAATGATGACAGCAAGAAATAATAGCAATGATAATAATTATAACAATGAAATGAAAATCAATAACTATAATAAAAACAAATAAGGGTGATTTAGTCGACTGACTTCATGAAGCAAAAGTGGAGTTAATTTTAGCCATTAACATGGATTTCTTATTTGTTACAACATTAAGATCGTTTTGGTTTGTACCACCATCCTTTTAGCTCTTACTTGCATAGCTTTAACAGGTGAATGTAAGAAATCATTTAGATCACACAATACTTAGAGCAGGCTCTTTACTAAATACAAAAAAGTGACTGCAACCTTCTTGGTCTAAACTATTTAAGTCCCAATGAGAGATTGTTTTCTAATGGGTCTTAGTTTAGTAATCTCCCCAGGCTCCAAAAAGCATGTTTTACTGCTTTATGAAGCCATGACACACTCATATCATCCTTTATGAAGCCAGAAACCAGCCCTCTAACACACCAGCCCATCAGAGCTGATCCTATCAGAGGGATGTGGGGCAGAGATGAAATTGGGCTCTTTAACTCCCTGTACCGTAACATGCTAATGCAGGACAATGACTCGCTCATTGCCTGCTATTATGGAATGTACTGGAGGCCCAACATGAGGGCTGTGACAGAGATGATTGTGTGATACATGAAAATGTGGACTTGGCCTCTTAGGAGAGCGAGAAACCAACTTTTCCTGTCAGGTGTGGTGTTGCTGTGGAACATCCTTCAAAGTTGGAAATGAAGATTGATGTCTTACATTGCTGTTATTAATATATTGATGGTGCTGTCAAAACATTAAAAATAACATTTTTTACTCTATATTGATACATTAGCCCAGGTAATTGATGAAAAATCCTGTAAAACTCCTTAATTTTTCCCCCTTACAAGCTATTTGTCTACCATCTGCTCCACTTAGAGCTCCCCTGGGGATGGTCGTGATCGGTTAAAGAAATCACTGCTGATGAGAGTCCTGGGTGCTCACAAGTTTAGTATCTGAGAGAGTGTCAAATGCTGTGCAGGAATTTATTTATTCTATTTATTTTTACAATAAAAATCCAACATGAAGCAACAATTAAGCACAAATCAAATCTAGAAAAGTCAATTCAACACTTAAAAATACTTTATTGGTTCAAACAATAGTGTTAATGTAATAATTTGTGACGTGTTGTTTTTGTGCCGCTAGTACAAGGATTGTTTGTGTAGTTGGTATGTAACCCATTTGACATCTGTTTTCTTGTACTGTGTTCAGATGCTTTTCACAAGCTATTTAATCCATTTGAAACCCGAGTGAATGGGTTTAATTATTATGAAAATAAAACAGTGGGAAAATGACAATAACCCATCCAACAAGAAATATTTCACACATTGCATGAAATTTCTAAAAGGTGACAAGAAAATGATCTGAAAATTGGGGTATTAGATAATTAGATAATTATCGAAAAGTTAGGGATGGCCAGACAGCTATATTTATAATTACCCTAATTTTATATTTAAAATAATGTTGCAGAAAAAAAAGTATGCATATATATATTTTTTTAAATTCTCATCACTTTTTGGGGGTAATTTTCTTTTTTCTTTTTCTTTTTTAGCCTATTTTCAGGTTTTGTTCATTTTTTGTAACTTTATTCTTTAAAAATAACAATTTTTGGCTATTTTTTGGGCCATGCGTTGTTAAGTTGCTGGGAATTACAAAATGAAGATATTCTGCGTGAGCCAATATACCGTATCACAGAAACTGCAACTACTATTATTTCTATATGGTCAAAAGAGAGTTAGGACAGCCGTGATTTTATCAATTGCAAAGTAGATTTGCAATTGAATTGGGGGTCAGAGTTTCAGATCGAGAAATAGAGCTGAAAAATACTTTGCTATATTTAATAGTAAAATCAGAAGAATTAAAAAACTGCATTCTGTTATATCGCTGTAGATCAGGCTCTGAGCTGTTAGGCTAGAAAACGATGTGATAACTATCTGTAAGTGAGATAAAGTAGATAATGCATAAACGTGAACAAGACAAGTATGAATACAGTATTACTGTTTTTACATGCCAAAGTAACACAAAAGAAATGGACGTCCACAGAGAGCTGTGCCGCTGTGTGTGTTGAATTTGATGAGGTTTTGTTCCATGGTGAAGGGAGGAGTTAACTATTTAACACTCTTTATGTCACAGTCAGGTTAAGTATTATTTATTACAGTTCATAGTGTTATTAAACATCACAATGATACCGTCAAAGTTCATTTAAGGACAACTTTGACACCATATTTTATACCAACTATTTGTTGAATAATTTCACCCAAACCAGACTCAAATTAACTCCGCAAATTCTAAATAGATGCTCTGAGTGCTACAAAATATACATGACATTCAAAACATGTATGCTTATGGGGCGAGAGAGGCAGAAAAATAGGAAGGGGGGGGCATTTAATCTCTCCGTAATCATGACGGGCGTTGATGTGAAATGAACTGTAGCCACTCTCCTTGACCAGTTCGCAGTGGTCAGCGGTCCACATCCAGGAGACTAGATTGGATTTATTGCTACTGGGCCAAAGGTAACAAATACATGCGATATAAAGGAGGAGATGGATGTCATTATCACTGGATGGATTTTGTGCCCATCATGAGGGGCAATCACATGGAATAGATTGATACTGCAAGCAATACTTTTATATTAGGCTTATATATCTTAACCGGACAATTCACTTACAAGAAGGCAAAACAGGAAGAGGTTGAACAAAGCACCTTTGCGGACAAAGAGAGACAACTGTAAACAGAAACATGTCGCATTTCTTCTGTTCATTCATGAATTTTCTTCAGTTCTTCCATCTTTTAACTTTAAATGTCATAATCAAAGAATCAGACAGGTCAAACTCTGACTTTTGTGATTACTCAAGAACCATTATCGCCCAGAGGTTTCAGTCGGCTGAGGTGGAAATATCTTCATCTCATCAGCAGGGTCGGCCGAAAGGTTCCCGGGAGTCCTCGGAGAGATGAGATGAGGTTATGAGAGGTCATGTAGAACAGCTCAGCGTGACAGCAAATCAGAGGCCACCCCTCCGGATGGAGTCACGTGAAACAAAGGGAAACAAGGGGATGAAACATAAACACAAACCTCTGTGGGCAAACTCTGCGGCAGTGATGACTTATGGCCACATTACATGTCATAAACAGAAAGAATTTGCCACAATTGATGTTCAGTAAACACTTAAATGTAATATTTGCTTAATCTTTTTTTAGAAATTCTTCTAAGTTTGGCTACACGGGCTCTCTTTATAGTAATCTTGTATTTGGAAAATAAAAAAAGCCGACATATATATTTTAAAGTGTTTGGTAATAGATTTTTAATGTTCATTTGTCTGCGCCCTGAAGGCTTGGATCTTTGACATTTGAAATAATTGTTGTTCGAAGGATCATCACCAGGGGAGGCTTGTGAATAGTGTAGGGACGATTTGAGTAAATGACTGTGTCAGCCTGTTTATTTGTAACATGATTGCCTCGGGCGCTGCCGCAGGACAGCTATTAGAGGGTCTGGCCATAAAGAGATAGAAAGAAAAGCCCAGCGATCACCCAAAAGTTAGCACTTAATGTGACAACTTATCAGACAAAAGCTCCCCACAGAGAATGTGGAAATGAGAGCGAGGGAGAGAGAGAGGGAGGATATCATTGCCCACAGACAGAATTGCTGGGTAATATAATAATAGTACGATGAAGAAACGGTATTATAATCACAATTATCTGAAGTGGCTGCAGTGTCAAAGATCTCATGTCTATTCAGAGTCCCAAGCATCGTCCCATATGTTTTAGCATATTGCACAAAGCTGTCCAATCCGTGCTGGCCTGAGGGGAAGCAGGGAGCAGAGGCCTGTATTTAATTAGATGACACTAATACCTCTCGCCTATGGCACGGCCTGGAGTGTTAGTGGAGGGTTTTTACTGCCGTCTGTAAGAACTGCGTAAATAAAAACTGCAGGTCCCAGTGGGCTCAAGAGGATGAATGTCACTTTTAAGATGTAAACACAACAGGAAGAAATGGAAAAAAAATACAAACAGAAATGAGTTGAAAATAGGGCTGCGAGGATGCACGTTTTGTAGACAAATAATGTCATGGTGTTTAAGATTTGTAGCTGCCATACCATAATCATCATTGAAAGCAGTGATCAAATGCAAATCACAGCTATGGTAGTTACAGAGAAAGCAAGAAAACATATTTTATCACTCTCATTGCACGCAATTATCAACATAATATCCCTAGATAGCTAACCTGAGGTAACAATCACTGAAAATAAAAATCACATTTCATCTAAAATCGCAGAAAAGGAGCAGTAAACACAAAATATTGCTACATTTGTGTTTAGCAGGAGGGTGCTCACTTCCCTGCAGCCAAGAGCTCATTTTCACACTTGGGTAATGTACTAAAAATGCGTTTAAAGGTTCTGTGTGTGACATTCAGAGCACTACTATAGCAGCAAATCACTGTTTGCCATGTAAAGATTTACAGAATTAAGTCACGTTACCTCTGTATCTGTTGTAATCTGAGCTTCTTTGTGGTTTGTTGTTGTAAGCCGGTCCTGCGACACATGCACATTGCTGCATGTGTGTATCCCACAGGTTAACTTAACGCTTCCACTTTGCACAGTGCTTATATGATGGTTACTGCTGATGTTGGGATGGCGTCTACCCTCCAGTTCCCCGACGGTTAACACCGTTAGCTCTGTCAGCACTGTTTCTGTTGTTAGCACAGTCAGCTGTTAGTTACCGTCTCAGTTAAGAGCCATGTCAAGACAATTTATACATTAAGGGGGCTCTATGCAACATGCAGAATGTATTTGATCTGATTTAATTACCGTGTATTATTAGAAAAGAATCTGGGAACACCCAGTAGCTCACAAGGAAGAGCGGGCGCCCCATGTACTATGTCCTTGCTGCAGCTGCCACGGGTTTGATTCCAACCTGCAGCCCTTTGCTGCATGTCATCCTCTTTCCCCCTTCCATGCTGGACCTTTCCTATCTAATAAAGGCAAAAGCCAAAAACCTCATTTAAGAAAAATCTGAAATTCGTCCTGCATCCCAGGAAATCAACTCTTTCACATATTTTTTATGTATTTATGTGAAATGTGTTAATACTCAGTGTCCTGGAATGCAGGACAAATTTATTTATTTTTCTTCATAATTAAGTGTAATCAATCAAAATCAAATACTCGCACAGTATTTCGCACAGTCCCTTTAAGGCTTGTTCCGCTTCTCTAATAAAAATGACGCGCTGTTTATAAACTCCATGTCCCTGTCACAATAAAAACCAATGAAAAACTCCACTAAAATGCGCAGACACTTTCAGAAAAGTGTCCTCAGAAAAGCTCCCAGCATCACAGGTTTCCAGGTTTCCACGACGACTTGGGCCGGGCTGAAGAATGCTTGTAATCTCTTCTGGCAGGGACAGATCCTGTGGCTCAGGCCGGCTGTGGAGTGGACAGTCCTATTGTTGCCTAAAACCTCAAAGGAGAGAAGGAAGATAGGAAGGCAGGCAGGAGGCAGAAAAGAAAAGACTGGGAGGAAAATGGCTCTGGAAGCAGTTAAATATAGTGCAGGGATGGATGGATTAACGGGGTGGAGTTGACGGTTAGGAGCAGGTAGCATCTTCCTTTAATCCTCCTCATAAAACTCACCTTATTTTCTGTTGGCCTGGGAAAACCACTGTTATCCTGGTGCATGCTACTTCTGTAACATTTTCTAAATGTTTATTTAAGAGGGTGAGTAAGCATTTTTGTCACAAATTTAGTGAGACACTACTTTGCACTTTCCTGTTGACTGTAGACATAAATAAGGTGTTTTTATATGGAGAAGATGTGACGGTCATTCTCAGGGGATGGTGAGATGAGAGGACGAGTTTTTGCCCAGAGATGAAGTGTGTGTGTGTGTGTGTGTGTGTGTGTGTGTGTGTGTGTGTGTGTGTGTGTGTGTGTGTGTGTGTGTGTGTGTGTGTGTGTGTGTGTGTGTGTGTGTGTGTGTGTTTGGGCTGAGGGGGAGGGATCAAGGTTTTTTGGAGATTATGCTAAATCAGGGCCAGTCAGAAGAGGGGGTGGAGCAGAAGGCCAGACAAAGACTGAAGAGGATGCTGCCACTGGCATTTAAATGGGCAAGAGGGTGAGGAATCGAGAAAAGAAGTAAAAGGAAAAAGAAAAAAAAAGAACAAGAGCGAGAAAAAGCATAGACTTTCTCCGGAATGGCAGACACTTTTTTTCTAGCTCCTCAAACAGATGCTGAGGCAGATGGTGGTGAATTAACAGAAGATGGGAGAAGAAGAAATGAGAAAGCCTAAAACGGGCCCATGGAGGGCAGACATTAAAACATTGTGGGTGTTTGTGTGTGCGTGCGTGTATGCGCGTGTGTGTGTGTGTATGTGTCTGTGTATGTATGTGTGTATATCTGAATGCACAGGTCCAGGGGAGAGGCTGTTAAACAGTATCTCAGCTGGGAGGACTAAAGAGGATGGGTGGAGGATTCCCAGTCAGAGATAGAGCTCGCGATAATAATCACAGGCGTGAAATTACAATGCTGATATTTGTTGCACCCCAGGGTGTGGTGTGGCGGGGCTACCAGAGCTCAGAGGGCCCACATATCACCAGAGGCCTGCGCTGGCTGACGGTCATCAATGATCAGAAGAGCGGCCCCTCGCCCACACCTCTGCCCACTGTAGATCCCAATCACTCGGCAGAGCCGCTTCACCTGTGGTGTCTTCAAGAAAACACAGGAAATACTAAGAAAGATACTTAAACATTAGTACAATTACAATTGTGTATTCTATGATAAATAATGGTTTGTTTGGGGGGGGGAGGTTAGTTCCAATGTTGTTAAAAGTACATTTTATAAAATTTATTTTACATTTACATTTCAATAGCTATTTTTTAATACTTATAATTTTTTCTTCTTTTTCTTCTTTTTTCCTTGATTTTATTGAATAAAATTCAGTTGGTAGATACTGATGAACCCACAATCAAGCTTATTTATTTGTAAAGGTGATATCAACATTGTTAAATTGTTTTTTTAAATTTCAATGTTAGTTTGTTACGTGTTATTGCTAATGTTTTATGGCTTGGAGGTGTGCAACATATCCTCATACAACGGTTCGTACGATATTTAACTAACCAGCCCCCCCAACGAATGACATCACGCACTTAACAGAAAGTTACGTAGGTTTGTTTTAGGCAAGTAAAGTCACGTGGGTTAGGTTTAGGAAAAGAAACATGGTGACAAGGTGCCTTAAAATGGCTCAAAGTTTGTTTGGTTTCACATAGTTTCAAACAACGGACTCCTGGAGGAAAGTTGTGTATTTTGTGACCCGTCTACCACCTCAACCTGCATCCTTATGTGGACTGCTGCCTCTTAACTTATGTTAGCGCCTTGGTCATGTGATGCCAGGCCTCCTGATTATTATACATGAATAACTGACTCATAATTTTGCAGATTATATGCTAATTGTAATTCCTTTTTGTAGGTATCTAATGCATGAGAACAGAGGTGTGTGCTAATCCTTGGTGGGTCTACACACACCTGGGTCTGTTTGACTCCTCTGAGCCAATATGGGCTCAAAAAGTCAAACTTTCCAATGTGATAAAGGGAGTGTTTAACGGTGTTGTGAGTCCATTGGAAGACAGAAATCCCAGTTTTTAGGCTCAACACCTGGTCAAGAGAGATGTGCACATGTTTTGATTTATTTGTAAGGGACTGTATAGGCAATAATATTGAACTCAAATGTTTTCATGTGCTGTATTGCACCAGAGTTGGCTTAAATGTGTCACATGATTCATTTTGATAAACTTAATAGAATCAAGGACGGAACAAATTGCATGACACACTTATTATTGTTATTATTATTGCTACCTTTACTTGAAAGTCTTTATGGTGAATTATATAAAACAGTAATCTTCCCACCTGACACTTGCTGGAGAGAGGAGAGGATGTCATTGCAGTAATGTTTGACATGTACTGCAAACTTTAATAAGTGTCACTCAAATCTAAAATGTTGTTATTGTAGTTTCTAACCTAAGTTACAATGCAAACATTTGCACTACAGCATATTTTTGATTAATTTGTGCTGGCCTCTGAGTATCACAGAGTTCATTGTAACAAGCAGCACTTTCCTGCCTGTTCATCTTGTTTAACAGTGAAATCAGAAGCAGAGAGGTGGCTGGATGTACTTTAGCATGAATATCCTCTTGGCCATGAGCCAAGCTCTGACAAGATATGACACCACATTTTCTTCCATCCACTCAGTGAAGGGGGTAAAAAAAAGAAGCTCATTTTCATGTCCGTCATCTCCTGCTCTTGCCACTGCCTCTGTGAAGGCCCCCTCCGCCTCCCCTATTTGTGGGGTGAAAGTGAAAAGTAGATGTGTTGTCAGGGCAAAACTGATAATGGCAGTGGGACACAGACTGATCCCAATTGCCCTGCTTTCAGCCCCTGCCACCCCCATGCTCCCCGCCACTAAAGGGTTCACTGACAGATGGGACGGGACGCTATGGGACAGAGTGCTGAGTTGGCATAAAAAGCCTACCAAATAGGCCTTTTTCTTGGCATCGGAGGCCGGTGCAAATAGTTTACTGTCGGGACCATTGCCGTCTGCATTTTGCCTTGCATTCAGTATGGGCATGATAAATTTTAAAAGCAATATTTACATTTGTGCATGATTTTCTCAGAAGTTGGAATCAGTTTGTTGCAGAGTTAAATTAGGAAAGTGCCCACTGGTGATTTAAAGCCTCCAGAGATATTTTTTTGTTTGAACATTTAGTTCGGAATTTAATGTTGATTGCACGTAATCACTATAGAAGAATGAAAAAACTGTGTAAAAATTGATTTGTTATTAAGTTAACTTTCACTATGCAATTCTGCCTGCCTCCTCGTATGATCTCCCAGGAAAGATTAAGGATCTATTTACGGCTCAAAAGGAAGTGCGTCAACCATTGCGCCAGTGTTGTTGGCATGATTTTACGTCATGTCCATTGTTTTATTGGTGGATCTGTGTGTGACGATACTATAACAGTTACTGTATTGACTATGAAATGAACATCACATTGTATAATCAATTAGTGAGTTATTTCTCAAAGCAATTGAATGTAGTTGATCCGCAATGAACGGAGTTCATAGCAATGGTAAAAATCAGTTTTGGTTTCTTTCATTTTAAAACAAATAAAATATATCTGTCTAAAACCATTACAAAATTACTTCACCTCTTCAGTGAACATGTTTTTTTCTTCTCTCTTTAATGTTGTTTGTGTTGATGATGTTGTTTAGTGTTGATCACTTGTCTAGTTGCTAGTTGAGGAAAATGGAAAGCCATCCTGCTAGTCTTCTCGACAGTGCCGTCAACAGTGATACCATTTGGAGATGCTGGGTGGTGGTAGAATTGAAAAGTTTAAAACTTATCACTTTCCACTTTAAGTTGACAAAAGTTTTATAGCATGTAAATTTATGTTGATGCGTCATGGCCTTTGACTCCCTTTAGTATCCCTTTCCGTTTAATATACATTCTAAATAGCTTCTTATCAGCGTCGGGATACACTTAAAGCTGCATTCCAAAGTTTGCCTGAGTCTGGGACCAGAGCCAGTTGAGCACAGTACCTCTACTCTACCCTAATGTGTTTATTTTCTGCCATTTGTAAAGTAGCCGGGTGCCCACAATGCACGCTGGTTATCACTTCACGGGCCCATTTCATTGAGATAATCTTCACCTCTCAGCAGAGGGACAGATAACTCCTGGGATCTCTCACCAGAAGGAGCAAAAAGTGAGGGTCATTATAATGTCATCACAAGTTATCCTGCCGACCCCAAAGTCCCAGAGATAGAATATTGTCGTCTGGAGAGCAGATAGAGGACATGAAAGGAAGAGAGGAGGGTTGGTTATAGAAAGAGAAAGAGACACGTTGACAGACAGGAAGTAAGAAGAGGAAAATACTTGGGAATAATAACATATTACAATAACATACTTATGCAGAACCATGTTGCAGTGGAACAGGTAATGTATAAGCTGCCTGTTAGATTTATACCAGAGAGAATAGGCTGGTAAAGATGCACTTTATCTTCAGACATGAAAACAGCCCTTCTGCTCTGGCACAATCCCAGCAGGGGCTGGTGGGAAATTGCTGTTTTTACATTTCTGTATCATTGTTCCCATAAGGAATATGGATAACAAATGAAATATTCAGCCCCATTGTCTGATTTATTCCTTTTATTATCCACAAATATCAGCCCAGCAGTCAAAGGATGCCTCGTCTCATTCAGGGCGCTCTCCCCACTTGGGGCCTGACAGCCTATCAAGTCTCCTCCGCGTAAACAGGTCAGGATCGTGTGAGCGCTCCAATATGTTCTACTTTAAGGTTTTCACCATGCGCGATCACAAAACAGGAATCAAAAATTACTGTTGCAAATTCCCAGAGGTATCTTTTGCAGGCCCCAAAGCAAAAACTACACACATCACTTGATATAAGAAGTCAAATAAATGACATTAAACCCACATAAGAGCCACAGACACTTAAATAATGGTATGTTGTTCTTTATCCCTAACATCTGGTGTCTGGTTTCCAGCAAAAGCCTCCGTGTTGTTGTGATTTGCAAAGCAGGAGAGACAGATGCACAGTTACGGCCTCATCGTAACACAATGAACCTCATCAGATATTAGTAATTGACCATTAATAAACTCCCCATGATAGCCCACTGAGGAATACACACAAGGGCCCAGGGGACCACGGGGCAGCGGGAGAATGGGCCTCATGGCATTAACATACTCCCAAGGCTACAAGAGGCATTTAAATGGCCAATCAATAAAGAGCATTAGTTCATCATGCCCTCTGAGGGACCCTGGAGGTGTCTGTTGTGTGTTGAAAGGCAGCACAAAAAGGGGACAAATGTGCAGTCAAGAGCTCTATTCTTTGTGAATGATGAATGTGAGAAACCAAACAAGAGCTAAATGTGTTGTTAACAGAAGTGGTTTCCTATTATCTTATTTATCAGATATCAAATTCACAGCAGTGTTTTGTTTTATTAACGTGGAAAAAAAAAGAACGGTTTGCAGTGGTCATTTGTCTAGTACAAAAGAAAATGGCAATTGTTGTAAGTTGTTATGATGACAGCACACATCATTGGGGCTGTAAAGTGTGACACACTAACTAGTTACAGAACTGGTGCCTGTCCATTCTCATGGAGTTGTTCACCTGGTGCATATGCCAGAATATGTTTCTAGCTTCCAGGTTTACTTGTGCAGTCTGCGGTCCACTGACTTTGTGCAGAAGTGTTTCTGTTACTGGCCATGCCCACGAGTTTACGCTCCACTCATAGACTTTACATTGTGATGACATCACAGATGTTAAAACCACCATGGATCTAAAATTCATACAAGAGTTATAATTGACCTTGTTTGCAGTTGGAGGTGTGCTATCAAGTTTTACAGATGTGTCGTTTACAGAGGTGTCTATGGGGAAAATGCCACCAAAAAAATATTGAAAGCTGAGGCTAAGCAGCTTTACGGGGGGGCCAGGTTTCGGGCAAGCGTACACAAATCCAAGTTTCTCTCTTTAACCTAGCTAACATTTAACTCATCATAAAACGCACATCATTCAAACTCGATAAGAAAAGAAACACCTTCACCAAAACTGTCTTAGTTCACTTTGTTAGTCATCAAGTTAGTTCACTGTTTTAACAAAACTATAATCCAGTCAAAATAAACCCCCAATTCAGTGAGTTAGATGTGAAAACATGCAGATCTGTATGCTATTTATCCTAGCAGTCTTTGACTTGCGGTCCACTGAGCTGAGGATCTCCCTACTACTTTGGAGCTACCGTTTCAGTTTCCAACAAACATGAAATTAATGGCAACAAAAACAGGAGAATATCAGTTACAATCACTTTTTTAAGTAACAGATTGCTTATTAGTCTTTGGTTGAAGTTAGCCCAATACAGTTGCACTGGCAACAGCACACATAAAAATGTCCACCGCTCTGACCGTCCTGCTACATTGATTTGAATGGGAGTGTCTGTTATACTCTCATTCTTCGAGCAAAACTCAGCTGCACTTCCCAAAAGCCCTTGCTACTTCCCGAAGGCAAGACAACATCAACATTTTAACCGCTAGTGTAAAACCAGGACAAGGGCATCACAAATATCATGTGACATTTACTGTACATATCCCATTAGATAGCTATGAATAAAGCTAGACCTGCTCTGCACCGAGCAGTTTTATTCTTAATTTTCTCATTTGTGTTATATGGCACAATGAAATGGATATCATTACATAGAATAGCACTATCATACAAATACCATGCTGTGTCCTTGAAGGCGGCATAATAAATGGTTCATCACTGGCAACCAAATGGCAAGACAAATTTATGGCCACTGATCTCTCTCATCATCAGAGCAAAGTACTCAGTAAAATTTCATTGTAACTTCCAGGGAAATAAATAAATTTGCCCCCTGACCTTGAGGAAAAAATCCCCTCCCACCTATCCATCTAGGCGGGGGGTGTGCCTCCATCACTCCCCCCTCTCTCTTTCAATCACCTCCATACATCTTACCTTCTTTGGCACTGTGTCCATACATACATAGTAGGCTAAAGATAGGTGTCCCACCTTCACATGCTCTACCTCAACCCCCTGAGATTTGTGTCGTGTCTCTCTCTCTGTCTCCTCTGTCTCTGCTGAGACCTCGGCCCCCCTGAGGAGCGGCGGTAGTCAGAGATGGGAATGAGAAATAGCAGATCAGGAGGGAGGGAAAGAGGGAAGAAAGAGAGCGAGCGTCTAAGTGCGAGGGGTGTAGGCGAGAAATGACAGGAGAGGAATATGCAGAAAGTCTCAGTTTAAATCAAGATAAAAGACAGAAATAGAAAATAATAGAGGGAACAAACCCCTGGACGCTGGCTCTGTCTAATGGAAACACATGGCTGAGGGCTGAGGTGTTGTCAGCAGTCTGCCTGCGCACACTGACATTCCTGCCTGATAATCTGGCCTGCCATAAAATTAGAATAGCAAATACCCCACTGACAGAGATGCATGTCCTCCCTCTCTTGTGCCACCATAAAAAACTCCTGCCGGTGTCTCGAACGCCACAAACTTCAATTTAAATTTACAGCGCTGCAAAAGGAGAAGTGATATGCATTCAAAAATTTTAATAACCTATTAAGTTATGACTTCAATTTCATTTTATGAATATTTTCCTTGGGGAGTGCTGCCATCACCAGAGAAAGACAGAAATTTAAAAAAGATAAATAGTGCCATTAATCTATAACATTTCTTTCCCATTATTCTTGAAAATGAGAAGTTATTTTTGCTCAGATCGTCATATAATTAGCTCCTTATACTTGACTCACAGGCCAGAAAATGACCATGTTCGAGAAATTTGAAGCCTGTCATTTGGCTGTGAATAAAATCATCATTTGTCTTAATATATTGTCCTTCTGACAAGCAGTATTTGAAGTTGATTAGGTTTCAGTAGCTTTATTAATAACAACTACTGGATCAGAGGGAGGTAAGTCCTCTAAGAGCGACACGCTGCGAGACGGAGCTGCTGCAGAGGTCAGTAAGTCTCCTTTTGTTTTGAGAGACTGCTGTACTATAAATTGTCAGACGTCGTTTATAACCCAACATCATGCTTTACTGCATAAACTGGTTTTAAGCCACAAAACTATTAAACAACTCATCACAACCCCACTTTGCAGAGGGTGAATGTGGGAGTGCAGCAGAGTATAATAGCTTTAATCTGTCTGTTGTTTGTCTCATGGGCATTAAACACCATCTTGATATGAGTGAGACTACAGTGCACGCAGGAGGGGGTCCTCATAATATTTAATAGGTCATCAAAGGGAATGGGGGGTAGACTGCTGACATTTGCCTGGATAGTTAGGAGAAACCCCAGGAGTTGTCATATGACTCATTACCAGAGCGCAGTCGACGTGACAGTCGGTTGCATCATCGTTCAAAGAGACTGTCTGGCAGAAAAATCATAATCCAACACATATAACTATTCAAGTCACAATGGCCCCATTAACTAGCATGAGATTTTGATTCTTGTTTCCACCCTGAAAATAGAGACTAATCAGTTAATAAAACTCTATTACTGCCACCCTGAATGAGACAGTGACTGCCATTAGTGTGAAAAAACCCTGTGAGTGCAGCCAGATAGATATAGATAGATTATATTTTGGCTCTTTCACTCTTAGTGCAACACTGCCCCACCACCTCCTCGCCCACTACCGCTGCTCAAAGATTAAAAACTGCGGCCCCACAACCTGAAGGAGATGAAGGGACATCATTTGGAGCTGCAAGATTTTCCATAAAAGAGAAAAATGAAAGATGGTGTCTGTGCCAGCTGCTGACCTCCTCGGGCCTGCTGGACAGCAGGTGTCAGAGGAGCCAAAGTTAATGTGAACTCCAATGTCTATGATATACCTGAATAGCCCTTAGATATATTTAGATATACATTAGAAATACATATTTGTCACAAATGAATAAAATGAATGGGTTAAATAAAATGTCTGGCTTAAAGATCAATATATTCTTACTGCTGTTATGTTTGCTCTGTGCAAATGTAATATTATCAAAAGATATGTTTTGTCAAATAATATTCAATCAATCTGTTAACTTCATTCAAAATTTAGTGTATAAACACAGCCAGTCGGGCTTTGGATATTGTTGTTGTTACATAAGTGTAGATTTGGGGGATATGCAGGGCAGACATCCCTCTCAGTATTTAGAACATATGCATTTTTGGCCAACAATAGTTTGCAGGTTGCAAAAAAGTTACTGTTTGATGATTGCAATTTTCCAGTGGAGCATCCCCAAACTCCCAGTTTCGTTTGTGTCTCACAATGTTAAAACAAAGCCCAGGGCCTTGCATTGCTAGCAAAATATGGTAGAAAATAACAAGCCACGCTGTCTTTTGAAGTTTTTTTTTTCCTCATAAAAATGATAGACCTTGTGTGTGTAGGATTTGGTGGCATTTAGCGGTAACATCTGGTTCCATATGTTACAGTCTCAAAAGGATGGGCATCACATCGAAAATAATATTTACATCACAGTCTACAGGTACAACCTCTATGGTTTAGCTACAGCTTAACTTTGATTTATAGTTTTGATGTCTAATTGCTATAAACCGGCTTGTTTACATGCTTAATGTACATAGAAATTTTGAAACTGACCCTAAAAGTCTTCACATTTCAACTCAGAAAGTTTCTCTTTGAAAAAAAGCAAACAAAACACGGACATTTCAAAAGAGAATTCAGCCGTCACATTCGAGACCCCTCAAACTTTGGACAACCCCCATAGCCCTGCACAAAGCAACACTACAGCACTTACATGCCCCTCACACATTGATTCCCCTCCCGAGGGCCCAAACCAATTTCTCTTGTTTTCAGACACTCTCCCTGCCTGAACCTGCAGTGGCCATCAAAGACATTCATCCATCCGCCCAGGATGACTATGACTGATCTCGCCACCAAACGATCAATTTGTATCCCTCTCTCGTTCTCCTTCTTTCTTCTTCTCTCCTCTCTCCCGTTTTCTCTTTCTCTCTTTGTCTCCTTCACTTCATTGTCTTGCTGTTTTGTTGATGTGGAGAATATGATGAAAAAGTGAGAGTGCAGATCGCTTTGACACCGTGGCATGTCAGAGTAACAACGCAATCACTATTTGACCTTGGAGAAAAACTAATTTTTTATGTTCATCTATCTATATTTTTGACATGTGCAACTTTTCATGTCAGTGAAAGCCTACAAATCACCCATGCAAACACACAATAATAATTCTTTACTTGCAGGATTTGATTTTGCAGGCTAGTTGATCTTTGACACGCTGAGCCGTCGATATTTAGGATCTATAAACAAAAAAATGCCCTCAAAACTACAAGTTATTTCAGAGTGGTTGGGTATGCCTGATTTGTTCGGTAGTATATGTCTCTCCTTCATTCATTAAGCTGTAATTGGACGTGATTGTCATCCAGGAATGCAGCATCCTCAGATTCCTCCAAGGCATGCAAGGTGATGATGACAGCGTTAGAAAGAGCTGTTAATCCATCTTGTAATTGCACTGAGCAGACGGCAGGGTTGGTCGTGTCTGTGAAAAGGCTGTAGAGAAACATTTGTCACCAGACGTGAACAATAGGAGGCATTATGTTATTCCGGTGCATCTGCACATGCAATGAAAGCTTTTGTATGTTTGTGGTTGCATCAAAGTGAATGGTGCACATGTGATGCTGCTCCATGCATGAGTATATATTATGGCGGTGCATATATGTTGATGCTAATGTTGTTTGTGTGTGCATGATGGTGTGTGTGTGTGTGTGCGCGGTGGGGGTCCTTTTTCCTTGCTATTCACAGACAATTTGTAAGGCCGGCTGTTGACGCCAGGCCGAAGCCCGTGGAACAGCTGGAGCCCCTCTATGATTGATAAACGTGGCGGCGAGAACTTCATCTCCCCCTGAATGAAGACAAAGGCCCCACAATGCTCAGCCAGTGTGTTACGCCTGCCTGTCGTTAAGTGTGGACTGCGGACCTGCCCCGGTCCTCAGCTGGGGGAGTCGAGGTGCCAAGAGGGAGGTCAGGACCCAAACTAATTACCATTTTATGACAAAACGGTTCTTTTGTCGTCATTATATAATTGATTTACCTTTCAGGGGGAGATCATTATGAAGTAGCTTTGGGAGGGTGGGATTAAAAGGGGGCAAAAGGGGATTAGCTTCAGTTGTACATGCTCTTGATGTTATGAAGGTATGCATAAGCATATTTCTGTGACTATAAATATTACAGTTAAAGTGCCCCAAAATGAGGAGCAATTATACAATATGTGCATGTTTTAAGGCTGAATATTTTTAACAAAAGTCCTGTAGTTATTTAAAAGTATTTGTCACACCATCACTTATTAAAAACTGAAATTTAAGATAAGAAAAATTGTGAATTATATCATGGTGATGGGGGGACAAAGTGAGCCGTATTAACATTTAAAAAGTAGAAATCAGTGACCCCGTGAGTGAACATTTGAGCAAGTGCATCCATATGAAAATGACATACATATCAGCATCAGTTGAGTATGATTACAAAACACATCAGCATGTTGTATCGATCCTAGCAGATGCCACCACATTTACCAGAGACAGGTTTTAACAGAGATGTGTTTTTAGAGGTTCGCTGCCCAGTGTCATAAACTTTTGCTTAGTTTGTGACCCATGCAGGACCAGGTCAGTGAGTCAAATCAGGACCAGCTTTGTCAAAGTCACCATGTGGTGATAATCATTATACTTGGCCGTGATGAATCCCACCCAAGGATCTGTTTCCTCTGACTACACACTGGACTGGAAATATGTGTAGTAGTGTTTCCATTTGTAGTCATGTTTCCAGTAAAAGCTAGCAGGCTTTAAAAGGAGTTAGCTGCTATTTCTGCACAGTGTTGCTTTAGAAACCCCAAACTCAAACATCTGTTCAATGCATTATTTGCTTATGTGTATAAAGCCCTAGTTGCAAGCATTTCCTTTTGTGTGAAACAAATGATGTTTTGCAAACGTGCTCCCAACTTTCTTTGTTTGAGTCAGAGAGCAATGTAGCCTGGGTACATCCATCCTTGACCTATTTAATGGCTGGGTTCTGTTGAAGACCCGCCGCACAAATTGAAAAGTTTTCAGTCGCTAAGTGAAATGTATGGCTCTGCCTCCGGTCCAGAAAAAATTGGGGATTGTTCTATTTTAATTCCAAACTCAATTTCAGACATCCTCTGCGCTGCGACAAAGTGGATTTCTGGCCCATCCATTGTGCCGTGCTTGTCGACATTTCAGCTGCCAGGACACACGATGAATGAGTGAATATTGATGAACACAAAAGATGTACCCAGGCCATTTTTTCCTGTTATTGTTGGCGTGGAGGTGGGGAAAAGAGGAGAGGCGCCCTTTGGATCCCCTGGGATTGAGGAACCCCTCTCCATATTCAGAATATTCCCTGTGAAGTTCAGAAAGAGATATCAATCTCACTTTGAGGCTCTGGGTCTTCATTTGTTTGTGAGAGATGCGGAGCGCTGCTCAGATGACTGTGCCAATTCTTCAAATCCCACTTACAGTAGGAGTTCACACAAACACACACACAAATACACACACATTTACACCGTGCACAGTAGAGCATCTGCCACTTTCCTGAGCCTGTGTGTCCCGGGCGTTGGTGTCTTCAGCGGTGAAGTCTGCACTGAGCCACTCGAAGGTCTTGATTGAGGAAGCAGTCGCAGCTCTTTCGGCAGCTGAGAGTTAAGAATAAAAAATACACCATGGCTGTTTGAGCAGAAGCAACACAAGTATATATTGGATAAATGGGTTAGTTTTTCTTTGTCACATTCTTCACAGGAAAAAGTGTGCATGTGTGTGCGTGTGAGAGAGTGAGCAAGAAAGAGGTGGTGCTGTGGTATAGAATCATTTCAAATTGTTTTTTTTTTTTTGGAAGGTTTGGTAAACCACAATTTTGGTGTTTCAGGTGCTTCAAGTGTGAAGACACTTGACGTCTAAACTGTAGTATACCTGTATGCAATATTTTTTTTATTGACATTGAAGGTTAGGTGACCAGCAGTTTAAGACCCTGTCAACATGTATACAGATATTCTTACAAAATGATTTTTTTTCTCTACATTTTGGCCTCTCATCCATTAACAAAAAGAGTATGAAGTCACTAAAACTACAAACAAAAACGCCCTCTAAGGTGCAGATTTTTCTAAACTCCAGGTACTGTTTATCTGTGGGGACATGCAACATGAAGTGTTTGGGAAATGAAGATGTCATCTCCCAAATTCAGCATGTCTACTGTTGCCTGTATGTAATTAGCATATACAACAAACAACAACAACCGCTGACTACTGGTTTGCAAATGTTTTGTTAGCACTGCTTGGCCTAATGATTGCTTTATACATAAACTTCGTATTGCTACACCACTTGATGGGCGAACTTAAGATATGGTATGTGCTTTACCCAATGTTATTTGGTTCATCTCAGCATCCAGAGTTCAAAGTTCTCCTGAAACTGCAGAGATCCAGTTGAACCAGCAAAGAGTGGGACACTCTCCAGAGTGGGATTGTTGCTGAAGAGGAATTCATCCTGAAATTGATCAGGAATCAGTGGTGAAGAGATCTTCTGCAGGTGTTTGAAAAAGGTAACATTTGCTTATACACTCACTACCTCTGTAATGAGGGGAAGCTGCTGAAAACACCAAATGCCAGCGAAGGTTTGGAGTCATTTTTGTATTCTAGTGTTAGAGTAGAATTATAAGTTTCTATCTGACAGTTTGTTAGAATTCAGTTATTTGTATACTCTTATTCTGTGATAACGATTAGCATTATGAGAGGTCTTATTGTAAGTCATATGCATTTTTGACTTTTTATTTAGAAAACAAACAAGTTTATGTCATTATTGCTATTTGCAAGTTTTAAAAACACTCAGAACGTCGGTAGAACCCCATAATACTAATGAGACCTTTCCACTGTACTCCATCAAAGTAAAGGCCTTTGTGTGAAAATGAAACAAATTACTGAGAACCAACCAAGTTGAAATGCAAAAAAGTATAAAAAAAATAATGTATGTTGTTGGAAAAAAGTCATTAAAATCAACCTCATGTCTCACAGTTTTTCTAACCATGTTTTGTCTTGTTTCCTATTTGCAGAAGATGGAGGAGGTGTTTGCCCTTATTTGGAGCTCTGGTCTGATAATCATGATCAGAGGTAAGAGAGCAATTTGAGCGAAACACATGTTAGATTGCCACAGTGGAACATTACACTGGTGCTCCGCGTGTAGATGTAGGTTCTTAGCCGCTGACAGTACAGCAAGCAGGGCCAATAATGACTTTAAGAAGTGAAATAATTACACGCATCCTCACAAATACAGCCATTCTTCACTTCAATGAACACCTACTCTCTGGGTCTCTCTCTCTCTCATGGTGTGCTTGATGTGTCCTCATGTAGCCCTCTGCAACAAATAAATGCTCACTATTATCAGCTACTGACAGTGTAAAAACCAGTGTTTAAAGGTCCAGTGTGAAGGATTTAATGGGATGTATTGGAAGAAATGGAATATAAAATAATAGTTAGGAGTCCCTGTATGATGAGGGCATTGGAAAAACACAGATTTTTGTTGTTCAACTGCATTTTTCAGGTTTTTATTTGTTTAAATCACCAAGTACGTTTGTTTTAGAGTAGAAGAGACCTCTGCAGATGATTTGGCTCCTGGTAAAAACTTCTTGAACCTCTGGATCTTAAGTCATCAGAGAATAAAGGTGAACACACTTTAACGGGTGCTAGGCAAGGGACCCGGCTTAGACAAGCCAATCAGTGTCGGAGAAACACTGATTTGTAACCTGAAACTGCTTTATTCAATACAGGTTTAAATCATCTGGTGCGTTTGTTTTGGAGAGGAGGAGACCTCTGTGGATAATTCAACTCCTGGTTAAAACCTCCAGAACTCTGGAACAGAAGTAACGTGGACACATTAGCAGGTTAGTGGCCTGTCTGTGATGTGCCAAACGGCAGAGGGCAGGGGTGTCCAAACATTTTTTTTTTTACTTAATGAGGGCCTGATTAGATCATTTGGAAAATAAGTGCAGGTCAACTGCTTCTTGAATTAAATGGGATATAAAAAATAAATAAAAATCACATACAAATTTGACAAATGAGATGCAACTGTTCATCTTCTGTTCATCATTTTCTTCAACTGGGAGGCAAGCGGAAAAAATATAAAGTTATTGATTCGCCAATATATTGTGTGGTGGGCGACATATAGTATAATTTGAAAGACAAGCCGCAGACCATTTAACATCGGCCTGTGGGCCACAGTCGGCCCCGACGATGGCCCTTGGACATGCCTGCATTAAGGGAAACAGTGATTTGTAAATTGAAACTGTTTTATTCAGTGTTTTCAGTGGTTTTAAACACCTGGTCCATTTGTTTTGGAGAGAAAGGCACCTCTGCAAATAATTCGGCTCCCACTAAAAACCTCCTGAACGATGAACACTGAAGGAATTTTAAGTGGGAGGATTTTCAGCTGGTTGCAATCTGCAATCCTCACCTCTAGATGCTACTAAATCCCCCCTAAATCTTACACACTGTTCCTTTAAAGTGTATTCTGAGTTTGTTTCCTACTTCTTATATATATTATATTTTCTCCTCAATACACACTGTTTTATTTCCGTCTCTGTCTCTATTTTCACCATCTTTCCACATCTCTTCCTAAAGACACCAGTGTGTCAGGCGTCCAAACCTGGCTGTGGTTTGGTTTTAGCAAGGCAATGGGCCATGCAGGCCTTTTTTTTCCCACAGTGGGCTTCTGAGTGGAGTCTTTGCCCTCACATGCGTTCAGTTGGGCCTGCTTTACCCACACTATTGATTGCAGGTGATGTTCTGGACTCAGTCCAGCTGACCTCGGAGGGGAGTCAGATACATCATTGTCCGAAGAGGAACCTCTTGAGACCAGACAGAAACAGCACACGTGTTAAGCAGTCTGACTTTGTCCAGTCGCTGAACCTGTCAACAAATGCTTTAGACTCGAACGTCTGGGCTGCTTAGCACGGACCAGTAATTTTAAAAGTGAAACAGAAAATAATGTAGATGCTCTTCAGACAAACAGCCATGCCTCAGCTGCTGTGTTTCCCTGAATGGCCATCCATGCACCACATATTCCTCACTTCACCTTTTCCTTCTGCTTGCTAATTAGAAATCTTAATACGCAATAATGTTAACATTGAGTCTAATTTGTGCGGCGTGCATCTTTGTTTCTTACACACCTCACAGCAATTGATGGATATCCAATGAGACGCAGAGTCCCTGCCAAAGGGAGTAGCTCTGCAGCTTGTGACACATCGCTGAGGCTGGGGGGGAAGTACGCCTTAAATTAATTAACATCGGACCTCTTGTAGCTGCTCACTTCTGTAAACAAACATTTTAATATGCAGTAATTAATTAAATCTGCCAAGCTCCTCTGCCCCTCCCATAGATCTCCCTTCATTCTTACTTTCCCCTTCTTGTTAAAGAGTTTATTATGAGCTGCGTGAGACGTGGAGGAAATTCACAACTTTGCCCAGCACCATCTCCCCAAAACACAGATTTTTTAATCTCCAACTGCAATCTGATGTGTAATATTGTAATTATATCCCCCCATTCTTGCCAAGAATTCACATTTCATATATGGTGAAAGATATAAGGAGCAAGTGTTACATGGCACTTGTGAG
Organism: Plectropomus leopardus; assembly: GCF_026936395.1. Classification (NCBI taxonomy): domain Eukaryota; kingdom Metazoa; phylum Chordata; class Actinopteri; order Perciformes; family Serranidae; genus Plectropomus; species Plectropomus leopardus. The sequence goes on along the minus strand of NC_142188.1, from coordinate 16,346,746 downwards.
GAATGGACCAATAAATCGTACATCGCACCAGTCCTGCCCTCTTTAATAGCTTCTGGGTTCTGGCTGTGAGAGAACAAAAAGGTACCAAAGCCTCTTGGGCTACTATGACCGACTGCAATGAATAATGTTTGGTCTGACAGACAGTCACAAATGTGTGTGTTTGACATCCAATATACTGCACTTGTCCACTGTGTGTGTGTGTGTGTGTGTGTGTGTGTGTGTGTGTGTGTGTGTGTGTGTGTGTGTGTGTATGTCTTAGTTTATGGCCCAATAAGATGTTTTTTGTGCGATACATTGTATTTTTTTCAGGCTATATGCAACCCAATACCTTTAAATTAGGTCAAACATTAACCCTTTAATACCTTTAATACCAAATTTGTTTGATGTCTTTAAAAAAAATGGGGGGACGGGGGGCAATGACTAACTTGGCAGAAATGTCCCACAAATTGCAACAAATTAGTAAAAGGTAAAGAAGAACATGAGCTGAAAAACAGATTTTTTCAATGAGGAAATTTAAAAAAAAAAAAAAGAGAGAAAAAGGGTTCAGAAAATTATATTAATCATTCTTATTATATATTTAAAATTATATTACAGAAAAAAGTTTTTTTTTAATGTTCTGCAGTTTTTGTGGGCCTTTTGCTTGTTATTTTTAAAAATTTTATTTTGAAAATCTTTACTTATTTATTGCTATTTTTTGAGCCACATGTTGTTAAGTTGCTTTTTGCCTCACCCCTATGTTTTTAAAAGAAATCAAACAAATTTGCTATTTTTTTTAACGGGTTAATATACAAACAGTTGAATTGACTATACTGTAGGTATAGAATCACCTCAAGTCGATGAACAAAACCAGAGCAATGTTAATACTTATGGTAATTCTATAAATGAGTAAACAGCCATTGAGTGCAATCTGTAGGCCGACTACATTAGAATGTGCCAAATATCGATGGATTAAGATTTATTTGGCAAGATTTCTTATTCAAGATGAATAAATTCAAACACTTCAATAAATCCTTCAAATTATCTACAGTGGATAGTTTTGCATTTATCAGAGATGGAAAAAAAAAAAAAAAGATTGCATGAGTTTATGGAAATCCACATCAGCAGGGAATGGATGCGGACTCAAGGGGCATCACTGCACAGGTAAGCTGCTTTTGGAGGGTTCATGTAAATCCTAAAGTCCAAAAGTCAATTACTGGGGCATCTCAAGCGTGTGTTACTGAAAGACTCTGATGTTTTATTGAAGAGAGGCTTTAATTCATCAGGCTTCTCAGCTCCCTTTCATGCAGCTTGGAGAGGGAGAGCAAGGCACCTCCTTCAGATGGCCAGTGTCATATATCACACACACACACACACACACACACACACACACACACACACGCAGAAAGAGAAAGAGGGAAAGAACACACACTAATGCCCAAAAACAACTCTCAGGTGGTCTGCTTCACTCCACTGACCAGACCATTACCCCCTACACACACACACACACACACACACACACACACACACACACACACATACGCACACACACACACACAGCCCCCTCACTTCAGACCACACAGACTAAACAAGAAATTCATCAGTGCAGTGTCTTTCTGTGCAAAATTAACATTTCAGACAAGCCAATGACAAATTTTATTTAAAAAAAAAAAAAATCATATTAACCCTTTAATACCTGGATCCACATTAGTTTTCTTGTTCTGCATTCAGATGCCGTTCACTGGCATTTAAACCTCTGAAACCTGAGAAAAATGGTTTGATTTTTTTCAAAAACGCAGACAAAAACATGATGAGCAACTTAGCAAGACATACCACAAATGGTAAAAAAAAAAAAAAAAAAAAAGAAAAAGGAGAAAAGGAAATGATCAGAAAATTACCTGCGGGGGGGGGGGCACGTTTCCTTTTTTCAAACAAGCAAATTGTTATACAGAAAACTATATTTTTAATTCTCTTAATTATATGTTTAAAATTATGTTACAGAAAACAAAATTAAAAATATATGTCTTGTTGCACTTTCTTGAGGTCATTTTCTTTGCATTGATTAAAAAAACTGATTTGATATTTAACTTTTTCTTAATGATTTCTTGCTAGTTTTTGGGCCATATCTTGTTAAGTTCTCCTCACTGTCTTTGTTTGTTTTTTTAGGAAATCAAGCCAATGTGCTCAGGTCACCTTACTTGCTGCATTGCTATAGGCCTTGAGATCTGACTGTAGCACTTTCTTTTGATGTGATCCGCAGCACCTCTCATTTCCTCACAGCTGGTTTAATGTTTTGGGAATTGTATTGTACTGCCATTCCTATCCGCTGATCACAGTGTGTCTCTGTGCTTTATTCCCACCGGAATATTAATAAACAAATACTCTTTGCAGGCTGACACAGTCCCATCACGACAGAACGAGTCCGCTGTCTCTAATGTCTCCACAGCTGGAATGAAGGCTCATGGTGGCATTGCCCAGAGTGAGGCAAGCAGACAGCTTATTTTTCCACTGTGATTAGCCAAACTGTGCTGCTCATATACAAATGGAAATGGGATGTGCATGAGTGTCCCCCTCTCCTTACCCTCTCTCTCCCATCTGTCAAGACAATAGATTTTAATCTTTAATCCATGAGCAGCCATTGAATACTAGAGAATTACAAATTACAGATGTTTTACTGTGTGTTTTTTTTCTCTCCCACAGCACCTCCTGCCCGCTGTCTGTCTCCCTGTTCAGGCCCCTCAGCTACCTGTGATGTTGACACATAAAGGTGTTTGCCACAAACAAATGCATACGACAGGGACAGGGACACACACACATACACATTACACACCCTCGTTCTGTGCCATCATGGTACCATATGACACTGTCATCATTTGGTAATTAAACCCTTGCTGGCTTTAAATATGAAAAGCTGGCAAGAGTTGATGATGATGATACTGGCTGTCGCTCAGCCCAGATTTCCAGCAAACCATCCAGACACCAGGCAGGAAACATATTGTCCCGTTGTTGTCTTAGTTTGGCCGTCCATTTCTCATCTGAGGGAAAGAAAAGTGATAAAAATTTGTGAATTCACATACTGTTTAGGGTGAAAAAGCACATCTGACTGCAGCTGTGGTGTGATAAATGATGGGCAAGTTACAGTGGCCTCCGAGTGAGGAGAGGCGGGTGGTGCCAGGGAGAGATGGGGGGCACGAAGGGTGAAGAAGGGAGGTTTATTTAATGTTCAGCCCATGAGCAAGTGGGACACTATTTTTAAAAAGAGGGGAGGGGAGGGGTGGAGGTGGCGGTGTGTGGATTTCAGAGGGTGGAAGTGCAGGTGAGAACTTTGGCTGTCCGTGGAGAGGAGACAGGAAGAGAGGGTTTAAAGATACATACTTCAACATTAACCTGACCCCCCTCCTCCTCTTCCCCGACTCTCTCACACACTCCCTCCCTTTCAGCCCCCCTGGCAATCTTGGACAGAGTAGATACCATTGACCAGTCTAATGGACTATGCCATAAGATCTCTCTCCCCCCACAACGCCGTCCAACCAAAATCACTCCTCTCCCTCAATTTTCAATCTGCCTCTCCTGCAGACTCCGGTCATAACCCGTAAATGTGGTGTGTGGCTCTGAGAAGAGCTTAGGTTCCATTACTGACAGCCCACACAGCTTTATGGCCATTTAAGCTCCTCGATTTGGGTTCCTCCCATTCGGATGTTTCCTGCGGACCCCGAGTGTGTCGCCTGAACAGATAGAGGGAAAAAACACTTATTAAGATCATTAATGTCCAGATTACCAAGGCAGAGTCAGCTCCTACTGCTGGAAATGTAATTTTAATACTCGCGGTAATAAACAGTAACACTGTAAAAACAACACAATAGTGTGTGTGTGTGTGTGTGTGTGTGCGTGTGTGTGTGTGTGTGTGTGTGTGTGTCTCAAGTTTGTGAATTGGTATAAATTAAATATGTTGACTGTTTCTTGTTGGTTAATATGGAGGATTTATGCATCACATATTTGGATAATAATTCTAAAACTCACTTTTTGCATTTATTCAAATATAAATGTTTTCAATCATATTCTAGGTGAAATAATATAATTTTCTACACAAGATGATTCATATAAATGACTAAAATTGATATTAATGTGCACCCATCGAGAAGTTGGTGATGTTTAAAAGACAAGACAGCGCTGAGAGTTGCAAAGTAAGCCACTGTTTAAATGACATTTCAGTGAAGAGTAAGTAAGGACCAGGTCTTTTTAAGCTGAGTACCTGCGATATAAAGTGTTCCATAATATCCATTACTGGTCCTTGGTCCAGTGGCAGCCTTATTACCATTTCTGAACTTCAAGCACTGTAAAGAGTCTTATAATACAAAATGTTTGTTAAATAGCCGATAGAGAAGCTATAATCTTTTAATGTTGAATTTTATAGCTTTACCACGCTCTGTCGTTCTAGTGGATATTGTAATATTGCATTTTTACTGGTTATTCATCTGTTAATGTTCCAGTTGCTAAGTTTTATACTCTCCCTTATACTTTTTTTTGTATTCCCTCACACTGTTAAACACACAGAGAAAGTTTCCTGTGTGAAGTTTATGTATCTGTGTGATATCTGACTGGACTGAATCTCTTGAGGGGAGCACTTATAGATAACAGCCAGAGAGCCTGTGGTCAAGGTGTTTGATAAGAAAAGTAAATGTGTGTTTTATCTCAAAATTGCAGATGTGATTGGACCAACAAATGACAAAATACACTTGAATTCACTTCTGGAAATTAATTAGTAAGTATTAATTGAATTCTGAATTCTGTATTGTTTATGCCTTTTTACTCCCTGCCCCCACCACCACCTCTCTCTCTCTCTCTCTCTCTCTCTCTCTCTCTCTCTCTCTCTCTCTTTCTCTCTCTCTCTCTGTGTGTGTGTGTGTGTGTGTGTGTGTGTGAGAGAGAGAGAGAGAGAGAGAGACTCATTGCAAATTTGTAAATTTGTAATTGTTTACCAGTTTTCAGAGTTGTTGTAAGCCTGCACGTGAACGTGTCATAGCTTAGTTTAATGAATAAATCTCATTTTTTTAAAAAAAAAACAAAAAAAACATTATTATCGCTTTTCGCTGTTCATTCGGATAGGACATTTTTGGGCCTCTAAACTTTGCAAGACGTCAGTCCTCTGATAATTTCCATGTACTATTATTTATGTTACAAAAAATGTTAGAAATAATTTCACTACATTTTAATAATTTCAAACTAAATTTTAGCGTTTAGTAGACTGGCAAGACTACTCAACGCAAACCGACTCAATAAATTCACTCACTGTAAATTTACTTTCCAATTAAATTATACTTGATTTCAAGTTAAAAACTATAAAATAAATACATATCAGTGAGTCCGAAATGTGTATTTTAAAATGTAGGTTATATCTATTGTGCTGGGTTAAACACAGCTCCAGCTTGGTGCCTTTTTGAATACAAAAATCCAGCTTTTCGACACAATATAAGCAGGTTTTACAGTTCTTTTTAATTCAGCACCTGCACGCTCTGTATTCTTTGATTTCTTTTTTTCTTCTTCTCCCTTTATCAATTCCTAGTTCATTGGAGCAGGGTTGCTTCCGCTTTTTGTTGTCGCCTAAACCGTTTAGTTTTGGATGATCGGTCAAAGATTCTGACAACCAGCGGGGAGAAGCACGACGCCCAGCCGGGGAGGGAGCGCAGGAGGCCGGACAGATCTACTGGGCTGCATCGGGGAGACGCACCATTAGACAAGGGGAGAGCCATGCCTCACAGCGCTGGTCGACCAGGTAAGGATTTCTCCCTCTGCCTCATACTAATGTCAGTGTTTGTTTGCAGGTATGTTGGCTGCACAGTGTGGGACAAAACTGTGAGGAGACTCCCTGCTTATAGGGGATGATTTTTTTATTTTTTGTTTAATTTTTTTAAATCAAATATAGTGCACTTTTCCTTTTTTATTGTTTAGTGACTTAATGTATTTCCAATTCGTTTTTGTTTTTGCTGTTGTATAATGTAAGAAATTATTATTATTATTATTATTATTATTATTATTTCGTCGTTGCAAATACTTGCCAAATAGTCTATTAACATCACCTAAGCTTTGAGGCTGTAATTGAAAAACATAGATCACAATCTAATTCACCTCTCAATTTTGGGTTTAGATGGGACGATCAATGGGAAACAGTTGTAATGATCTAATTAATTATGGCAAAATTAAAAGCAAGTACAAAATCAATCTGTGATGGTGTCGAGGATAGAGTTAAATTGATATCCATCTGCTCCCGTTATAAAGCACATGAATAAGCAATCTAAGGACGCAGCTGATATCCTGCAGTTTGGCATAGCCTACCCATATGGCTTCGGGTGTCAGGAGACACCAAATCATTGTGGGGTATCACAAGTGACTCCCGATATGATGCGGATGTTTTGACTAATAGGGGGAAAATAGATCCAAGGGAAATGTGTATAGAATTCCAGTTTTGTAAAAAAATTAGCTCTTTAGTACAAGAGAATGAAAGTAAATGCATCATTCTTATGTGAGTTTTTTAGTGTTTACTTCGCTGACACCTGGGAGTGCCCTCAATGAGACGACTGCATTTTTAATGGCGTCTAAAATGCAGAAATTGCTTACATTTTTGAAAGGCTGGTACGGTGAAAATATGTTTTTTTAAATATTAAAATAACATCTCAATAAACCAGCATTTATATTATGTGCTTTTAAATACAAGCTCATGCATAGGACGAAATTTGTTAACAAGCTTCACACACTCAAAGTCGAACTTTGAACTTTCAGTAGATTGCAGCGTTGCAGTGGCTCCCAAACTGGAGTCAGGGGACCTTGGGGGACCTCAAAAAAAATATTCCAATTCAAGTTTTTAAAAAAATGTGGGAAAAAAAGTTGCAATTTTATTCATCTTTTATTTCACTCTCTAATTGCAACTTCCACGCCTACAAATACATATTTGCACATATATATATATTTTTTAAAATCAGTGAAGATGGGTGATCAGGGGACCCTGACATGAAAATATTCAGGATCTCCTGCATCGTCTGAAACGCGCAGTAAAGACACCACAGGAAGATAAAAACAGCAATATCGATTGTTGACGTGGACGCGTGTTACAGGCCATATGTTTCACAAAACGGAAGAAAAGGATCTGTTTTGTCCTTCGAGGAAATTCATCATCCTCCCCTCCCGCCCTGTCTGCTGTCTTTCCACCTCAATATTCTTAACATACCAAAAACATATGACTCAATATTATTATTTTTATTACTTAATATTCAAATTTACAATGGGGGTAGTGTATTTTTAAAAGAGACTTGAATGTGAACACAAGCCTAAAATTTAACCTTTTGTGATATCAATTAAAAACACTATGTGTAGAAAACTGGAACGCTTTTGTTATTAGTCTATTTCAAGTCTCGGGAATTTATTAGAATCAACTGTTTTATAGTGTGTGACAACTGTGCCGAGGCTCTTTATTATGCAGGCAAAAAAAAAAAAATCGAAAACAATAATCGCATTAGGTCCTTGGTGGCTGGGATCTTAACAGGAGGTGAAGTCAGGACTAACAGTTTCTTAATTATCACGCCGTTTGTTTTGCTGTAGTGCTGTGACACGGGGACGTCATCGCGGCAGCGCAGAGAGGTACGGGGGGCAAATCGGGGTGTTGTGTGGGGGAAATAGCAGCAGCTTTAGGGCAAAAGTGCACTGACGTGTGAAATTACAGCCCATGGTGCTACATATTGTACCAGAAGCTGCCTCCCCAAAAACGGCAGAAACCAAAAGAGGAATCGTCCTCAAACTTGTCCAGAGGGCAGCTGGACGCAACACGGAGCCCATGGAGTCCGCAAACCCTTTAAATAACTATTATTATTATTATTATTATTATTATTATGATTGATATTATTATTATTATTATTATTATTGATATTATTATCTTTATTATTGATATTATTATCATTATTAACAGGGTTGTGTTTTTCAACAAATGCATAAATTCAAGTGAACTATAGGAGATTTCTTTTCACACCACGTTGGATATCTACTTCACACTGCATAAAAATCTGTGTAGATGCCATATATGCAAAGAAATGATTTTGAAACTATTATGCTGAAAAAACGTGCAGCTGTTTTAGCTAAATAGAAGTTATTTATAAACATTCAGAAGTTAATGTTAACCTCAGACTATTAAAGAAATGCTCAAAAATCTATGAATCTTAATGTTTTTCTCTTTGTTTCCTTTCGGATTGAGTTCTGCCGGAAGAGATTAAGAGTGCATAATACAGCTACAGTAGGTTTACCCTCAACCTTTGACCCGGCCAGCCCCGGCAGCATCAGCCTACCTGCCCGCCTGCCTCTCTGCCTGCCTGCATGAGCACAGCGGGCTGTGTAAGCTACTGTATGAGCGCCATCTACAGAGCGATGCTGCACACAGGCGGTGAGTGCATGATGATGATGATCATGATGATGATGATGGCCTACTGACTGACTCTCCCTCTGCAGGCTGCGAGCTCACCGTGCACACAATCTGTCTGACCACGAACAGTCAGGACATGAGGCGGTTTTTAGCAACTTAAAATTGTTTTTGCATCATGATGCAGAACTCATAACATGCAGAGATTTCGTTGCCAAAGCGTGTTTTTCAGACTGATTTTTGATCAGGAAGAATGCTTGCAAAAATACAACACATTTTCAAAATAAAATAGGCCTAGGTTTTTTTGCTAAAACTTTTTTTTTTAAATTTAAAATATGAAGAAGAAGAAGAAGAAGAAAAAAAAAACAAAGCTGTGATGTTGACATTTTGCACTTTGAACCAGGCTCACAAAGTTGTGTACTCAGCAGGAGTTTGCAATAATATTATATTATTATTATTATTATTATTATTATTATCATCATTATTGTTGTTGTTGTTATTGTTATTATTATATTTTGTACAAAAAGTCTATAAAGTCTATCTAAATCTTATTATTTCAGTTACAAAAAAATATGTAGCCTAGAAAATATATAATCATAATTGTTTCAAACGTCGTGTTTTAGTCTCCTCACTAACACTAAAAATTGAGCTCAAACACCAAAAAAAATCTTCCCATGTGAGTCACAGTCTCGTCATGTGTTTCTATTGGGAGTTCATATGAAAACATTTGAGAGGCGTCGCTTTAAACAACATAGAGCAGTCTGACAGTGCTTTACCTCTCTTCTACCCCCTGCCTTTAATTTCCTTGATTCTTCACCCCAAAGTCTCATCATTTCCCATTTCGTCTCCCTCCCCTTCCTGGCTGTCGGATGCAGGGACCTCCTCATTTGAGCTGCAGGTTTTTACGTGGGCGAATCACAAAGTGTTGGAATCTATTGCCTTTGTCTGACAAGTCATCCATCTCTATGCGAGGGGATCTGTGGGATGGAGGCAGGAGGGAGGGGAGGGGGTGATCTGTGGGACTGCAGCTTTTAGAAACAGACACACAAGGAGAGGGGTTTCATTCTCAGCCCAAAGCTTCGCTCAGGCACAGCCCATTCTGGAGGAGAGGGGGACGCACTGCTCTGTACTTCGCCGTGTCCATGTTGTTGTCATCTCCGCCCCTATCTGATTAAACCACAGAGCCCGCCCGTGCTCAACGCCGGCACAGGAGAGGGATTTTTCGGCCGCAGATTCCCGAGCGGACCCGTGGACACTCAGCAACTCTTTGTTTTTTTCCTCACGATGTCCTTAAAAAACAAACAGTGACCCGGTTTGAGTCAATGTTGCTGCGGCTGGTGCGCTCTGCACACGTGTGGGTCATGCTCTGCACCTGACAGCCCCTTCTTTCCGCCAGACTTTTGAGTTTAGACTTGAGCAGGAGGAAAACTTAGCGTCGCCCCAAGAAGTTGACCACTGCTGCAGCCCGCGGACTCTTCGCACACGGACTGTTTTTCACCAAATTACAAATCCTTGTTTTTTTTTTTTTACCCTTTTAAAGCTGCATCACCGAGGCGAAACGGCGACCTCAGTCGATTACCTTTCTTTCCTTTGCTATCCCATGGATATTCACTGCAAAGCAGACCCCTTCTCGGCGATGCACCGTGAGTATACTGAATTAGTTTGCAGAAAACAGGATTCCTGTGTTGTTATTTAAACTCCTGCAAGAACAGGATTGAAGATTTTTTTTGCAGTGACTGTGGTCTAATCACAAAACGCGAGGTTAGATATTTTTTATAGGTGCTTTTTTTAAAACAAGAGAGGTCATTAAAGGCTTGTTATTTTCCATCGTTTAATCACTGTGCTGAAGATGAACAGCTCTCAGATATTAGAAGCTTTCGTCATTTAAAAAAACAAACAAAAACTAAAACACACTGGAAAAGTTTTATAAGTGTCATATAAAATGGATATAGGTACGTTAATTTTGCTAATAATATAAAATAGAATAAGACGCAGAGAAAATCATGAGAGATGGCTGCTAAAATGTTTCAAAACTGGGACATTTCTGGCTTATTTGTAACACCACATGGGTCATTGAGGAGTTTAGTTTTAATTTGGTTTTTTTTCAGCAGTAAAGTGACTTCGTCAAAATTAAAGAGGTGCGCTCATTCAAGCGTTTATTTTACTAAACAGAAACTCCCCAATTTAAATACAAAGCTTTTATTACCTGTGAAATGGCAGCTACTTCAGAGAGACAACAATAAGGACACGTTGTGTGTAAATTGATGCAAACGTGTCACTTTATTTAAGCCGTTTCTCACTTTAAATTTTAGCAGTTAATAATAATTAAAAAAAAAAAAAAAAAAAGATAAAATACTGACGCAGCTGCTCCAACTGTTCATTTTCTTCGTGTTTTCTCCTCCATACGATATGGGTAAAGAAGACCCGGGCTGCGTGTAAATTATTGATCCCTCCTCATTCGCACCATCCGCGTTTGTAATATGAGTTATCAAAGCTCATTTTAATTATTTACAATAATTGTGCGAGGAAAATTAAACAGGTTGAAACCTAATATCTGCGACATGTGTTAGGCTGCAGTGGAGGAGGTGCTGCTGGAAAATATTACCTATTGCCAATGAACAGGGAGAGAGGAGTTTTATTTTTCATCTTTTGTATCACCAAAAGAGATATGAAATGTTTTAAATATTTTTGAAATGTGATATTTGTTTTATTTTATTTAAGTAAAAAATAGATATATTTGAAAGCAACACAACCGTATTAAATTTTACTCACAGACTTCCTAAATTTCTATCATGTTTGACTCTGCTTAATTATTAGTATTACTATTATTATTATTGTTCTTGTTGTTATTATTTCAGTTTTCATTAGCTATTGATTTTTAAAAAAGTATTTCTAGAATTCATTCAGCAGCAAATACTGTTATCCAAAATTAAAATGTGCGTGCGCGTGTGCCTTTATGTGTGCGTATGCAAGCACATTATACTCCGTGTATGTGTGCATTAATTTGATTTAATATTTTAGACTAAATTTTGAACATCTCAGAAACTAAAAGCAACCGAAATGAAGCGCCACGAGGAGAAAGCGTGTCATCTGCAGGTATGTAATGTTATGCTCCCCCTGTGCTGCTGTTGTGTCCCACGCAGGGCACGGCGGTGTGAACCAGCTCGGCGGGGTGTTTGTGAACGGCAGACCCCTCCCGGACGTGGTGAGGCAGCGGATCGTGGAGCTGGCCCACCAGGGCGTCCGGCCCTGCGACATCTCCAGACAGCTACGGGTCAGTCACGGCTGTGTCAGCAAAATCCTCGGCAGGTAAAAGGGGGGATCCACTACCAACAAGAGACCTATGTGTGTCAAACATCAATCTTCTATAGCTCGTATATGCGCACCCAGCTCTATTTCAGCCTCAGTCATCGGTTATATAGGCAGGTCATTTTTTTTCTTTCTTTCTCTCTTTTTCTTGAACACAGCAGTTCTGCGTCCGAGATTTTCTATCCATCACCTGCAGCCTTGCAAGAGAAAAGCATAATAATCACGAAATAAATTTTAGGAGGAGAATTTACAGCTGAGCATTAAGAATAAAAAATATCTCAGAGGAATATGAGGCTGTATTAATATTATAGGAGACTGTGATGGGGTCACTTGAAATCTGACTTTTCAGCTCTACAGACTTTGATATTACAAGCAGATTTGGAAAAACAACACGGTCTACGGCCACTATAAACTCACATTTGAGCATCATAATGCAGCAGAAAAATACCACAAATACACACTTTACGTTCCTATATTTTTCCATCAGTGTAAAAAGCCTGGTAAATTAGCTCTACATCATTTTTACTTCAGAGCACAAATGCTGTGAGATAATATTTTGAAATATATTTTTTTCAGCTATCAGAAGGCATTTCAGAGGTATTTCATTTCACACACACTGAATGTTTGTCACCAACATTTACCAATAGGTCATGGTGGCATGTCGTGCATGCTACTGTTAGCTCATGGAAACTGAAAATGAGGTCTAAACTGTGTTTTTACAGCTAAAACTGTCCTTTTGTTCTGTCCGTCTCACTGCTTATATTGTGTGATTTTAATTACACTGCTTTTTCGTCGCTTCACCTTCCAGCTGACACTCAATTAGGCCCATATAACAGCACTCCTCCACACCAATTAATAGATAAAGCCGCCATCATATTTGTAGGTTTAAAAAAAAAAAAAAAAATGTAAAAATAAATGTAATTGCAGAAGGCCGGCGGAGATTTGTTTCCACACAAATGATATTTAAGTCATCAATTAAACTGGATTGTTGAATTCAGGAGGGACCCATTCAAGAAACACTTACTCTGTCCCCATGCAGGTACTATGAAACCGGCAGTATTAAACCTGGAGTCATTGGTGGCTCCAAACCAAAGGTTGCAACTCCGAAAGTGGTGGATAAAATCGCTGACTATAAGCGCCAGAATCCAACAATGTTCGCTTGGGAGATAAGGGACCGACTACTGGCTGAGGGCGTCTGCGACAACGACACCGTCCCCAGCGTTTCATCCATCAACAGGTAGGTGAAATTGACAGTTTTAAAAATTTTCTTTATCTCATGAAAAGCATGCCGAATAGTTCCAAAGCGCGTAAAATATCTCCAAAACATAGCTTTTTTTTTTAATGTCTTCCTAAATGTGTGCATACATGTAAGCATAACTGTTAAATTGTGCAAAACACAAAAGAGAAATCAGCTGAGAAATTATGGGAAAATTCGTGCGTAAAAAGGACAAATCAGCTCTGAAAAAGAAGAAGAAGAAAAAAAGATTTTATCTTCATATAGTCAGTCCCAGCCGAGCATACCCGGGGTGGTCTCACGTGTGCAATTCAATCTCCTGTGCGGCCCTCCACAACACAGCCAGCGCGGGAGCTGAGGCTGCTGGGGCCACGAAGAATCACATCTGTCTCGATATAAACCGATCAATACCGCGTAACCAGATCCAGAGGCGGAGGGAAATACCCAACAAAGTCGTTCAATACGCGGACCACACTGCGACAGAGGCGGCGGCAGCAGCCTCTTTATTGCCAACCAATTTCTCTGTTTTCCAACACGGAGGTGAGCGCAGCGACAACACGTTTAATCTCAGTATGGCTGAACAATTCTAAATTAGTCCGGTTTTAATCACACACAATAATAATTATTATTATATTAATTCTAATTATTATTTTATCCGTTTTAATTAAAGTATAAGTAAAACATTTAGACAAAAACACGCGTCCTAACAGTGTTGATTTATGCGTAAATGGACTATAAAAGAGTTCCTGTTCCACTGAAGCAGCTAAAGCAGCAGACACCCTACACCTTCACCTTTCCTCAAGAAGCGGGACAGCAGTGGACAAAGTGTCTTTAGACAGAGGACGCTGGAGAAAAGCTCTAGTGCATGTGTGCAAAGTAAAAAAAAAAAAAGCCCCATAGTGCCTGCGAGTGATGAACTTTGGTTAGGAGGCACTGTTCCAGAGAGCTGGTCATCGGCATTACATTTTAATGAGCTGAAGAGAGTCTCATAACACATCCAGCTAAATGCAGGAGATGGATGAATCTTTGTAAAAAAAAAAAAGAAAAAAAGAAAGAAATATAATATAATATACAAGTTGTGGAAATTGTGATTTCAACAGGTCTTTTGGCACCATTTTCAGTTTTCACCTGTTGTTCCTAAAACCAAAATGTATTTAAAGGTGTTTGGAGGTTTTATGTTGTGCTATTGGAAAACATTTCTGACCATCTGCTTGGTTTGAGCTGCAGCACTATTAGGAGAAATGCTGTCCATGTTAGGAGAAACTAAGTTTGGCTGCACATTAATAATTAACATCAGAGCCTGTGACACAATGTGCAAAACTGTATATAATATTTTTTATTCTTTAAAGATGGCCTCACAAATCACAGCAGAATAATCAGCAGGTTTCACTCTTGAACTGAGCTCAAAATTAATTTTAGCATTGAAGAAAAAAGGTTAATTGATATTTGTTTTACTGCATATTAAAAATTTACACAAGTGTTTTATAAAATCTAAACTTGACTCAATAATTCACACAATATAATCTGTTTTAAATGTCTCAGGTTGCTTTTATTTCTTATACCTAAAGGGAGGATTGGGAAAGATGTGGAGGAGGGAGAAAGTGAGGAAGAGAAAGAGGCAGGCAGAGGGGAGAGAGACACAGTGGACCTCTGGTGGTCTCTGTGGTTAAGGGGCTGACCTCTGCTCTGTTGACTAAAGAGGATGTCCTGGCTTTAAACACATTTTTCCTGCATGAATTATTAAAGATTACACAGAGACTGGGTTGCACTTTGTTTTGTTGCCGCAGAGAGGAGTTTCCACCCATTGCAACATGCCCAGTGGACAGAGGAGTACCCAGAAGGTCCTAAGCGGCTTTCAATCATATTGATCCACATTTTAATCTTTTTGGGGGGATTTTTTTTTTTTTTTTTTTTTTACAACAGCCAAACACCAAAGTCGTTAATTCACCCATCCAAATTGCTTATTCAATATCAACAACATAGACTTGAAACAAAGTCCTTGAATTTATGAGGCTCCCTCGAGTCATGAGGTCAGATAACTGTTGTGGTGAGATGTTAGAAATTCAAATAAAATATTGATGTGTGTTTTCTGGAGGAGGCTGCTAGCCTTTGTTGCCTTGCCTGAAGGAGAGAGTATGGAGGACACATGAGATAGTGAGGGGAATGAAAAGAGTGTGATGTACATTTTTTTTGCCCCCGAGGAAGTTAACCCCGTAGCTGCCTGATTCACTATTGATGGCTCATTGCTGCATGTGAACGCCTCATCTGCAGTCTGTAAAAGTCTGTTTTTGTCACACCTCTCTAGCGAGAGGGCTTCCATGTGGGGATTTCTGTCGGTACACAGCACTGCCTGTTATTCAATGATCTCACATTCGTCTGTCAATCAAAAGATTACCATAGTCATGCTTAAATGTAATGCGATCATGTCCCATAAGAGCTAAAGCTGCGCTTGTGTAAATCCCACTGTACCTTTACAACAATCCTCAATTTTACAAGTGTAGCATTATCTCTAAGGCCTCGTGTTTTTGTCATCCTTACAGTTTCCAGATTACTGTGACATTTTTTGTTATTTTTTATACCTATTTATTCCAAAATGCACCACAGATTAGAATACATTGGATGTGGCTGTGGTCTCAGGTTGGGCCAATAAGACACTATTGCTTTCCTGTCACATATAATTTATAGATCACCATTTGCATTTGCTGTTCCTCTCCACCATTCGTCGTCAACTTTTTTTTTATCCCGGAGTCCAAATCAATAGGCTCTGATCCTCAGTGAGCCTGGAGGATTCCTGTGTGCCACACTGAGAAACAAAAAGACCAAAAACTACAACAGACGCTACAGGGAGGAATAAAGAAATGAAATGGAGAAAAGTGAAGATAGAAAGAAGGGAAGAAAGAGCTGAGGGGTTTGGAAAGACAGTAAAAGTACAGTAAAACAGAGAGCACATTGGACAGTGGAGTAGAAATGAGAAAAGGGGGATCTGGAGAGAGAGGAGTGTAAGCTCAGATTTGAGAGAGTAAAGAGAGAGCGAGGAGAAAAGAGGGAGTGGGGAGCAGGAGAGGGAGATTATTAGAGTTGGCCAGGTAGAGCCAGTGAAGCTGATCATTGAGGTGAATTGATGTGATTTCATGCTTTGTTTGCAAGATCATTCAGACCAAAGTGCAATGAAGACTTTCCCGCCACATCACATCTTACTGGTATGGGGACTTTATCATATTTCTAACCTCAGAATCCAGCTAGATTGAATCCACAATCTCAGGGGGCAGCCCCTATTCAGCCTCACACAGGAGCACAGAGATTGCCCCTAAAGCCCAGAGATTGGCTATTTTGTGACAGGGGCCTGAATATGAGGATACAAGTGCCCCCAAACGATGGAGCACTTGTACATGCACGGGCGTAAGTGGACGTGATGTGCCGTGTTTAAGTGTCCCGGGGCGGCCGGGCTGGTGTGAAATCTCCATGCTCTGGAAGCAGTATTGATTGATCCGTGTCTGTTGTTCACTTTACCAGGATTATCCGCACCAAAGTCCAGCAGCAATTCCACCCGTCCCCTGACGGATCTGTTACGCCACTCTCCACACCCGGCCACACCATAGGTGAGCGTGAATGAGGCCACACACAGATTACAGCACAGTCAAATGAGCCAGAAACTGGAGGAAAACACCTAAACATGAACACATACGTTTTTTCACACAAGCTAACTCAGCTTTCTCCATCAGTGCCCAGCACCGCCTCACCCCCTGTGACCAGCGCCTCCAACGATCCCGTAGGATCCTACTCCATCAATGGCATTCTGGGTATCCCCCGCTCCAACGGCGAGAAGAGGAAACGAGACGATGGTAAGGGAGACACAAAATCCCCTTTGTTTCCCATCCTTTTAATTCTCTCCATCACTCGTCTCCTACATTTTTTTTCTCTCCTGTGTGTGAAGAAGATGGCATTTATGACAGCGCTGCAGCCAAGTGTGTTTCTGTGTGCTGTCTCCAGTGACTTGTTATGTTGTATATCAGGCAGGGCGAGTGTTGAGAGAGTGTTGCGATTCAATCAGCTTTTTGATGCCCTGCGTTTTTACCATACGCCTACAGAGCTGCATCTCAATTTTATACCATGCTCAGACGTACTGTAGATATCCCATATAGCTGTCATACAACTCTAATCCCCTTTGGCAAGGCATCAGGGCCGCTGCTCTTTTATAATGTATCAAAAGGCAGAAAAAAGAAGATCTGTTGTGAATCTCTGCCTTGCTTTCAATCAGTTAAATTCAGACATTTTTGCACTATATAGATACATTTTCTACTGATTTTATTTCATTCTGAATAGCATTAAAATGTTCAATAATAAAGTATTTTTTTACACTACCAGGACGAGAAAATAGACCTAGAAATGCTCAAAGATTAAGAGGAAGCCTATCCGGTCCAAGCCAGAATTTCTCATTCCTAGGCGAGAGAGTGGACACACACCGCCTCAGGGCTAATAGATTATCGGTTTTGCAAACAATTGGCTTTTTTAATGCCTATGAATTAACATGTCCCCGGTGGAGGCCTGAACAGGTGTAGGAACAGACCGGTGGAGGCAGGGAGGGGGCTGCCCGTGTGTGTGTGTGTGTGTGCGTGTGTGTGTGTGTGTGTGTGTGTGTGTGTGTGTGTGTGTGTGTGTGTGTGTGTGTACACTGTTTTGAGGTGGCTGATGGGATGAATTGGTTGAAAATGATCTCAAAGAGCACTCATCAAAACAGGCCACTTCCTTCTTTTATGTTTCTGTCTCTTTAGTTCTCTGGAGTGGCAACCACTTGGATGGAAGGAAAATAGGACATTGTAAGTTGAAGTTAGCAACCTTCTCTTTTGCTTTGGTCAATCAGATCACAATACTTTCCTCTCAATTACTGTTTCTTTATTTTAATTTGCTCTTCCAGGGGTATGAGTTTATGGGGACGAGGCGAGGAAGATTTTCCAATAAATAATCTCCTGAGAAATTAAAATAAATTAAGCTAAAGTGACTGTGGAAAATCATATTTTCCATGTAATGGCATGCAGTTCAATATACAGTAATGCACAGTGTAGCTTGTTTTGACTTGTTACTAGGTAAAGATAGCGGTGGATTTTCAAAAAGATGCAGTTAATTGACATCATTTTTTAAATAATTTGAAACATGGAATTTCCCCTTAATTTGGATCGTTATGTCAAGTGACCCACTGCAGACCTTATAGAAATATATTTATGCTAATTTTCAATTGCCCACATTTTTCAAACTTTTAAGAATTGTCTTATTTATAAAACAAAGCTGCAGGCACACACTGCAGGGAATTACCTGCTAAAATCTTAACATTTCACCTAGTCAGACAACTCAGTACATACTTCAGTAAAAAAAAAAGGGATGTAAGTGAATATGTTCATTAAAACAAAGGGAGATCTGGTGCAGCAGAGACTTTCATGTTGTTTTATGTTCTACAAATGACTCTCTAGACTCTGTTGCATGTCTGTAAACTGATCAAAGATTATACGCGTCGCACATTTTTGTGCTTATATTTTAATAATTTGACCGTAATGAACATAAGAAAAAGCATTGCACAGTCCTTGTAGCATTGGTGTTGTGATGGTGTTGGCGCATGTGTGTGATCCCGGTGTGGCTGAAGTCAGCGGTTGCCCTTTGAGGAAGAAAAAGGTCCCCATTACTGGAGGGCTGTAGAGATAATGTAGTGTGACACGCGTTATGTACACCGGGTCCCCGTAAGACGAGCTTCAGGGACAGAGGTGCCATAAGAGCCATTAATCTGTCCTTGTCATGTGTTATTGCAAATTAAAAGTAGCATGTTACACTGGACGGCTTCAAGTGAAGATGGGAGGAGGTGAAAGAGAGATGGAGGGGCGGTGGAATGAGAGGGAGAGAGAAAAAAAGTGGGTTTTATGAGGGGAGGAGGGAAGAAGGAGGTCCTGGCAGCTTCAATGAGAGTTGAGCAAGAATTAGTTTTAGGATTTGTGCATGCATATACACACCTATGCGTGGAAATGTGTGCGCTAAGTGTTTGTAACTCTGTGGCTTCAGATGCTCCTCACACGCTGAACATAGTGACATTTAAAAGAATTTGCAATTCTGCAGAGAAAAGCTATTAATTCACAAATTAACATCTCCCCCCTCTCCCCTCCCTCTATCTTGGATGTGCAAGCTATCGAAAAGACAAAAGAAATAGCCTTAAGGGGGGAAAAGAGAGAGTCTCAGCCCTATCTGTGGAGAGATTGGTTTGCATGTCTGCAAGCAGCGATACCAATTATGCCAGTGCTGGGAGAATGCGTCTCAATGCGCACCCCCTCCTTTGCCCCCCCACAAACCCCCCTCCTCCTCCTTCTCCCACCACCATCACCACCACCACCGCCACCCCACCCCGAATCTATCCATAGCCAGATTTATTTGTGTATCTCATTACAGGAAATGGAATGTTGTTCCTGCCAAATGCATTAATAGTGAAGTGGGGAAATTAGCCTGTTGTACAGCATGCTCTCACTCAGTCATTTAAACCTATGGTGGAAGTGGAAGCCAAGAAAAGGCAGAGAGGATTGGGTGACAACTGCTGTGTGATTGTAAAATGTGTATTACAGTGCGAGAAGTCCATGCGCTCTTTTAAAAAGTTTCCAGTCGTTTCACGAAGATGATTTTTTAGCTAATTGTTACGTGTGACACACCTGCTCTAGTTTGTTCTCTTTTTAAAGGATTTGTTGGAGCTGCAGCTTTTATGTAAATCCAGTGTTTTCCAAGTCTTAGCACACAGTAACAGGCAACTCCTGACCTTGCTGCTGTATGCACGCAGGTTGATATGACCTAACTGTATGTTTCCCTCATTGCTGGCATCCTGGATGGAGCCCAGTGGAGCTCTGGGGAGGACAGGCAGTAGGGAGCCAGAGTGATAAATTAGATGGAGAAAGCAAAGGTCATAACTTGTGATTGTAGCGTGGGTGTGGGATGAGTGTAGAAGGAGCTGATGAGTGTGTGAGCGGGGAGAAGAAAAAAATATGGCCTAGCAGGTTGTTCGTTCATGACATAAAAGAATGATCGAGTCATATCAACCTTGCTCAATAGCTTGAGGAAAAATGAATGCAGTCGCTGTTTTGATTTGTTCAAATTTGATATTTGGACCTTTTGGAGATCGTCCGGTGTGTATCTTTTAACACATATGACCCGTTTGTGGAGTTTGAATCAGTTAGTGTATGGATTTGAACCTGGGCGTACACTGGTTGGCTAGTCAAGCCAATCCATGACAATGAGTCAATAGAGGATCACTTTAGAAAATAAATGCATCCAGAGCGAGACAGAAATAAATGGAATCATGAGCACCATGATGGCCCTGATGGGTTGTGTGTGAGAGAGAAAAGCCCAGGTTTGAGAGGGGCCACAGAGCGTAACATAGAGACAAGAAGCTGTTAGGGCCCCGACAGTAGAGGAGCACACAAAAGGGTCCACACTGCATTTCTCCCCCTCCTCCTCCTCCTCCTCCTCCTCCTCTGCTCTATGTCTGTCCTTCTTTCCCTTCAACATTTCATTTCTGCTCTTATCATTCCCCCTCTTCTTACCAAGTCTTGCCGGGTTAACCATTTGCATTCAACAACATGGCTGCTCGAGACCCTCACGTATAGTTGTAAACAGTATACAATGAGATCCGTCACAAAAAATATAAGGAGCGGGAATTCACTCAATGGAGAGGAATCATGTCAGAGAAAAGTCAATTACGGACAGCGATGCCGAGAATTAATGGAGCGATGCATTACTCAGCTTGAGGAGGGAGAGAAAGGCAAGAGAAAAGAGGGGATACGTTAATTGCATTTCCACAAATACTCGCCACACAGGGTGGCAACGCTAAACGGCAGACTGGTCCAGAGTAGGGTAGAGACGAGAGCAGAGGAGGACAAAGAAAAACAAGAGAAGGGAATGGAGTCAAGCTGAAGAGAGAGACAAAATGTCCTTCTTTTCAAATAATCTTTTTGTCCTAAAGTACTCATTTTTTACAGAACAAGCAGGAAACAAGATTATCTAAAATTGTTGTCAATGCAAACAAACAAGTTTGCAAAAATAAAGTTTGTGGTGCAGCAATCTTTTTTATCCAAAAGACTTATTTCAGGAATGCATTACAATAGCCTCACTGTGCAGGTATATATTGATTTTATAATATAATGATTTTTGCAGTGAGTTTTACACAAGATACAAATCCATTCATTTGGCGGACAGTTATATCCAAATCAGCTTTTTTTTCCTACCACAAACACCAATCTGGAGCAGTTCAGTGTCTTACTTAAGGACCCTTTGACATGTTGACAAAAGTAGCCAGGAATCAAATAACCAACGTTGCAATTAAAGGCCATCCTCGCTCCACCACCTGATCAACAGCCGCCCTCTTTTTAATTCTATAAACTTACAAATTATATCCAAACAGTTGTGCTTTTATTTATTTAGCTATTATAAACTTTCTGCATCCGCCTGGATCAGAGAATTTAAATGAAAATAAATAAAATAACTAGAGTGCTTCAAAAACACTATTGAGGCAGCCTCAGTGCTGACACTGAGAGCAAACATCAAATAAGCATCACTATGCCTGCTGACAGTCAGTACACTGGTTGGTGGTGCTAAATCGAATTAATAAAGCTCTTAAACACGCCACAACATAACAGGATCTTAACAGCCTTGGCAGTGTTGCTGCCTCTCTCCCTCTCTCTCCCCCACCCCACCCACCTCTCTCCTTTCCGCTTCACAGGTTTCATAAATATAGCTAGCTTACAGGGAAGGAGTGTTCACCCTCTGGGTATACCAGTTTGTTTGCGCGCTCTCTCTCTCTTTTTTTTCAAGCATAACTGCATTTTTAAAAACATCAACAAATGATCCACAATTTGCAATAGCATCATTTCACCTATCAGCAGAGGACTCGCAGCCCCTGATCTAGGAAACCCTGTGTCATTGATTTACGGAGAGAGCCAGGCGGTGTGTAGGAATTCATTTGCCTTTCAAACAAGCCCCCACCTCTACTCTCCGCTGAGTTATCTTATCAGAGGGACAGATGAGATGAAAGAAGGACATAAAGTGCCACCATGCCACTGCAGGACGTTAACATCCCCCTTAGAGACAAAACAAAACAGAACAGCTTGTGATACCACTGTGGTCTGTTTTGCAGTAGCTACTGTCATTGGGTAATGCTGCATGTGTGTGTGTGTGTGTGTGTGTGTGTGTGTGTGTGTGTGTGTGTGTGTGTGTGTACAAATGGCTGAAAGTGCATGAGTGTGAGTAATAGTTAGACAGGGATCATAAATAAGAAGAGCTTCAGTTTTATGTCCATTTGTTGAGTTCAACTTTGGGGCTTTGAGTTGCTAAAGTAAGAGTTAACTTAAATTGTTTGAATGCATCACTATGAAATATAAAACTTTTGGAGGTCAAACAGCATTCGTTTGCTTGAGCTGATCAAAGAAAATATTTATCAGAAAGTGCATCGCTTCAGGGGTTGATGTGTGAATGTCACCATTGGAGAGGCTTGTTTTTTATCTTGGTTTGTCTCCTCACACTTTGGTGTTAAAACCAAGAGATGCAGTCAGCTGGTGCTGTGGGAGTGATAAGAGAATACCTGCTGAGACACCCAAAGGGGTTGAAGAAACACTGGGAAAATGAAGCCAGTCAATGAGACACACACACACACACACACACACACACACACACACACACACACACACACACACACACACTCACTCACAGACACGATCTGACAGTCGGGCTTCACACTCCACTTGACACGCTGACTGTCAAAGGATGAATCTGATTTATTGCAGCTATCTTATGATATATGTCAAACATGAAGCTCTAATGGCGATTTCTGAAAATAAATGATTTAGTATTATTTCTGTTTAAAGGCCGAATCAGTAATTCTTTGACCACATAAATCTGAAATATATTTGCATACTGAAGAGTTAGAGATGAAAAAAATCTGCGATTAAAATTTAGGCCTGTCTTTAAGCCTTTACATGTGTGAACACCACAAAGTGTTGCTAATATAGATTTCGTTGTTGTTTATTGTTAAAAAACCTGTCAATCAATTAGCAGGTTCCAAAATTTTAATTTTTCTAGTGAATCTTTTGTTTAAATTTAAATCACATAAAAGTGCACCAAAAACTATTCCATGATGGGAATTTATGTTGTTTTGCAGTTCAAAAGGCCTGATTAAGTGTGTGAGTAGGGGGTGCTGAGTATAAGCATGCTCCTCCATAGTGAATGACAAACACTTGCTATTGATCGAGCTTGCCTCTTTTCTCAGACCAGCTGATACGAGGTAATTAATGACTCCATTTTCTTCTGTACCACAGACAACAATTGAGTTTCATACAGCAACACTAATGCTGCAACCCCAACCCTGCACCCAAGGGAGCTGTTTGGAAAAAAAGAGTCTGTGCTAAAATATTCAGTTAACTGATGGTAGGAGAAACGTATGTGGCAGGAGAAAAAACTGATTCCTTCATAAATGTTACACAAAGCTAAAGTCAATATATTTTAGCAGTGAAACACACATGTACACACCCTACCACCTACACACACTCATACCCAATTGCAGTCCTCTATTCCATTCTCTCCATGGATCTATTTCTTTGTGCGAGTCGGGTTCATCCTCTGGCCTCAGCCATTGAAAAAAGGTCAAGCAGCCGAGCAGAATGGCAATAACGCCCCTGAAATGGTACCATCAGTGGAACATGATTGATCAATTGAATTCCATAGCACAGAAAAATGTGGGATTAAGTAGAGTATTATACGCACAATGAGTTGAGGCATGATGTTCATTCCAAGTTCATTTCGCCTCCCTCCTCTGCTGGCGGATCAGGCAATCAATAGCGGCCTTGCATATCATATATCACCGCTGGCTCGCCCAGGAGAGAACATAATCTGCTGCAAATTTAGAATGACAGATTTGTATGGGAGCTAAAGCCCTCATCCGCTGTTGGCGGCGGGGTATAGGGAAGAAGGGAGGGTGGCGGGAGGCAGGGAGTCGAGTGGAGGTTCCTGGGATGCTGGCTGGAGGTTTTAGCTGCAGATTTTTTTTTCTTCTCAGTGTTCAGGACTTGATGAGCGAGCAGAGGGAGAGCTGCAGCGGCAGCGCTGGGCTCCCTGGCCGAGTTGATAGGGTCAGAGATCAGGAGAACGAGGGAAGCATAGGCTCATTTGTTTATATAGAGTGTGACCGTGTGAGGAAATGCATACGCTTGCCCTCGATGCCCCGTCCTCATTCGGCCCTGAGTGCCGTCCCCACTCCATTCTGTTTCCAGAAGACAGGCAATATGTGGGGGATGGAAGGAGAGAAAGAGAGACGGAGAGAGGGAAGGGTAATATGTTCAGGAGGAAATAGTACAGTTAAATAATGGCCCTCCATTTCCCGCTGGCAGAATGAGAGGCTCTGTATGTAATCGCCAGCCCTACTTTCTCCTCCTGAAATACACGCTCTCCCTTACAAGTATATATTTGCACTGAAGGTAATCCATCAATTACCATAGACCTATCACATGATGACCGTGCTGATGGTGGCCACGAGGAGAGGTGGCGGTGGAGGGGGAGGCAGAGAGCTGCTTGAGTGAGTGTGTGAGAGGAAGAGAGGGAGAGGTGATGAAAAACAGAGAGGGAGATAAAAGGCAGACATGCTGGTGGGTCTCCCTGAATTTACTACTGCTCCTCATGTCATCACTCTCGCACCCGTTGAGCTAAAAAGAAATGCTTATCTCACATTGCTAGCCTGCTAGAATAATAACAGGTTAAAAGACTGGAGCTGTGCCCTGATGCAGACTGTTGTCGCTCTTCTCTTCTTCCTCTCCCTCTTTCTCTAGATGGCTCTGATGGCTCAGGCCCGGGCAGCGACTCTCAGGGCAGTGTGGAGAGTTTAAGGAAGCACCTGCGAGCGGACGCCTTCACCCAGCAGCAGCTGGAGGCCTTGGACCGTGTGTTTGAACGTCCTTCTTACCCTGATGTCTTCCCCACTTCAGAACACATCAAACCTGAACAGGTTGGCCACACAGTTTTCTTTCAACACAGAAATTCACAGCACAGCCTGCACTGATGTCCTGGTTTCTTGTCCTTAAGTTAGCCAACAATCAAATATTTACATTGAGTTTTAACATTATATAGAGCAGTAATTCCCAACTGGTCCAGTCCTGTAGTCCACATTTCTCTGTAGTCATTAGTTAAATATATAATAATATTATAAATTACCACATTTTCCACTTTATTTCACAATATGTAAATGACATCTTGGCTTAGAACCCAAAAAAATTAAACATATTGTAATAATAAACCTAAACGGCACTTCATATAAAAACTCTGTACCAGAAATGCACTGTACTTCAAAATCAAGTGTGTTCTTTACAATCTTGACATTTTCACAAATCATTTGTGGTGACCATCATCCGTGACCCACTTTTGGACCATGACCCACCAGTTGGAAACCACTGATATAGAGAATAAAGTGGCACACATGCTGACACAGGTGACAAAAGAGCCATGCAACTTCACCTGCAAGCCTGCAGCCTATTACAGCGGATAACCTTTATTTACATTCATTAGACTGTTAAACAACAAGAGACTATTAATTTTTCCATTGGAACTCTATGTGGGTGCCCATGCAGCCTTAGCAGTGCCCTAATTGAGTTCATTTTCATCTCTGTGCGATCGCGGGGAATTACAGCGGCGATAAATCAGAGGGACAGCCCCTCAGCCTGCTATACAGCCCCTAATGCAGCTAATTACCAAAGTGATTTCTACGGCAAGATCAATACCAAAACGAATTGGAAATGACTTGCAATCACAAAGAGTGGAGGAGAAGGTATTAAAAAGGCGAGAGGAAGGTGGAGGAGGGGGGAGAAAAACGGCATCAGAATGGTCCAGAAAAATCAGTTTTAATTTAATGTAATATTAATCAGGCCGCTTTCCACTCTTTCTGTGCACCTCCTTTTTTTCTCTCTCCCAGTTTCCAACACCCCCTCCTTTTCTTAAACTGGTGAAAAGGTGGGATATTAGGCTATTAGGGGCTTGTCTGGTGTCTGCGTCAGGGCATTAAAAAGCCATTTTGAAGAGGCCAGGCTGAATAGGCCTCATCCCTCCCACACTTCTGGCAGCCATGTGGTCAGGTCATTCAGGCCCCTCTGTGCTTGCCACTCGCCCTCCGCCCCAGCCCTGCCCAGCCCTGCCCACAGCCCATCTGCATGACAAAATGGCTCTTGTGCTGCAGAGGCCCAGCGGAATAGAGAGGAACATCCAGCCTAGTGCCAGGGAACAGTTGTAAGCAGACAATTAGAGTTTATCTGGGATAGAGGCAGACAAGACTGGGGTCACCAGCTCGCCCCTCTGGGACCCCCAGTCCCATTGAGACAAACAGATGCACACACGCACTCTGACACAAACACACAAATGTGTGCACACACACTTATCCTTTCAAAGAAGAAGATCTTGGGTCAGGAAGTGTCATCTCATTAACAAACTGGAATCATCACAGCTGCTTCAGAGTCTTAACCTGAGATTAAAGAAAATAAATACTAACAGATGAGTGGTAGTTGATCCTTGCATGAAGTTTTCTGGTGCAAGAGAAAATGTAAAATGTGAAAGATGGCTGCAGCCGCACAGTATCACAGTTATAAAGATATGCAATGAAAACCTCCAATATAAAGTAAAAAACACTAATAAAAGTATGAAAGGCGTAAAACAATACTCACTATTTTAGCATTTTATAAACCCAGTTTTATGTGTTCATCCTAGAGGCGAAACACAAAGGTTGATTTTGAGGTTGTACTCCCCTTTAAAAAACCACACCACATGTCTCTCCTGTAACAAAGCCCTGAATGTCTCCTCCCTTGACTGGTCACAGGGATGACTGCAGTGGAGCACAAAGAGCCAGCTGACACCCCGTCCTTTCACTCCTCTCCCAATCCCTCTCTCATCCCTCTCTCCCTTTCTGCCTTCTCCACAGACAAGCCCTAATGCATGCATACATCATAGGTCTTGGTAAAGCATGGGGAGCGGGGTCGGGACGGGTTGGCGAGGAGGGGGAGTGTTGGTGGTGCTCACAGAATTCACAGGAAGTATTCAGACGGAAACACAGTGAGAGGATCACAGACAGCTTCCTCAGATACACAAGGGGTTTCCTTCAGACACATTTCATATAAAACTGAAAAAGGACCCTAAATCTCACACCCAAAGCGCTTGCATGAAGTGCATGAGTGATATTAGCCAGATCATGACTCAATCTGGTGGAAATTATTTAATAAAAAAAGTCTGACTCGCCTTCCTCACGCATGCATTTGTCCACTGACATATATTTGCATTTGTTGTGTATTTGTCCACAGGCGAATGAGTACTCCCTCCCATCCCTGAACGCTGGCCTAGATGACGTGAAGCCGAGCCTTTCCACCAGCGCTAGCTCCGACCTCGCCTCCAGCGTCTCCCAGAGCTACTCTGTTGTGACAGGTACAATCTAACTCACGCTAGATTGATCCCTAAAAGAATACACACAGCTGCAGCAGGTCAAAGACATCTGCAGCGAGGTGGTTGAACTTGGTGTTAAGAACACAAATACAGTGTATGTAACTGTGCCATATTGTTTCATGATGTCCTCCTAACTGTTCTCCAACAGTTTTTTGTAGTGAAAGTAAAGCCAAGGATTTTGTACTCATGATTATAGTACATCTTAACATACGGTAACACATTTTTACAAATTCCTCCTTGCCGCATCACACCAGCCAAGTCAATCTGATGAACTGTTTTCCAAATTTTACTCATTCCTCATCCCCCTGATAAAAAACAAATCAGTCTAATTCAATCCCATAATTACCAACATGTGCACACCGTTGCAGCTGTTAAAGATGGGAGCAGCTGACAAAGGAAACTATAATGCACCTAAACTCACTGAAGATACACCTTGTACTGTCATTTCACACCCAGATTACACTTTAATTCACTTAATAATACTGATAATGCTGATAGTCACTCAGTTGTTTGTGCCCTCACTTCTAAGCTGTTATCTTCACGGATTAAAGTATTAAAATATTAAAAACTACTGATTAGAATGAACTTTTTATAACAGTTTCTCTAAGATGGCCAACTTTGACTGCGTATTGTTAAAAGTCATCTTGATGTTGCATCATTATTGACTCATCAAGGTTTTGACGGTCCCTTCCTTATGTTGCTTACATTTTCCAGTCATATTAAACTCTTACCAACAAATGAAAAAAAAGCTCTTTCTGGCCACTCTGTATTTATTTCTGAGAGACAGAGCGAGGCGATATATCATCTGAGCCCATTAAATCCTACAGGCCTTTCACACGCTGCTCCTAACTGGCTATTGTGTTGGCCCGGATTGGCCCGCTAACAGATTGACTAGGAGCACTTCTCATAAGAGACAGCTGCTGTTCTCGCCGCGACACGACGTTGTCATCAAAGGCTATGATAGCCTGTTGATTGACAGCGGCTGGAATGGTATCGTGGCTGGCTGGCTGCCTCACGCTGTGGAGAGGGAGAGAGAGAGAGAGAGAGAGCGAGAGAGAGAGAGACCCAGATACAGATGAAAGAAATTACAAGTTTTTTTTCTAACTGCTGCTGTTTTCAATAGTAACTTCCACTGAGAGCCAACAGGTAATGGCAAGTGCGGTGTATTGAATATCTTGTCGTATTAACTATCTGTATCATATATCCCACACTGACCCTATGGCTTCTTTTGCTCTGCTGTCGAGGTTGATGGCCGCCTGCTTAATTGAAATGTTGTTTCAGTGTGGCTGCTGAGGCTCTTTCCCAGGAGAGGTTAGGTTTACTGATGGCCACACAGAGTAATATGCCAGTCTTTTAATAAAACACCCATAATTATCCAGCGGGCATCAAAGTCAATGAGTCCACTGTGTGTGTGTGTGTGTTTGTGAGTGTGTGTGTATGTGTGAGTAAGTAAAGAGGAGGACAGCATGATTGAAAACTTGCAGTGGCCCTTCTCAAATGATCCCTCCAGTCCAGCCCCAGACCCAGACACAGAGCTATGGGAAAAGAAAGACCCCTTTTTTATTCCTGAATATGTGGGAGGTAGATTTGCCCCAGAAAGTTGGGCCTCAGGAGAAGAAAGGTGTGTTTTTGTCTTTTATGCTGGGCTCCTCCTATGAAAGCGGTCTCGCTCTGGGGAGCACACTCATAGCAGGTGGCCTTCAAGCCACCTGGGGGCTGGGGGCCCCCTAAAGCGATACATGTGAGGGCCACAGATTGCATAATGAGGAAGAGGAAAACTTTTCTCAGAGTGGAATATGACAACATGCTTTAGCACAAGCGATATAAAATGTGTCTGAGTATTTTGAGCATCAAATTAAACTCAGAAGTAATATCCAGAAAGCTTTTATTACTTAATTTTAACGACTATGCAAAGTAATGCATGAAGCATTTGATTGGGTGTAGGTTGTTACTGCATAATATTATTTTTTCTGCCATTAGCAAACCCTGTAAATAGGAATGTATGCCAAGGCTGAAAAATGCTAAATTACCTTCCTCACTTAGGCTGGGATCCAATTATCAATAAATTATGCTCTCATACTGGATGGAGCTACGAGATTATATTCATTCTTTAAATGTTTTCTGCTCCCAATTAAAATTCATACAGTTATTGATCTTGTTGATTTTTATGTCCTGGAATTTGCATAATCTATTAAAGATGAATGATTAATGAAGTGCTCAGTTTTGCGTTCCAAGGGCGCTACAGCAAAAGCAATGTCGGCCATCTTTTGTGTCCTCTGTTTACCCTGATGTGTGAAAGAGACGGTTACCTACAGTAGGAAGGAGGGCTGCAGCCAAATCAGAGAGAGATTCAGGTCACTGAAAAGCACTGCTGGGATTTACAAAAATGATTTTCCTTTTTAGATTTTAAACATGTAAATTAAAGTCATTAATGTTACAGTTTGGTAAAAAAAAAAAGAAAAAAGAAAAGGAAAACAAGAGGAAACTCTTAACCTCTCTTAAGAGAAGCACAACAGATGAAGCCTCTTTATAATTTGGAAGGTATTAAATATTAAATATTAAATGTCACAGTTTTGCTTGCATATCCAACTGGGTTAAAAGTAAAAAGGGGAA
Organism: Plectropomus leopardus; assembly: GCF_026936395.1. Lineage (NCBI taxonomy): Eukaryota > Metazoa > Chordata > Actinopteri > Perciformes > Serranidae > Plectropomus > Plectropomus leopardus. Next base: position 16,316,732 of record NC_142188.1, on the reverse strand, counting down.
CTTTGTTTCTAATGTGTAGAAGCTGTAGAGTACTTGTGTGTGCGTCTGTGTCCAGAGGAAGAACACTGTGAACTGTTCAGTGCGTCCACGGATAGAACATGTCACGATTAACCCCTGGTCACTGGCTCTAATCCAACATTAATGTGTCTGCAGTTTATTCTGAAGAGAGTAAGCAACATGAAGTATCCTGTAGATCCAGTGCATCTTGACTTTAGTTTTTCTTTCCCTTTATATGTGGAACAAATGATAAAATTATATTGTGGTTACTTATCGGTAGTTAAATAGGGTTACACCCTATGAGAGTGCAGTAGTCCGTGCGAAAGCTGGGCTCCATAATCACTCTCACCAGAGTCTGTGGGGAGGCTGGGTGTAAATGGGCACCCCTCTGACCTACTAAAATTCAAGCAGATGCGAAGATCTAACTTTTTTTTTTTTGTTTCTCGTTATATCTGCTATCTTTCCTATCTATTTCTCTCTCTCCCTATGAGTGAAAAATGACAACACAGTACAGATGAGGTGGGAAAAAAACCCACAAAAAAACGCTGCTTTATTTCTGATTCATTTCTGCTGAAATGCTCACCACACTCTGAGCCACTTTTATGACTTGGCAGTACCAGTCATTGTCTGCTGGGTGGCAAACAACAAGCAGCCACCTAACCTGCAGTGCCTGGTGTGTGGCCTGGTGACAAACGGCATGTCTCAGCTCAGTTAACGCCTGCAGCCCCCGAGCGTGGAAATTAATGTTTATATCACCCTCCGCAATAGCGCGCTAACCTTTGAGCACACATTTGATAATGAATGACTTTAAACCTGCGGAAGGGGAATTCAAGCCATTTGGCCCTGCAAATATTCTTTACTCACAACTGGATACAGCCTCTGACAGTTGTTCTGTTGTTGTTTTCTGGTGTAAGCTGTTATAAATGACCACCTCTACAATGTAGGAGCTACGTAAGTTTCACTGTGATCTTGATACATTCTGTAAAAATGAAGAAGTTCTCTGCAGATTGAGTGTCAGCTTTTGAAAACAAGCTGGTAAATGTTTTGCGCTGCAAAGTTCCTCTGTGTACGTTTAAAACTGAAATGCTCACTTGAGAAAAGGCTGTTGTAGCTATATCTGGACGCATCACTCCGAGGTCCGTTGTAGGTTCTTAACAGTCCATTTTTATGGTTGATGGGGTCTGCAGACGTGGTATCAGTGTTGGAGCAGAGACAGATGTTGGAGAACTCTATAGCGTCTCTGCGCTCTCAGTGTTTGCTGGGGGTGAAGAGTCCCCAAGGACCCTGAGTTTATCTTCCATCTCCATCATCAGGGCCTGTGATTTGACAGGCTCCCTTTACCCGGGCTCTGCCTCGTCTCCAGGACAATAAGCAACACCATGTCTGATTAGTTTCAGAGTTCAGTGGTCTTGAACGCAGCGTTTGTATCGGTTGTTGTTGCGTCGTAACCGCTGTCTGTTTGACAACGGTTGCTCAGGCGCTTAGAAAACAGAAGTCTACAGTAGCATGCAGGAAGTCTCAGTTACATACAGTGTAAACACACTTGGCTTCATGTTTGGCATCCTAAGTCTCATGCTAAACTTCTGATTACCATCCCAAAGGTTATGTGGGCCATGATAACAAAGAAAGCGCTTCTTAGAACTATAAAATACGTAAGTGTATGGGCAAGGTTAACAAACACACAATCCTCTTTTCTAAATTGTGACGCACAGTGGTTGGATTAAATTCTATTAAGGACAATGCTTGAAGAGTATGTCTTTTCTACCATAGGTTTATTGCTACGGGATACTCTCACTGTACTTATGGGTTAAAACCCAAATTGCTGCTGATAAGGATGTATGTCAAATCAACACATTCTCATCTCAACTTGTCAAATACTGACAGTTGGTCAGTGGCCTTACACATCAAAATAAATGGCATGTCAATTTACGCTTGTTATGTGCATTGTGTCTTTTGAAAGTAAACGTCCTTTTTAATGCATACTATCTTTTTCAAAATAATAACCTATGATATTTTTTTCTGAAATTTTTATGACATGCTATTGTATGACTTTTTTCCCCAACATTTTTATGACATTCTATAGTATGATGTTTTTCTACATTTTGATGAAACACAAAAGTATGACTTTTTTGTCTGTCATTTTATGGCATATAGCATATAGTATAGTTTGGCTTTTTTTTCCAACAGTTTTATGGCATCAAAAGTAAATGGTTAGGTTTAGAAAAAAGCAACAGTTTGGCTTAATGTAAGTATGTTTCTTTAGTAATTTACTGTAACATAACATGACATAAGTCAAGCTACAAATACTACCACACTACGTTGTCGTCATTAAGATAACTGACTTTTGGCTTTACATGGGACACAAACGGCAGTCTCCCAGGTGAAAGTCCAGACTTTGTTTGACCTATCCACCTCCCCTTCTGCCTGTGCTTACTCTCCATACTACTCAGTGCATCTCATACTGCTGCTGAGGTTGCCTTTGTGCATCTGTGTCTGACACAGAGGGCCACTGACCAAGTGTCTGTATTTGACGAGTAAGGAATGAAACCAGTTTGGTTGATTATTGTGCTTTTATGGTCTTTCTGACAGAGCCTAAGTCTATGACGCCTGTTTTCTAGGGTGGATGGGGACTGTTATGAACTCAAATCAACCTAATTTGGTAATTGGACTTTTGAAAAGCTGTTTTAACTTCATGGATTTTAACAAACTACATTTTCAATATAATTAACGGAAGAACAGAGCTAAGCGTCCGTTTGCAATCATACCAATAAATCCATGACATACTTGTACAGTGCATGTGACAAACTTTAGGTCCATCCAATTAAATGCAAAGCCCACTTATTAGAATATTTCTGTTCATGCCAGAGATTCATGGCAACCACTCTTTTTAATTTGATCATAAGTTAAAAACTTAAAATGTCAAACATTGTGCTGTTCCTCCATAGCAATTCTATTTGTCTCAATAAGATGTAAGTGTGTAATTGCAGTACCTCTGTCTAAATTGTCACAAAGAAATTTGGAGAACCTGCAGTTGATTTCTATGGGAAAGCAGTCAGTTAAGTTCCCTGGCAGTACGTCCGGGGGCTGACAGGGTTGCATCCCCCTTCCATAGAACAGCCCTTATCTTAATGAGGAATCGCAACACACAGTCCTGTTGTAAAATAACAATGATGGGGGAAGCAGCTAATGAGGCTATCATGGTGTCGGGAAAGAGCCATCTCTCCCTACAGGCCCCAGCGAACAGAGCGGGGCTCTGCGGCAAGCGGCCGGAGACAGAGCTCACATTGATTGCATAGGTTCAAGAGGCAGAGCCGGTGAAATGAAAGATGCCAAGACTCATCAGGCAAATTAGATCAAAGTGTGGAGTTTTGAACTGTCTGCGAGGCCGATTGTTTGGTTATTTGTGGGAGTGATTTTGTTGTGAGAAAGCAGCCGTGAGATTATGTTGTTTGTTTTCCCCAAAACCTTGGGGAAATTTTTTACGCATTTGAGCTTGATTGATCAGGCGCGGTGTGTTGTTGCAACATTTCACTGGTGTATGTTTCCACTTAGTTGAATGAATTACTGCTGGGTGCATATGAGATTATTATTATATGCTATGTAAATGAACAAATCAACTGCTTAAGACTGCTTATCTATTCAGAAGTCATATGAAATGTATGGTCTTGAGTTGGTAATAGCTAGGAAGTTAACCCTTTAAAACTTGGAAAGACATCAGTTTTCTTGTATTCAGGTGCCTTTCACTTGCAACTAAACCTTTGAAACCTCAGCAAACTTGTTTATTTTTCTTTTAAAAAAAAGGCTAAAAGTCAGTGCGCGCTTGGCAAGTGATGTACCAAATGTTGCAAGAAATTAGCAAAAGAAAAAGACCTGAAAATTAATTTTAAGTAAGTGAGAGAAAATATATTTAATTTTTTTTTTTTTTTTTTTAAAGGGAAAATGTCCAGGATACCATATCTATAATAATTATTTTTTACAATTATTATTAACTATGTAATCTATATGTTTATTTATTATATTTTTCCTCCTTTTTTTTTTAGCATTTTCTTTTTTTTTTTTTTTGCTATGTTTTAGGTAAATTTCTTGTAACTCATAACATCATTGTAAATTCTTTCAACGTTTTTGAAAGAAATTAGCCAATATCCCTAGGTTTCAAAGCATTAATGTATAGTAGCAATTGCACTTTTTGTAAAATCCCTCATCCTTTAGGCTCCCTATTATTCATACTACAAATCTGCCAAGGATTTGGAGCCTGGTTGTGATTGTTTATAGGCACGTCTGCGGCACATTTGTTTTTGCATCTGCACAGGAATTTTGGTTACGTGGACATTTAGAAAGCTATACATCCATCCCACTTTACATCTGAGTGACTGAAGTGAATGTATCTTTAGTATGTGTGGAGTTGCATCATATCTAGATCTTTCTTTTTCTTTTTTTTTTTCCACCTGGCAGACTCTCACCCATCACATCCACCTTCCATGTGTGTAAAGCGAGAGCCCCATGAGGCATCCTTTGCTCCCTTCACCCCCTCCTCTGTTGGGGACTCTGCTCTAGCCGACATCTTGCCCCACCAGTCCAGCCTCTCTATAGATGCCTCTACTCCCAGCTACCCTGCCCATGCCCAGGGCCCCTGCTACAGCCAGTATGCCAGCCAGCCCTTTATAGCAGGTACAAATCTACCCATAAGGCCCTATAACGTGATCAAAATCCAATCAATATTACTCTCTTCAGCTGATTTACGTCTGAGTTAATTTATCAAATACAAACCAAATTAAAGGTCTGATGTTGCAAAGCCATCAATCCCATCATGCTTTGTGGCCCTACTGTTTTGTATACCAGCGCAAAACTGACTGTTTGCCCCTCATTAACAGTGACTGCTCTGTCACCCTGTCACCCTGCTTTTCTCCCGCTCTGACCCCTTGCTCGTCTCTCGGGTTAACAATAGGCCTCCTCCAGGACGCTCCAGCCTCGTGACTGGACCAAAGTCTGGGGGGGGGGGCGGGCAGAGGAGGCAAAAAGGGGGGTGGAGTGGCAGAGAGGTAGATATGCACTGTAAGGCTGATGCTGTTTTGGACTTTGTATGTCCCTGTTTTGTGTGGCCCCGATCCAGCCAGGCCTGATACTGTCACTGTTAATTACTGGACTGAATGTAGAGCAGGGAGAGCTCTCACATGCCTGACGATCCTGTCAGTTTTAAAAGCTGCTTAGTGTGTTTGTATGCCGATGTTTCAGATGTTACTGATACTGTTGTAGTCTCTGATTAGATAAGTTTGTAAAAAGTATTCATAGCCCCTTTTCCACTGCACAAAAAGCCACTAACACCTGCTAACATCTGGCTTTTTAATGTAATGGGAAAGGTTACAATCATCATTCACACCTGTGTCAATGACTCTGCACAGGTTCTTATCGGCTCAGGCACTGAGCCCCTTCTCAGGCAATTTTAGCCCCTTAACTGGTGAGTTGCAATGACATGCCACCATGAAATACTGTTCATCTCCACCCAAGCAGCACTCAATAACCCATCCAAATTAGTTTGCACCGTGTTTGAAAGAAAGAATGAATATCGTAAGATATTCATAAAGATATAAGACATATATAAGATATATATAAAGATATATATAAGATATTTAAAAAAGAAGATATATAAGATATAAATAAAAAGAAGTAACCACCTCCATGCTGCTCTCTACTGTTAACCACTAACCTGTCTGTGACGTTAAATTTTACACACCAAAAAAGAAAAAAAGACACACACACACACACAGAAAAGCATACTTGTCTGCTGCAGAGTCATGTTCACAGCTCTGCTCTATTGACAATGGGAAGGCAATTTATAGACTATTTTTTTACCGTGTTTACCCGTGTTTAAAGAAACCCATGTACATGTGCAATTTTTTGTGTTGTAAGTTGAATAGGTAATGACCATGGTGAGCCTTTTCACCCTTGCAACCCTAGACTGGAAAGCAGTACAGAAAATGGATGGACAACATGCAACTTTATGAAACATGCTGTAACATTTTTGCATTTTAACCATTTTTTTGGACTACAGCAAAATTATTTTTCATACTGTGCATGTTGTTAGAAATTAATTGGTGTGATTCACTGTGACAGACAGTAGCTTCTTATTGTTTGTTATTCTTAGTGTCTATGTGACTCTACTTTGGTGATTTTATTGTATTTCTTGTTCTTTAAATATCATAATTGTAGCATTTATGGAGAAATCATTTATAAAACAAAATGAAAAAAATATGAATATTCTTAAGCTTTTCCATTAAGTAAAAATGTAAAATACACATTTATATTTAACTTTTCTGTGCTCAAACGTCCTTGTAAGATTTTCCCTCCTGTGTGCCTGCAGGTCGAGACATGGCCAGCACCACCTTACCTGGCTACCCGCCTCATGTCCCCCCCACAGGACAAGGCAGCTACCCCACCTCCACACTCGCTGGAATGGTTCCTGGTAGGTGGCACTACTCCCTTTTTATGATGCCATTAATTTTACTTTTAGAGGTTTTATTTTTAGTGGGTAGTCCCCTTCAGTTGATCTTGTTGAGGTCACTTAAAGCCAAACAAGTGCTTTTTTGCGATGTCTTTAACAGTATACATGTAACACACACAAAAAAACACATTCACTATATGAGAGTGAAGAAACCTTAAAGCTCTTGACCCAAACGATTGAAGCGAGCTTGTTATAGCTTTGTTAGACTGCGGTTAGCGTGTGGTTAGCGTCTACGGACGAGGACATTAGATGAACTCGATAGGCGATCACCACAATCAGTGGCCGTGTGATAGGACAGTTCCTCTCAGTTACACTCCAGCTCCCAGCGCTCATTACCCTCACCGTGTCCACACAGCGCACTCTCACCAGCCCCGTCGATAAACACTGCTTTTGCTCCTCTCCTCGCCTCCCCGGACACCCAGGGCTGCAGAGCGTATCTCTTTCCCCTCTACTTAACCTGCAGTTCAGGTTCACAGCAAACAGTTAAGGGTCAAAACACAGAGGCGTGGAGGGCCTGTAAATATTTAAATCACTATCTCTCTCAGGGATGAGCTCGAGTTACACGACCAGCAGTGGGGATGCTATAGCTGCCAGCATGTGTAGATCTCTCCTCCAAACAACTGAAAACACAATTCCTTTTATTGCTCAGAGACATGTACCTCTCACACTGACCAATAATCAAAGCAGGCATGCAGTATTTACAAGTGAGCTCACGTAACATTTTAACATAAACATGGAGGTGAAAGCTGATGGCTGAATGTAAGAAAATTACTTATGCATTATTAGATTAAATGCCACTTGAGAGTGCTTATGTACTTATACAAGCACTGCTACCTTCTTAATCCAGAGGGTTTTTTTCGTCTGGTGGAGAGTGACTAAGATTTAGTGGCTGGCCCCAAACACTGTTAAAGCAAAGGCCATTCTTCAGCAGCTTCATATAAAATCCAGCCTTTATAGTCTCGTAAAAGAAGGAAACCTGTGGACCCACAGCATCGCTCTCTGACATCCCCTTAGCCTCCTGTCCTTTACACCACCACAACCTGCACAGGGAGGACGAAGATCGAATGAGAGCTTCAGAGAACCTATTAGTGAGTTTTGAAGTGAGGCATCATTGCTTAAAAGTAGAGGAAAAAGCACTCACGTAGGGAAAGAATGGAGGGAAATCCTTTGGACCAACAGATGATTAATAATGCAATTCACCTGAAGGGTCTGTGGAGACGAGCTGTACAAGTAGCAGGATAAAACATGTAATGTAACCGAAATTTAAGTTGGTGTAAAAACATTTTTTACAGCAAAATAATTTACAATAGCTGTCAGTCATTTCACTTTGTTAGCTCTGTGCTAATGTTTGGTTTCATTGATTAATTCTCCAGGAGGGGACTTTTCTGGAAACCCATACTCTCATCCACAATACACCACTTACAATGAAGCGTGGCGGTTCAGCAATCCAGCATTACTAAGTAAGCGACTTTCTCTTGTGTAAGAAAAACTGTCAAACATACTGCACCAATAATACACTTTAAAGGGGAACTAAGTCAGTTTTCAAATTTCCTACATGTTATTCCAATTATCTAAGACAGTCCTGAAATTTAACTAAAGTTGACAAATCTCTTCCAAATCCAAAAACTAGAGAGCTCATTTTGAGAGCGCAGAACTCAAATTTGTGATTTCAAATGGTATAAAGTCTAGAGATGCTCCAGACAATAACTTGGGATAAATATTCTAGATTATTCAGAAAGCACCCAAGAGGATGTTCAAAGTGTATGGGTAAATTTTCTGTGTTAAAACATAAAGATGACAATAGAATAAAGCTCATCTGGGTACAAAAAAAGAAAAAAAAAATATCTGTGGATCCATAAAATCAAACTTCTCTTTATCATCTATGGATCAGCTCCAGACTTAAAACCCAATGACATCACAAGTTTGACACTTACTTCTCTGGTTTCTGGCTTTTAGAGAAAGTATCTCATGTTCACAAATATTGATTGAACTAAGCCAAGCGAATAACAGATTTTTTAATTTAGGTGGTGTTCTCCTTAAAAATTAAAATCATATTCAAAAGCAATAATAATAATAAGAATAAGATATCAAAGCTTCACATATTCTCTGTCTTACATGACATTTGACCTCGTGGTTTCCAACGGCTCGTTCTTCTGTTAACTTTCAGGTTCCCCTTATTATTATAGTGCCGCATCCCGTGGCTCCGCACCTCCCACTGCTGCCACTGCCTATGACCGCCACTAGTTACCATGGAGACCAGCTCAAACTGCAGGGCCAGGGCTTCGGCCTCCATATCGTCCCCGTCTGAGATACACTGAGGTCAAAGGGAAGCCAGGTGGAAAGGAAACCCCCGTGATGTTATGTGATGTAGAGGAAGGATCGGCGAAGCCGGTAGCCCAGCTTCAGCTTCACACACTTTGGGTCAAATGGGCCCGCGGGTGTTCAGAACTCACCCATCATGCCCTCACTTTCTCACAAGGCCCGAACATTTCCAGAATGACTTTAAGAGATTATATAAATATATATATATTATAAAATATAAATTGAAGAAAAACAGTGTGAAGAAAAAAATGTTGTGGGTTTTTATTTTTTTGTTTCTTTTTTGCTGTTGTTGTTGTTGTTATTTTATTCATGGATCCTCACATTCCTTTTATGTGATGAACTGCAGTATTTTTCTGCTCTAAAGAGAGAAGTCCAGGGGAGATGACAATAGCTTGATGATGCAGCGACTTGAACCAGTGTTGCGGGGCCCCTTTGTCACTTAATGAGATCCTGGCTCCATGCCGTAGGGCGGGCTTTACTCTGGTGCTTTGACTACGTCTTCTGCTCCCATTTCTCCTGTCCCACCCACATTATTATCAGATAAACACAGCATTTCCTACAACGTTTACTGACCCTATACAGGCCCATGGCAACATCGCGCTCCCTGTGGCAAACAATCAGATGTAAAAATGTAAATCATTTTACAAAGTATTAAAAAAACATGGTGACTACAAAAATGGTCTCACCAGAATTTTAAATACTTTAAATTATTTTTTTCTGTCACTATTTTTAATGTAAAAGAAAAAGGCTATCAAAGATCCCTTCAGAGTCACGTTTCCCTCATTTTCCAGTCATGTCCGTGTCCACGCATGATTGTCCTTTGCTCTTTTTTTCCCCCTTTTTTTTTGCACTATAACCTCAGCTTATTTAATTTATTTGGTACATTCACTTAAAATTAAGTTAGATTAACCTACCAGTTTCAAACATTTAGTTGATACTATTTAAAAACACAAAGCAGACAGGCGTGTTTTTGTGTGAGGAGTTTGCAAGCCATAGCCCTATGGCTGCACAAACAAATTCTCCTGGGTTATAGTCCATTCAGCTACTTAGTCATACCACTAGATGCCTACACAGTTTAGAAAGCTGAACGCAGTTGAGCGAACCAACTGTAAATTAGCTTCAATAATTGCCTTACAAACCTGTTTTTTCAACGTAAATTCATTTCTGTTCCACGAAATTAATTGCCTTTACAAACACATGTTCATCAACCTCCTTGATTTACTCTCCATAGGGACTGAAAGGAAATACTGATTCAGTTTGCTTTTTTTGGAAAATATTTTGTGAATGTACTTTTAACTACATTTGCCAAAGACTTAGTTTGATATTTAATATTTTATTTACAGTATATGTATGCATAAATAAAGCAGTATTATCTTTTAAATAAGTAGTCGACACTGAACATGTATGACTTTTCAACAGGCGAACAACACTGTAATGAAAAAGGTCAGTGACTCAATACTCCATCAGTTGCAACAAATTGCTGCTTTGTAGAATGATTTGTGAATAATGTGAAGACAATTCTTCTCTGTAAATAATATCACACACCATCGCAGTATCATACTAATGTACTGGCTCCCTTTGTAGATATACAGACTGAAAAAAACATGCATTACATTTGTGTCTTAATGTAATGTTGTGCTCTGAGGAAAAAGGCACAACGACTGTATAACCTGTTGCTACATGGCAGGTTTCAGATGCTAACATCACATAGGTTGTCTTTGTCATTTTACTTTGTTTTCATGATAATGTCATGATGATGTTTTATGTCACTATGCAATGAGTTAAATGGCTTTCTGTATCATCTTTTGTTGTTGGGCTCAGAATAAGTACTCCCCACGGACAACAGCATAAAAGTTAACAAGTACAAAAAGACCTCCGGTGTGAAATGGTTTCTCTCTCATTTCACTCCACAAATTCCCCTTAAATGAAGATGCGATCAAACTGAAGTCCTTGGCAACAATCAAAGATATTGTCCTGTTTGCTGTTAGTAGATGTTGTGCTCATTATGTTAATCCAAATTACCGTCATCTGTGCCTCCATGTATAGAAACACATCCACACTTATTACCCATCTCACCTCCCCCTCGTCACTCTCTCTACCAATACGACTCTTTAGCATCCAAGATGAAGTTTACTTTAATTCCACGCAAGCAAGTACATCATCTGGTACCAGGGTTAACTGTTGTTTCCGAGGGCACCAGATAACAGAGAAACAGACTGCTCTTCAAGAGAAGCTATCCTCTACAAATTGCACTTGGGATTTGCCTATTTCTGTCTACATGCAGCTCGACATATCTTGAAATGAAACATTGGCGTGGAGTCTTTGCTTTCAGAAGCACCTCTGGAGGAATGGGTCTTCTGCTGTTGTAAAGATGATACAGGAGATGTGTCATGGACATAAAAAAGGATTTCTGATGAAAATCTATACGGAAAGCCTCGTGGCCTCAATCATTGTTCTGTTTCTGTTCTGTTCCAATTCTTTTTGTGCACATGAGAAATAAATTCTTTTATATGTCAGTCGTTGACTCGGTGTCCCCTCATTATTAACCCCATAAGAAAATGATTCAGGGTTCAAGGTTCCTGGGGAGCATTCCTGCTGCTCGTATATTGATGTTTGGTTTTATGAACAGTCAGAAGGCACTCATACGGGTTACAGCTCTCAGATATGAAACACATGATAGATGCAGTGCACGTGTTTGTGTGTATCGGTGTGTGTATGTCTGTAGAAATCATATAAATATCTTACAATGAAAGGATTGCATTATGTTAACATGTGTGTTTGTATGTGTGCAGGAGAGACGGAGAAAGAGTTTTAACAAGTGGGAGAAAGACGAGGGTGAAACAAAGAAGCAGGACAGTTGGGAAGGCAGGGGAGCGTTGCCCCGGCTTCTGACTCCAGTATATCTAATGATGCATCGGTTTCATCCTGCTCTAACACACTGCTGCTGCCTCACCTCCTCTCTACACTCTTTACTCTGAAGCACACAATTGTTGTAATTCAATTTCCCTGCTTCCTCTGCCTATTGTTTATTTCATGGATCCCCTGTGAAGCATCAAAAGCTGCTGTTTCTGTCAGCCCCCTAACTGTCCTATGTGTTTGTCATTCTGGCCTTGTTAAAAGATAAAACACACACACACACACTCCTTCCTCTCCCAGCTGAGAATTCCCAGTGGTAAAATTATTCCATTTAGATGGGAACTTTTTTGTCACTACCCTGTCTAAATTGGCATATCTGTCTCTCTCGTAGAAACCAATAAACTGTGAACCCGGATGCATCTGTCAGTCAAGCTCATCTTTACTTTGGCGGGCCACATGACAACAACAGGAGAAGAGACACACACCAGCAGAATGGGCTGCACTGATTGGCTCTCATCAGTTAGGCATTACGAAAAGCACCTGTCATCCTCGGGGCTTCTCAAAACCCCCGCACAGAGAGGCCCTGCCACAGGGGCCAATGGGCTCACGTAAGCTTTACTCAAACATTTCACCCTCATTGTCAACTTGGCTTGGTAATGCCCTACAGCTAGGCCTCTTTGGCATGATTCATGTCTGTCACTGATAATATATACAGTGAAGTAAGCCAATTGTAAGAGCTGCTGGATGGACACAGTCTGAAGCAATCTGTCGCAAAGCTGAAGTCTTATTCAGACATCATTTAATGCATTAAATCGGATTTTTACATTTTTTTTATTTCAGATTTTTGCACACGTCTTGAATGAGATTGATGACAGACATCAGTGATTCAAAGTACATGTGCCTGACTTAATTGCAATTTTGAGGAACTTGCACTTGTACTGTATTTCCCTCTAATGCGTCTTTATATTTCTGCTAAGCTACATTTATCTGCTGGTTATAATTCCTTCTTTGATTCATCAAGACTTTCAAATAAACATACAATAGGCTTTTTCAAATACCAGCCCTGTCTCTCAGAAATTAAGTTTATATACAACTAACCTGAAACAGCAAATATCTAGTTTGTGGTACATGAATATAGTGCTTTGTTACCTGATAGAAACATCATTTAAAAAGTAACATACAAATGTAATTTCTTGGAGACAGGGTTGGAAATACAATACCAAATCTCTGACAAAACAACAGGGCCCCTTGTCACATCTTAAATGTTGGTGGTTAGCGGTCACATCAAAGAGACATCTCCCCCTAAACTTCTCAGATGGCTACATTTAAGGAACTGTTTAAAGCCCAAAGAGGTCACATTTCAGAAAAATTAAACAGAAAAATTCGAAACATGAATATAAATGTGTGTTTCCAATTTCGATTTCTCTTTGTTCCCTTTGAACTAGTAATCACTGTAATAGAATACCAGAAAGTATACAGCAGTACTGGGGAAAAAGTATGGTACTTGTAGTTAAATTAGTAGTTTAACGATATTTTGAAGTAGCTTGCTGGACATTCAACTATTCATATTTGAATGTAATGAATATAATTGAATGTAAACAAAAATGTAATTTAAAAAAGTAAGAGTATAGCATGTTTATCACAAATATTATTATAAATTAGAATAGTATATGATAAAAGAAATACACTAAAGAAATTCTAAAACATGTCATCCGAAATGTCAGGAAAATGTCATATTAGAGTATGGCATCATCAAAAATATTATGAAAAAATCATATTATGAAATGTTATCACAAATTTGGAAAAAGATCCCGGTTCAGTATGTCATGAAAATTTGTGAAAAATTGATAGTGTATTATATCATCAAAAATAAGGATAGTAATTCACAAGAATATTGTGAAAAGTCAAAGTATAGAATGACATTAAATAATATGAAGAAATCATATTGTAGTATGTCCAAAATGGTGTGAGATTTTATTGTCATACATACTAAAAATTTACAAAAACTGCCATAGTATAGTATTCCATTCAAAAAATGATAAGTACATCATAGTATAAATATGTTGTCCAGAGTGATTAAAACGTCACAGTGTCTCATTAAAAAAATAATGAAATCATCATAGTATTGTCTATCGTCAAAAACTTGATGAAGACGTCGTAGTGTAGTATGTCGTTCAAACTTTGATGAAAAAAATCATACAAACTTCTCAAACTTATTTTCACCGATGTACCCCCTTTGAATGCTGTTCTATAACATGTCTTTTTTTTAGCCATGTTTCACGTGTAAAAATTAGACATTGGTCAAAATACTGTACTATTGCATTTTTTGCAATTTTTTTGAGCACGCTAAACTATGACATTTGGTGCCATTTTTGACTTTTAATTCCACTCTATGCTATACTCTATGCTACAAACTGTAGTTTTCAGCCATTTTAATGACATCAAAATTTGTCTTTCTTTCACATACTATACTATTGCCTTTTTGGCCACTTTTTTCAATTGCTAAATTGCTTTTAAATTATGAGGTTTTTGGCCTTTTTTGACCTTTATTCCCACTTTGAATACAATGACACGTTTCTACAAGCTATTCTATGTCGTTTTCAGCCATTTGTGGGACTGGTCAAAATTTGGCTTTTTTCGACATACTATGCTATTGCCTTCTTGGCCATTTTTTTGACATGCTAAGTTTTGAGGTTTTTGGCCTATTTTGACCTTTATTCCCACGTTGTATATAATGACACATCTCTACAAGCTATTCTATGTCGTTTTCAGCCATTTTTGGAAGTGGTCAATTTTTGACTTTTTTCGACATACTATACTATTGCCTTCTTGGCCATTGTTTTGACATGCTAAGTTTTGAGTTGTTTGGCCTATTTTGACCTTTATTCTCACTGTGTATATAATGACGCATCTCTACAAGCTATTCTATGTCGTTTTTCAGCCATTTTTGGGAGCGGTAAATTTTTGACTTTTTTCGACATACTATACTATTGCCTTCTTGGCCATTTTTTTTGACATGCTAAGTTTTAAGGTTTTTGGCGTACTTTGACCTTTATTCCCACTTTGTATATGATGACGCATCTCTACAAGCTATTCTATGTCGTTTTCAGCCATTTTTCGGAGCGGTCAATTTTTGACTTTTTTCGACATACTATACTATTGCCTTCTTGGCCATTTTTTTTGACATGCTAAGTTTTGAGTTTTTTGGCCTATTTTGACCTTTATTCCCACTTTGTATATAATAACGCATCTCTACAAGCTGTTCTATGTCGTTTTCAGCCATTTTTCGGAGCAGTCAATTTTTGACTTTTTTCGACATACTATACTATTGCCTTCTTGGCCATTTTTTTTGACATGCTAAGTTTTGAGGTTTTTGGCCGTTTTTGACCTTTATTCCCACTTTGTAAATGATGACGCATCTCTACAAGCTATTCTAATTCGTTTTCAGCCATTTTGGGGAGCTGTAGATTTTTGACTTTTTTCGACATACTATACTATCGCCTTCTTGGCCATTTTTTTTTGACATGCTACGTTTTGAGTTTTTTGGCCTTTTTTGACCCTTATTACCACTGTGAATATAATGACACATCTCTACAAGCTATTCTATGTCGTTTTCAGCCATTTTTCGGAGCGGTCAATTTTTGACTTTTTTCGACATACTATACTATTGCCTTCTTGGCCATTGTTTTGACATGCTACGTTTTGAGTTTTTTGGCCTATTTTGACCATTATTCCCACTTTGTATATAATGACGCATCTCTACAAGCTATTCTATGTCGTTTTCAGCCATTTTTGGGAGCGGCCAATTTTTGACTTTTTTCGACATACTATACTATTGCCTTCTTGGCCATTTTTTTTTGACATGCTAAGTTTTGGGGTTTTTGATATTCTTTGAACTTTATTCCCACTTTGTATATAATGACGCATCTCTACAAGCTATTCTATGTCGTTTTCAGCCATTTTTGGGAGCGGCCAATTTTTGACTTTTTTCGACATACTATACTATTGCCTTCTTGGCCATTTTTTTTGACATGCTACGTTTTGAGTTTTTTGGCCTATTTTGACCTTTATTCCCACTTTGTATATCATGACGCATCTCTACAAGCTATTCTATGTCGTTTTCAGCCATTTTTGGGAGCAGCCAATTTTTGACTTTTTTCGACATACTATACTATTGCCTTCTTGGCCATTTTTTTTGACATGCTACGTTTTGAGTTTTTTGGCCTATTTTGACCATTATTCCCACTTTGTATATAATGACGCATCTCTACAAGCTATTCTATGTCGTTTTCAGCCATTTTTGGGAGCGGCCAATTTTTGACTTTTTTCGACATACTATACTATTGCCTTCTTGGCCATTTTTTTTTGACATGCTAAGTTTTGAGGTTTTTGATATTCTTTGAACTTTATTCCAAGTGTAGATACTATGAAGCATCTCTACAAGCTATTCTATGTTGTTTTCAGTCATTTTTGGGAGCGGTCAATTTTTGACTTTTTTCGACATACTATACTATTGCCTTCTTGGCCATTTTTTTTTGACATGCTAAGTTTTGAGTTTTTTGGCCTTTTTTGACCTTTATTCCCACTTTGTATATAATGACGCACCTCTACAAGCTATTCTATGTCGTTTTCAGCCATTTTTGGGAGCGGCCAATTTTTGACTTTTTTCGACATACTATACTATTGCCTTCTTGGCCATTTTTTTTGACATGCTAAGTTTTGAGTTTTTTGGCGTATTTTAACCCTTATTCCCACTTTGTATATAATGACGCATCTCTACAAGCTATTCTATGTCGTTTTCAGCCATTTTTGGGAGCGGCCAATTTTTGACTTTTTCGACATACTATACTATTGCCTTCTTGGCCATTTTTTTGACATGCTACGCTTTTGAGTTTTTGGCGTATTTTAACCCTTATTCCCACTTTGTATATAATGACGCATCTCTACAAGCTTTTTTATGTTGTTTTTAGGCATTTTTGGGAGTCGCCAATTTTTGACTTTTTTCGACATACTATACTATTGCCTTCTTGGCCATTTTTTTTTGACATGCTACGTTTTGAGTTTTTTGGCGTATTTTAACCCTTATTCCCACTTTGTATATAATGACGCACCTCTACAAGCTATTCTATGTCGTTTTCAGCCATTTTTGGGAGCGGCCAATTTTTGACTTTTTTCGACATACTATACTATTGCCTTCTTGGCCATTTTTTTTGACATGCTACGTTTTGAGTTTTTTGGTGTATTTTAACCCTTATTCCCACTTTGTATATAATGACGCATCTCTACAAGCTATTCTATGTCGTTTTCAGCCATTTTTGGGAGCAGCCAATTTTTGACTTTTTTCGACATACTATACTATTGCCTTCTTGGCCATTTTTTTTGACATGCTACGTTTTGAGTTTTTTGGCCTATTTTGACCATTATTCCCACTTTGTATATAATGACGCATCTCTACAAGCTATTCTATGTCGTTTTCAGCCATTTTTGGGAGCGGCCAATTTTTGACTTTTTTCGACATACTATACTATTGCCTTCTTGGCCATTTTTTTTTGACATGCTAAGTTTTGAGGTTTTTGATATTCTTTGAACTTTATTCCAAGTGTAGATACTATGAAGCATCTCTACAAGCTATTCTATGTTGTTTTCAGTCATTTTTGGGAGCGGTCAATTTTTGACTTTTTTCGACATACTATACTATTGCCTTCTTGGCCATTGTTTTGACATGCTACGTTTTGAGTTTTTTGGCCTATTTTGACCATTATTCCCACTTTGTATATAATGACGCATCTCTACAAGCTATTCTATGTCGTTTTCAGCCATTTTTGGGAGCGGCCAATTTTTGACTTTTTTCGACATACTATACTATTGCCTTCTTGGCCATTTTTTTTTGACATGCTAAGTTTTGAGGTTTTTGATATTCTTTGAACTTTATTCCCACTTTGTATATAATGACGCATCTCTACAAGCTATTCTATGTCGTTTTCAGCCATTTTTGGGAGCGGCCAATTTTTGACTTTTTTCGACATACTATACTATTGCCTTCTTGGCCATTTTTTTTGACATGCTACGTTTTGAGTTTTTTGGTGTATTTTAACCCTTATTCCCACTTTGTATATAATGACGCATCTCTACAAGCTATTCTATGTCGTTTTCAGCCATTTTTGGGAGCGGCCAATTTTTGACTTTTTTCGACATACTATACTATTGCCTTCTTGGCCATTTTTTTTGACATGCTAAGTTTTGGGTTTTTTGGCCTATTTTGACCTTTATTCCCACTTTGTATATCATGACGCATCTCTACAAGCTATTCTATGTCGTTTTCAGCCATTTTTGGGAGCAGCCAATTTTTGACTTTTTTCGACATACTATACTATTGCCTTCTTGGCCATTTTTTTTGACATGCTACGTTTTGAGTTTTTTGGCCTATTTTGACCATTATTCCCACTTTGTATATAATGACGCATCTCTACAAGCTATTCTATGTCGTTTTCAGCCATTTTTGGGAGCGGCCAATTTTTGACTTTTTTCGACATACTATACTATTGCCTTCTTGGCCATTTTTTTTTGACATGCTAAGTTTTGAGGTTTTTGATATTCTTTGAACTTTATTCCAAGTGTAGATACTATGAAGCATCTCTACAAGCTATTCTATGTTGTTTTCAGTCATTTTTGGGAGCGGTCAATTTTTGACTTTTTTCGACATACTATACTATTGCCTTCTTGGCCATTTTTTTTTGACATGCTAAGTTTTGAGTTTTTTGGCCTTTTTTGACCTTTATTCCCACTTTGTATATAATGACGCATCTCTACAAGCTATTCTATGTCGTTTTCAGCCATTTTTGGGAGCGGCCAATTTTTGACTTTTTCGACATACTATACTATTGCCTTCTTGGCCATTTTTTTGACATGCTAAGTTTTGAGTTTTTGGCGTATTTTAACCCTTATTCCCACTTTGTATATAATGACGCATCTCTACAAGCTATTCTATGTCGTTTTCAGCCATTTTTGGGAGCGGCCAATTTTTGACTTTTTTCGACATACTATACTATTGCCTTCTTGGCCATTTTTTTTTGACATGCTACGTTTTGAGTTTTTTGGCGTATTTTAACCCTTATTCCCACTTTGTATATAATGACGCATCTCTACAAGCTATTCTATGTCGTTTTCAGCCATTTTTGGGAGCGGCCAATTTTTGACTTTTTTCGACATACTATACTATTGCCTTCTTGGCCATTTTTTTTGACATGCTACGTTTTGAGTTTTTTGGTGTATTTTAACCCTTATTCCCACTTTGTATATAATGACGCATCTCTACAAGCTATTCTATGTCGTTTTCAGCCATTTTTGGGAGCAGCCAATTTTTGACTTTTTTCGACATACTATACTATTGCCTTCTTGGCCATTTTTTTTGACATGCTACGTTTTGAGTTTTTTGGCCTATTTTGACCATTATTCCCACTTTGTATATAATGACGCATCTCTACAAGCTATTCTATGTCGTTTTCAGCCATTTTGGGAGAGGCCAATTTTTGACTTTTTCGACATACTATACTATTGCCTTCTTGGCCATTTTTTTGACATGCTAAGTTTTGAGGTTTTTGATATTCTTTGAACTTTATTCCAAGTGTAGATACTATGAAGCATCTCTACAAGCTATTCTATGCTGTTTTCAGTCATTTTTGGGAGCGGTCAATTTTTGACTTTTTTCGACATACTATACTATTGCCTTCTTGGCCATTTTTTTTTGACATGCTAAGTTTTGAGTTTTTTGGCCTTTTTTGACCTTTATTCCCACTTTGTATATAATGACGCATCTCTACAAGCTATTCTATGTCGTTTTCAGCCATTTTTGGGAGCGGCCAATTTTTGACTTTTTTCGACATACTATACTATTGCCTTCTTGGCCATTTTTTTTGACATGCTACGTTTTGAGTTTTTTGGTCTATTTTGACCTTTATTCCCACTTTGTATATAATGACGCATCTCTACAAGCTATTCTATGTCGTTTTCAGCCATTTTTGGGAGCGGCCAATTTTTGACTTTTTTCGACATACTATACTATTGCCTTCTTGGCCATTTTTTTTGACATGCTACGTTTTGAGTTTTTTGGTGTATTTTAACCCTTATTTCCACTTTGTATATAATGACGCCTCTCTACAAGCTATTCTATGTCGTTTTCAGCCATTTTTGGGAGCGGCCAATTTTGACTTTTTTCGACATATTATACTATTTCCTTCTTGTCCATTTTTTTTTTTGACATGCTAAGTTTTGAGTTTTTTGGCCTATTTTGACCTTTATTCCCACTTTGTATATGATGACGCATCTCTACAAGCTATTCTATGTCGTTTTCAGCCATTTTTGGGAGCGGTCAATTTTTGACTTTTTTCGACATACTATACTATTGCCTTCTTGGCCATTTTTTTTGACATGCTACGTTTTGAGTTTTTTGGCCTTTTTTGACCCTTATTGCCACTGTGAATATAATGACGCATCTCTACAAGCTATTCTATGTCGTTTTCAGCCATTTTTGGGAGCGGTCAATTTTTGACTTTTTTCGACATACTATACTATTGCCTTCTTGGCCATTTTTTTTGACATGCTACGTTTTGAGTTTTTTGGCGTATTTTGACCTTTATTCCCACTTTGTATATAATGACGCATCTCTACAAGCTATTCTATGTCGTTTTCAGCCATTTTTGGGAGCGGCCAATTTTTGACTTTTTTCGACATACTATACTATTGCCTTCTTGGCCATTTTTTTTGACATGCTAAGTTTTGAGGTTTTGGCCTATTTTGACCTTTATTCCCACTTTGTATATGATGACGCATCTCTACAAGCTATTCTATGTCGTTTTCAGCCATTTTTGGGAGCGTCAATTTTTGACTTTTTTCCGACATACTATACTATTGCCTTCTTGGCCATTTTTTTTGACATGCTACGTTTTGAGTTTTTTGGCCTTTTTTGACCCTTATTCCCACTTTGTATATAATGACGCATCTCTACAAGCTATTCTATGTCGTTTTCAGCCATTTTTGGGAGCGGCCAATTTTTGACTTTTTTCGACATACTATACTATTGCCTTCTTGGCCATTTTTTTTGACATGCTAAGTTTTGGGTTTTTTGGCCTATTTTGACCTTTATTCCCACTTTGTATATAATGACGCATCTCTACAAGCTATTCTATGTCGTTTTCAGCCATTTTTGGGAGCGGCCAATTTTTGACTTTTTTCGACATACTATACTATTGCCTTCTTGGCCATTTTTTTTTGACATGCTACGTTTTGAGTTTTTTGGCGTATTTTGACCCTTATTCCCACTTTGTATATAATGACGCATCTCTACAAGCTATTCTATGTTGTTTTCAGCCATTTTTGGGAGCGGTCAATTTTTGACTTTTTTCGACATACTATACTATTGCCTTCTTGGCCATTTTTTTTGACATGCTACGTTTTGAGTTTTTTGGCGTATTTTAACCCTTATTCCCACTTTATATATAATGACGCATCTCTACAAGCTATTCTATGTTGTTTTCAGCCATTTTTGGGAGCGGTCAATTTTTGACTTTTTTCGACATACTATACTATTGCCTTCTTGGCCATTTTTTTTGACATGCTACGTTTTGAGTTTTTTGGCGTATTTTAACCCTTATTCCCACTTTGTATATAATGACGCATCTCTACAAGCTATTCTATGTCGTTTTCAGCCATTTTTGGGAGCGGCCAATTTTTGACTTTTTTCGACATACTATACTATTGCCTTCTTGGCCATTTTTTTTGACATGCTAAGTTTTGAGTTTTTTGGCCTATTTTGACCTTTATTCCCACTTTGTATATGATGACGCATCTCTACAAGCTATTCTATGTCGTTTTCAGCCATTTTTGGGAGCGGTCAATTTTTGACTTTTTTCGACATACTATACTATTGCCTTCTTGGCCATTTTTTTTGACATGCTACGTTTTGAGTTTTTTGGCCTTTTTTGACCCTTATTGCCACTGTAAATATAATGACGCATCTCTACAAGCTATTCTATGTCGTTTTCAGCCATTTTTGGGAGCGGCCAATTTTTGACTTTTTTCGACATACTATACTATTGCCTTCTTGGCCATTTTTTTTGACATGCTAAGTTTTGAGTTTTTTGGCCTATTTTGACCTTTATTCCCACTTTGTATATGATGACGCATCTCTACAAGCTATTCTATGTCGTTTTCAGCCATTTTTGGGAGCGGTCAATTTTTGACTTTTTTCGACATACTATACTATTGCCTTCTTGGCCATTTTTTTTGACATGCTACGTTTTGAGTTTTTTGGCCTTTTTTGACCCTTATTGCCACTGTGAATATAATGACGCATCTCTACAAGCTATTCTATGTTGTTTTCAGCCATTTTTGGGAGCGGCCAATTTTTGACTTTTTTCGACATACTATACTATTGCCTTCTTGGCCATTTTTTTTGACATGCTACGTTTTGAGTTTTTTGGCGTATTTTGACGTTTATTCCCACTTTGTATATAATGACGCATCTCTACAAGCTATTCTATGTCGTTTTCAGCCATTTTTGGGAGCGGCCAATTTTTGACTTTTTTCGACATACTATACTATTGCCTTCTTGGCCATTTTTTTTTGACATGCTACGTTTTGAGTTTTTTGGCGTATTTTAACCCTTATTCCCACTTTGTATATAATGACGCATCTCTACAAGCTATTCTATGTCGTTTTCAGCCATTTTTGGGAGCGGCCAATTTTTGACTTTTTTCGACATACTATACTATTGCCTTCTTGGCCATTTTTTTTGACATGCTAAGTTTTGAGTTTTTTTGGCCTATTTTAACCTTTATTCCCACTTTGTATATAATGACGCATCTCTACAAGCTATTCTATGTCGTTTTCAGCCATTTTTGGGAGCGGCCAATTTTTGACTTTTTTCGACATACTATACTATTGCCTTCTTGGCCATTTTTTTTGACATGCTACGTTTTGAGTTTTTTGGTGTATTTTAACCCTTATTCCCACTTTGTATATAATGACGCATCTCTACAACCTATTCTATGTCGTTTTCAGCCATTTTTGGGAGCAGCCAATTTTTGACTTTTTTCGACATACTATACTATTGCCTTCTTGGCCATTTTTTTTGACATGCTACGTTTTGAGTTTTTTGGCCTATTTTGACCATTATTCCCACTTTGTATATAATGACGCATCTCTACAAGCTATTCTATGTCGTTTTCAGCCATTTTTGGGAGCGGCCAATTTTTGACTTTTTTCGACATACTATACTATTGCCTTCTTGGCCATTTTTTTTTGACATGCTAAGTTTTGAGGTTTTTGATATTCTTTGAACTTTATTCCAAGTGTAGATACTATGAAGCATCTCTACAAGCTATTCTATGTTGTTTTCAGTCATTTTTGGGAGCGGTAAATTTTTTGACTTTTTTCGACATACTATACTATTGCCTTCTTGGCCATTTTTTTTTGACATGCTAAGTTTTGAGTTTTTTGGCCTTTTTTGACCTTTATTCCCACTTTGTATATAATGACGCATCTCTACAAGCTATTCTATGTCGTTTTCAGCCATTTTTGGGAGCGGCCAATTTTTGACTTTTTTCGACATACTATACTATTGCCTTCTTGGCCATTTTTTTTGACATGCTACGTTTTGAGTTTTTTGGCGTATTTTGACGTTTATTCCCACTTTGTATATAATGACGCATCTCTACAAGCTATTCTATGTCGTTTTCAGCCATTTTTGGGAGCGGCCAATTTTTGACTTTTTTCGACATACTATACTATTGCCTTCTTGGCCATTTTTTTTGACATGCTAAGTTTTGGGTTTTTTGGCCTATTTTGACCTTTATTCCCACTTTGTATATAATGACGCATCTCTACAAGCTATTCTATGTCGTTTTCAGCCATTTTTGGGAGCGGCCAATTTTTGACTTTTTTCGACATACTATACTATTGCCTTCTTGGCCATTTTTTTTTTTGACATGCTACGTTTTGAGTTTTTTGGCGTATTTTGACGTTTATTCCCACTTTGTATATAATGACGCATCTCTACAAGCTATTCTATGTCGTTTTCAGCCATTTTTGGGAGCGGCCAATTTTTGACTTTTTTCGACATACTATACTATTGCCTTCTTGGCCATTTTTTTTGACATGCTAAGTTTTGGGTTTTTTGGCCTATTTTGACCTTTATTCCCACTTTGTATATAATGACGCATCTCTACAAGCTATTCTATGTCGTTTTCAGCCATTTTTGGGAGCAGCCAATTTTTGACTTTTTTCGACATACTATACTATTGCCTTCTTGGCCATTTTTTTTGACATGCTAAGTTTTGGGTTTTTTGGCCTATTTTGACCTTTATTCCCACTTTGTATATAATGACGCATCTCTACAAGCTATTCTATGTCGTTTTCAGCCATTTTTGGGAGCGGCCAATTTTTGACTTTTTTCGACATACTATACTATTGCCTTCTTGGCCATTTTTTTTGACATGCTACGTTTTGAGTTTTTTGGCGTATTTTAACCCTTATTCCCACTTTGTATATAATGACGCATCTCTACAAGCTATTCTATGTCGTTTTCAGCCATTTTTGGGAGCGGTCAATTTTGACTTTTTTCGACATACTATACTATTGCCTTCTTGGCCATTTTTTTGACATGCTACGCTTTTGAGTTTTTGGCGTATTTTAACCCTTATTCCCACTTTGTATATAATGACGCATCTCTACAAGCTATTCTATGTCGTTTTCAGCCATTTTTGGGAGCGGCCAATTTTTGACTTTTTTCGACATACTATACTATTGCCTTCTTGGCCATTTTTTTTTTGACATGCTACGTTTTGAGTTTTTTGGCGTATTTTAACCCTTATTCCCACTTTGTATATAATGACGCATCTCTACAAGCTATTCTATGTCGTTTTCAGCCATTTTTGGGAGCGGCCAATTTTTGACTTTTTTCGACATACTATACTATTGCCTTCTTGGCCATTTTTTTTGACATGCTAAGTTTTGAATTTTTGGCCTATTTTGACCTTTATTCCCACTTTGTATGTAATGACGCATCTCTACAAGCTATTCTATGTCGTTTTCAGCCATTTTTGGGAGCGGTCAATTTTTGACTTTTTCGACATACTATACTATTGCCTTCTTGGCCATTTTTTTGACATGCTACGTTTTGAGTTTTTGGCCTTTTTGACCCTTATTGCCACTGTAAATATAATGACGCATCTCTACAAGCTATTCTATGTCGTTTTCAGCCATTTTTGGGAGCGGCCAATTTTTGACTTTTTTCGACATACTATACTATTGCCTTCTTGGCCATTTTTTTTGACATGCTAAGTTTTGAGTTTTTTGGCCTATTTTGACCTTTATTCCCACTTTGTATATGATGACGCATCTCTACAAGCTATTCTATGTCGTTTTCAGCCATTTTTGGGAGCGGTCAATTTTTGACTTTTTTCGACATACTATACTATTGCCTTCTTGGCCATTTTTTTTGACATGCTACGTTTTGAGTTTTTTGGCCTTTTTTGACCCTTATTGCCACTGTGAATATAATGACGCATCTCTACAAGCTATTCTATGTTGTTTTCAGCCATTTTTGGGAGCGGCCAATTTTTGACTTTTTCGACATACTATACTATTGCCTTCTTGGCCATTTTTTTGACATGCTACGTTTTGAGTTTTTTGGCGTATTTTGATCGTTTATTCCCACTTTGTTTATAATGACGCATCTCTACAAGCTATTCTTTGTCGTTTTCAGCCATTTTTGGAGCGGCCAATTTTTGACTTTTTTCGACATACTATAGTATTGCCTTCTTTGCCATTTTTTTTTGACATGCTACGTTTTGAGTTTTTTGGCGTATTTTAACCCTTATTCCCACTTTGTATATAATGACGCATCTCTACAAGCTATTCTATGTCGTTTTCAGCCATTTTTGGGAGCGGCCAATTTTTGACTTTTTTCGACATACTATACTATTGCCTTCTTGGCCATTTTTTTTGACATGCTAAGTTTTGAGTTTTTTGGCCTATTTTGACCTTTATTCCCACTTTGTATATAATGACGCATCTCTACAAGCTATTCTATGTCGTTTTCAGCCATTTTTGGGAGCGGCCAATTTTTGACTTTTTTCGACATACTATACTATTGCCTTCTTGGCCATTTTTTTTGACATGCTACGTTTTGAGTTTTTTGGTGTATTTTAACCCTTATTCCCACTTTGTATATAATGACGCATCTCTACAAGCTATTCTATGTCGTTTTCAGCCATTTTTGGGAGCGGCCAATTTTTGACTTTTTTCGACATACTATACTATTGCCTTCTTGGCCATTTTTTTTGACATGCTACGTTTTGAGTTTTTTGGCCTATTTTAACCTTTATTCCCACTTTGTATATAATGACGCATCTCTACAAGCTATTCTATGTCGTTTTCAGCCATTTTTGGGAGCGGCCAATTTTTGACTTTTTTCGACATACTATACTATTGCCTTCTTGGCCATTTTTTTTTGACATGCTAAGTTTTGAGGTTTTTGATATTCTTTGAACTTTATTCCAAGTGTAGATACTATGAAGCATCTCTACAAGCTATTCTATGTTGTTTTCAGTCATTTTTGGGAGCGGTAAATTTTTTGACTTTTTTCGACATACTATACTATTGCCTTCTTGGCCATTTTTTTTGACATGCTAAGTTTTGAGTTTTTTGGCCTATTTTGACCTTTATTCCCACTTTGTATATAATGACGCATCTCTACAAGCTATTCTATGTCGTTTTCAGCCATTTTTGGGAGCGGCCAATTTTTGACTTTTTTCGACATACTATACTATTGCCTTCTTGGCCATTTTTTTTGACATGCTACGTTTTGAGTTTTTTGGCGTATTTTGACGTTTATTCCCACTTTGTATATAATGACGCATCTCTACAAGCTATTCTATGTCGTTTTCAGCCATTTTTGGGAGCGGCCAATTTTTGACTTTTTTCGACATACTATACTATTGCCTTCTTGGCCATTTTTTTTGACATGCTAAGTTTTGGGTTTTTTGGCCTATTTTGACCTTTATTCCCACTTTGTATATAATGACGCATCTCTACAAGCTATTCTATGTCGTTTTCAGCCATTTTTGGGAGCGGCCAATTTTTGACTTTTTTCGACATACTATACTATTGCCTTCTTGGCCATTTTTTTTTTGACATGCTACGTTTTGAGTTTTTTGGCGTATTTTGACCCTTATTCCCACTTTGTATATAATGACGCATCTCTACAAGCTATTCTATGTTGTTTTCAGCCATTTTTGGGAGCGGTCAATTTTTGACTTTTTTCGACATACTATACTATTGCCTTCTTGGCCATTTTTTTTTGACATGCTAAGTTTTGAGTTTTTTGGCCTATTTTGACCTTTATTCCCACTTTGTATATGATGACGCATCTCTACAAGCTATTCTATGTCATTTTCAGCCATTTTTGGGAGCGGCCAATTTTTGACTTTTTTCGACATACTATACTATTGCCTTCTTGGCCATTTTTTTTTGACATGCTACGTTTTGAGTTTTTTGGCGTATTTTAACCCTTATTCCCACTTTGTATATAATGACGCATCTCTACAAGCTATTCTATGTCGTTTTCAGCCATTTTTGGGAGCGGCCAATTTTTGACTTTTTTCAACATACTATACTATTGCCTTCTTGGCCATTTTTTTTTGACATGCTACGTTTTGAGTTTTTTGGCGTATTTTAACCCTTATTCCCACTTTGTATATAATGACGCATCTCTACAAGCTATTCTATGTCGTTTTCAGCCATTTTTGGGAGCGGCCAATTTTTGACTTTTTTCGACATACTATACTATTGCCTTCTTGGCCATTTTTTTTGACATGCTACGTTTTGAGTTTTTTGGCCTATTTTAACCTTTATTCCCACTTTGTATATAATGACGCATCTCTACAAGCTATTCTATGTCGTTTTCAGCCATTTTTGGGAGCGGCCAATTTTTGACTTTTTTCGACATACTATACTATTGCCTTCTTGGCCATTTTTTTTGACATGCTACGTTTTGAGTTTTTTGGTCTATTTTGACCTTTATTCCCACTTTGTATATAATGACGCATCTCTACAAGCTATTCTATGTCGTTTTCAGCCATTTTTGGGAGCGGCCAATTTTTGACTTTTTTCGACATACTATACTATTGCCTTCTTGGCCATTTTTTTTTGACATGCTACGTTTTGAGTTTTTTGGTGTATTTTAACCCTTATTCCCACTTTGTATATAATGACGCATCTCTACAAGCTATTCTATGTCGTTTTCAGCCATTTTTGGGAGCGGCCAATTTTTGACTTTTTTCGACATACTATACTATTGCCTTCTTGGCCATTTTTTTTTGACATGCTAAGTTTTGAGTTTTTTGGCCTATTTTGACCTTTATTCCCACTTTGTATATGATGACGCATCTCTACAAGCTATTCTATGTCGTTTTCAGCCATTTTTGGGAGCCGTCAATTTTTGACTTTTTTCGACATACTATACTATTGCCTTCTTGGCCATTTTTTTTTACATGCTACGTTTTGAGTTTTTTGGCCTTTTTTGACCCTTATTGCCACTGTGAATATAATGACGCATCTCTACAAGCTATTCTATGTCGTTTTCAGCCATTTTTGGGAGCGGTCAATTTTTGACTTTTTTCGACATACTATACTATTGCCTTCTTGGCCATTTTTTTTGACATGCTACGTTTTGAGTTTTTTGGCGTGTTTTGACGTTTATTCCCACTTTGTATATAATGACGCATCTCTACAAGCTATTCTATGTCGTTTTCAGCCATTTTTGGGAGCGGCCAATTTTTGACTTTTTTCGACATACTATACTATTGCCTTCTTGGCCATTTTTTTTTGACATGCTAAGTTTTGAGTTTTTTGGCCTATTTTGACCTTTATTCCCACTTTGTATATGATGACGCATCTCTACAAGCTATTCTATGTCGTTTTCAGCCATTTTTGGGAGCGGTCAATTTTTGACTTTTTTCCGACATACTATACTATTGCCTTCTTGGCCATTTTTTTTGACATGCTACGTTTTGAGTTTTTTGGCCTTTTTTGACCCTTATTGCCACTGTGAATATAATGACGCATCTCTACAAGCTATTCTATGTCGTTTTCAGCCATTTTTGGGAGCGGCCAATTTTTGACTTTTTTCGACATACTATACTATTGCCTTCTTGGCCATTTTTTTTGACATGCTACGTTTTGAGTTTTTTGGCGTATTTTGACGTTTATTCCCACTTTGTATATAATGACGCATCTCTACAAGCTATTCTATGTCGTTTTCAGCCATTTTTGGGAGCGGCCAATTTTTGACTTTTTTCGACATACTATACTATTGCCTTCTTGGCCATTTTTTTTGACATGCTAAGTTTTGGGTTTTTTGGCCTATTTTGACCTTTATTCCCACTTTGTATATAATGACGCATCTCTACAAGCTATTCTATGTCGTTTTCAGCCATTTTTGGGAGCGCCAATTTTGACTTTTTTCGACATACTATACTATTGCCTTCTTGGCCATTTTTTTTTTTGACATGCTACGTTTTGAGTTTTTTGGCGTATTTTGACCCTTATTCCCACTTTGTATATAATGACGCATCTCTACAAGCTATTCTATGTTGTTTTCAGCCATTTTTGGGAGCGGTCAATTTTTGACTTTTTTCGACATACTATACTATTGCCTTCTTGGCCATTTTTTTTGACATGCTACGTTTTGAGTTTTTTGGCGTATTTTAACCCTTATTCCCACTTTGTATATAATGACGCATCTCTACAAGCTATTCTATGTCGTTTTCAGCCATTTTGGGAGCGGCCAATTTTGACTTTTTTCGACATACTATACTATTGCCTTTTTGGCCATTTTTTTTTTGACATGCTACGTTTTTGAGTTTTTGGCGTATTTTAACCCTTATTCCCACTTTGTATATAATGACGCATCTCTACAAGCTATTCTATGTCGTTTTCAGCCATTTTTGGGAGCGGCCAATTTTTGACTTTTTCGACATACTATACTATTGCCTTCTTGGCCATTTTTTTGACATGCTAAGTTTTGAGTTTTTGGCCTATTTTGACCTTTATTCCCACTTTGTATATGATGACGCATCTCTACAAGCTATTCTATGTCGTTTTCAGCCATTTTTGGGAGCGGTCAATTTTTGACTTTTTTCGACATACTATACTATTGCCTTCTTGGCCATTTTTTTTGACATGCTACGTTTTGAGTTTTTTGGCCTTTTTTGACCCTTATTGCCACTGTGAATATAATGACGCATCTCTACAAGCTATTCTATGTCGTTTTCAGCCATTTTTGGGAGCGGCCAATTTTTGACTTTTTTCGACATACTATACTATTGCCTTCTTGGCCATTTTTTTTGACATGCTAAGTTTTGAGTTTTTTGGCCTATTTTGACCTTTATTCCCACTTTGTATATGATGACGCATCTCTACAAGCTATTCTATGTCGTTTTCAGCCATTTTTGGGAGCGGTCAATTTTTGACTTTTTTCGACATACTATACTCTTGCCTTCTTGGCCATTTTTTTGACATGCTACGTTTTGAGTTTTTGGCCTTTTTGACCCTTTATTGCCACTGTGAATATAATGACGCATCTCTACAAGCTATTCTATGTTGTTTTCAGCCATTTTTGGGAGCGGCCAATTTTGACTTTTTTCGACATACTATACTATTGCCTTCTTGGCCATTTTTTTTGACATGCTACGTTTTGAGTTTTTGGCGTATTTTGGCGTTTATTCCCACTTTGTATATAATGACGCATCTCTACAAGCTATTCTATGTCGTTTTCAGCCATTTTTGGGAGCGGCCAATTTTTGACTTTTTTCGACATACTATACTATTGCCTTCTTGGCCATTTTTTTTGACATGCTACGTTTTGAGTTTTTTGGCGTATTTTAACCCTTATTCCCACTTTGTATATAATGACGCATCTCTACAAGCTATTCTATGTCGTTTTCAGCCATTTTTGGGAGCGGCCAATTTTTGACTTTTTTCGACATACTATACTATTGCCTTCTTGGCCATTTTTTTTGACATGCTAAGTTTTGAGTTTTTTGGCCTATTTTGACCTTTATTCCCACTTTGTATATAATGACGCATCTCTACAAGCTATTCTATGTCGTTTTCAGCCATTTTTGGGGGCGGCCAATTTTTGACTTTTTCGACATACTATACTATTGCCTTCTTGGCCATTTTTTTTTTGACATGCTACGTTTTGAGTTTTTTGTGTATTTTAACTCTTATTCCCACTTTGTATATAATGACGCATCTCTACAAGCTATTCTATGTCGTTTTCAGCCATTTTTGGGAGCAGCCAATTTTGACTTTTTCGACATACTATACTATTGCCTTCTTGGCCATTTTTTTGACATGCTACGTTTTGAGTTTTTTGGCCTATTTTGACCATTATTCCCACTTTGTATATAATGACGCATCTCTACAAGCTATTCTATGTCGTTTTCAGCCATTTTTGGGAGCGGCCAATTTTTGACTTTTTTCGACATACTATACTATTGCCTTCTTGGCCATTTTTTTTTGACATGCTAAGTTTTGAGGTTTTTGATATTCTTTGAACTTTATTCCAAGTGTAGATACTATGAAGCATCTCTACAAGCTATTCTATGTTGTTTTCAGTCATTTTTGGGAGCGGTAAATTTTTTGACTTTTTTCGACATACTATACTATTGCCTTCTTGGCCATTTTTTTTTGACATGCTAAGTTTTGAGTTTTTTGGCCTTTTTTGACCTTTATTCCCACTTTGTATATAATGACGCATCTCTACAAGCTATTCTATGTCGTTTTCAGCCATTTTTGGGAGCGGCCAATTTTTGACTTTTTCGACATACTATACTATTGCCTTCTTGGCCATTTTTTTTGACATGCTACGTTTTGAGTTTTTGGTGTATTTTAACCCTTATTCCCACTTTGTATATAATGACGCATCTCTACAAGCTATTCTATGTCGTTTTCAGCCATTTTGGGAGCGGCCAATTTTTGACTTTTTTCGACATACTATACTATTGCCTTCTTGGCCATTTTTTTTTTTGACATGCTAAGTTTTGAGTTTTTTGGCCTATTTTGACCTTTATTCCCACTTTGTATATGATGACGCATCTCTACAAGCTATTCTATGTCGTTTTCAGCCATTTTTGGGAGCGGTCAATTTTTGACTTTTTTCGACATACTATACTATTGCCTTCTTGGCCATTTTTTTTGACATGCTACGTTTTGAGTTTTTTGGCCTTTTTTGACCCTTATTGCCACTGTGAATATAATGACGCATCTCTACAAGCTATTCTATGTCGTTTTCAGCCATTTTTGGGAGCGGTCAATTTTTGACTTTTTTCGACATACTATACTATTGCCTTCTTGGCCATTTTTTTTGACATGCTACGTTTTGAGTTTTTTGGCGTATTTTGACGTTTATTCCCACTTTGTATATAATGACGCATCTCTACAAGCTATTCTATGTCGTTTTCAGCCATTTTTGGGAGCGGCCAATTTTTGACTTTTTCGACATACTATACTATTGCCTTCTTGGCCATTTTTTTTGACATGCTAAGTTTTGAGTTTTTGGCCTATTTTGACCTTTATTCCCACTTTGTATATGATGACGCATCTCTACAAGCTATTCTATGTCGTTTTCAGCCATTTTTGGGAGCGGTCAATTTTTGACTTTTTTCGACATACTATACTATTGCCTTCTTGGCCATTTTTTTTGACATGCTACGTTTTGAGTTTTTTGGCCTTTTTTGACCCTTATTGCCACTGTGAATATAATGACGCATCTCTACAAGCTATTCTATGTCGTTTTCAGCCATTTTTGGGAGCGGCCAATTTTTGACTTTTTTCGACATACTATACTATTGCCTTCTTGGCCATTTTTTTTGACATGCTACGTTTTGAGTTTTTTGGCGTATTTTGACGTTTATTCCCACTTTGTATATAATGACGCATCTCTACAAGCTATTCTATGTCGTTTTCAGCCATTTTTGGGAGCGGCCAATTTTGACTTTTTTCGACATACTATACTATTGCCTTCTTGGCCATTTTTTGACATGCTAAGTTTTGGGTTTTTGGCCTATTTTGACCTTTATTCCCACTTTGTATATAATGACGCATCTCTACAAGCTATTCTATGTCGTTTTCAGCCATTTTGGAGCGGCCAATTTTTGACTTTTTTCGACATACTATACTATTGCCTTCTTGGCCATTTTTTTTTTTGACATGCTACGTTTTGAGTTTTTTGGCGTATTTTGACCCTTATTCCCACTTTGTATATAATGACGCATCTCTACAAGCTATTCTATGTTGTTTTCAGCCATTTTTGGGAGCGGTCAATTTTTGACTTTTTTCGACATACTATACTATTGCCTTCTTGGCCATTTTTTTTGACATGCTAAGTTTTGAGTTTTTTGGCCTATTTTGACCTTTATTCCCACTTTGTATATGATGACGCATCTCTACAAGCTATTCTATGTCATTTTCAGCCATTTTTGGGAGCGGCCAATTTTTGACTTTTTTCGACATACTATACTATTGCCTTCTTGGCCATTTTTTTTTGACATGATACGTTTTGAGTTTTTTGGCGTATTTTAACCCTTATTCCCACTTTGTATATAATGACGCATCTCTACAAGCTATTCTATGTCGTTTTCAGCCATTTTTGGGAGCGGCCAATTTTTGACTTTTTTCAACATACTATACTATTGCCTTCTTGGCCATTTTTTTTTGACATGCTACGTTTTGAGTTTTTTGGCGTATTTTGACGTTTATTCCCACTTTGTATATAATGACGCATCTCTACAAGCTATTCTATGTCGTTTTCAGCCATTTTTGGGAGCGGCCAATTTTTGACTTTTTTCGACATACTATACTATTGCCTTCTTGGCCATTTTTTTTGACATGCTACGTTTTGAGTTTTTTGGCCTATTTTAACCTTTATTCCCACTTTGTATATAATGACGCATCTCTACAAGCTATTCTATGTCGTTTTCAGCCATTTTTGGGAGCGGCCAATTTTTGACTTTTTTCGACATACTATACTATTGCCTTCTTGGCCATTTTTTTTGACATGCTACGTTTTGAGTTTTTTGGCGTATTTTAACCCTTATTCCCACTTTGTATATAATGACGCATCTCTACAAGCTATTCTATGTCGTTTTCAGCCATTTTTGGGAGCGGTCAATTTTTGACTTTTTTCGACATACTATACTATTGCCTTCTTGGCCATTTTTTTTGACATGCTAAGTTTTGAGTTTTTTGGCCTATTTTAACCTTTATTCCCACTTTGTATATAATGACGCATCTCTACAAGCTATTCTATGTCGTTTTCAGCCATTTTTGGGAGCGGCCAATTTTTGACTTTTTTCGACATACTATACTATTGCCTTCTTGGCCATTTTTTTTGACATGCTACGTTTTGAGTTTTTTGGTGTATTTTAACCCTTATTCCCACTTTGTATATAATGACGCATCTCTACAAGCTATTCTATGTCGTTTTCAGCCATTTTTGGGAGCGGCCAATTTTTGACTTTTTTCGACATACTATACTATTGCCTTCTTGGCCATTTTTTTGACATGCTAAGTTTTGGGTTTTTTGGCCTATTTTGACCTTTATTCCCACTTTGTATATCATGACGCATCTCTACAAGCTATTCTATGTCGTTTTCAGCCATTTTTGGGAGCAGCCAATTTTTGACTTTTTCGCCTTACTATACTATTGCCTTCTTGGCCTTTTTTTTGACATGCTACGTTTTGAGTTTTTTGGCCTATTTTGACCATTATTCCCACTTTGTATATAATGACGCATCTCTACAAGCTATTCTATGTCGTTTTCAGCCATTTTTGGGAGCGGCCAATTTTTGACTTTTTTCGACATACTATACTATTGCCTTCTTGGCCATTTTTTTTTGACATGCTAAGTTTTGAGGTTTTTGATAATCTTTGAACTTTATTCCAAGTGTAGATACTATGAAGCATCTCTACAAGCTATTCTATGTTGTTTTCAGTCATTTTTGGGAGCGGTCAATTTTTGACTTTTTTCGACATACTATACTATTGCCTTCTTGGCCATTTTTTTTGACATGCTAAGTTTTGAGTTTTTTGGCCTATTTTGACCTTTATTCCCACTTTGTATATAATGACGCATCTCTACAAGCTATTCTATGTCGTTTTCAGCCATTTTTGGGAGCGGCCAATTTTTGACTTTTTTCGACATACTATACTATTGCCTTCTTGGCCATTTTTTTTGACATGCTACGTTTTGAGTTTTTTGGTGTATTTTAACCCTTATTCCCACTTTGTATATAATGACGCATCTCTACAAGCTATTCTATGTCGTTTTCAGCCATTTTTGGGAGCGGCCAATTTTTGACTTTTTTCGACATACTATACTATTGCCTTCTTGGCCATTTTTTTTGACATGCTAAGTTTTGGGTTTTTTGGCCGTTTTTGACCTTTATTCCCACTTTGTATATCATGACGCATCTCTACAAGCTATTCTATGTCGTTTTCAGCCATTTTTGGGAGCAGCCAATTTTTGACTTTTTTCGACATACTATACTATTGCCTTCTTGGCCATTTTTTTTTCCATGCTACGTTTTGTAGTTTTTGGCTTTTTTTGACCATTATTCCCACTTTGTATATAATGGCGCATCTCTACAAGCTATTCTATGTCGTTTTCAGCCATTTTTGGGAGCGGCCAATTTTTGACTTTTTTCGACATACTATACTATTGCCTTCTTGGCCATTTTTTTTGACATGCTAAGTTTTGAGGTTTTTGATATTCTTTGAACTTTATTCCAAGTGTAGATACTATGAAGCATCTCTACAAGCTATTCTATGTTGTTTTCAGTCATTTTTGGGAGCGGTCAATTTTTGACTTTTTTCGACATACTATACTATTGCCTTCTCGGCCATTTTTTTTGACATGCTAAGTTTTGAGTTTTTTGGCCTTTTTTGACCTTTATTCCCACTTTGTATATAATGACGCATCTCTACAAGCTATTCTATGTCGTTTTCAGCCATTTTTGGGAGCGGCCAATTTTTGACTTTTTTCGACATACTATACTATTGCCTTCTTGGCCATTTTTTTTTGACATGCTACGTTTTGAGTTTTTTGGCGTATTTTAACCCTTATTCCCACTTTGTATATAATGACGCATCTCTACAAGCTATTCTATGTCGTTTTCAGCCATTTTTGGGAGCGGCCAATTTTTGACTTTTTTCGACATACTATACTATTGCCTTCTTGGCCATTTTTTTTTGACATGCTAAGTTTTGAGTTTTTTGGCCTATTTTGACCTTTATTCCCACTTTGTATATGATGACGCATCTCTACAAGCTATTCTATGTCGTTTTCAGCCATTTTTGGGAGCGGCCAATTTTTGACTTTTTTCGACATACTATACTATTGCCTTCTTGGCCATTTTTTTTGACATGCTACGTTTTGAGTTTTTTGGCCTTTTTTGACCCTTATTGCCACTGTGAATATAATGACGCATCTCTACAAGCTATTCTATGTCGTTTTCAGCCATTTTTGGGAGCGGCC
This sequence comes from Plectropomus leopardus, assembly GCF_026936395.1. Taxonomy (NCBI): domain Eukaryota; kingdom Metazoa; phylum Chordata; class Actinopteri; order Perciformes; family Serranidae; genus Plectropomus; species Plectropomus leopardus. The sequence continues at coordinate 16,280,460 of NC_142188.1, read as the reverse complement.
AATTTTTGACTTTTTTCGACATACTATACTATTGCCTTCTTGGCCATTTTTTTTGACATGCTAAGTTTTGAGTTTTTTGGCCTATTTTGACCTTTATTCCCACTTTGTATATGATGACGCATCTCTACAAGCTATTCTATGTCATTTTCAGCCATTTTTGGAGCGGCCAATTTTGACTTTTTCGACATACTATACTATTGCCTTCTTGGCCATTTTTTTTTGACATGATACGTTTTGAGTTTTTTGGCGTATTTTGACCCTTATTCCCACTTTGTATATAATGACGCATCTCTACAAGCTATTCTATGTCGTTTTCAGCCATTTTTGGGAGCGGCCAATTTTTGACTTTTTTCGACATACTATACTATTGCCTTCTTGGCCATTTTTTTTTTTGACATGCTACGTTTTGAGTTTTTTGGCGTATTTTGACCCTTATTCCCACTTTGTATATAATGACGCATCTCTACAAGCTATTCTATGTTGTTTTCAGCCATTTTGGGAGCGGCCAATTTTTGACTTTTTCGACATACTATACTATTGCCTTCTTGGCCATTTTTTTTTGACATGCTACGTTTTGAGTTTTTTGGCGTATTTTAACCCTTATTCCCACTTTATATATAATGACGCATCTCTACAAGCTATTCTATGTTGTTTTCAGCCATTTTTGGGAGCGGTCAATTTTTGACTTTTTTCGACATACTATACTATTGCCTTCTTGGCCATTTTTTTTGACATGCTACGTTTTGAGTTTTTTGGCGTATTTTGACGTTTATTCCCACTTTGTATATAATGACGCATCTCTACAAGCTATTCTATGTCGTTTTCAGCCATTTTTGGGAGCGGCCAATTTTTGACTTTTTTCGACATACTATACTATTGCCTTCTTGGCCATTTTTTTGACATGCTAAGTTTTGGGTTTTTGGCCTATTTTGACCTTTATTCCCACTTTGTATATAATGACGCATCTCTACAAGCTATTCTATGTCGTTTTCAGCCATTTTTGGGAGCGGCCAATTTTTGACTTTTTTCGACATACTATACTATTGCCTTCTTGGTCATTTTTTTTGACATGCTAAGTTTTGAGTTTTTTGGCCTTTTTTGACCTTTATTCCCACTTTGTATATAATGACGCACCTCTACAAGCTATTCTATGTCGTTTTCAGCCATTTTTGGGAGCGGACAATTTTTGACTTTTTTCGACATACTATACTATTGCCTTCTTGGCCATTTTTTTTTGACATACTAAGTTTTGAGGTTTTTGGCCTATTTTGACCTTTATTCCCACTTTGTATATGATGACGCATCTCTACAAGCTATTCTATGTCATTTTCAGCCATTTTTGGGAGCGGTATATTTTTGTCTTTTTTCGACATACTATACTATTGCCTTCTTGGCCATTTTTTTTTGACATGCTAAGTTTTGAGTTTTTTGGCCTATTTTGACCTTTATTCCCACTTTGTATATGATGACGCATCTCTACAAGCTATTCTATGTCGTTTTCAGCCATTTTTGGGAACGGTCAATTTTGACTTTTTCGACATGCTATACTATTGCCTTCTTGTCCATTTTTTTGACATGCTAAGTTTTGAGTTTTTTGGCCTATTTTGACCTTTATTCCCACTTTGTATATGATGACGCATCTCTACAAGCTATTCTATGTCGTTTTCAGCCATTTTTGGGAGCGGTCAATTTTTGACTTTTTTCGACATACTATACTATTGCCGTCTTGGCCATTTCTTTTTGACATGCTACGTTTTGAGTTTTTTGGCGTATTTTAACCCTTATTCCCACTTTGTATATTATGACGCATCTCTACAAGCTATTCTATGTCGTTTTCAGCCATTTTTGGGAGCGGTCAATTTTTGACTTTTTTCGACATACTATACTATTGCCTTCTTGGCCATTTTTTTTGACATGCTAAGTTTAGGGGTTTTTGGCCTATTTTGACCTTTATTCCCACTTTGTATATAATGACGCATCTCTACAAGCTATTCTATGTCGTTTTCAGCCATTTTTGGGAGCAGCCAATTTTTGACTTTTTTCGACATACTATACTATTGCCTTCTTGGCCATTTTTTTTGACATGCTACGTTTTGAGTTTTTTGGCGTATTTTAACCCTTATTCCCACTTTGTATATAATGACGCATCTCTACAAGCTATTCTATGTCGTTTTCAGCCATTTTTGGGAGCGGCCAATTTTTGACTTTTTTCGACATACTATACTATTGCCTTCTTGGCCATTTTTTTTTGACATGCTAAGTTTTGAGTTTTTTGGCCTATTTTGACCTTTATTCCCACTTTGTATATGATGACGCATCTCTACAAGCTATTCTTTGTCGTTTTCAGCCATTTTGGGAGCAGTCAATTTTTGACTTTTTCGACATACTATATTATTGCTTTCTTGGCCATTTTTTTTGACATGCTACGTTTTGAGTTTTTTGGCCTTTTTTGACCCTTATTGCCACTGTGAATATAATGACGCATCTCTACAAGCTATTCTATGTCGTTTTCAGCCATTTTTAGGAGCAGCCCATTTTTGACTTTTTTTGACATACTATACTATTGCCTTCTTGGCCATTTTTTTTGACATGCTACGTTTTGAGTTTTTTGGCGTATTTTGACGTTTATTCCCACTTTGTATATAATGACGCATCTCTACAAGCTATTCTATGTCGTTTTCAGCCATTTTTGGGAGCGCCAATTTTGACTTTTTTCGACATACTATACTATTGCCTTCTTGGCCATTTTTTTGACATGCTAAGTTTTGGGTTTTTGGCCTATTTTGACCTTTATTCCCACTTTGTATATCATGACGCATCTCTACAAGCTATTCTATGTCGTTTTCAGCCATTTTTGGGAGCGGCCAATTTTTGACTTTTTTCGACATACTATACTATTGCCTTCTTGGCCATTTTTTTTGACATGCTACGTTTTGAGTTTTTTGGCGTATTTTAACCCTTTATTCCCACTTTGTATATAATGACGCATCTCTACAAGCTATTCTATGTTGTTTTCAGCCATTTTTGGGAGCGGTCAATTTTTGACTTTTTTCGACATACTATACTATTGCCTTCTTGGCCATTTTTTTTTGACATGCTAAGTTTTGAGTTTTTTGGCCTATTTTGACCTTTATTCCCACTTTGTATATGATGACGCATCTCTACAAGCTATTCTATGTCATTTTCAGCCATTTTTGGGAACGGTATAGTTTTGACTTTTTTCGACATACTATACTATTGCCTTCTTGGCCATTTTTTTTTGACATGCTACGTTTTGAGTTTTTTGGCGTATTTTAACCCTTATTCCCACTTTGTATATAATGACGCATCTCTACAAGCTATTCTATGTCGTTTTCAGCCATTTTTGGGAGCGGTATATTTTGACTTTTTCAACATACTATACTATTGCCTTCTTGGCCATTTTTTTGACATGCTAAGTTTTGAGTTTTTGTCCTATTTTGACCTTTATTCCCACTTTGTATGTGATGACGCATCTCTACAAGCTATTCTATGTCGTTTTCAGCCATTTTTGGGAGCGGTCAATTTTTGACTTTTTTCGACATGCTATACTATTGCCTTCTTGGCCATTTTTTTGACATGCTAAGTTTTGAGTTTTTTGGCCTATTTTGACCTTTATTCCCACTTTGTATATGATGACGCATCTCTGCAAGCTATTCTATGTCGTTTTCAGCCATTTTTGGGAGCGGTCAATTTTTGACTTTTTTCGACATACTATACTATTGCCTTCTTGGTCATTTTTTTTTGACATGCTAAGTTTTGAGTTTTTTGGCCTATTTTGACCTTTATTCCCACTTTGTATATGATGACGCATCTCTACAAGCTATTCTATGTCGTTTTCAGCCATTTTTGGGAGCGGTATATTTTTGACTTTTTTCGACATACTATACTATTGCCTTCTTGGCCATTTTTTTTGACATGCTAAGTTTTGAGTTTTTTGGCCTATTTTGACCTTTATTCCCACTTTGTATATAATGACGCATCTCTACAAGCTATTCTATGTCGTTTTCAGCCATTTTTGGGAGCGGCCAATTTTTGACTTTTTTCGACATACTATACTATTGCCTTCTTGGCCATTTTTTTGACATGCTAAGTTTTGAGTTTTTTGGCCTATTTTGACCTTTATTTCCACTTTGTATATGATGATGCATCTCTACAAGTTATTCTATGTCGTTTTCAGCCATTTTGGGAGCGGTCAATTTTTGACTTTTTTCGACATACTATACTATTGCCTTCTTGGCCATTTTTTTTGACATGCTAAGTTTTGAGTTTTTTGGGCTATTTTGACCTTTACTCCCACTTTGTATATGATGACGCATCTCTACAAGCTATTCTATGTCATTTTCAGCCATTTTTGGGAGCGGTATAGTTTTGACTTTTTTCGACATACTATACTATTGCCTTCTTGGCCATTTTTTTTTGACATGCTACGTTTTGAGTTTTTTGGCGTATTTTAACCCTTATTCCCACTTTGTATATCATGACGCATCTCTACAATCTATTCTATGTCGTTTTCAGCCATTTTTGGGAGCGGTCAATTTTTGACTTTTTTCGACATACTATACTATTGCCTTCTTGGCCATTTTTTTTGACATGCTAAGTTTTGAGGTTTTTGGCCTTTTTTGACCTTTATTCCCACTTTGTATATAATGACGCATCTCTACAAGCTATTCTATGTCGTTTTCAGCTATTTTTGGGAGCGGCCAATTTTTGACTTTTTTCGACATACTATACTATTGCCTTCTTGGCCATTTTTTTTGACATGCTAAGTTTTGAGTTTTTTGGCCTATTTTGACCTTTATTCCCACTTTGTATATGATGACGCATCTCTACAAGCTATTCTATGTCGTTTTCAGCCATTTTTGGGAGCGGCCAATTTTTGACTTTTTTCGACATACTATACTATTGCCTTCTTGGCCATTTTTTTTGACATGCTAAGTTTTGAATTTTTGGCCTATTTTGACCTTTATTCCCACTTTGTATGTAATGAAACATCTCTACAAGCAATTCTATGTCGTTTTCAGCCATTTTTGGGAGCGGCCAATTTTTGACTTTTTTCGGCATACTATACTATTGCCTTGTTGGCCATTTTTTTGACATGCTAAGTTTTGAGGTTTTTGGTATTATTTGACCTTTATTCCCAGTGTGGATACTATGAAGCATCTCTACAAGCTATTCTATGTCGTTTTCAGCCATTTTTGGGAGCGGCCAATTTTTGACTTTTTTCGACATACTATACTATTGCCTTCTTGGCCATTTTTTTTTGACATGCTAAGTTTTGAGGTTTTTGGTATTCTTTGACCTTTATTCCAAGTGTAGATACTATGAAGCATCTCTACAAGCTATTCTATGTTGTTTTCAGTCATTTTTCGGAGCGGTCAATTTTTGACTTTTTTCGACATACTATACTATTGCCTTCTTGGCCATTTTTTTTGACATGCTACGTTTTGAGTTTTTTGGCCTATTTTGACCTTTATTCCCACTTTGTATATAATGACGCATCTCTACAAGCTATTCTATGTCGTTTTCAGCCATTTTTGGGAGCGGCCAATTTTTGACTTTTTTCGACATACTATACTATTGCCTTCTTGGCCATTTTTTTTGACATGCTAAGTTTTGAGTTTTTTGGCCTATTTTGACCTTTATTCCCACTTTGTATATGATGACGCATCTCTACAAGCTATTCTATGTCGTTTTCAGCCATTTTTGGGAGCGGTCAATTTTTGACTTTTTTCGACATACTATACTATTGCCTTCTTGGCCATTTTTTTTTGACATGCTACGTTTTGAGTTTTTTGGCCTATTTTGACCTTTATTCCCACTTTGTATATAATGACGCATCTCCACAAGCTATTCTATGTCATTTTCAGCCATTTTTGGGAGCGGTATATTTTTGACTTTTTTCGACATACTATACTATTGCCTTCTTGGCCATTTTTTTTTGACATGCTACGTTTTGAGTTTTTTGGCGTATTTTAACCCTTATTCCCACTTTGTATATCATGACGCATCTCTACAAGCTATTCTATGTCGTTTTCAGCTATTTTTGGGAGCGGCCAATTTTTGACTTTTTTCGACATACTATACTATTGCCTTCTTGGCCATTTTTTTTGACATGCTAAGTTTTGAGTTTTTTGGCCTATTTTGACCTTTATTCCCACTTTGTATATGATGACGGATCTCTACAAGCTATTCTATGTCGTTTTCAGCCATTTTTTGGAGCGGCCAATTTTTGACTTTTTTCGACATACTATACTATTGCCTTCTTGGCCATTTTTTTTGACATGCTAAGTTTTGAATTTTTGGCCTATTTTGACCTTTATTCCCACTTTGTATGTAATGAAACATCTCTACAAGCAATTCTATGTCGTTTTCAGCCATTTTTGGGAGCGGCCAATTTTTGACTTTTTTCGGCATACTATACTATTGCCTTGTTGGCCATTTTTTTGACATGCTAAGTTTTGAGGTTTTTGGTATTATTTGACCTTTATTCCCAGTGTGGATACTATGAAGCATCTCTACAAGCTATTCTATGTCGTTTTCAGCCATTTTTGGGAGCGGCCAATTTTTGACTTTTTTCGACATACTATACTATTGCCTTCTTGGCCATTTTTTTTTGACATGCTAAGTTTTGAGGTTTTTGGTATTCTTTGACCTTTATTCCAAGTGTAGATACTATGAAGCATCTCTACAAGCTATTCTATGTTGTTTTCAGTCATTTTTCGGAGCGGTCAATTTTTGACTTTTTTCGACATACTATACTATTGCCTTCTTGGCCATTTTTTTTGACATGCTACGTTTTGAGTTTTTTGGCCTATTTTGACCTTTATTCCCACTTTGTATATAATGACGCATCTCTACAAGCTATTCTATGTCGTTTTCAGCCATTTTTGGGAGCGGCCAATTTTTGACTTTTTTCGACATACTATACTATTGCCTTCTTGGCCATTTTTTTTGACATGCTAAGTTTTGAGTTTTTTGGCCTATTTTGACCTTTATTCCCACTTTGTATATGATGACGCATCTCTACAAGCTATTCTATGTCGTTTTCAGCCATTTTTGGGAGCGGTCAATTTTTGACTTTTTTCGACATACTATACTATTGCCTTCTTGGCCATTTTTTTTGACATGCTAAGTTTTGAGTTTTTTGGCCTATTTTGACCTTTATTCCCACTTTGTATATGATGACGCATCTCTACAAGCTATTCTATGTCATTTTCAGCCATTTTTGGGAGCGGTATATTTTTGACTTTTTTCGACATACTATACTATTGCCTTCTTGGCCATTTTTTTTTGACATGCTAAGTTTTGAGTTTTTTGGCGTATTTTAACCTTTATTCCCACTTTGTATATAATGACGCATCTCTACAATCTATTCTATGTCGTTTTCAGCCATTTTTGGGAGCGGTCAATTTTTGACTTTTTTCGACATACTATACTATTGCCTTCTTGGCCATTTTTTTTGACATGCTAAGTTTTGAGGTTTTTGGCCTTTTTTGACCTTTATTCCCACTTTGTATATAATGACGCATCTCTACAAGCTATTCTATGTCGTTTTCAGCTATTTTTGGGAGCGGCCAATTTTTGACTTTTTTCGACATACTATACTATTGCCTTCTTGGCCATTTTTTTTGACATGCTACGTTTTGAGTTTTTTGGCCTATTTTGACCTTTGTTCCCACTTTGTATATAATGACGCATCTCTATAAGGTATTCTATGTCGTTTTCAGCCATTTTTGGGAGCGGCCAATTTTTGACTTTTTTCGACATACTATACTATTGCCTTCTTGGCCATTTTTTTTGACATGCTAAGTTTTGAGTTTTTTGGCATTTTTTGAACTTTATTCCCAGTGTGAATACTATGAAGCATCTCTACAAGCTATTCTATGTCCTTTTTCAGCCATTTTTGGGAGCGGCCAATTTTTGACTTTTTTCGACATACTATACTATTGCCTTCTTGGCCATTTTTTTTGACATGCTAAGTTTTGAGTTTTTTGGCCTTTTTTGACCTTTATTCCCACTTTGTATATGATGACGCATCTCTACAAGCTATTCTATGTCGTTTTCAGCCATTTTTGGGAGCGGTCAATTTTTGACTTTTTTCGACATACTATACTATTGCCTTCTTGGCCATTTTTTTGGACATGCTAAGTTTTGAGTTTTTTGGCCTATTTTGACCTTTATTCCCACTTTGTATATGATGACGCATCTCTACAAGCTATTCTATGTCATTTTCAGCCATTTTTGGAAGCGGCCAATTTTTGACTTTTTTCGACATACTATACTATTGCCTTCTTGGCCATTTTTTTTTGACATGCTACGTTTTGAGTTTTTTGGCCTATTTTGACCTTTATTCCCACTTTGTATATAATGACGCATCTCCACAAGCTATTCTATGTCATTTTCAGCCATTTTTGGGAGCGGTATATTTTTGACTTTTTCCGACATACTATACTATTGCCTTCTTGGCCATTTTTTTTTGACATGCTAAGTTTTGAGTTTTTTGGCCTATTTTGACCTTTATTCCCACTTTGTATATGATGACGCATCTCTACAAGCTATTCTATGTCGTTTTCAGCCATTTTTGGGAGCGGTCAATTTTTGACTTTTTTCGACATGCTATACTATTGCCTTCTTGGCCATTTTTTTGGACATGCTAAGTTTTGAGTTTTTTGGCCTATTTTGACCTTTATTCCCACTTTGTATATGATGACGCATCTCTACAAGCTATTCTATGTCATTTTCAGCCATTTTTGGAAGCGGCCAATTTTTGACTTTTTTCGACATACTATACTATTGCCTTCTTGGCCATTTTTTTTTGACATGCTACGTTTTGAGTTTTTTGGCCTATTTTGACCTTTATTCCCACTTTGTATATAATGACGCATCTCCACAAGCTATTCTATGTCATTTTCAGCCATTTTTGGGAGCGGTATATTTTTGACTTTTTCCGACATACTATACTATTGCCTTCTTGGCCATTTTTTTTTGACATGCTAAGTTTTGAGTTTTTTGGCCTATTTTGACCTTTATTCCCACTTTGTATATGATGACGCATCTCTACAAGCTATTCTATGTCGTTTTCAGCCATTTTTGGGAGCGGTCAATTTTTGACTTTTTTCGACATGCTATACTATTGCCTTCTTGGCCATTTTTTTTGACATGCTAAGTTTTGAGTTTTTTGGCCTATTTTGACCTTTATTCCCACTTTGTATATGATGACGCATCTCTACAAGCTATTCTATGTCATTTTCAGCCATTTTTGGGAGCGGTAAATTTTTGACTTTTTTCGACATACTATACGATTACCTTCTTGGCCATTTTTTTTTGACATGCTACGTTTTGAGTTTTTTGGCGTATTTTAACCCTTATTCCCACTTTGTATATAATGACGCATCTCTACAAGCTATTCTATGTCGTTTTCAGCCATTTTTGGGAGCGGTATATTTTTGACTTTTTTCGACATACTATACTATTGCCTTCTTGGCCATTTTTTTTGACATGCTAAGTTTTGAGTTTTTTGGCCTATTTTGACCTTTATTCCCACTTTGTATATGATGACGCATCTCTACAAGCTATTCTATGTCGTTTTCAGCAATTTTTGGGAGCGGTCAATTTTGACTTTTTCTACATACTTTACTATTGCCTTCTTGGCCATTTTTTTTGACATGCTAAGTTTTGAGTTTTTTGGCCTATTTTGACCTTTATTCCCACTTTGTATATGATGACGCATCTCTACAAGCTATTCTATGTCGTTTTCAGCCATTTTTGGGAGCGGCCAATTTTTGACTTTTTTCGACATACTATACTATTGCCTTCTTGGTCATTTTTTTTTGACATGCTAAGTTTTGAGTTTTTTGGCCTTTTTTGACCTTTATTCCCACTTTGTATATAATGACGCACCTCTACAAGCTATTCTATGTGGTTTTCAGCCATTTTTGGGAGCGGACAATTTTTGACTTTTTTCGACATACTATACTATTGCCTTCTTGGCCATTTTTTTTGACATGCTACGTTTTGAGTTTTTTGGCCTATTTTGACCTTTATTCCCACTTTGTATATAATGACGCATCTCTACAAGCTATTCTATGTCGTTTTCAGCCATTTTTGGGAGCGGCCAATTTTTGACTTTTTTCGACATACTATACTATTGCCTTCTTGGCCATTTTTTTTGACATGCTAAGTTTTGAGTTTTTTGGCCTATTTTGACCTTTATTCCCACTTTGTATATGATGACGCATCTCTACAAGCTATTCTATGTCGTTTTCAGCCATTTTGGGAGCGGTCAATTTTGACTTTTTCGACTTACTTTACTTTTGCCTTTTTGGCCATTTTTTTTTGACATGCTAAGTTTTGAGTTTTTTGGCCTATTTTGACCTTTATTCCCACTTTGTATATGATGACGCATCTCTACAAGCTATTCTATGTCATTTTCAGCCATTTTTGGGAGCGGTATAGTTTTGACTTTTTTCGACATACTATACTATTGCCTTCTTGGCCATTTTTTTTTGACATGCTAAGTTTTGAGTTTTTTGGCCTATTTTGACCTTTATTCCCACTTTGTATATGATGACGCATCTCTACAAGCTATTCTATGTCGTTTTCAGCCATTTTTGGGAGCGGCCAATTTTTGACTTTTTTCGACATACTATACTATTGCCTTCTTGGTCATTTTTTTTGACATGCTAAGTTTTGAGTTTTTGGCCTTTTTGACCTTTATTCCCACTTTGTATATAATGGCCTTTTACCTCTACAAGCTATTCTATGTGGTTTTCAGCCATTTTTGGAGGCGGACAATTTTTGACTTTTTTCGACATACTATACTATTGCCTTCTTGGCCATTTTTTTTGACATGCTACGTTTTGAGTTTTTTGGCCTATTTTGACCTTTATTCCCACTTTGTATATAATGACGCATCTCTACAAGCTATTCTATGTCGTTTTCAGCCATTTTTGGGAGCGGCCAATTTTTGACTTTTTTCGACATACTATACTATTGCCTTCTTGGCCATTTTTTTTGACATGCTAAGTTTTGAGTTTTTTGGCCTATTTTGACCTTTATTCCCACTTTGTATATGATGACGCATCTCTACAAGCTATTCTATGTCGTTTTCAGCCATTTTTGGGAGCGGTCAATTTTTGACTTTTTTCGACATACTATACTATTGCCTTCTTGGTCATTTTTTTTGACATGCTAAGTTTTGAGTTTTTTGGCCTATTTTGACCTTTATTCCCACTTTGTATATGATGACGCATCTCTACAAGCTATTCTATGTCATTTTCAGCCATTTTTGGGAGCGGTATAGTTTTGACTTTTTTCGACATACTATACTATTGCCTTCTTGGCCATTTTTTTTTTACATGCTAAGTTTTGAGTTTTTTGGCGTATTTTAACCCTTATTCCCACTTTGTATATAATGACGCATCTCTACAATCTATTCTATGTCGTTTTCAGCCATTTTTGGGAGCGGTCAATTTTTGACTTTTTTCGACATACTATACTATTGCCTTCTTGGCCATTTTTTTTGACATGCTAAGTTTTGAGGTTTTTGGCCTTTTTTGACCTTTATTCACAGTGTGGATACTATGAAGCATCTCTACAAGCTATTCTATGTCGTTTTCAGCCATTTTTGGGAGCGGCCAATTTTTGACTTTTTTCGACATACTATACTATTGCCTTCTTGGCCATTTTTTTTTGACATGCTAAGTTTTGAGGTTTTTGGTATTCTTTGACCTTTATTCCAAGTGTAGATACTATGAAGCATCTCTACAAGCTATTCTATGTTGTTTTCAGTCATTTTTCGGAGCGGTCAATTTTTGACTTTTTTCGACATACTATACTATTGCCTTCTTGGCCATTTTTTTTGACATGCTACGTTTTGAGTTTTTTGGCCTATTTTGACCTTTATTCCCACTTTGTATATAATGACGCATCTCTACAAGCTATTCTATGTCGTTTTCAGCCATTTTTGGGAGCGGCCAATTTTTGACTTTTTTCGACATACTATACTATTGCCTTCTTGGCCATTTTTTTTGACATGCTAAGTTTTGAGTTTTTTGGCCTATTTTGACCTTTATTCCCACTTTGTATATGATGACGCATCTCTACAAGCTATTCTATGTCGTTTTCAGCCATTTTTGGGAGCGGTCAATTTTTGACTTTTTTCGACATACTATACTATTGCCTTTTTGGCCATTTTTTTTGACATGCTAAGTTTTGAGTTTTTTGGCCTATTTTGACCTTTATTCCCACTTTGTATATGATGACGCATCTCTACAAGCTATTCTATGTCATTTTCAGCCATTTTTGGGAGCGGTATATTTTTGACTTTTTTCGACATACTATACTATTGCCTTCTTGGCCATTTTTTTTGACATGCTAAGTTTTGAGGTTTTTGGCCTTTTTTGACCTTTATTCCCACTTTGTATATAATGACGCATCTCTACAAGCTATTCTATGTCGTTTTCAGCTATTTTTGGGAGCGGCCAATTTTTGACTTTTTTCGACATACTATACTATTGCCTTCTTGGCCATTTTTTTTGACATGCTACGTTTTGAGTTTTTTGGCCTATTTTGACCTTTATTCCCACTTTGTATATAATGACGCATCTCTATAAGGTATTCTATGTCGTTTTCAGCCATTTTTGGGAGCGGCCAATTTTTGACTTTTTTCGACATACTATACTATTGCCTTCTTGGCCATTTTTTTTTGACATGCTAAGTTTTGAGTTTTTTGGCATTTTTTGAACTTTATTCCCAGTGTGAATACTATGAAGCATCTCTACAAGCTATTCTATGTCCTTTTTCAGCCATTTTTGGGAGCGGCCAATTTTTGACTTTTTTCGACATACTATACTATTGCCTTCTTGGCCATTTTTTTTGACATGCTAAGTTTTGAGTTTTTTGGCCTTTTTTGACCTTTATTCCCACTTTGTATATGATGACGCATCTCTACAAGCTATTCTATGTCGTTTTCAGCCATTTTGGGGGCGGTCAATTTTTGACTTTTTTCGACATACTATACTATTGCCTTCTTGGCCATTTTTTTTTGACATGCTACGTTTTGAGTTTTTTGGCCTATTTTGACCTTTATTCCCACTTTGTATATAATGACGCATCTCCACAAGCTATTCTATGTCATTTTCAGCCATTTTTGGGAGCGGCCAATTTTTTTGACTTTTCGACATACTTTACTATTGCCTTCTTTGCCATTTTTTTTTGACATGCTAAGTTTTGAGTTTTTTGGCCTATTTTGACCTTTATTCCCACTTTGTATATGATGACGCATCTCTACAAGCTATTCTATGTCGTTTTCAGCCATTTTTGGGAGCGGTCAATTTTTGACTTTTTTCGACATGCTATACTATTGCCTTCTTGGCCATTTTTTTTTGACATGCTAAGTTTTGAGTTTTTTGGCCTATTTTGACCTTTATTCCCACTTTGTATATGATGACGCATCTCTACAAGCTATTCTATGTCGTTTTCAGCCATTTTTGGGAGCGGCCAATTTTTGACTTTTTTCGACATACTATACTATTGCCTTCTTGGTCATTTTTTTTTGACATGCTAAGTTTTGAGTTTTTTGGCCTTTTTTGACCTTTATTCCCACTTTGTATATAATGACGCACCTCTACAAGCTATTCTATGTGGTTTTCAGCCATTTTTGGGAGCGGTCAATTTTTGACTTTTTCGACATACTATACTATTGCCTTCTTGGCCATTTTTTTTGACATGCTACGTTTTGAGTTTTTTGGCCTATTTTGACCTTTATTCCCACTTTGTATATAATGACGCATCTCTACAAGCTATTCTATGTCGTTTTCAGCCATTTTTGGGAGCTGCCAATTTTTGACTTTTTTCGACATACTATACTATTGCCTTCTTGGCCATTTTTTTTGACATGCTAAGTTTTGAGTTTTTTGGCCTATTTTGACCTTTATTCCCACTTTGTATATGATGACGCATCTCTACAAGCTATTCTATGTCGTTTTCAGCCATTTTTGGGAGCGGTCAATTTTTGACTTTTTTCGACATACTATACTATTGCCTTCTTGGTCATTTTTTTTGACATGCTAAGTTTTGAGTTTTTTGGCCTATTTTGACCTTTATTCCCACTTTGTATATGATGACGCATCTCTACAAGCTATTCTATGTCATTTTCAGCCATTTTTGGGAGCGGTATAGTTTTGACTTTTTTCGACATACTATACTATTGCCTTCTTGGCCATTTTTTTTTTACATGCTAAGTTTTGAGTTTTTTGGCGTATTTTAACCCTTATTCCCACTTTGTATATAATGACGCATCTCTACAATCTATTCTATGTCGTTTTCAGCCATTTTTGGGAGCGGTCAATTTTTGACTTTTTTCGACATACTATATATTGCCTTCTTGGCCATTTTTTTTGACATGCTAAGTTTTGAGGTTTTTGGCCTTTTTTGACCTTTATTCCCACTTTGTATATAATGACGCATCTCTACAAGCTATTCTATGTCGTTTTCAGCTATTTTTGGGAGCGCCAATTTTGACTTTTTTCGACATACTATACTATTGTCTTCTTGGCCATTTTTTTGACATGCTAAGTTTTGAGTTTTTTGGCCTATTTTGACCTTTATTCCCACTTTGTATATGATGACGCATCTCTACAAGCTATTCTATGTCGTTTTCAGCTATTTTTGGGAGCGGTCAATTTTTGACTTTTTTCGACATACTATACTATTGCCTTCTTGGCCATTTTTTTTGACATGCTAAGTTTTGAGGTTTTTGGCCTTTTTTGACCTTTATTCACAGTGTGGATACTATAAAGCATCTCTACAAGCTATTCTATGTCGTTTTCAGCCATTTTTGGGAGCGGTCAATTTTTGACTTTTTTCGACATACTATACTATTGCCTTCTTGGCCATTCTTTTTTGACATGCTACGTTTTGAGTTTTTTGGCGTATTTTAACCCTTATTCCCACTTTGTATATAATGACGCATCTCTACAAGCTATTCTATGTCGTTTTCAGCCATTTTTGGAGCCGGTATATTTTTGACTTTTTCGACATACTATACTATTGCCTTCTTGGCCATTTTTTTTTTTGACATGCTAAGTTTTGAGTTTTTGGCCTATTTTGACCTTTATTCCCACTTTGTATATGATGACGCATCTCTACAAGCTATTCTATGTCGTTTTCAGCCATTTTTGGGAGCGGTCAATTTTTGACTTTTTCGACATACTATACTATTGCCTTCTTGGTCATTTTTTTGACATGCTAAGTTTTGAGTTTTGGCCTATTTTGACCTTTATTCCCACTTTGTATATGATGACGCATCTCTACAAGCTATTCTATGTCATTTTCAGCCATTTTTGGGAGCGGTATAGTTTTGACTTTTTTCGACATACTATACTATTGCCTTCTTGGCCATTTTTTTTTTACATGCTAAGTTTTGAGTTTTTTGGCGTATTTTAACCCTTATTCCCACTTTGTATATAATGACGCATCTCTACAATCTATTCTATGTCGTTTTCAGCCATTTTTGGGAGCGGTCAATTTTTGACTTTTTTCGACATACTATATATTGCCTTCTTGGCCATTTTTTTTGACATGCTAAGTTTTGAGGTTTTTGGCCTTTTTTGACCTTTATTCCCACTTTGTATATAATGACGCATCTCTACAAGCTATTCTATGTCGTTTTCAGCTATTTTTGGGAGCGGCCAATTTTTGACTTTTTTCGACATACTATACTATTGCCTTCTTGGCCATTTTTTGACATGCTAAGTTTTGAGTTTTTGGCCTATTTTGACCTTTATTCCCACTTTGTATATGATGACGCATCTCTACAAGCTATTCTATGTCGTTTTCAGCTATTTTTGGAGCGGTCAATTTTTGACTTTTTCGACATACTATACTATTGCCTTCTTGGCCATTTTTTTTGACATGCTAAGTTTTGAGGTTTTTGGCCTTTTTTGACCTTTATTCACAGTGTGGATACTATAAAGCATCTCTACAAGCTATTCTATGTCGTTTTCAGCCATTTTTGGGAGCGGTCAATTTTTGACTTTTTTCGACATACTATACTATTGCCTTCTTGGCCATTCTTTTTTGACATGCTACGTTTTGAGTTTTTTGGCGTATTTTAACCCTTATTCCCACTTTGTATATAATGACGCATCTCTACAAGCTATTCTATGTCGTTTTCAGCCATTTTTGGGAGCGGTATATTTTTGACTTTTTTCGACATACTATACTATTGCCTTCTTGGCCATTTTTTTTGACATGCTAAGTTTTGAGTTTTTTGGCCTATTTTGACCTTTATTCCCACTTTGTATATGATGACGCATCTCTACAAGCTATTCTATGTCGTTTTCAGCCATTTTGGGAGGCGGTCAATTTTTGACTTTTTTCGACATGCTATACTATTGCCTTCTTGGCCATTTTTTTTGACATGCTAAGTTTTGAGTTTTTTGGCCTATTTTGACCTTTATTCCCACTTTGTATATGATGACGCATCTCTACAAGCTATTCTATGTCGTTTTCAGCCATTTTTGGGAGCGGCCAATTTTTGACTTTTTTCGACATACTATACTATTGCCTTCTTGGTCATTTTTTTTTGACATGCTAAGTTTTGAGTTTTTTGGCCTTTTTTGACCTTTATTCCCACTTTGTATATAATGACGCACCTCTACAAGCTATTCTATGTGGTTTTCAGCCATTTTTGGGAGCGGACAATTTTTGACTTTTTTCGACATACTATACTATTGCCTTCTTGGCCATTTTTTTTGACATGCTACGTTTTGAGTTTTTTGGCCTATTTTGACCTTTATTCCCACTTTGTATATAATGACGCATCTCTACAAGCTATTCTATGTCGTTTTCAGCCATTTTGGGGCGGCCAATTTTTGACTTTTTCGACATACTATACTATTGCCTTCTTGGCCATTTTTTGACATGCTAAGTTTTGAGCTTTTTGGCCTATTTTGACCTTTATTCCCACTTTGTATATGATGACGCATCTCTACAAGCTATTCTATGTCGTTTTCAGCCATTTTTGGGAGCGGTCAATTTTTGACTTTTTTCGACATACTATACTATTGCCTTCTTGGCCATTTTTTTTGACATGCTAAGTTTTGAGTTTTTTGGCCTATTTTGACCTTTATTCCCACTTTGTATATGATGACGCATCTCTACAAGCTATTCTATGTCGTTTTCAGCCATTTTTGGGAGCGGCCAATTTTTGACTTTTTTCGACATACTATACTATTGCCTTCTTGGTCATTTTTTTTTGACATGCTAAGTTTTGAGTTTTTTGGCCTTTTTTGACCTTTATTCCCACTTTGTATATAATGACGCACCTCTACAAGCTATTCTATGTGGTTTTCAGCCATTTTTGGGAGCGGACAATTTTTGACTTTTTTCGACATACTATACTATTGCCTTCTTGGCCATTTTTTTTGACATGCTACGTTTTGAGTTTTTTGGCCTATTTTGACCTTTATTCCCACTTTGTATATAATGACGCATCTCTACAAGCTATTCTATGTCGTTTTCAGCCATTTTTGGGAGCGGCCAATTTTTGACTTTTTTCGACATACTATACTATTGCCTTCTTGGCCATTTTTTTTGACATGCTAAGTTTTGAGTTTTTTGGCCTATTTTGACCTTTATTCCCACTTTGTATATGATGACGCATCTCTACAAGCTATTCTATGTCGTTTTCAGCCATTTTTGGGAGCGGTCAATTTTTGACTTTTTTCGACATACTATACTATTGCCTTCTTGGTCATTTTTTTTGACATGCTAAGTTTTGAGTTTTTTGGCCTATTTTGACCTTTATTCCCACTTTGTATATGATGACGCATCTCTACAAGCTATTCTATGTCATTTTCAGCCATTTTTGGGAGCGGTATAGTTTTGACTTTTTTCGACATACTATACTATTGCCTTCTTGGCCATTTTTTTTTTACATGCTAAGTTTTGAGTTTTTTGGCGTATTTTAACCCTTATTCCCACTTTGTATATAATGACGCATCTCTACAATCTATTCTATGTCGTTTTCAGCCATTTTTGGGAGCGGTCAATTTTTGACTTTTTTCGACATACTATATATTGCCTTCTTGGCCATTTTTTTTGACATGCTAAGTTTTGAGGTTTTTGGCCTTTTTTGACCTTTATTCCCACTTTGTATATAATGACGCATCTCTACAAGCTATTCTATGTCGTTTTCAGCTATTTTTGGGAGCGGCCAATTTTTGACTTTTTTCGACATACTATACTATTGCCTTCTTGGCCATTTTTTTGACATGCTAAGTTTTGAGTTTTTTGGCCTATTTTGACCTTTATTCCCACTTTGTATATGATGACGCATCTCTACAAGCTATTCTATGTCGTTTTCAGCTATTTTTGGGAGCGGTCAATTTTTGACTTTTTTCGACATACTATACTATTGCCTTCTTGGCCATTTTTTTTGACATGCTAAGTTTTGAGGTTTTTGGCCTTTTTTGACCTTTATTCACAGTGTGGATACTATAAAGCATCTCTACAAGCTATTCTATGTCGTTTTCAGCCATTTTTGGGAGCGGTCAATTTTTGACTTTTTTCGACATACTATACTATTGCCTTCTTGGCCATTCTTTTTTGACATGCTAAGTTTTGAGGTTTTTGGTATTATTTGACCTTTATTCCCAGTGTGGATACTATGAAGCATCTCTACAAGCTATTCTATGTCGTTTTCAGCCATTTTTCGGACCGGTCAATTTTTGACTTTTTTCGACATACTATACTATTGCCTTCTTGGCCATTTTTTTGGACATGCTAAGTTTTGAGTTTTTTGGCCTATTTTGACCTTTATTCCCACTTTGTGTATAATGACGCATCTCTACAAGCTATTCTATGTCGTTTTCAGCCATTTTTGGGAGCGGTCAATTTTTGACTTTTTTCGACATACTATACTATTGCCTTCTTGGCCATTTTTTTTTGACATGCTAAGTTTTGAGTTTTTTGGCATTTTTTGACCTTTATTCCCAGTGTGAATACTATGAAGCATCTCTACAAGCTATTCTATGTCCTTTTTCAGCCATTTTTGGGAGCGGCCAATTTTTGACTTTTTTCGACATACTATACTATTGCCTTCTTGGCCATTTTTTTTGACATGCTAAGTTTTGAGTTTTTTGGCCTTTTTTGACCTTTATTCCCACTTTGTATATGATGACGCATCTCTACAAGCTATTCTATGTCGTTTTCAGCCATTTTTGGGAGCAGCCCATTTTTGACTTTTTTCGACATACTATACTATTGCCTTCTTGGCCATTTTTTTTGACATGCTATGTTTTGAGTTTTTTGGCCTATTTTGACCTTTATTCCCACTTTGTATATAATGACGCATCTCTACAAGCTGTTCTATGTCGTTTTCAGCCATTTTTGGGAGCGGTCAATTTTTGACTTTTTTCGACATACTATACTATTGCCTTGGCCATTTTTTTTGACATGCTAAGTTTTGAGTTTTTTGGCCTATTTTGACCTTTATTCCCACTTTGTGTATAATGACGCATCTCTACAAGCTATTCTATGTCATTTTCAGCCATTTTTGGGAGCGGTCAATTTTTGACTTTTTTCGACATACTATACTATTGCCTTCTTGGCCATTTTTTTTGACATGCTAAGTTTTGAGTTTTTTGGCCTATTTTGACCTTTATTCCCACTTTGTGTATAATGACGCATCTCTACAAGCTATTCTATGTCGTTTTCAGCCATTTTTGGGAGCGGTCTATTTTTGACTTTTTTCGACATACTATACTATTGCCTTCTTGGCCATTTTTTTTGATATGCTAAGGGGGAGAGAGAGAGGATGACATGCAGCAAAGGGCCGCAAGCTGGAACCGAACTTGGGGCCGCTGCGTCAAGGACAATGCCTTCATATATGCGGCGCCACCCGACGCCGCTGGTATGTGGTCTTTGTTCAACTGCAGGCTTGAATGTGAAAGTGTCACTTTCAGTGCACAAATTCAAACCAGGTGCCGATTTCTCATTGACATCTGTGTCATACTGAGAAACCAACAGCTCCTCCAGTCTGACAATGGATATTCCATTTGCATATATGGTTGAGCAGCTTCTCTGACAATCACCGCTTCCCCTCAAAGGACCATTGATGACCCACCCCAATAGGGTCCTCACTTAAGATCAATCGCCTTTGCTGCTGATTATTTCCCAGGGTTCCATTAGTTTCTGCTATTGGTCCAAATCAAAAAATTTAAAATCAGCGTCCACTTCTGGGATATTGTTTTTTGAGAAGGGGATTGTTTCCTGTATAAAAGTCTCTGGGAGGTCCAGAAATTGGTTACTGTCCAATTTGGACACTTCCAGTCCTGTGAAGATTGGGCGTTCAATGAGCCTTTCTTGGCCCATTGTGCGCCGCAGGATATCGTTATTTGTGCCCTGTAGATTCAGCTTCTCCGTGTAACGGTTGGTACAAAAGGTTGCTGTACTTCCAAGAAAATAAAGTATAAGAAAGTATAGGTCTACAGCACCTTATCTCCTTTCTTAGATTTCACCTGCACTGGCACGATAGAAAGGGTACAGTCATGGTCTCCGGCCCCAGTACAACCACATGCCTGCAGAGACACAAGGGCACTGCTGACTGTTGTTTCCTGCATTTTATTTTTATGGTATTGAGGTCTCTTGATCAGTTGTTCAGCTTCCAGCTGTTGCAGAAGTTCGATGACCTTCTTGTAGTTGTTGGTCGGGTCCCTTTTCAGCGGTTGTAATGTGGTTGTGTCGCTTAGGGGGGTGAATCATCTTGGCATGGCATTCTGATTTGATCAACACTACTGTGCTTCTTCCCTTGTCTGCTGGCAAAATGGTGATGTCCTTTTCTTTCTGCAAGGAACCCAGGTTTCTCTCCTGGATGGTCAGGTTTGAAGGGTAAGTCTTGGCAGTGGAGATCGCAGAATGAGATGTCTATACAAGCTATAATATGCAGTTTTCAGCCATTTTTTTGACATGTCTTGAAAAATTTGAGATTTTTCAACATACTATACTGTATGTGATGGAGCCACAGCTCTCCTCATTAAGAGCCTGCCTCTCCCCCTTACTTAGACTCTAAAGTTCTTTTTCTGAGTGATGGATACCCTACATTGTTTACCTTAATGGTTGGCTAGACAGGAGATAAACCCCCTACCACTCGGGCAGAGGGAGCCTCTCGGGTCCGTCCCCTCTTGATCCAGGGTGGCTCTGGGAGTACCTCCGGTACTATCCTCTTTGGGTGTTTTGTGAGTTTTTAACTCACTCTTGGTCAAGACCAGGCAGCAAATTCTTTTTTGTCTTGTTTGGTGTTTTTTTGCCACTTACCAGATTCTCAGAAGGATGAAATGCAAACACCCAAGTATGGTTGAAAAGGTTAAAACTGCTCGAGGCAGGCTTTATTCTAAGATGAAAAAAAAACCAACAGATACCTCACTCCTTTTAACAGGAGCTACATATACCGTCTAATACAAGGTCAAGAAAAAGCAGGAGCACACAAGCACAGAAAGCCCTGAAAAGTTGCATACAATGGTCTGCTGTTCGTCTTTATCTGGATGTCCATCGCATCATCACTCTCTCCACTTTCCATCTCTCCTCATTGGCTGGCCTTGGGGTTGGTTGTTCGAGAAAAACTTCCTCCTACTGCTCGGAGTGTCATGTTCGAATAGATACTTCCGCCTGCTTCTTAGGGTGTCACGTTTGGATAGAAACCTCCTCCTCCTACTGCGTTGGGTGTCATGATTGGAATGAAGCCTTCTTCTCCCACTGCAGAGGAATTTCTAGCCCTCCACATGCTGTTTCATGTCATTATTTGCTCAGACGGCTGCTGTTGCTGATTTATAAACATACTGAACATGCTCATAAGCCAGGGTGCAGCCATATACTGTACATATTCATGAATGGGTTAATTTCCTTGAGGGGGGAATCAGCAGCTTGGGTTAGGATCTGGGTGCGAGTTTCCATCCATCGCCGGTTTCCCAACACTACACTATGTCGTTTTCAGCCATTTTTTCAACATGCTATATGATGACATTTTTGGCCCCTTTTTCAACATTGTATACTATGAAGTGTCTGCATATTTTTATATGCATATTTATGCATATGCATATTTTTTTGTATTTCGTCGGTTCTGGTTTTGCTTTGTTTGTCACTTGTCTCTCAGTGTTTTCAGCAACATTGCTGCTGCGCTTCAATCACAACTAAATTGTTTGTGTCTTGATGGCTGCAAGTGATTGATCGACAGGTGATGCATTTGACAGGTTGCATCAAGCAATCCTAGTTTGGGGAGCATCATGGTTTGTTTTAAAGATTTTGAAATTTAATAGTGAGTACAAAATTCAGTTTATGAACTTAGATTTATATTTTTACTGAACTTTTTATAACATAATTATTTTTAGGAGGTATTTTTCGAAATAATTATTTTTTTTGAATCTCGCATACTCATTGCAATACCTCCATGTACCCCCAGGGTTACACGTACCCCCATTTGAGAAACAGTGGTATAGTATGTTGTTCAAAAATGAATAAAAACGTCATAGTTGTCATGCTTCATTCAAACATTACACTGAGCAGGACCCACAATGCAGACCAGGAGACCGGGAGGAAGGTTTGGTTTCGAGGCGGGGGGCATTCCAAAAAAAGCCATGTGAGGCGAGAGGAGGACAGGGGTTGAGCGTAGTGGCTGTGTGGCATGTGACCATGGCAGGGCTGCAAGAAAAAACAAAAACTGTGAGGCACAAAAATCCAAGGCAAAAAAGGAAGATTAATTTTTGGAGTGAGACGCCGGCCGAGAAGTTTACCAAAAAGGGATCAACAATGAACTGGCGAAGAGTGGAGATTGAGACGGGGCTTTATACTGAGGCAGGAGAGACAGATGATCATAGGTGATGACTGTCAGGTGTGTAGATAAGCAGGTGAATGGGATCTAAGAGCCACGCCCCGCTCTCGCAGATAAAGACATACAAGGAAAACAGACAACACAGACAGAACAGGAGGGGCAGGGAAACAAGGGTGAAACACAGGGAGAGACACAATAGATCCTAACAATAGTATAGTACGTCATCCAAAAATGGATAAAAACGTCATAGTACGTTATTTCATCCAAAAACTGATAAAGACATCATAGTATCGTAGGGCTGGGGCGACACGTTGACGTAATATGTAAATACGTCGATTTATGTAACATGCGTCAACGTGTCGCAAAGAGGATGTAACATGGTTATGCCTAGTCACAGCATGAACCCTACCAAAGCACAAGCTGAAGCAAAAAAAACTCGCCCATGTTCATCTAAAGTGTGGGAGTATTTTAAGCAGAGACCAAACAACATGGTGCTCTGCAATCTTTGCAAATTAGAAATGGCTTATCACAGCAGTATTACTGCCATGCTCAAGCACTTGAATCGGAAGCATCCTGGGGTAACTTCTCAAGGATGCAGCAGGAGCAAGTTGGCACCATAAGTCCTGTTTACGTTATATATGTTTGTTCCCTCTGCATCTCTCACACTCACTACTGACGCTAGGACAAGTATTGCCACTGAGGCATAGAAGTGTGGTTTCTCTCTGAAAGATGTGCTGGCTGCTGTTCATGATAATGCTGCAAATGTTGTGGCAGCTCTCGGGATCTTGGAAGAGACGCATTGAGTTACTTCACATCAATGTGCTGGCCAGACACTTCAGTTAGTGGTCAACCAGATCCCGAAGAAGGATTCCCAAAGATAAGCAAGGCACTTGGGGCTACAAGGTGCCTTGTTGAACATTTCAGAAAGAGTGAGCTGGCCAGCAGCAATCTCAAAAACAAACAAAAGCAGTGGGGCACAGCCCAGCATAAGTTGATCCAAGATGTACCCGCAAGATGAAACAGCTCCTACTACATGGTAAGTCGCCTCTTGGAGCAGCGGTGGCCGGTGACAGCAACACTTTCCAACCCAGAGGTTACACAGAAAGGAAAGGACTACTGGGGGAACTGGAGCAAGTTCTCAAGCCCTTTGAGCAAGGCACTGTCTTTCTGAGTGGGGAAGCTTATGAAACTGTCTCTGCTTTTGCTTGTTGGATTGCTAAATGTAGATTGCACTACATTCCCTTTACTTGAATGGAACAAGCTCTTGCATTAATTTTATTTTGGAGAGACTTTATATCAGACTGTAAAACATAGATAACCAGTTAAGCCTGAGCTATTTTTGTTGGGGAATAATGCCCTGTAGTGTATTCTCTGTCATGATCGCAGGTGATTGAATAAAATATTGAAATATAAATGACACGTTTGAAAATGTTATTTTCAGTGAATTCGTTGTTATATCAATCGAGGAATAAAAAAATTATCGTAAGATCAATAAAAAAAATTGATAGATAGATTTATAGGGAAAAAAAAGAAGAAACCTCAGGAAGAGCGGCAGAGGATGATGAGGGATCCCTGGTCTACAGAGTAGTTCCTTTGAATATAATAACCAGTCACAAAGTACAGTGAAAACACCAATAATTCAATACATAATGAATTCTCTGTGTAAACTTCCCTGAGATGACCAGGGAGCAAGACTCGGTGAATCTCGAGGTGTGACATGAGCGAGGTATTGTTCAGAGACGAGGAGTGGTGGTGGTCTAGCAGTGACGTCCTGTCATCTGCCTGCATGGGAGCCTGTCATCAGCCTCATCATATGGCTGTCATAGCTGATGCTGGCGAGGGGAGAGGCCAACCCTGCTGTGTCAATCAACGAGCCCTCATTAGAAGCGGCTTTAATTAGTGGCTGCACCGGCGCAGTATTGTTCACAACGCCGCCTTCGTTAAATCTGTTAATCCCAAATGGATTTGGGTTTAGAAGAGGCGGCACTACAGAGGTATAATGTAAGGCTACTTTGTGGGGTGAAGAGAGTTGTTTCTCATGTTGTTTATACCTTGAATATGCCTTTAATAGATATAAAAGTCTTGAAGTGTCCCTGAGGAAGCAACTGCGTGTTTATCATCCTGGTCCAAGGATGAACGGCTGCGAAAATTTAAATAAAGGTTCGTGAAAACGTCCTTGTGGAAATAAATCATCATCTCATACTAAGATTATTTCAGTGTGGCAGGGGAGTCAGAGAGTTCAAGCCTCTCTGATGATCCTGATCATGACAGAACGATGATTATGAGGTTATTTTCACTGTCGCCGGGTGAGACCATCCAGGCGACAAGAACATGACTTTGTGATGTTTGTAATGAGTGAGCATTGATTGACTCAACACAGCCTAAAGAGGTTTCCCTCATGTTCAAGCTCAAAGGATGCTCGGGCTCTGTGTGCATCCTGTACTGTAGCATAGTTCGCAATTAGAATAATGAGAAGTCGGAGAGCTGTCTGGAGAAATGCAATTGCTGCTTTTTCTCAACCCAGGCCTCATCTGCCAACTATATGCTATTATACCATTCCCATCCCAGTTAGATCAGTCAGCAGTGCAGAGCGATTCCCCTTCAGGAGCTAAATTATCGTTTTGAATGGCCATTGTGCGACACATTGTGTAATTAAGCACTAAATATGCCTCGCTACCTGATTATGTCACTCTCCAAAAGCACTGAGGAGCTGTGGGGTGAGGGATGGTGTTTGTGTGTACATCAAGTGGTGGGGAGGGATTCGAGGTTGGGCAGGAAGTGTGCAGGGGTGTAACAAAAGGCCAAAATGTGTAAAATGGGGTAGCACTGACCTGCGTGCCCCCTTCAAGCTGAGCGAGGGTCTTCTGTCTGACAGAAGCTCAGCCTGAGGGGGGCGGGGGGTGGATTTGTTTGAGTCCCAACTGTTTTGGTAAAACAGTGCAACAAGAGCATCCAGCTCTCTGCAGCTCCAGCAAGACGGAGGAGAAAGAAGAGACGAGGCAAAGAGAGGAGAAAGAAAAGTGGGAGGCCACAATCACCAACCCCCACCACCTCTGACTGGCTCCCCACACCGCCTCAACACACACACACACACACACACACACACACAGACACACACACACTCCTCGACGCCTCCAACCCCCTCCCCTACCCAACACCCAGTCACTGTCAGGCCAAACACATGATGAATTGCCCTGTCAACAGAATTCATTCAGGGACCAATTAATTCAGCAGAAATGAACTAGAGCCATCAGTCGCTGAAAAACTCAGTGCAAAGAGAGCAAAGTAGCCCCACTTCAGAAAACGAGGAAGCGAGGGAGGGAACGGGGGAGAGAGGGGTGAGCGCAGTGGAGACGAGAGGGCAAGTGAAAAGAGAGAGGGAGAAAGAAAGGGAGAGGGAGAGAGAGCGCAGTGGAAGTTAGTCTGACAGAAATTGGTCATTTAATGCTTTAGCGCACTGGAGACAGCCCCTGTCATAGACGAAGGCATGGCAGGGGCTCCCCTGGTATTTTATTTATTAATTATCCTATGCAGCGAGGGGCCTTTAACTGTCTCAGTCCAGCCCCGTCAGCCCGACTCCCTGTCATTTTCTCTCCACAAACAGATCCTTTAACACCGCGCTCCAGGTTAATGGAGACAAAGCCAATATCCAACCAACCTTGCCTTCTCCCCCAAATACAGTATTCATCTGTACCTTATCCAGGTAATTATGTCTCAGACGATCTCCTGAATATGTCGTTGGGATGCTAATAAACCACTTTGGAGCTGGCGTGCAGAACACGTCTGACCTTTTCAACTCACTGCTTCATGGTGGCTACGCCTCCCAAGGAGGGCAGCAATTATTTACACCTTATTGGGAACTGCATGTCACTGAGAATAAACACAGTTCCAAATAATTTAATGATGGCTGCATATTATTATTATTATTCAGGGTATCACAGAGACAAACTCGTGCTTATTTCCTCATAATTGGCTGTTGCTTTGTAACATGTTTCAATGTGAAATCTTTGTTGATAAAAGAACTGCTTTGCAGAGTAAAGCTTCCTGTCAGAGGAGGGTTTTACCCCCATAACTCAAATATTTGTCACCTCAAATGCTCCATCTCTGTTTCCTTAGCAGAGTCGACAAAATCCAACAGAAACGCGCTTGCCAGAAGCTGTTTTGTTGGCGGTGACAAATTAGCACTGTGAAGGGCGATATCAACACCAGCTAATTAAGGTGTCGTGTGATTTTGGGCGCCAGATCAAGAATCTGCTGATTCATCCCACGGGTGATTATGATGTCCATATGGTCAACGTACAGCGTGCTACGAAGGGAAACACTATCAGCCCGCTGCGGCGCCGGCTTTGCCAAAAGTTTGATCTTGTCTTTTGTGGCGGTGTTGGGTGGTGTTCATCAAGGCTCTAAATTATTAATGGCATCTTTTCTTTAAGCCCAGGATCCTCTAGTGGAAAACACGGGATGAGGGGCAGCTGGGAGGCTGCCTGCGACTGACTGCCCCTCTACTCTGACATCAGGAAGTGAAATTCAACGCTGTTTCCACTGTCATTCATTGATGGGCTTGTGTACCTTGGATGCCCCCTTCTTAGTGTCACCTGATTTGAAGGAATTATCACACCTCATGCAACATAAAGGCAACTTTAGAATACATGTTTAATGGTTTTAGTGTTAAATAGTATCTTGACAATCATTAAAACTTTTATTCTTTACTATTCACTTACATTTGTAGAGGCCAAATGATGAGTAATTACTCCAGAGACGCCAGGGGCTAATAAACTCAGTTCTCTCTCTCATTCCTCTCAATTCAGTCCTGTACTGTAGTGCTAAGCACAGTGAAAATACACCTAATAGACAATGCTGGCATACAAGCCAAGTGAACCTGACAAATGGAACAGAAAAGCTAACAGAGAAGAAAGAGGTGCTTAGGCCAACTGTCACAGGTAAAGTGCTTTCCTGATTTCTGTTTACTCACCACGCTTAAAACTTGACTTGTTTTCCTGCAGCTTACTGAAGAGATTCTGTCTGAGAGTCAGCTGGTTGTCAGCGTATCTCGCAGGCGAAACCGTTCATTTGGCATCACATTTGAGAAGGTGGAAAAAGTTACCAAGTGCAGCTTTTGAGAGTATGATAACACGGTGAACTAAAGGACGCATGTTGTTTCCCTGTTTAAGTGAAAATGCTCTCATGGTTAGTGTTTAAAGGAGCAGTGTGTAGGATTTAGTGGCATCTAGCAGTGAGCAGTGATTGCATATTGCAAGAAATAGTGAAGAAATATACTATACTAGTTCCAATGATTGGTCCAATTACTGTGATGTCAGCTACTGTGTGTCCCTCTGCTGTCCACTGCTGAAATGTAACCAAGTACATTTGCTCAAATGCTGTACTTAAGTACAAATCTGAAGTACTTTTACGTTACTTGATTGTTTTCAACTCATGTCACTTTCCACTTTAACTCCACTCACTCTTCAGTCAAAAATACTGCACTTTTTACTCAACCACTATTATTTGCTACATACTTGACATATGATTTTTGCACAAAAACCATATAAAAATATACAAGTCCAGCTAAAACAATTAGTTGATTAATTCGAAAATTAATTGGCAACTGTTTTTTATTGTGAGTCATTTTTCATACAAAAGCATTCTGTGGTTCCAGCGTCTCATTATTCTAATTATTTTTATTTTTTAAATTCATTTAGACCTTTATCCATGCATGCATTTACTTTTAATACTTTAATACATTTCCCGGAAATCACATTTATTTTATGTTTATTAAACAGTAGGCCTACTTCAGTTTTACAGATTTTTATTGGTGTCATGTCTCCAGTCTTGGCCATGTGCCACAGTCTTTGCACACAGCACAACACCTGCTGTTATCAGTTGTTTAAGGGCAGTCTTCATGCTAAAAGGTGACTTATGATCAAGTGGGATTCAGCATGGAACATAGCTGGGTAATTGCAGATTTACATGGTTAGAAACATTTGGTGCATCTGGAGGTGACTTTCCCTTTTTTTTCTTGTGAAATATAAGATAACTTTAAGAGAATGTTGCTGCCCCTTCTACCCAAGATATACAGGCCATGTGATTAAAACTGGTAAAAACACTAATACAGTTTCATATTATAAAACAGTGTTTCCGCGACATTGTTCAGGTTGGGAGGCTAGTCCAGTACCCGCAAATATATGCCCACCTTTTTTCTCTGATAAGTTAATATCAAAATGTTCTGGTGGTTTTTACTGGGAGCAGAGTTATCCCCGGGTTTTTTTTTTTTTTTGTCTCCAAAACAAACAAACCTGGTGATTTAAACCATTAAAACACAACACAAAACAACAGTAGTTTCACGTTACAAATCAGTGTTTCCTTAAAGATGTTCAGCTCATCACAGACAGGCTGATCTGATCTGCTCATGTGTATTTACTTTTCTTTTCTCTGATAACCTAAGCTCCCGAGGTTCAGGAGGTTTTTATCAGAAGCCTAGTTTTCTGCAGAAGTCTGCAGAAATCTGCCTATATATTCCCCTAAATCCTATTCACTAGACATTTAAATAACACCTGATTTAAGCAGGAGACAACTGCAACGTTAACTTTGATGCAACCTCGTCTGCCTCTCATCAAACTCCTGTATTACTGATATAGACAAAATAAAGATTTCTGTATGATCTGCATATAAAGTGTAAGGAATCAGACGAATAGAAGGATGGGAGTGAGACCTACAGAAAGACGCTGCATATGAACAGAGAGGAGATGTGCTGTAGAATATAATTAATTAAATGAGACTAATTAGGAACATGAGAGCAGGTGCCAGGCTAGGAGCTGACAGCGAAGACAGCGAGACAACATGCCAGCACAAAAAAAGAAAAGCATAGCCACACACACACACACACATACACATGTGCAACCACACAACCAAACACACATACACACATATGCACACAAACACACAGCTGCGGTTATGAGGGTGTATCGTGACAGGCACGGGGACAAAACAACTTTCTGCGTTTTGTCATGTGAAACCCCGCAGGAATACTCCTGACAGGAAGCAGAGACCCAGGCACCGTGGGGGTCTCTTGCCTTTGTCTCACACACATTCTCTTTATTATTTTGTTCTGCAATGGTGGAAAGAAGTTTGCACAAGCCAAAGATTTCTCTCCCCTAATTATTTCAGCACTTGCTCCAGACTGCAAGCAGTGTGGATTCACAGACTGCTTTTTCTCCTTTCAGACCTCTTAAAATGCTCCTCATACTCGCTGCTGCAATAGGGCACATTTACAAGGATTAGCTTGAATTTTATACGGAATAAATTTATTGGAAAGAAGTCAACATTTCTTATACAGTGGGGATAAATACTCTCAACTGAATACATTTCCTACAGAATCATAAACTATTCACTTATATGGCTAATCAAACTGATGTGGACAAAAGACAAAGAAAGCATCTATGAATTAAAACCAGATGTAATATGGAAATTTTGAGTCTTTATATTTATCACGGTGCAGATGAAGACATTATTTTATGTTTAAATGAACAAACTCTGCCTACCCAGACTACCGAGTTCTGCATTATTAATCCTAACTCTAACCCCTGTGTAAATACATGTGGCAGTTATCTTATGTGCCTAAAATTTAATGAAAAAATGAATTAATCTACAGTTCAAGTGAAATTAAACAATAATTTGTGTTTAATCTAACTAATGACAAAATTAATTGGAGCTGAAATAATTAGCTGATTGACAGAATATTAATCAGCTGCTATTTTAATAACCAAATCAAGTAATTGTTCAAGCAAAAATGCCAAGTATTTGCAAGTGCCAGTTTTTTAAATGAGAGGAATTTCTGTTTGTCCATACTTTGTATCACTGTTAATTGAATCTCTCTGGAGTTTGAACTTTTGGTTTGACTAAAATAAGACGGCACCTTGCACTCTAAGAAATAGTGATCGTACCATTCATGTTTTAAGTGATTGAACGATTAATCAATCAAAGCAAAAATCTGCAGATTAATCCATTACAACAATAATCTTTAGTGATGCCCGAAACATACAAGTCACAAATGGTGGTGTTAGGTAGTAGAGGCATTGATTTCAGGGGCGACGCAACGCACACTCTCAATGTTAGAACATGAGCATTTGTCCCCCCCAATAAAAACAACAAAGTAGCAGAGGACTTTTTTGGGGACAAATTTAAAGATATTTACACCATAAATTGATCCAAAGAAATTTACCACAATGCAGGCAACTAAGTATTTCATGTACAAAATCGCATAGAGGACGTCTCCATGAGACATGTACATATTCATGTACATACCCCCCACTGTTGAAACAAAACCTACACTCTTGCATGTTAGACAGATTATATATACTGCCATTTTCTTCAACATTGTGTTGTCTCTCACTGTGTTGGGTCATGACAATGAGGCTAGTATTTCTTTGCATCGTGCCAAGGCCAACATATAAATGTCATTTGTCCATAGTAACTAAAAACCTACGTTGGTGTGTTGGTTGTCCACCACAACTTGAACACTTGAAGTGTGCGAGCTTCTGCACTACACTGCAAAACAAAGCTACACAGAGACATGTTCGACCAAGTGAAATGTGTGACCATTTTCTATAATATTCCATGAAGAAAATCAGCTAATTTCTTCACAATTTACCAAGGTACAGATTACAAACATGGCACTGTATTAGGGGTTTAGAGGTCTAGTGTATAGGATGTAGCGGTATCTAGCAGTGAAGTTGCAGAACTGAAACTTCTCCCATGTGCAAAGCATACAGGAGAACTACAGCTGCTGATGCGAAAATGCAAATGGCCCTTTCAGAGCCAGCGTTTGGTTTGTTCGTTCTGGGCTACTGCAGAAACAATATGGTGGGAGAAGACTTGCTCCATACATAGATATAAGCAGCTAATTCTAAGGTAATGGAAACACAATCATTCTCATTTTCAGGTCATTAAATCCTACACATTGCATCTTTATTAAACCAAAATTTCTTTAAGACATCCAACTGGAAAACAAAGATTTCTAAAGCTTAACAAAAAGACACTTCTTTGCCTTTTTATATTTCAAACAATGATAACACAGAAGCAGTTGTTTAACATGAGTGAGGCAAAGAGGGAAAACCGTGGACATGATGAAACCTCACACTTTTCTGCCGTCAATCAAAGCCAAACACCAAGGATCTATACCTAACACTCCCTCTAGAAAACACACAACACAACAGCATTTAGAGGGTCCTGCAGCCAAGACTCTGCGAAGCGGACAGCTCAATATCTAGCCTTAGTGCAGCTTGTCAATGCAACACCAAACTCAAGACAGAGAGAGATGGGGGGTTGGTGCGGGGTAGGCTTTTTTAATTATCTGTGGTTGGGTCGGACTGTGCATCATCATTAGAGAGACTAAATAGCAGTGGTCACTGACTCAGGTAGTGGTAAACGGCACAATTAACAAGCTGAGGAGGGAGAACTGTATTCAATTTGAAAGCCTTCTCTCCTAATCCATCTCCAGTGATCAGCAGTGCTGCTGAGCTACGCCCTTTTACATTCAATTACATTAATCAGGTTATTACCCAGCAAAAAGTCAACATTTTAATCAAGAACTGGCAAAGTAGGGCAGGACATTATACCTAGACGGGGCTAAGTGACAGTCAGAGGAGGGGAGTGATGATATTCTACTGAAGATAATCTTTTACTCATGGAAAATGAGCACGGCAAGTTCTGGATCTATGTATTTTGTTATTCATATGATTTTGAAATGCTCCATATCTATCGTCATGTTTACATTTACACATGTCTGAATGAATCTCACGTTTCAGAGGGAATGTTGTGAATGTGTACAGCACATATCAGGCACTTTATTTTGCTTTTTTTCAACCTTTGCATGCAAATCCTCTTGGATGTTATCCTTGCAGGGGTGTTGTTAGCACAGCAGGTGTGTAAGAAATGTAAAAACATAGCTGCAAGGTTCACATCCCAATAACTCTCCCTTTGACACACTCTTTTATGGAAAAACACATTCTCTTACACAAGCCTTTATTCATAAATGGATGGGAAAAACTTGTATAAATGTATGTAGAGTGATCCACTTTGGTCAGGTCAGGGATTATTTCATTCACTGCAGAAAAAAACCAATTTATATGAATATGTGCTTACTTCACAACCAGTTCAAGTTGACTTTGCTGACTGATTGCTGACTGCACACACAAAGTGAATCTAATTTAGTAGAACCTCTGGCTAAGCAGTAGTTTCTCACCCATTTTTCCCCCACTAACAGGGAAGAAATCAATTCTCGAGCATCTATGACATTCAGGAGATGCTTGTCTTGTTTTTATTTTACTTATTTCCACACTTCTTTTTGCATTTTGGCTTGTTAGGAGTTCTGTGATGGCTGACCCGGGAATTGGGTTCTGATTAATGGAGGGAAATTCTTGTTGTCCAGCTCATAATGAGAGAAGACAGAGGTGAGAACAGCTCAATAGGAGAGATAACCACTCTTTGATCCAAACGGTCATGCAGAACCTATACTCGCTGCATCGTCAGAAAGTATGCTGTCAAGCTGCTCGCCTTTAAATTTCCCCTCATAAACTTTGAAAGGGACAAACGTGCTTTGAGATAGTTTGTTTTACAAATTCTAATGTAAACCATTTTGAGTCGTCTTTTTGTTACTAATGCACTTTGCAAATAATAGCAAACTGTCTGCCCTTTGAGCATATTGTTTCCAGATCACAGCTTGCAGACTTTTGCAATATAATAATTGACTTCTTACACTCAGTTACACACAAACAGCCGGCCCAGCGATACGGCATCTTCACACATATTCAAAATATTAAACTGTCTAAGTGCCATTTCTGAATCCCCACTAACAAGACCCATCTCAACTTAAGATGTCTTGTTAAATTGAGACCTTGTTCCCCAGTGGACTTAAATGTAAAACATATCTCTACCCTTGACAAGCAATGTTAATCCATTTAGTGTAACGAACTAACATGTCCCTAATTAAAATATGCCTTTTAATGATACATACTGACATCCTGGAAAACACTGTCACGCTTCCCTCCTTTAATACAGGAATATGCTAATTGCTTCTGTAACACTGGTGTTCAAATCCCAAGGCTATCGCCACATCCTGAGGGAGTTTGTGTGTCGGGGTTTTAAAACAAAAAAAAAGGCCCTTTAACATATTGTTTCTTGAAGACTGCTTTGGCCGGTAGAAAACGTTAGGGAGCTTCACTGACACTGTTGATTTCCATTCATTCACAGACATTCAATTTACCATTCACTCTACACCCCTTCAGTCCACCGCTTCACCTATAGGTGCTGGAGGGCAGATAGAGAGCATCAAACGTCCACCTCATCCCATGGCAGCTCATTTAAAACAAATCAGGCTGATTGCTGAGTTGCCGCGCTCACAAGGCCTGGGTGATAAAGCAATTAAAGCCCTCTAATTCTTCAGTTCGGAAAAGGGCCGGTAGGTAATTAATTATATATAATGAAATCCTTTTGTACCTCTTCTCTACATTTTGATTTTTGTTTCCTGATGTGCGAGGCTGTTGGTTTGACGGGCAGTAAGGGACAGGTTCACGTGGGTGGAGTCTGCAGCCCTCTGTGGCAGGCACCCTGGATGAGAGTAGGGCTTTAGTTAATAGGCTCTCTCTGGACAGATGAGGTCCATTAGGAGGTTAATTTAAAAATGAATAGAGGACATAGAGAGAGAAAAGAGGTGAAGACCGAGAGAGGAGTGAGCACAGAGAGCACAGATCATGGGAGAAATATAGCCACAAATATTTATTTATCTGTGCTGCTAATTACGCACATGATAATTAAATCACCAAAGATCGAGAGGAACTGTTCATTCTCACAAAACAAGGAAGCCTGCTCCAGCCCGAGCACAACTGAACCCTATCACTTCCCATCCATGAGGCCATTTCTTAAACATTGAGGCATTGTTCAGATGCATGGACTGCAGCCCCTGCCTCCCAATTTCCATTTCTTTCCCCCCTGCAGAAAGGCTGAATCTGATCCGGACCCATTGGTGTGTGGATAATGAAGGGGTTACCAGGAGCTGGGAGAGGCCTAGTAATTCCCCGCACCGGGGGAGTGGGTTTTTGGGTGGGGTTTGGATGAGTACCCCTGCTCTGTGATGCATGCACTCATGTGAGCTTGTGACAGCCTTTACCCAAATCCAAGGCCAGACATAGACGCTGCATGTATTATATAGAGATACAGTACAGAACCTGGCTTCAAACATTTTATCGCTGCAGAAATGCTTTATTCCTCATACAAATGGAGCTCATGCTGTATACATAAGTGTTACTTGATCTTTTGTATACATTAGATTTCAGTTTTTGTGCAGGATGACTTTGTTTCTGCTAAATGACCTAAATAAGTTTAAGTTAAATGCATGTAAATAAAACCTGAATCTGGTACATGTTGTGCTGAGCTCATCATCTTTTTTTCCAGTAGAGGTGGAAGTAACCCAGCTCAATCTAAGGTCACAAAAATTAGCATATCATCTGGCAAAAAGGGTTGGCCAATGTGTGGGCGTCTCCCTGAGGGGGGTCACCTTAAACATCAGTGTTAAGGCACCAAGAGACCCCCACGTACGCCAGGGTTAAGTATCTCCACTTCATTATGATAAAGATGTGAACAACTGCCCGGCCTACCAAAAGCCGTCAATAGACATTGGCTCCATCCAGGCTGACTCTCCCTCTCTCAGGACCCGGCATGAGGCACCATTCATCATCTGAATACCCGGGCCCCGAATCATTGCCGATCATTATAGTAACAGTGAGAGTCTCGATGATTGGCCACGATTGTTAGATCACAGGGATCTGAGGGTGATCCATCACACCGGGTGGCATGCTAACACCTCTGCGTGATGGGGTTCACCTCGGGGGTCAGGGCCAGGTCAGCCTGCAGAGAGCCCCTCCGCAGAGAATACCTCCAGTTACCTACCAAATGCTCCCAAAGTGCAAAATCATTACTATTTCACACTTTATTAGTCTTGCTGCATTACGAATCTGTAACAATATATTGATTTTTTATTAAAAGTTCAGATATTAATACAAAGACAAATCCTTTACCATCACTTGCATCATTCCCTCTGAGCCACTGACCCCGTCCGACTTGTTTCTCAAAACTGGTGCAACACAACACTGTAACCCGAGGCTATGTGTTGTCATCCAAATGAGATAAGTTTATTTTCCCTAGACCAGCATTTGTTCCATCAGCCTGTAGGGTCGCAGACCACACTAAGGAAGCAGTGGGGAGTCCTTCTCAGCACCTGCAGCTCTAGTGAGGTGGCCCGCTAGCGAGGAAAGGCTTTGGCCGCTGCCCAAATATCTGCCTGCACCTTCTGTGCAAACGCACCAGCCTTAGGAAACCAGGAGGCAGCAATATTGTGGAACAAATGTCCTCTAATCTCAGCCTGCTGGTCTGGGGTCCTGGGTGGGGCCTCCGCATTGTCCCATCCAAACGTTTTAGCGTTTTTGGTTTTTGCTCTTTAAGTCTGACACCGGATGCTGCTAACACAGGAGAGCGTTACTGGTAAGTAAACAAGACACACCTACAGAGGCATCACAGCTGCTTCAGAATCCAGCAGATTCATCTGCATCGGACCTTTTATAGTGACTGTCAGATATGGGGTGCTAAAGATCTTTTCTAAATTTGTTTACATCAGCAGACAAATATGTCAACTTCGGCTTAAACACATTATGAAAAAGTATGCCAAACTGTTTCATGTAATAACCCTGAAGATTTTCATACAATTAATATATTTTCTATCTTTTGTGAAATAAGGTAACACAGAGGAGATTGAGCCTATGGCCCACTGTTGGAAGTCCTTGCATTTGCAGTAACTGGGTGTCTGTGGCGACATTTCCAGGAAAGAATCACAAGCGGTACACAGTGATGTATTTTACACCACCTAACAATGGTTGGTCCGCCAGAGAGATCCAAAACCGCAATTAACATCATAGGTGCCACCAAAGACAGTGAATGGAGATCTTTAAGACTGTGACTGAGGAAGAAACACATTGCACTTGTTAACATATATAAGAGATCTCGCAAAGCACAGGAATATTGTTACATCAAAATGTACCTTTGCAAATACTTTTAGGCAGGGTGTTGATTTTTGTTCTCGATCTTCTAAGCAATCAGACAAATTTTAAAATGTAAAATTGCTGTCAGAATGCATTTTCTATCTTTTCTATCTTTGACACATCACAATAGTCTTCGAAAGTAATCTACTATAAACCAACTGTCCATTCTTTTTGTTTTATAGTTCACATTTATTAACGTAACATACTAAGGTGAAGCTCTGCTCGGACAACAGTTTCTGTTCTTAGAAATGTAGTGCAATTAAAAAATAAATCAAAATCACACAAATTGAATCACATTTCCCATGGTATTTACAGAAAATGCAGCCTTCAACAAATGGAACACAGTGGGCTTTTGTGTCACTCTGACAAAGAGATGCATGCCAGGTAAGCAAATATTGAATCTCAAGGTAATTGCTCTTCTATCCTTACCCATGCAAAGTCTGTGCTTACTCTTTTATACATTATTGGAAACTGGCTTTGTAAGTAATAAATTGAGATTTTTGGGCTAAACACTAACCAAAATTGTTGAGAAAAGCAACATAACATAGCTAAGTCTGGTAGGTTTAGTGAAGGCTGAAATATAACACATCAATAACACATCTAGTAGTTTTGTGTACAAACCTGCCGCTCACCAGTGTAAAGGCCAATGTGCACTGACATTACAGGCCTTCGGTGGTATATACATTTAGTTATGATCTATGACATTGCTAGAAGTGTCTGTATTACAAGTTTTGTTGTTCTTTGCTTTTTGATAGAAAATATTTTTTGAAGAGAACATTTTCTGATCATATTAAAATTCATAACATAAATTCAGCACACAAACATTATGCTCTGAGCTAAATCTGTCAAAAAAAAACCAACACAAACATTTACTAAGGACGTGAATTCTTATAGGATGTGACAAATTACGTCCATAATGTCCAGTGAGGCTGAGAGGCCTTTTAGGCCTTTAGTCTACAAACTGTTGTTACCTTTAGATATTGATAACTTTATCCAAATATTCGTTTGCAATCACATTTTTTTTTTTGCAGAAAAATCAAGTCACTGTGAGGAAAGCAAATAATTTTATCAGTAATGTCTGAAGAATTGCTGGTAAGGCTGTGTCACTGTATTTTGTCCCATTTTTAATAATCTTGGTCTGTTGCTCAAGGACTAATAGATGGTTAATTCTTGGTAATTTTGTCATTCACTGTATATTTTTTAGTTAAAAATCTTTCATTCTTTAAATTAATTAAATATACTTAACACAGTGATAGACAAAAATAAATGACGTTTGCTTTAGAATTAATGATACTATAGTATTCATACATTTTCAGACTTAGAATTTATCACCCAGAGAAGTTTCTGCATAAAAGCAAATCCCAGTCCATTCAATCAGTGAACAAGACCTGTGCCTTTTGTAGCCTGGCGCACAAGAAGTTGCCCTGTGGAGTGTGTTATTGGAAAATAATATTTGAAATTATTTTCCTGATCACTGGTTTATCTCTTGGAATTCTTCCACCTTCAGTGAAAAAGTTCTGCATTTTGAGCAAAACAAACAGAAAGGCAGTCATGTACAGTGACTGAGATTTATTTTTACGGTTCCAAAAACTGACTTTCCATTTTTCATAATCAGTTCTAATAGATAACAATTAAACCTTAGAGTGCATGAAAGGAAAAGAGTTTTCTGCTTTCAGATCCAGTATTCATTTTGTTCACTTTTTAGTTTAGCTGCTTAGAGAGGAGAATGTAAAGAGATCAGATGAAACTGTTTAAAGGGCCAAAAAAAGATGCTTATTAACTGATACTGTACACGGTATACATATATACATTTATGTGTGTGTGTTAACTTCAAATGAGCAGTCGACTGGGGGGTGGAGAGTGTATCTATGGCAACGGTCTGGTCCCCAGCTGTCATGGTGAAGAAGAAGATGGGTGCCATGAGCGAGGAGACCACTTAACCTCAGCTGCTCCTCAGCTTAGGGGAGTCAAGATGCTGCCGAAACCCTTACAGAACCTCACTTAATATGTAGACAATAACCCCCCTCACCAGACAAAAGATGACTTCAAACCAGCCACAAAAAAAGAAACAGAGAGAAAGCTTTGCAGAGGCTCCTCTTCCTCAAAGTGGAGTTCACTATCAGAAGCTCCAATACAGCAGATGGAGAGTTTAGGGGTACGAGAGGGGGGAATTGGCAAAAGCTAATTAGATATGGTTTAACTGGAGAATCGCTTTAGTCGTTAACTGTTAACTTCTGATAGAGGGATGCCATTTTGCAGCAGATTTTAAACTCTGCTGTAACCATCTGCTGGAATTACATCAAACTGCACAGAATGATTACAAAACAAACTGGTGGAAATTAACAAGCATTAGTGCGTTATCTATGGAGGTTTTCTTTAAAATAATGTATGTGCCTTATGCAAATGCAATCCAGGCATTCTCCCATGAATCATTTATATGTTATTTATTTAAAGTTTGTTTGGAATGATATATAATGACGGTCAACATCACGAGGAAATGTCATGCTTTCACCTACCAAGTCAGACAACATTCACAAAGAATGCAAAACGTTCAGTCACAACTTGTAGTTCAGTAACAATGCATTTCCTTTGTTATTGCTACATTTTGTAGGGTTTTAAAGGTTGTTCGATTTAGAAGAAGTTAAAAGGGTCTGAAGGATGAGACAGATTTAATTCATTACTTTATTAACATTTAACCATATTTTTTTTAAGTTAACCAATGTGCTTTTGTTGCATAAATCTAACCACACACAGGATTTAGGAGCCTCAGTCTCCAACGCTCTGAGCTTTGAACATAAGCTCACATGCTTAAGGTCCAAAACAGTAGCACTTCCCACACTCCCAAAAGTAATCAAAATCCAAATTAGTTGTATGGAAGCTTAATTTCTAAGTGACGTCTTTGTTTTCCACATCCCAAAAGGCAAAAAACACAGTATTTACTTTTTGTCTGTTTCTGTTGTGTTTAATACTGGACACTATCTGTATACAACCTCATGACACCACCAAGGACAACAGTGGACTTTACACTAAAAATTATACACTTTTGAAAGTGCATTATTTATACCAATACATATTCAGGGGATTTCCTTTTTTGTAGCTATATAAGTAATATTAAAAAAGCATATAATTGTAAAAATCTCACAGAAATGAAATGCCTTCTGTGTTCTAACTTAAATCATAAAACCACTTTATTCAGTCTTTTCTTTTTTTGTCAAATGGGTCTTGGTAAATACAGTAGGGAGTAGGGAAACTATAAGACCAAGACAGTGAATGTATGAGGTCATAATGTTTAGGGCCTGAAACTAGAAAGTATTTTTGTTATTGATAATTATGATTTAGATTTTTGGATTTAGTTTTTAAAACTTAAAAATGTTAAAATGAATGAAACTCAATTCCCTAATATCCATTGTGATGTCTCCAAATTACCTGTTTTGTCCAACTATCAGTCTGAACGCAAAATATATTATATTCTTATAACTTGGATAAGAGCAGCAAATGCTCACATTCAAAAAGCTGGAGCCAAAATTACGTATTGGCTCGGAAAACTGACTGACGGAAACTGTTATCTGATTAACAAAATAGTTGCTGTGTGATTTTCTCTTTAATGACTGAATAAATAAACAATTCTTGCTGCTCAAATAATGCTGTAATCAGTTGTTATTCGTAATCATTAAATTATGTATGTGTTTTTCAGGGACACAAAGTCAGAAACTTAAAAACAGATATTTCTTTTCAGCACCAGTTTTAGTACATTCTCGAATTCAGATTAGTTTCAAACCTGAAAATATGCCAATATGAAGCAAAAAAAAAAAAAAAATTGCAGAGGGTTGAATCATAACTTTTCTCTTGCTCTCGACCAACACTGAAGAGCTTTTGAGCAGCATTAAACCTCTCAAAACAAACATAAACATAAGATCCCCCTTTATCACACCTGCTGTTCAAAAAGTGAATAATTTGGGGTTCATCGGCTGACAAGGTTGGACTGACGGACCTGAGGTTGGAGGGAGGGAGGTGGGTGATGGAGAGAGGGAGGGAGGGGTGGGTCTGACAGGGTGTCGTCGCGGCTGTGACACGAATTGTCGGTGACAGAGGTTAGGGGGTCAGACAGGAAGGTCTGTTGTTATGAAGGGGAAGCGGGCTGCATTGTTCAGCCCTTGCTCCCTCCCTGACTGTGCAGCAATGGCCTAATCAGGCTTTGTCGCTGTTGCCCGACATAGACAGCACAAGCTCATTCTGTGTTTTCTCCTTTATCTACCATTGTCTCTTTGTCTACTTCCATCTCCATTTCTGTCTCCTTCTCCCCCATCTTTTTCTTGCAAGCAATCTTTCTTTCTGTCTCCCCCCTTTTTTACATTTTTCCTTCTTTTTCTCTCTCCACATCCTTCTACATCTATCCCTCTGGCATACACATAACTCCTTCTGGCTTTCTGTATGTGCATGCATTTGTGTGTGAGCGTGTCTTCGCCTCAGGCCATCCCATGGGAGGCTTCACAGGCTTTAGAGGCCAAATGAGGTGTAAGTCTATTAAAAAGGCAGAGCCAGCGTGCAGATTCCCAGCATGGCATGTCATTCAGGTGCAGTTAATTTCCACTTGATCAACAGTAGATGTGTTGCAGAAGTGAGCAAAGGGAGACTGACAGGTCAGCATCAACATATCAACCACCTCCCTGACTCACTCAGCAGCCTTAGGTGAACCTTTAAGGCCTTTCTATGCTTAAACTGCAGCTGTTATTGAAGTTTATGTGACAAAAACGGACGAGGTCTGATCTAATTCCATACACTGTCACAAGTTTCCACATAAATTCAGAAAATGACGGATTGGTCCTGCATTTCTCTTTGGTTCATTTGCAATGGAGATTCTGTTGATAACCATTCAATGGAAACAGGACAAAACAAGCATGTTTGTAGGCTACGAGTAGCCTGCTGTTAGAGTATATGTGCCACAAAATCCCATGAAAGGACAGAGAGATTAAATAGGCCTGTTTATTCATATGAAAATGACAAATGTGGTAAGCTGGAGGAAAACGGAAGGCTCCGAGGACACACTATTCATTATAGGAGCGCCTGTGGGTCATCGTGTTTTTATCTAAATCAGGTCCTAGCCCATTTTCCAAACCACACCACCAGGCTAGACGCATGTGTTTCTGCTTAACCTATTTCAGGTGTTCAGGTAGTGTTTTGAGTACATGTGCCATTTATCTTCACTCATAAAAAAATATATGAATGACTCACAGGAAAAAAAAAACAATAATACAAATTGCACTATTTTAATTAGATATGAAATAAAATCAGCAGCTGCTGTGAGTAGGTCTAAGCAATGTGGGCGCAAAGTGACAGG
Organism: Plectropomus leopardus; assembly: GCF_026936395.1. Lineage (NCBI taxonomy): Eukaryota > Metazoa > Chordata > Actinopteri > Perciformes > Serranidae > Plectropomus > Plectropomus leopardus. The sequence goes on along the minus strand of NC_142188.1, from coordinate 16,238,183 downwards.
AAAGCAGCGTAACCAGAGTCTGTCAAGGATAATTACAGGTGATTCTGAGTGTAGCTTGCACTGCTAAAAAATTTAATTTGCTATTGATTTGATACTTAAATGGTCTACGTCCATTCCTATCATTATAACATGGAAGCAGGGCTGCCAATACACAAAGACCACTGACTCCTCTCAGGGTGACTCCAATGGCTGCGAGGTAATTTGTATATACTCAGCACCAAATGAATTCCCAGAATCTCACTTTGCTAAGTCACATGTGTGGGTCCTTTCTTCAAATACAATATGAAATCAATCCTCATTTTTACTTTTAAACGCTTAGAAAAGCATACTGAGAAACTAAAAACACTTAACATGCAAACCAATACAACACATCTATGAATTTCCCCACACTAATATTGTGAAGGAATGTGCATTAGGCAAGAGAACTATAGGACTAAAACACAAGCATGAAAACCGAAAAAAAGGCTTTCTTGCAAATATTTCTTTTAGGTCTCATGCACACATATGCCAAGTATATTTAACTATCAGGGGTCTTACCTCTGGATTATGATTTGATCTACTTAATAGTCATAGATCTTTCAATGTTATCACTTAGTGCATTTAAATTTACATGCATGTTAGTATGCAGCTTTTGACTCTTATCCCAGATTTGATCTTAATCAGGATATCCAGTTTACATTGAACATGAGATGGAAAAGCTGGCTATTAAAATCTCTGCATACGTGTTTCATAACAGGATGAACACAGGTTGGTTAGTAACTGAACTTTACTGCATTTAGCTTCTCCATCTAATCAATGGGAATTAAAGGCAAGATATATGAAACCATTTATGCACTGCATTGCCTGAATCAGATTTTCATGCAATCATCATTTCATTGTTAATCATTAACAATGTGACAGACAGTGATCACCAAACCTGGATAAAATGTCTGATGACAGTATTGCAGTTTCTTTTGGAAAATTGAAATGGGGCCTATTTTTTGGAACCAGGATACACAACATAAAATCATTAAATTTCAAAAATCTGTTCAGAACCAGGCTGTTAATGTCCAAAATACACTCCCATCACTTTCAGTCCATGTGAACTGTCTGCCAACCTAGTAATCACCAGAGTAAATGTTGGCATTGTACCTTTCCCCAAACCATGGATATGTAAAATTCGCACATTATGTAGCAGATGTGTTGAAACTTTACGTTTCAAAAACATTGTGGTAAATATGTGGTTATGTTAAGCACCCAAAGTACTTGTTTAAGGTTAGGAAAAATCACATTTTGGCTTAAAATACCTGGTTTTGGTGGCACAATAACAGGTGGTGAAATAATAGATTTCACGCTAAAAAAACAACTGGTTTTGTATGTTGGTCTAAAACAGTGGCCGTCTCACTTAGGTGTCACAGAAACCACCATTCCCTCAACCTCCAGATGATAAAGTCAGCCCATACACATACAATGAGAGAAATGTCACTTTTCAAAACACTAATATTATAAATATGAAATGTACAATTGTAACATACAGTGGTTTGCTGAAATATACAATACCAAAATTTTCTTCTAGCGAACGGGCTGAACTCAGTACACTAGTAATTTAGTAGCATAAGAAATACTGATTCCTTCAGGTTGTTTTTGTACTTTGACTATTCCTGAATGAAAGGTTGCATCTTGGACTAAAGGCGACCGAGCGTTTGCAGCTCCTCGGCTGTGGAATGATCTGCCTGAGGATCTTTGTCTTGCTACATCACTATCTTCTTTTAAATCACTTTTAAAAACGTATTTTTATCAAAAGACATTCCCATAATCTCTTTTAATAGATTGTTTTATTAATATATGGCACTTGAAAATGTATTTAACTCTTACATTGCACTGTTTTTATTTTGTTCTCAACCTCTGATTCTAATTTTTTCTTCTGTGTTGCATTTCTTTTTTTCTAACAATTTTTCTTGTGTATTGTTCTTAGATTTTTTCTTTTGTGTTGTGTTTTTAAAATGATTTCCTGAGAGTGTTTTGTGATTTTCAAGTGTATAGCACTTTGTAACGTTGGTTTTGATAAGTGCTTTTTAATAAACTTTATTATTATTGTTATCTTTGTTGAACTTTGCAGTGATGATGAGTTGGATGTGGAGTTTTACTGACATGACTGCAAAGGTAAATTAATTTTTTAAAGTCTGTGCATCGGTATTTTTTGATAAGCTGGGTGGACACGAAACAGGCACCTGCCACTGTAGTCTGCCTCAGACTGCTGTCTGATGGCTGAGAGTGGGGGGCGGAGGTCAGTAGCCCAGCTCTGACCTCTATGGGTCCATTTCTCTGACAGACATTTGTCACTCTGCTGAGGGCTGTGTGCCGTAATAGATTATTGACCACCTCAGCAGTCCCATCACTCCACACAGCTCAGATCCCCAATACAGCCAGCGTTATCGCCACACAGAAGCCAGAAGACAAGACAGAAAGCAACAGTAAGAGGAACACGTGTAATGATGAATGAAAAGCTGATACTTTAAACTGAAGCGTCAGTGTTAGATTATATGTATGTGAATTATTGTGTCTTTAGGAATCACAGTATATCATTAAAGGCTCCCACATGCAGCAGAATGAATATAAACGCCTGGAGTGTGTACCACAAGAAGATTGCAAAGTAAAAGTAAATTGGCTAAAAAGTCCGGCCTGTTTCTTTAAAAGAGGATGGGACGCCGGTCTGTCTCTGATGAATTAGAGGGGAAAGTAGGTCTTTCCTCCATATTGTGTGTTTTGTATTTTGGCACATTCTGGGGTCCTTAATTGTATGATAATTCATCTCGGAGCACTAATTTACCCCCTGCCAGTCACTTTAAATGTTGGACCATTTTGTGAACCAGCACTCAGAATTAGAAATGAGCCGATGGCTCAAAGAAGTGTGTCTTCCAGCTAAGGAGCATATTTATACCCATATTCTTTAGTGGATTTTTTTTAAACATTAGGGCTTTGGGCATATGAGTGCACATATGTGATATTTTCTGATAGAAAGACATTTAAACAGTTGATGCTTCATGATTTGCATTGCTTCCCAAAGAAGTTTAACATATAAAGCAATGTGTTGGCTTTGCACAGTGAGGCTGTGAAAGAGTTCGTTGTGATATCTAAAATCAGAAAGCAAAAATAGCAGCAAATATTGTGCAGCAAATGAGCTTTTTTCTTCGCTGAAACGCACACATAATGATTTAAATCCAGTGTGATGGCTTTGATGTGGCATGTTGGGTCTGCAATATGTCCCTCTCCAGCAATTCATATAATAACTACCTGCTGTTCGGATTCTTGGGCCCTGTCTGTCATGCGATTGGGGGACATTTAGGCTTATTTCGCCATTGCTTATTTAGCCACGGGAGGCCTATTAATTTCAGCAGGCCCTGTCCTCTCCAGGGGCGATCGCTACCCGCAGCACGCGCGTCCCATTGTTTAGATCCATTTACATCTGTGGTCAATGAATAATGACAGCTCCAACACAGCAAAACACATACTTGCACACAAATGCACAGGGACACGGATACACACAAGCAGATTTCCCAAATGAAGGCTTAACAAAAAAGGAAAATAAAATTTCCAGGGTTGCTATGTTTTATCTGTGGAGAATTATGATTAAAAGCTACAGAATGCCAAGCGGAGCCGTAACTTTCCTTTGTGATTCTCCGCCCTGTTAGAGATTCTGCTGGTACGTCTGTTATTTTGGCACCCTCCCAACCGTATTTGACCCATTAAATTAGCCACATTGGTTGATATGGTGCCATGCTAATGTTGAGGGTTTCTCTCCATCGGGTGCACAGACTCCTGGCACCCGGTATTTCACTCTGGCTGTGCAAAAGAGGCTGTGCCACTGCTACCACACATCATAGAATATTAACCCTTTTCTGTTCCCTGGCAAATGCACCAGATGGCACAGCACAATAACAGCTGTCAATTTCAAGGCAGTGCCTCTTTGGTGGATTTTTCCCCCCTTGCTCTTTGGGACGCTGGGAGGATTTTTTAAGACATAATAAGCGAACTGATGTGCTGTTTCAGATCGTAATGAATCAAATGTTACAGTGGAGCAAGAAGCGTGTTTCCTCCCTGGGAAACCAAAGAGGTGTTGCAGAGCGAGTGCAACAGTCAGCTGCGACACACAAACGTAAACACACACACACGAGCAGTGATGGAGCTGAGGAAGAAGTCTTGCACATTGAAATGTACAGCACCAGGTTGAGGTTTCCCCTCCTTCCACCCGAGCGATCGTAGCAGTCATGAGATGAGGTCCCTGGTGCCCCCTCAGCTGCCACTCTTGTTAAATTAAAACTGAGGCCTCCAAATACATTCCTCATTGTGGGCCTAAAGCGCAGGAAAGTTGTATTTGGCTCAAGTGGCGGCTGGGGAATTGTCCCCCTAACCCAGTCCCATTCGCCTTATTTACATGATAAAAGCTGGAGTCAGGAAGAGCCACAGGCCCCAGGCTGCGGTGTTTTTTTTCCCCTCCATTTATTCATTTCTTTACCAACATCACTTCTCCTTCATCAGAGTAGAGTGACGAAATCATAGTAGCAATTTAAATTTAGTTTAACACACTCCCTGAAAAACAGGCCAGGGAATTGCCTCTGTGCCTGTCACGTGTCTCCATCTACATTTTCCTGGAAGAGGAGGGAGAGTGTTTTACATCCCTCCGGCTGCCCCATCATGTTGCCAGTAGTCGGGCTTCCCCAGTCAGGTTCTGAATGCCGCCATTTGCTCTCTAGAGGACTCAACCTGCTAGAGTATGAAAGGAGTAATATGGATTTCTACCTTAGTCTCCCTTTCAGTTCAATCAACTGACTTTCTTCAGCTGGAGTTATGAAAGGCAGACACAAACTGTATAACTGTCACAGAGGTCATCTATCCCTCTCATACTGTGCTTTGTAACTCAATTTCCCACCTGGCTTGAGCTGAGGGCGACACGCAGAAGTCAATTCCAATAGCGACACCTCAAAGTGCATGTCCAATCGAGAACTCTGCAGTTTAACCTGAACGGACTTCATCAATCGCAGAGTTGAGGTAAATCAATTTTGAATTGACCCGAAGTCCCAGCGCTCTCTCAGGTGACACTGCATTGTCTATACGTGCTGGCTGTCCGCACCTGACTCTGCTAAACGAATCTGACTTAATGACATCACACTGGAGCGTATAACTACCATGCTTGCCAGCTATCCTCGCTCTCATTTCTTCTCGGAGAGTACTTTAATGCCACAGGTTTCTGGCCCCGAGGCTAAGAGGAGAGAAGTGCAGTCAGCAGGAGGTAAAATCTATACACATCTCCTGAGATCTCATCACACTCATCAGTGTAAGAACTCATATAATCCCGCTAATGTCTGCGTGCCTGTCAATAGCAGCTCTCACTGAGACAAAAGTGTCCTAATTAGAAAATGAAAGTGCAAACACACTTTATCTGTCTGTGTGTGTGACAGAGGAAGAGAAAAGGAGAGGATGAAAAACTAGTTAGGTGAACAAAACACTGGAACACACACATCATCTAATTTGCATGTGTGGATCGTCTATTTGTAATTTTCATAATTAGCAGTATACCTTTCACATCTACAAACGCCCTCTTCATATCCCCCCTGCCATTTCCCCCGAATGGTATCCTCCTCCTTAAAGATTAATTGAAGCTGGGATAAAACAAAATGGTTCCCAGGGGGTGGCCCACTGTTTGTTATTCATGTGGGTCTGAAAACAGCAACAGTAAATCCTCTAAGTTGTTGTTAAGCTGGGGATATTACCATATGTGTGCCATTTCCATAGACTGACAGCTCCCTCTGGATCAACTGGGGACTATTGATCTTGCAGCACTCCATTTCAAGTTAATTGTGCTTGAAATGAGGTCCACACTCCCAGGCATACCTTTGTTTGAAAGGTGGATATTCATTTTTATTTGGCAGGATGTTGATATCAAAGACACAGGATATATTCTATATTTAGTTTATGTTTATCCTGCAGAAGCAGTTTCTCTTGCAGTGATTGGTCAAACAGTCAAACACTTATAATAGGCTGTAGAACGCTAGCGTTCGGTTTTAGTCGAGTGTTTTTCTCAGTTGTGATTGGACAGAAATAATGCCCCTGCAACACTGATAAAGTAGTCAATTGAAAGAGGAGAACATGTTTTTCATCATGCAGTAGAAAGTATAACGGCTTTAAGTGAAAGTTATAATATCTTATTGAATTCAGTCATGGAGAAGAGTGGATGAGAGGCTGGATCTTTTATGTGCTGAGACAGAGACAGACATTATCTCAAAATAATTTCCGTAGTTCTCAAATTTTTTGACAATTTGCAATAATGAAACATCTAGGAGGACATGTGTATGCATCTATTTTGGATCACTGGGTCAATGTGACCATGCATTTGTGTGCCAGTGATTGTTTTTTTTTTTTAATGAAATGTTATATATAAAGAGTTAGATGAAAATATTCATTTGTTTCTAAAGCTCCTTTCACACTGAACAAAAAAACAAACCAAAACACCACCACTGACTAAAATCCGGGTTTTGTCTTTAGCGGGGAGCATTACAATTGGCGTTCAATCCTGGAACAAATGACTCTACAGTAGTCAAGTGTATCTATCAGCACAAACTCAGATTTACAGTGATGGAAACACAACACCTGGGTGGACACACTCATTTTTGCCCCTTTTCCAGCACAAATGTCGGTAACTTCTGCGACTCTGTCATCTCAGTGACTATATTCTAAATTAGTTGATGCCAAGTTTGAAAGAATGACTTAATAAATAACAGATACAAAAGAGAAGAAACCACCGTAACATTTTCACTGGCCTCCATGCTGCTTTCTACTGATTACTAAACCTGATTTCCAGTGCATTTATGATGTAAAATATGACACACCAGAAAAAAACAACAGAAATGCATACTCGTCTACAGGCAATTGCAAAGTAGTCTGTTGCCTTTTCTTGGTGGATTTTCCTGCATTTAAAAGACTCCCATATAAGTGCTAATTTTGATGGATGTTTTTTTTTTCTGTATTCTTTTCAACTGCCGTGTTGGAACTAAGTGCCTGAAACAGAAATAATTAGCTGTATCTACTTACTCTGTTTCAAAAAAAGAAAGCAGACTTTCCCACCATCTAGCCAATGCACAAACAAACACTTGAGCCAGTTTTTCATCTACTCATTTGCGGCGATTATTCAAAGAAAGGGCCCTGAAAGCTACTTATGCAAGAGTTCTTAGGATTTTTCTTCTCCTTGCCTTGTTTAGCTTTAATTCCTAATCAGAGAGAAATTGTCTGCCCTGCAAACTTGTGCCAGACTCAGAAGAAGGTGAACTTTGCTGCTGGAAAACACAGAAAGAACACTGAAAGTTTCACAGCTTTGTGGCTACTGTATGTACAGTATAATCCCTGTCATGATCCCTGTGCAAATCGGATTAGCATATGTGACATATGTGTGTTTTTACAGCTACTTTTGACAGCCCGACGGGAACAGAGTGTGAGAGGTAGACTTCCAAGGAATGAAGCAAAGTACAACCTCATTAAGACAAAAGAGAAAACGGTGAGGTAAGCTCTGTTATGGCCCAAATACTGCCACTCTCACTGATTAAACCTCTCAGTCTCAACTGCATCATAATCCTGCCTGGAACTCATGAAGGCAGATTCTTAAGGGGGTGAATAAAAGGGGATACCAAACGAGTGTCAGTCCCAGTCTGAAGACCATCTTGGAATATTCCCATTGCTTGTTCCTCTGAGGCTAAGAGCACTTTACCGGGATGAGAAAGGATACAAATTTCATCTTCCCCAGTAATCACTTCCATACCAGATGTCCCTGACTCTTGCTGGAACCATATCTGTTTGCAATATCAGACCACAACAAATAAAAGGTGTGTAATGGAGGACATTAGAGGGGCCAGTGCATAGAGGCAGGATTTAATTTGCATGGCAGATTAGCCTTCTAGTCCCACTGGTGGGGACACAGCCTCTAGGGCAAAGTCACCCTTTTTTTCCCTTTCCTCCATCTCTTTTATTCCTTTATTAATAGGATCTAGTCTCTTCAAATCCATTAAGTCAATTGAGCAGGCTCATATATAATCTGATTTCAAATCCAGCATGAAAATGCTTAACCAGTGGCCCGGGCTCCATGCTGGTTTTCCTCTTCAGGCTACTAAAGAGTCCTGTGAGGCAGGAAACAGATGAGAAGGCAACACAGTGAGGACATACAAATCTCGGTCCACTGGAGAGATGCAAGAAAAAGGAGACTGTCCTCCAAAGAAACACCATCAGTTGATTTCAGCAAATACCCAAACCTTTGTTTATATTCAAGGGACAGCCCTATAAAAGCCTTAAGAATTACGATTCTTGGAGTTAAAGAGCCACAGAGATAGGACGTCAAGTTTGATGGATGGGAAAACAAAACTTCTGACTTTGAATTGTTGGCTTCCAGTTTCTTTCCAATAGTCAACACTGCTTTTCTTTAAACTACAGAAGTCGGGATCATGTGTGGAGAATTAGGCCTGTAAATTGTCCTGAATTACCCTTTGGCACTTGTAGCACACAAAAGGAGATTGTCAGTATCAGGCATGTTCTCACTCACTGGAAATACTCCATTTGATTTGGGTGAGAGGATTAAATCTGCTTCTCACTATCCAGCACACTGGACCTACATTTTGCCAACTGTCAAGACATCATAGCACACATCCTTCACACAACCCTATCTTACCTTGAGAAGAATGGGAGCTATGTGAGATTGCTGTTCATAGACTACAGTTCGATGTATAGTTCCCTCCAGGCTCTTCACAAAGCTCAAGGACAAAGGATTAAACACCTCACTGTGCATGTGGATCCTTGACTTACTGATGGGAAGACCCAAGGTAGTGAGAGCCCTACCACCCTTATCCCTAAAACTGACACACGTTGGTGACAGGATACCAACCCACTCCTGAATGTCAGCAAGACAAAGGAGCTGATAGTAGACTTTGGGAAGAAGCGAGGAAGGAACTATATGTCACTTAATATCAGTGTTTCCTTGGTGGAGAGGGTGGACAGCTTCAAGTACCTCTGTGTCTGCATCATAGAGGGCCTGACCTGGGCGCTGCATACTGACTCAGTGCTGAAAAAGGCAAGGCAGAGACTGTTTCACCCCAGAAACGTGAGGAAATTTCGAGTATCTCCTCAAATACTGAGAATTTTCTGCTCTTTCACCACTGATGGCACCCAGACGGGGAACTTCAATGTATGGTACAGAAACAGCACCAAACAGCATTACAAGGCCTTGCAAAGATTTGTTTATTTGTTAATTTGGTGGGTCATTGACCGGAGGATTCACAGCAAGTGAGTAAGCTTGTTGATGACATTTCTATCATGTGACTGCAGAAAAACCAGAATAATACAAACATCTGAGGGTCAAGAAGAAGGGCAATTTACACGTGGATGGCAACGTAAATGTATAATTGTAGAGATGATGAATTTTCTGTCTATAAGGGTGGATGCTGAAATTGTCAATTGACAAATTCAAGAAACAGCAAGAGACTCAGTTGCGAATGACCAAATTGCTTAACTAGCCGTTCAAAGCACTTCATCACTACAGAGGTGAGTGCGACAGTAGTCATTCAGGTAGGCTGGTCCTGTTTTCTTGAGCACAGCAATGATGGTGGACTTCTTGGAGCACGTCTAATCTTGGTGCCTGGGTAAAGTATACTGTGGAAGCAGCCGGTTCGCTGTACTCATGTATGGCTTTCATGTTCTTTATTCACTACTATCCAACACCTACACATCAGTTAACAGGATGCTTGGCAGAAAAGTGCCATGTTGCTGGAATAAGAGTCAGTTTTTAATCCCTCCACATTCACCTTAGCGTTTTCTCCAATGTTGAAATTGATTAATTTCCAAAGCAGTTATCGTAAACCCAAACGATCATCATCCCCAATGCTAACCAAGTGAATTTTTATACCTAAGTTTAACCAAAGCATAGCTATGTGGGCCCAAAAATTATGCTGCTGATACGTATGAAAGATCAGAAAAGGTGTCATTCTGAAACAAAGCTACAAAAGATGTTGGTTTGAAGGACATGAAATTGGCAAATCTTATCAAAATCCTCCACAAATGTAATGTTGTTTTTTTTTTCTGCTGGCCACTGCCGGGTCAGTAAAAGGTACTGCATGTACATATACAAAAAGGCAAAAAAAATCCCGGAGTGTTGTATACAAAATAAATAGATGTTACATCTTCCGGGCTACCTATTCCCAAATCCCTGGGGGAAGAGGGAGAGATTGAAAGAGAAAGAGAGAGAGAGAGAAAGCACGGCTGGAGGCTTTTTGGTCTCTGCCCTCTGCGCACTGGCCTGACTGGGGCCAAGTTTCGCCTCAGTGCCCCGGCGAGCCTCAGCTTTACACAGGCAGACAAATACACGCACACACTCACAGCTGGGGTTACCAGTTATTAGACAGCAAGAGGAGAGAGCCAAGTACACACTTTCACAAAATCATGCATTCATAAATACATTTACACATCCTGAACTCTTCTCTTTCTACAAGACGTGACTGAGTGACATGGAAGCGAGCAGCTTTGACAGCTTGAAAGGCTGCATAAAAGGAACAGCGATTACAAATATAGGGGGCTTGTAATGAGCTGCAAGGGCTTTCTGTGTCAACATATTATTGAATAAGTGTATTTTATGAAAATAATTTAATTTCTAAAATACCTTGTCTTTGATAAGACCACTTGAAATATTTTTTTGATTTTGTAATCATTTATCCAGGGCACCTTTTGTGAAATCATCATCTGTGAGTGACTGCAGGGGAATCTTCTGTATTGACTTTGAAACTTTGCCTAAGGTCTGCCAAATGCATGATATCCCTCACTATAGGTGCATTATGAATCCTGTGATGTCAACCTTGAATTACATCTGTGCACCCCCCACACCCCCCACCCCAATCCACGTCTTATTAACATAGAAGGCAACAGCAGCAGCAACAATGTTTTGCTAACAGTTCATGCATTACTACTCAGGGGAGGGTTAGCACCATGCATCCCTGCATCTCAAACGCACACACATGTTCCCCAGTGTGATTCAGTGGGAAAAAAAAATAACACAACACTGCTGATCAGAGCTGCTCAGCCCGCCTGCTCTGCACTTGGGGCCCCTGACAGAAGCAGTGATGTTTGAGATGCAGGGAGCCCTGAGTTTGTCCATCACTGATTAGTAAAAACTCCAGCTCTTCCTGCCCAGCTGCAGCCGATATGCGCATCTGTGGATCTTGACATGAGCTCCGAACAAGCTTATTTTCACGATAAGACATAAGTGGACACACACAAAGGCACATGTAAACAAAGACACACAAACAAACATGTGCAAGGTGCGTGCGCACACGGACAAATGCTCTGCAGTGCGCGAGAGCTGTTGTTTAATTTGTAAAACACTGCTCAGCAAAGCTGGAGCAAAGCAGGCAATTAGAGGCTCTTCTTCCTGAGCACTTGACTGTATTCCTTTAACCTTTACACAATGATTTATGTCAAAGGATTTGTCACCTTCGCAGTGGGGCCTTCACACACAGCTTTTCAAAACACACAATGGGGGGAAAAGGAGGGGAAAAAACTTAAAATCCTCCTGTGAGGATTTGGGAACTTATATAACTCCCAATTATCAAAACTTCTTGCAGCCTATGCAGGCCTCCCCTCTGTTTGCAAGACTCACAAAATATCTACAGTGCCACTGAAGAGTGTATAATGCCTGTGTGCCCACATGACTGGCGAAAACACTCCTGCTCTTTCTGCCCCGCTGAGTCCTGCTGCATAATGGGGGTCTTGAAGGCTCTGGGCTCAGAGCAGGCCTGCCTAACAAAGCCTTGGTGGCTTGCAGCAGACAGGAGAGTGTGTTTGCGAGCCGGTTGCCAAAAACTAATTTTCAGGAGGTTTTCTGTGGGATGCAGTGGCAGCAGCATGACAGTGTGAGGTTTAGATATCTTGGTGAGCGGGGAGGGCTGGGGGCGAGATATGTGGGTCTTTTGTGAAGGTCCAGAGAGTTGGTTCAAAAAAGAGGAAGTTCACAAATTGGTAGTTCGGAATAAATTTCAGAAGTTAAGTTAGGCTTGGCATTTTTTTCTCTTTTTTTGTTTGTTTCATTGCAATCTCTAAATTTCCACCACTTCATCATTCAGTTTTTTGGAATTAATTTCAGATTAACTGCAGTACGGAATCCGCTTTCACCAGTCTGCCAGCTACTCTCGTATTTATTTCACTCTCTCTGTATCCATCTCTCATGAGTATTTTTATCCTCTATCCCCTCACCATTCACTTTCCTTTTTGCTCCACAGTAATGTACCTGTTTACCTGTTGGGTGGTCTTGAGCTGGGCTAAACTAAAGCCCCAGTCCCTGCAATCTAAGTGTAGAGTAGCTGCTAATCCGATTTCAGGAAACAGCAAAGCCCCCACCTCCCTTCCCTCCAACCCCCCCTTGCCTTTCACCATCCCAGCTTACCCCTTCTCCTCAGAGAGGGAAGGAAATAAAGTAAAAATGACTGACAGTGAAGGAGTTGGAGGGGGGAATATTTAAAATGGGAATTTGAGTGTTTTTCAGCAAATACTTGAATAATTTCGGAGTACAAAACCAGGGCTCTTATACATATCTGGCCCTTTAATAAGGTGCAACACCAAGGACATATTACCTGCTCACTGACTGGTCTCTCCTCTGAGTCCACTCTGCCCTCTCTGGTACGTTACCGAGGCCAAACATAAAGCAGTGTTTCATGGTGCTGGGGCTTATCTGGGCTCTGAAAGTATGTGAGACATGCCAGGAAACAAAGGAGCGTCTCTGCGCCCACTAGCAGGGTGAGCATATCCCTTTCACAGGCCACACATCTCCCTGGCTTTAGTTATTTGACAGGCTCATGGTGATTTTCAGGGGAGAAGGTCTGCACCTGGAAAGAGGTTGACCAGAACGCACATGGACCGCTGCTGCTGGGCGAGAATATTTTTTATCCAGCATATAGGCAGTTTTTAGTATGTCATATGTAAATATGCAAATCTCAATATGTTTGTGGGGTAAATTTCTTTACTTGGTTAATATTTTCTTACCCAGTGTTCTTTGAGAAATTTCAAATTATGATAAAAAACATATTCTAGTACACTTAAATAGCCATTGTCTAAAAATTAATCGAAAAACTTAATTCTAAGAGGTTCAAATTACAGTTTTATCAAATCAGAAAATCCACAAATCTAGTTAAAATGAGGAGATTGGTCAGATTTCTAAATATCTATTTAAATGTTATTTACTCACAACTTGTGATTAACTTTCTTAAATCCTGAATGTAATTTAATGTTGTAGAAACACTCCGAGATTGCCGTCCAAAATTTATATTAAGTATAAGTATTAATAATTTGCAGTGAAATGTAAGTAAATAGAAAACTTATGGGCTGTTAAATTATGAATGCAATTACCTGCAAGAAGCATTTTAAAGGTATAAAAGTTTTCTTAGACTAGCCTAGAATATGTTTTGCAGATTAAACTAAACTCTACAAAGTAGCTACCAACTTTAAACACAGGATAAAAAATGAATGAAGTGTAACAGAGTGAAAGAAAAGATGCATACACTGGTAATAGTCAACTGAAAGAAATAACAGATACTGTCACAGGTTTTGAGTAAACAGTATTTTTTTTTTTTTTTACTTTTCACTGCTGCCCAATGTGTTCAGAGTGCAGCATAATTGTGCAGATGCTATGCTTCCTATTTCATGACCCATATATACAACATCTTTCTGAGAAAAGAAGTGGGCCAGAGTGATGGTATATGTTGAGGCTGGAGCCAGACTCTGCTTACCCTGAGGAAAGCATGGCCTCAACTGGCCAAACATGAGCAGTACAACCCACAGCGCATCCCCACTTTCCCACTGATTGCACAGACACTGACTGGACAGTATGAAACTAATGCAAATTTACAAACGAAAAATTACTGATGATGATGCATTTAGTTTGCAAAACTAACTGACATGAATAAATCTGCTGTAGTTTATTTGAGATGATGAAATCCCACAACACACACATTCACATGCATGTACATGCACTCTCTCTCTCTCTCTCTCTCTCTCACACACACACACACACACACACACACACACACACACACACAGTGGTGTTAGGACAGCATTGTGTATGACATGAGGGGATTGGTGTCACTGTGTCACAGCTGATCCCTGGTGTACTGTCAGACAGCAGAGACCCTCAGGGCCCTCCTTTACTGCTGTGAATACAACAGTCCATACGGCATCTGTCGTTCCCACTGAAAAACACACGAGCGAGCGTGTGTGTCTGTGTGTTGTGCGTGTGTTATATACGTGTGTGTGTTAGGGTATGCATTTTGTTGTGCATTTCTGATTCTTGCTATAAGACATCTTGTTACAATTCGAAATTTCACTAAAATGTTTTTCCCATACTCTCATCTGACCTCCAACACCCACCACTTTTTTTCTCCTGCTCATCCTAACCTGCCAGCTACATGCCACTGTGACTACCTACCTGATTAGCCTCATTCTCCGGTGTTTATTTGTCCTATCTTTAACGACAGGTCACTGTGGTTGCAGCCACTGATGACCTTGTTCTAGCACTCCTGACACAGTAGGATTGCTCCATAAATGGTGAGTAAAGACTGAGTGTCTGGGGGTTAAAAGCCTCCATCATCACAAACAAAGGTAAGTTAACAGTGACTTGGTTGTGGTTGTGGTAGGGCTTCTGTTCCTTCTGGTAAGACTGTTTCCTCAGGTAACTTTAGGAGGAGTGTTAGATTTTATTGCCTGATTCAGAGAGATAAACACTGCTCTAAAATCAATAATTTTCTCTCTCTATATAAAGACTCTCTAGAGTGAGAATTAAACACCAGGCGTTAAAAAGAAAGAATTTGTGTTGTTGCTTTGTTTAGTAGGACACCTGTGTTTTGTGTGTTCTTGTAAAACATTGGTGTCTCAGAGTTGGCCCAGACTGAAATATCTTATTAACTATTGAATGGTTTGTCATGAAATTTTGTGACACCATTCTTTGTCCCCAGAGGGGGAATCCCTGTGATTTTGTGTGATTTTGATGATGCTCTGACTTTTTCTCTTGCATCACCAGCAGGTTGCCACTTTTGGCTTTTTGTGGGATATCTTATTGTGCCTGCATTACATGTGTCTTTAATGTCGGTGTAGCTACATCCACTAGGCGGCACTAGGGGGCAGAGTCACAAGTTTCCAACAACATCAAGTGTGATAATGGTGGAGGAGGTTACATCCAACATGTGCACAGAGAATTTTATTCTCACTGGGCTATGTTAACGATTTGATCCATTCTGCTACGTAAAACTCTGCTAGAGCCGATAAAAACAATCTGCAAATCTGTGATGACATTACAATGTAGTCTTTGAGGCAAGTGTAAATTAGCGGGTGCAGCCAGTGGGAGAAACACTACTGCTCATATTCAGAAGATAGAAAACTTTTTCGGCGTATGTGCATGGCAAGCAACTCCATAGGACTGAATAGGAGCCATCTTTGGTCTACTGTATAGTTATTATCAAAGTGTATGGGTAAAGATTATACCTGTATAACAACATGTCAGTATTAAGCTTCTAGCCTGCTCACAATAACATTAGCATTTAACTCAAAGCATTGTTGTGTCTAAGTACAGCCTCACAAAGCTGTCAGAAATGCTGTGGTACCTGACTTATCCAACTTTTGAAGGGTACTATGAAAGGGCAAATAAAAAACACAAATAATACTGTCAATATTGAAAGTTGTGGGGTTCATTTTATAGCCTTCAAACTCAACAAACAACAACCAAAAAGTCTAACCACTTATTTGTTTAACCAGTGAGTCTTCATCGGGGCGACTGAGAAAAGTGCTGATCCAACACTTCTATAGTTGCTGTGAGGAGAAGCCTCTTGAGGAGGCACCAAGGAGCTCGGTCTGCTCCCCGGGTAGACACAGACAGAATGCTGCAGATTAACTGGTTTTCTTAATGTCTCCTCTGTGGCGAAGTTTCTTTCAGAGGGCTGAGAGGCAAACAGGCCGCGGTGAAAGACTCACTCCCCATTAGTGGAGGTAAATGGCTCTTCTGTGAGCAACCGGTTAAAGCAGGGCAGGATAAAGGGCCTCTCCACACACTTCTTCAGCCAGATTAGAGAGGTGACTCTTGTCTCAAGGATGTAAATGTTTATACGCGCACAGGGGTGCACTCTACCGTAGAAACCTCAGCAGTGTCACTGTTACATTTATCATCAGGAGTTTCACAAGGCTCTGGTCATCAGCAGTGAAACAGCTCATAATGATGCATTTCGTTTTACAGTCAATTCTGCATGAAGCCGATTTGTTTTTAGTTTAAGCTACACCTTAAAATGGGAAAATAAATTCAAAAACTCTATTTGATCTTTAGGTGCTATAACAACTTTCAAAATATTTTTTGCAAAACATAGAAAATGGAAGGATTTCACAAGAATAGAGAAAATTAAAGGCATCAGAGAAAAGTTAAAAGCAGATTCGACACAACTTTTCTTTGCCTTTCACAAGCTATTTAACCCTCTGAAACGCGATAAATGTTTTTTGTTTTTAATTGCTATGAGCAACTTGGCAAGAAATGTCCTACCAATGATGAGAAATTGGTAAAAAGGTGATGAAGAAAATGGCCTGAGAATTAGTTTTAAAAAGTGGGGGAAAATTATAAGGAAATTATGAAAAAACAGGTAAAAATGTCCAGAAAAATATATTTATAATCATTCTAGTTATATATTTGATTTTCTTGCAACTTTTTCACCTAGGTCTTGCCAATTTTTGTCCCATGTGTTGTCAAGTTCTCCCCATTTTTTTGAAAGAAATTAAACCAGTCTACTCAGGTTTCAAAGGGTTAAGACAGCCTATTCATTTTGTAATTTTTAAGGGTTTTGTATTATAAAAATTTACATGCAGTTTTCTGGAGCAGACAAACTATTGCAACACATTTTTTCCCTCACAGTTTTTCAACTCTGACTCTCCCTTACTCATTGAAAAGGTGGAGAGAAAAAAAAAAAAACAGCACCTAATCGCAGGCCCATTGCTTCCTTGCCAGCTACCAGCCCCTGATTGCATTTCAGCCGAGAAGTAAATACTACATGCTCAGTTACCAGGTGAAATCAAGCAGGCAGATGTGTCTGCAGCCTCAGTAGACACTCGCTGGACCCTGCCTCTGTCTACCTGTGCCACAGAGTTTCTAGCCAAGTCAGCTGCTGCCGATCCATGTTGCTGAGTAGGTATATGTGTGTGCGGGTGTGAGAGAAAGAGTAAGAGAAAGACCAGAGAAAAGGTAGGAATAATTTTAGTTGACTTTTTAAAGAAATTAACGTGGAATACAAAGCCACAGCAAAGAATTTGTAAGATTATAAAAAACTAAATCACCTTTTGATCAATAAAACAATGACTCAAAGTATTGCCAATAACTTCAGATTTCTACCCACACTCTGTAGAATCCGTCAGGCCTGTTTGTTATGAGGCATGTACAAAGAAGGAGAGCCGCAGAGGTACGTTTGCCAGAGAAGGGGTGAGAATACAATAGCCCTCCTTCCAAGGGTCTGTAACCATAGACTCTAATAAAGTCACTGCCTGCAAATAAAGAGCCACAGCGCAGCTCGCGTTACAACAACAAGGACGGCATTATACAACTCGGTTTGAAGTACACCACCAAATGTTAGACAGCAACAAACGCAGCACAATGCACACTATCTAATATTGATGACCCAGTAATAGCCTATATTATTTTCATTTCTATAGAACAGCTGATAATGAATTTATATTACTGATGCTACTAGATATTTTCATGAAATATTGTGTGTTTCTGTGTGATTCATGCAGTAAAAGCTGGTTCACTGGCCAAGAATGACATTAACTGTGAGAACGTTTGCACCCACATGCTGTCGGATCTGAACCAGAAACACGCTGCCCTTTACTCACAGACTTTCACAGACAGATTGGAAAGTGTAATGTAAAGGAATATTAACTGAACTAGTAATTAAGATTGCTTTGGATTATTGGCATTTATATTTTTCACAAGCGACAATGAGGCTAATAAAAAATAGATATATGTATTAACATCATGTTAGTAATACACACGATAATATTGTGTAAAATAATCCAGTCATTCTTAAATAATTTTTATTTCTTTCCATTCTTACTTTGTTTCTTTCTCTTCCTTCCTACACTTGTTTTTTGAGTGTAGTTCATTTAATTTTTTTTTAATTTTCCATAGATATCACAGTAATATCATTATTGTGAATTAATTTGACCATGATATAAGTGAAGTGAAATCTGATATCATGCCAGCTCTATTCTACCATTTAATATTTTTGGCAGAACTATCAGACTGTAAGACAGTGATGTGACTGTTATTCTCTTTTGCAACAACCTGTCAGGACACTGTTAAAAAATGGATCACTACATTGCCCACAATGCTGGTAATGGAGGAAGTATTCAGTTGCTTTACAAAAGTAAAAGTACCGATGCCACAATGAGAAAATACTCTGTAACAGTCTTGCTTTGAAAATGGCACTTAAATAAAAATAAGTATAATCAGGAGAATGTATTTAAACTATTAAAACTAAAGTACCCAATGCAAAAGAAAAAGAAAAAAGAAAAACAGAAAAGAATGAAAATGGATAAAGTATTTTTAGTAGTATTAGTAGTTTTAGTAGTTTTTAGTAGTTTAGTATTATTAGTAAAGTAACTAGTGACAAAAGATGTGAAATAAATAATAAGGACATGTAGCAGAGTTAAAGTGTCAAATGAAATGCAAAGAAAAGACTAAGTACCTCAAATCTGTACTTAATAAGTACAGTGCTTATAAATGCACATAGTTACATTCATACACGTCACTGCAGAATGTTGAACAGTGCAGCACTGAATGCTTACTTTAATTAAAGTTACAAAAAGTGGAAATGCATGTTGATACTTCACCTGCAACACACTGTAACATTAAATTATCAAAACAGTAGAGCAATCTGGTGATTCCTTTTATCGTCAATATTACATTGTAGCAGACCAAATTGTAATTGTAACCAAATGAATGAAAACTTAGTGCAAACAGATTTGTTTCCGCTAAAATACTAAAATGCAACAATGGAGAGAGAACTGGATTTTCCTCTAAACGATAACTTTCCCTCACAAACACTCATCTGTATTGTGTAGTTGCATCTAGCCAAAGTTTGAGGAAGGCTCTGTTTGCAAATTTCAGGCCTCCCCGTTGCTTGAGGTTGTGACCCCTCTTTTTATTTTTCCCGGGGCTGTTGGGTTAATGAAGTAACAACAAACTGGGCCTGCGGCTAATTTGGAGTGGCACTTCCTGGCCCCTCCTGTCTCCACGAAGACGTATTTCATTTTCTCTTATCTCTGCCTCGGTCATGTGGCTTTCCGCATGAACGCCCATGTCTCCCCCAGTTGCACGACTAATGGAAACTTCGTTAATGTCATTAATCTGCAGACCAGGACATGAACCAAACACGTTTAACCTTTCTGGGCAGGCCTCTGCCACAGAAGCTGTAGCGACTGTCCACACACTCTGTACTTGTGGCTCAGTGTGACGTGAAACCATATGAGATTCTCTTGTCCACATCCATTTACGCCACTGGGACTAACAGCCAACACAGCAAAGCCTAGAAATAAACTTCCCAAAAATATTTTTAACTGGTCCAATGATATCAAAGTTTCACCATAAAAAGCTCAATAATGCTTCCTCCAAACTGATATTTTTGATCAAAATTGGTCAAAATGGCTCAACCATGTGTCAACTATAAGGCCTGATTTTGTATAGCAGTAATACAGGATGTTATGTGCATGTTTTAAAACTTAAAATAATTGTTTCCCAAGTGCAAAACTAGTACAAGTTGATTTAAATATGTTAGTATGTGGGCGTTCATTTTTGCATATGTGAGTGTATACATACTGTATGTGTGTGTGTGTGTGTGTGTGTGTGTTTGTGTGTGTGTGTGTGTGTGTGTTTGTGTGTGTATGTGTGTGTGCATGCGTGCGTGCATGCTTGTGTGCTGGCATGTATATGCATGTGTATTTGTTTGTTGATTTATTTGAACCCTTTAAATCCCTGACAAATTAGCTTGATTGCTTTCAAGAACACAGAAGGAAGGCAATGAGCAACCCACAATAAAATTACCAAGAAATCAGCTAAAAATTCATATTAAAAAATTACCTGAAATTTTCAACCAAAAAACAAATAAACAAATAAAAACAAAAAAAAAATTTAAAATGGTAATAATTCTATAAAAAAATATTATATGATCACTTTGAACATAATTTTCTGGAAATGTTTAAATTTTTTAAATTATTCTTTAAATCTACTAATTTCTTGCAATTTGCAGGAAATTTCTTTCCAGGCTTTTCATTTCTTTTTCCCCGTGTTTTTTTTTTTTTTTTAAAGAAATCAAAGCAATTTGCTCAGGGTTCAAAGGTTTAAATACTTGTCAAAGGCATCTGAAGGCAGCACAAGAAAAGTGATGTCAATCTAGGTTTTAAAGAGTTAAGCATGTTTTGTGTCATGTGGACACATATCATTTTGTTTTCCATGTTCTTTTACAAAAACAAACACAGATAAAAAGTAAATAAGAAAAGATCATGCTTCCTGAGACAATTAACGCATCTGAGTTTACACTGAATATGTTACTTTTCTAACCAGCCTCACTTGACTGAACGGGTGTTTATAGATGACAGCACTCTCACTTCCACCATGCACATTTAAACAATGGTAATGTCAAAAGACTGCTTAATGACTAATCAGGTGGCTGTGATTCATGCCTCATTCAAAGCCCTTATTCACACATTCCTGCAGCTCCATGAATGGACACTCTCAGCCCCACATGTCATATACTTTCATTCATAAAGAAGAAAACAACAAGAGGGGGAGAGAGGCTGGAGAAAAAAAAGGAACCTCTCTGGTAGGATGGGTAACCCAGGGGACATTTTCTTTTGTGTGGCGCTCAGCTTATGGGGCCAAATGCCAGCAGGCTTACCTCCACACTGTCTGTCTGTGTGTGTCCCCCTTTCCTTTGCACACAGTAATTAGGAGGATCTTAATGGAGAGGGGGTTTATTAGTGTCTGAGGAAGGCTTTAAACGTCACTTTAATTAAGGGGGATTCTGCAGACAGCTTGTGTGGCGATGTCACCCATTTTATAAAATCCTTGTTTGGGCACAACAGGAAAATAGAAGTGAGTCTTTAAAAGGAAGAAGGAAAAAAGGGCTTTCCAGAGGAAGGCCGTCTAGACCTGCGGTCAGGGACAGAGCAGATCGTCTGACCCTGGCTGGGCATTAAGATGACGGTCATTATTTGCCAAGAAATTCCACATGTGTGCACGCAGGGAGCAAACACCCCCTCTCACGAAAAAAAAAAAAAAATCAGCCAAACAAACCACCCGCCCCTCTTAAACTGTTAAAAGATAACCTCACTGCTAAAATTTTGGGGGGATTAATTTATTCTCAGCATATCCTATGGCCATTCATGCAGGATATAAAATCCTAGATTATTTCCTGCTTGGTTAACCCGCATCCGGCCAGTCCCTCTCACAAAGCCATTCTAATGTTGCCATTAGTTATGCTCCTCTGGTGGCCAAAAGATTGATCCCAGAGACTTGGAATCCAATAAATGTGTACATGAATGGCAGAGGGAGATAACACGTTTCCCACAGATAGCGCAAAGGGGACGATCAGTGCTCAAACACGATTGGAAAAAGATGATTAATGATGTAATATTTGACAATAACCTCAACATTCAATTCAGCATTCAATTTTTCAAAAGGCTTTTCCTGTTTACGTCATGTTTATGAATTTATTCAATCTTTTTAGAATATTAACCCCTAAAAATGCTTCATTTTTTAAAGTTGTCTGACAAAAACTAATGTGTGAGGTGTGTTGTAAGTTTTAAAAGAAATTAATAAGGATTTTTTTTTTTTATCTGATGAGGACAAAAGGAAACAAATTGCCTCTCTGTCAAAAACAACAAAAAAGAAGAAAACTAGCATCCCAACGACCACTAGCAAACATGTACTCACTCATAAAAGCTGGTGTTGTCACAGACATCATGAGGCTGTAAAAGTCGAGTCTTCCACAATAACTGCAGCTGCCGGGAGCCTACGGAGGGGATCTGATAATGGGCCTGAGGGGAAACGACGGCATGCTCAGGGACCATGGATTGTCTGGAAGACAGATAAGAAGACACAGGAACAGGTTATCAGCTACTTTATGGGGTGTCACTCTCCTCAAACACTCACCTGTTCCGCAGGAAAATCATAGAATCACAAAGCAGGCGTCCCGTTAATTCATGCAGGGATCTTGCTGTTGTGGATCATATAAATGCAGATATATTTACACCTTTGAAACCATGTCCAATTCACCATGTTTGCATTAATAATATACAGATTTAGTTCTATTTTGTTACAAGAAATGAAAAATAGGACATAAAAGCATATTTTGCTTTTTTCATGTATTTATGAACAAACGCCGAAAATACCTCCTAAGATATAATATTAACATAAATCAGGATTTCTACCCATGTGACAGTGTGTCAACTAAAACTCAAAACATGGTCAAAAATTTATGTTGTGCTTCAAAACCAGTGAACACAACTCAGAACAGGCTCTTGGGACTCATAGAAAGTACAATATGTCCACCCAGAACTGTTTTGTTTTTTTTAAATTGTCTAACAATGTTATTAGAAGACACTGTCGAAATACTTGTCACTTATGTAGATATGTGGTCCAATTCTGGCTGGATTAGTCAGCTGTCACAGCACACTTACACAAATTCCTTAATTGGCGCCAATCATTCAACAACACAGTGATTTTCCTATTTTGTACGGTCCCTAAAACATGGAAAAACATACAAGCATGGAAAAATCATCTGTTTAAAACTTTACTTGTCTCATGGGTAGGCAACCTGCAGCTCTCGAGCCACATGCATCTCTTTGTATCTTCTCCCTATGGTTTTAACAAAAAATGATGATGAATGATGGTGAATAACCATCATTTTTTTTTAACATTTTCATTTATTATTGTTGTTGGCCAATAGTGATTCTAACATTTCCCAGCTGTAAAAATGTCTAGCCTTTACAGCGATTAAAAAATGATTTAATGATTTGTCATATAAAGTGTGTGTCATAAAGCCTGGCACCTTTTCCTCTACGTTTTGTCAAACGTCAGGAGCGGTGGCTTGTTTTGAGTCTTTCCTGACAGGCTAGCTGTGGTTTCCAAATATACCGCCCCCCCCACAAAAAAACGTGAACAGATTTGTTTGCTTTCATTTCCAATGTTGCAAAGTTAAAGTACAAAATAATCATGAATAGTTCACTGCAGAGACGCCACCTTGTGGTTACAAATATTAACACTCATTATTGCTGATAGGGTTATTTAGACTTAATAGGCTGTGTTACGTTCATTAAAGGGCTCAAATCTGTTTTCCAGCTCCAAACAGTTTTTTTTTTCTTTTTGGCCAAAAATGGCTCTTTTGACAGTAAAGGTTGCCGACCCCTGACTTGTCTGGATGCAATTGTTTATAATTTTAGGACAAATTTATTTTATGTTTGAAGTGGACAACACTGTTGAGCAGTGAGAAGGAATTAGCTGATGGAGCAGCTTGACTGAGGTAAACGGCAGCTGAGCTGAGAGGTGATGTGCCTTGTGGCGCTACTGGACAGGTACTCTAAAAACACTTCCTGTGTAGGTGGAGAACAGTGGCGTCACTGCACCCTGGGCTATTCTGAAAGAAGTTGTAATGCAAAGCTTTTGTTCGTGGTACATTTCAGGGGCCAAAGCAAAAATCTTTCATACTAATCACTTTCTATGAAAGGTATTGCAATTGTTAAGAGCATTTAGTTGAAGTTTCTTTGTATCAAATTACACTGAGTGCTTTGTTCACTTGTATAAAGCTGGCAGAATAAAAGTTTTGTTTTTTTGTGCAAGAAGAAATTGCATTTTCCACAATGAAATCACTAAACAATAAGAAACAATGCCAATTTCTATTTTCCACTGACTTCATCCACACGTGATAACGATCACCACATCATGAATAATTAAAGAGTAGTTTTTGTTATCATCTTGGAGCAGCTTGTCGCTGTACACTAATGTACAGGGAATGTATGCTTACTGAAATGTTTAATTGCAAAATATTTCTAAAAACTTTGTCATATCACTCACGCCGTGTTATGGTTTACTTTTACATTAAAGAACATCGTGACATGACATGCCTCAATGTGCAGACCGCGAAGCCACTAAATCAGAGAGAAATGTTCCTTTTACATGAAAAAAAAAACCGCAGCCCAACTGTAGACTGCTCAACTGCATGGGTACATTCTCCAGATTTTTTATCATTATGCATTCACCCACATAAATGATCAAAACAAATGACAATCTCTGTGCAAAGACGAGACGGAGCCCACAAAAGGGAGTCTGACAGCCATTTCCACAACAGATGTTTTTACAGAGGGGTGTCTTCTCTCCGCTGAGCAGTCTCACACATGAGAGACCCCCAAAAGCTTCAGAGAAACGTCCAGAAAACCAACATGTAAATTTGTAACTGCCATGTCTCAGACTAGCTGGCCCACGCCGACTTTATATACATATCAGTGTGGATGATTTAAAAAGGCGGAGGAATAGAATTAGAACTTCAATATCAGAAAAAGACAACAGACAACGTCATTATGTGTTATCGTGAAAAGATAAGTCCCTATTGATCCAGGTTGTGGGCAAAGGCTGCGCTATTGACAGGAAGACAGAATATGTCGGAGGGGCAATATTTCATACATTTGGCCTGTTCACTCCATCACTGTGAGAGGGTGTTTTTCTGGGCTGTATATAATAACACGTGTGCTCTTTATTTCCTTCAGATCAATGGTAATGCGAGGGGGGCCACACAAGATGGATGCCACAGGCAGGTTAACCTATCGACTGCTGAACAGAGACACACAGACCAAGACAAGGGAGACCAACCTATTTACTGAGATGCACCTAAGCTAGTTGTGTTTTGAATCGCACTACTTATTACGCCCATTCATGTTGCCTAATGAATTCTAATGACATTTTTTTCATTCACCGAAAAACTGCAATAAAAAATCTGACGTCTTGCATAGTTGTATCTACTGTATATTTAGAAGAATCTATTTTTCTCCATTATATATATTTATTGTTCAATTGATTTGAGATAATTTTTTGCATGCTTTATTGTCTACAAGTCATGTCTAACACCTTCACTCTTGGAAGTTAGGGTGCAGGGAAAAGAGGCAATAGGCTGCCTGGTGACCACTTCCTGGAGACAGTACAGGAGGCAGACGGGAGGGCAGGCTCGCCCACATAGGTGGCCCGGATCTGGACCAGGTCAGCCGCGCCCTCGGACAACCAGCCAGCTAATCTCATGCCCATGCTCCAAGTCCCCTCAATCACTAATCTGCAGTTCTTTATAAATAAATAAAAAAAGTGTAACATTTAATTAAAAACATATGCAAACTTTGAGTTCACAAGTGTTGTTAATACTTGTGTAAAAATCTACACAATAACCCTTTGAATCACACGACCTTCAAAACCAAGCAGAGAGAGGTGAAATGATTAGTAAAATTTGATTAAAGATGGGTTATGATTGTAAAGGAGGCCTTATATTGTAAAAGTTTCAATTAATTAAACTGTACTGTGCTTGAATTCACTCTGTAAATGCACCTTTTGTAATGCCGTGGAACAGATATGTTGAGTGTTTAAAACATTTTTAACAAATTCTCCCTCCAAATAATGTGCTGATCCCATCTCTGCCGCACAGGTGATTCAACTGAAAATATCAGATAATTCTGAGCCTTTCTATTGTGGATGCAATGCTACACATTCACTAAGAAAATACAATAAAATCTAAATATGAAGTCACTCTGGCTGAACCGCAAATCGAACGTTAATAGAATAATACTGTTCCGACAGACAGCTCCGAGCATTATTGTCTAAAGTTGGGTAAAGGGTAATTAATTTGGCAGTAAATCATTCAGTGTTTTGGTGACTCTGATGAGAATTGTAATTTTTTTTACTCAGACACCCCCCCCAGCCAACCCCCAGTCCCCATTGTCTGTGTGAAAATGGAAATCTGTGCCACCAGTACAATATCCACATTATGTGCCCTGCCTCGACATTGTTGCATGACATGCTTGATTGTACCCTGGCATATAGGAACGGAAATGTGTAAACATACCATTAGCACATATTAAGGTTTGGCTTCCACTTACTTTAATGTGCAATGAGTTTATAAGTTTTTCAACAATTTCTTCCATGTTTGAATAAAACACCTATTAGATATTTGCAGAACAGTCTTTTTTATGTCAAAGGCAGAAAAAAAAATCCAAATTAGCTTCCTTCCGTATATGTGATTTGGACAAATGTTGTCTTTTTCAAAGTTACATTAAATACATTTTATAGAAATACACATATTTTTAATTATCTATTTTACTGTCACACACATGCACAAAACAATCACAGGGATTTGGCTTTGTCACACCGTTTTAACTCAACCATTCTACTTGTTTGTGCCGCCCTCAGTGGCAACTCTTATTAATAACGTTGCTTGAGGCTAAAGGTGCAATATGTTCCTTGTTCCTATTAAAGGTAGATGACATTTGTATACATTGATTTGACTTAGTGTGTTTATATGTTATACAATGATTAGACCACTAATGGTCTGAATGTTTCTCTGGATGTTTGTTTCTTGTGATACTGTTAGAGGAGCTGAGACTGAGACAAACACACAAAAAGAATACTTTAACCTTTGTAACTAAGTAGTGCTATCTTCTCAGTAAGGCTAATTTTACATAATAAGACATATTTGTTCTATATTCATCTTAGTGAATATGAAAGTTCCTCTTTTGCAACGTATTATGCACTTATTTAGAAACTGATTGGACGTGTGCATCACTGGCTGAGGATGCAGTACAGTATGTTTCCCATAGGGTTGCAATGATATACCTGTTTCAACATATACTGCTGTATGGAAATTGAGAGTTATCATACTGTGTACATTTGCTTGTCTATGGTATTTTAAAAATACAACTAGATGGAGAATTTTACCTTTATTTTAGTTATTTTCAAAAGGGAGACTGTTTACATATACTTTCAAAAAAGTATTCAGTCAAAAAAAGTTTTAAGTTTTAACTACAGAATAAAAATATACTTCTTTTTAAAATTCCTTTAAGGGCCATTGTAACTAATGTAATACTGTGATACAGTGACACAGCAACATTTTCTGAGACAATTATCGTACCATGAAAATCTCATACCATTGCAACCCTAACAGTTACCTTACCATGTATATTTACTTATCTATTGAAAAAAACTATTTATAAAATCTTTATAAAACCTTTATTAAGCTAAGATGTTACATTGAAATTTGTATTTTGCAAGTGAGACCTAGCTGAGACAAGGCCATGTAGCAGCATAAAAACAAATAAATCTCTCTCTCTCTGTTATTTTAGTTAGTTTCAAAAGGCAGACATTTCACAATTACTTCTATATTTTAAAAAATGGCTTCAAGTTTTAATTATAGTATTTTTTTTGTTAAAAACAACAACTTCTGTTCACAGTCATTTAAGGGTCATCTTTGTAACTGATAACGGTAATTCTGCTATACAGTGAAACCACAATATTTTCTGAGACAGTGACTGTACCATGAAAATCTCATGTTGTTGCAACCTCAGTGTCCCTCTCTCACTCAGTCACCCAAAAGCATGGACTGCTCTGCCGCTGCATGCACAAAGATGTAAAGTCCTGTCTCATAAAGGCAAATCAGAAAAGCTAACCAAACATTAACGACTGTAGCAGTCTGATTTGTTGTGCTCTGATAGGACTGAATCAAACATAACTTCTTTTTCTTCCACAACTACATCAGTAATCTTCTATAAATGGCAGCAGGACAAATTTCAGCACAAGAACTGTGAACTCTGCTCACAAACTCTGTGTTTTAGGGTCTGTTTGACACAGAATGAATAGAGCTGGCCTATATATATGACACTATGTATGCTCTCCCAAGATGTTATAAACTATCATAGGTGTTATATTAGCTTTTTTTTGTTGTTTTGTTCTACAGGAAGGTGTTGAGCGAACCATTGCTCAGAGACGTGGATGAGTTCCTGCTGTCACTAATAACTCAATGCTGCCACCTTGTGTCAGGACACCTCTACCCACAAACAAAAAAAGAAACCCTAGTTTACGCTTTAGTAGGTCTGTCAGCATGAGTTAATATTTACCACTGAATTCTGCATGGAGAAGATGAAAAACATGATTATATGCAGGGTGGCTTTTAGATCATCCATTATTGTTTTGGGGCTAAATGTGACACTGCAGTTTGCACTGCTTTGTCGATATATGTGTAAATAAATGTTTGCGTGAGCTGCACATTAAAAGTGTAAACGAAACATTAGAGAATATCGATGCTGCTGAGTATGTGCGTGAGTGTTAGTGTGTTACGGCTTGCGGTGTGTTCTCAGTGTTAACACACATGGAGAAAACCGAGATGCTCTCCTTTGCTGTAGATTTTACACGCTCTCCTCCGATACCTCAGCCCCACCTGTCTAGCCATGAGCTCAGAGTTGAAACAGAGTTCAGCCAACTTGAGAATTGTTCTTGCTTGTTTTATCAGCGGCGTGTACCATATTTCCCCCATGAAATACTACAGCCGACAAGAGATACTGCCAAGGGAGCAGGGAAACAATTGAATGGGCATTAATGATTTACAGGTACATATCTGCTATAATACCAACACAGGCGGAGGTAACTGAGAGCAGGATCTGATGACATCATTGATGTTGCCTCAGATAACACCTTGATCATCAACTATGTATGGATCTGGCAAAAGATATAAGATAATGTCCAAGTGAGAGTAGACTATTTACTGGACTAATGTAGGCTAGACCGGCGTGACATTCAGACTGAGTCAGGAACGGTGGGTCACTGAAAGTCTGAACTAAGCTGTTAGCTGTATAATTCATTTTAAAAGCTTATGTTTAATATTTGATTACACGCGGAATACATGAAAAAGATTTTAACGTTCTACAAACAGGTTTTAACATTAAACAGATGTTGGACACTGCATATTAGAGCTATTAGTGTGTGTGTTTTTGATGCAGCTTTCATTAAGCAACAGTAGGATTTATTATGGAGTTGCATATTAATGTAGAAGTCCCTTCTTGTTTGTTGTAGTCTGTTTTATTTTAATTTGCTTGTTTTTAAGGCTTTTTCATGTTTTTAATTTACCAAAACATAATGAATAGGTTTAAAGTTTATTGACATCACCTGACATTTTTAGTTACCTTAAAACATTTGTTGTAGACTCACTAAAATAATACACGTTAGTGTATGTTCTGCTTAATGTATGCCTCGCAAGTACAGTGAAGTAGCTTAATGTTGTACACAATGTATTGACATATGAAATATTTGATATTTAGCTTGTTCTGCATCAATTTATTTATTTATATATTAGTTGATTGAACTAATATTAATTGACAACTACTTTGGCAGTAGAATAATTGTTTTGGTCATTTTCTAAGGCAAAAACACCAAACATTTGCAGGTTTAATGCTTCTTAAGTATGATCATTTCATCATGTTTTTCTTTATCACGCATGACTGTAAAGTAAATAACTTTGGATTTATGGACTATTATATATAGATATATAGATATAATCTTGATACTTCTTTAATAGTTTTTTCTATGTAATGTAGGGCAGCAAATCACATCTATTTTCAGTCAATTAATATACCAATTATTTTCCTGATATATCAAATTGTTGTTTGTTGATAAAATGTTAGACAATGATGGGTAAACGTCTGTCACAGCTTTCCAAAGTCCAAGATGTTTTCTTTAAATGTCTTGATTTGTCCAAAACCCAAAGATATCCAGTTATAAAAATGAGGAAACATAAAAAATTCCCATTTTGGAGGAGTTGGAAATTTTAAGGCATTTTTGCTTGAAAATAACAAATAATCAGTTATCAAATAGCTGCTGATTACCTTCAAAAGGTCCCTCAGGAGAATGTTGCAATTGTGAAAGAGTCCTGCACCAATTATGCAGGTATTGTGCAGGACAATGAATTGTCAAATGATTGTCCTGCAGGCCTCTTTCTGTTGATCGACTAATTGATCAACAAATAACATGCATTCTGTGGATAGATTACCTGATTAATTAATTACTCAACAAATTGTATCAGCTCTAATGTAATTTTTAAGTGTCTGATCTTAGTATTGAATGGGTAATATTCAGGTTGTTGTGACCATTTAAGAAGTCAGTTTAAAAAGATTTCATTTATTAGAAAAAGTGGCGTCTTGTCTTTTTTTCATGGAGGGACTGTTTTTTATTAATGAGGGGGGAGAGAGTGGTGACAAACGGGGAGTATTTTTTATATTTTTAAGAACTGGGGATGGACTTGTGTTTTTTGTTTTGGCTTAGGGGAGGGACTTACAACTTTAAATGGTTGTATTTTGCATATAATTTCAATATCCTACGATAGTGAATACATCTATCATATAACCCTTTCCCAATAAAATTAGCACATGCACATGGGTTTGTCAAACACGGGTTAACCTGCTATAAATAGGCTAGAGACTGCTTTTCCATTACCAGAAGAGCAAAGCTCTGTACACAGTGCTGCAGCAGACAAGTAAGCCTTTTGTGTGTGTGATTTGTTTTGGTGTGTCCATACGTAGTTACAGACAGAACAGGTAGACAGCAGCATGGACAGAGGTCTGTGAAAACAGTGGTTACTTCTCCTTATATTTCTATTTCTTATTCGGTCGTTCGGTGCAGACTAATTTTGATTGATGTTTAAGAGCTGCTTAGATGGGGACCGGTAGTAATTAGTGGCGGTGCATCATTGCATATCACAGGTGATGGTGATAACTCCCATGCTGTTTGCTCATTGCATCAGCTCCAATACTACCAACATACATCTTACCTATATCATTTTTATGATCTTTTATTGCATTTATACTTATACTTTCTAAAATTTTATTCAGTACCTTAACTGCCTTTCAAGAGTTGTCTGTTTTATCAATTTAATTCATTTTATTTGCTTTATTTTTGTTGACCATTTTATACACATTTTGTTCTTGACTTTTGGTTTGACTTTTATAGACCTTTCTCTGTTTGGCATGTTTGTTAATGTGTGGTTTATTATTCCTGTAAATGTTTTTAAAGGTGCTATATGGATATTGTTTTTTTTATTATTTGTTTTTCTTTATTTATGTATGAGGACATTTTGCTGAAGAAATTAGCTGTTTGTTTTGATGATAACTCTCATTTTGTTTGCTTGTTGCATTGGTTCCAATACTACCAACATTTGATGTGAATATTTCACACACACACACAAAAAGATAGTTGTTTATGGTGGTAGGAGAGAGGATGCATTTCCCCCAGACAACTCAGGGAGGCTCAAGGAAAAATATTTGTAGCTTCAGGGAGGGAGGGACACCCACCCCCTCCTCAGATACATTAAGTACAGTCCTTAAATACATCTATTTTCTTGGTTCCACGTGGCATTTCAACTCCATTTCAAACAATCACTCCAAATAAGTTTCACACATACAGACATCCATAAAATAGCCCAAAAGATGCGTTTAACCTGACTTAACCACACTGTTTACAATCAAAGGAAATGACGTGCCAATGTTTTGAATCGTGCGGGCTAACATCACGGAGAGAAAGCCTGTAACCACTGCACTGACCAGCATCCCCCCCTAACATATCTGGGGAAAACTTAAAGCTTCATGTCCCCATAATTTCTGAAACAGTAAGTTTTACTCCACTAAAAGTCGCCCCGACGTAAATAACCAAGGAGAGTTTTGCATGAATCGTTTGCCGTTAGCTAGCCGTTACTGTTAGCTAAGCAATAGCTAACGCTAGTTCGCTAACAACACATCGTTATTTTCTCAAAGACAATATGAATATAAAGCTTATTGTTTTTAGTTAATAGTCACTAGTCATGTGTAGGAAATATGACAGAGCGCTGAACATGTGTTAGTATGAGGTGCGACGATTTAGCGAACAATAGCTTAGCCATGGCGCTAATAATTAACATTATGTTAGCTGATAACTAATGCCTGAGTAGCTGCGATGCTAACGCTAAGCAACAAAACCACGCTAGCAGGCTTGTTACATAATATCATGTGAATGTGACTCAAACTCATTGTTTCATGACATTTGTTAATTTGTATTTAAGGATACTTTGACAGCAATTAACTTACTTTGTTTAGTGAAGACGTTAAGTAGCGTCCTTAACGAGTGTTATGGTAGTTATGGTCGCATCCGGGCTAACTCGACTGTGCACCTGTGTTCAAATGAATCGTGAGGTCTGCTGAGAAGTTCATGTAACTTTAGGTCGGTCGTAAAAGTCAAAACTGACCCCCACAAGCGCCCTGCCGCGACGGCATGAGATCCTGCAGCGGCAGCTTTCATAAGATATGCTTTTGTAACATCTCCATGTAGGTCTGAGCTGCTGCTGGTGGGCCATATTTGGTACATGAAGACAACTGCTTGGTTATTTAAGGTTTGCAGTTACTAAAGCTGCCCTCGCCAGCTGCGGCGTAACGCATTTTGTCTGTATTTCTGCAGGAGAACGCAATGGACCTCCACAAAATCATCCACAGTGCGCTGCATGAATTCATTCAGGCTTACATTCCCGATGCAGATCTCAGGTAAACAGCTTTACAGTGTTTTTTGTATACTAACAAAAAGAGTCTAGTTTTTCTGTTACACTAACTTATTGTTTTTGACATTGAATGCAGCACACTGGATGATGTTCTTCTGTCTTACATCACTGGAGTCCTAGAGGACCTCGGCTCCCAGCAAAGTGTTGAGGAGAACTTTGACGTGGAGGTCTTTGCAGAGATGTTAGAAGCTTACATTCCTGGCTTTGCCGAAATTGACAGGTAAACAGATAGTTGCACTTTAGTCTCTGCTCTGTACTACATCTGGGATTTTGAGGAAAAAACTAACGCTTGCACACTTACTGCGTGCCAGACAACTTTAATGAAGACAACGTTTCAATCCTACTTGGATCTTCATCAGGTCAAATGTTAAATGTGTCAAATTAACAAACACCACTCCTGTGTTTATTCAAAATGCACACGATTAGGCTGACAAGCTCTATGGTGGCTGGTGTTTTTAACCAGCTCAACCACTCAGGGTGGTTAAACAACTTACAGTCAACACTTCAATGAAATATATATATCAAATACACAAGGAAAATCAGTAATGTGAAGGTCATACTCCAAATAAAACATATATCTTAATTAATAAAACATTGCATCCATCAAAAATGCATCATCAGTCAACATCACCTGCTTTCAGAAATGTATTATGTTAAGTCAGTGACAGGGCAAAAGACATTTCAAATACATGCATAAAAAAAATGTTCTCTAACGCCCTTCTTAAACAGTTGTTATAACATCTTTTTTTTTTTCATTTGCAGTGTCAAAGTCTGTGAAATGATGTTCAATCTGGCTTCAAAATTAGCCACCGCTCGGAACTCAGGTAGTGCTTTTATTATTATTTCTTAAACATGCAGAACTTTGGCAGTCTTACCCTTTCCAAAATGTTTATTCGTGTTTATAGTGTTGCCAAAGGAGTCACCAAAACAAACTTTATCAGGCAGTGCAATGCTTTTTAGGTTGCCATCAACATTTATACTAGTGTTCTGATGTTGATTTGTCCCTTATTTAGCTTTTGAAGAAAATGTTGAACCTAAGGCAAGCACAGGAGAGATATCACTGAAACTCACCACCCTGCCAAGTGAACCAGCATCCAGAGGAGAATCACAGTGCCTTAAAACACAGACAGAGGGCGCCACTGCCAAGGTTATCATTTCAGCACACATCAGCACATTATTTTACTTTGCTCAAAACCTTGGATAACTGTGATAAAACGTATTGTTAATACGACTCCTGATGTTAATATTGTTAACATCCATCAAAATTAAAGCTAACACAAATGTTTGCATGTCCAGCTACCAGTGTCTGAATGGGAGTCCCAGGAGCAGCACCTGCTGGAGATGTTTCCCAAGTGTAGCCTTTCTGAGGCTCGCAGCGCCTTGTCTATTGCCAAAGGAGACATGGAGGAAGCAGTGCGCCTTATCATAGAGGGCGATGTCCAACTCAGCCCCACTCCTCTTAATGTGAGTCTCTGCTACACTGACACTGTGTTTCTTGTCAGCCATTGCCTACCTCACAGTCTGATTTTATGTTATCCTGTTGCCTCAGGTAAACCATGGGAAGAGTATTTCCTCAGTGGCAGACCAAAAACTCAAAGAGAGCATTCTGGAGAAGTGAGTAATGTTGCTATTGTCATGTAGAGAGCAGAAATAGTTTCACTTTTTTGTTTCTGGTTTCATGACTGCGTTTCATCTCCATAGGTACATGCTGGTGGACAGGGAGGATGATAAGAAAACACACCGGCCTGTCCCTCCCAAAGATGTAAGTCTTTGGTTTTACTGCTTATCAACAATGACACTTTATCAGAACTGTTCTGTGCAATAAAACTTCTGCACTCTGGTGTGGGTTTTTTTTTTAACAGGCTCCAAAGAAGCTAGTTCGGTACCACGGAAATCAGGTGGTTACCACAAAGGGAGAGCGATATCAGCTTGTGAAGAAAGATGAGGCAGAGGACATGAAGAAGACATATGTCAATCTCAAGCCTGCACGAAAGTACCGATTCCATTGATGACAAGCACAATACTGTAAGAGCAGCTACTGACAATATTGTTTACTTTTTTTTAAAGAAGATCATTTGGCCTGAATATGTTAGATTTTTTTCCCCGAGTAAAGAAACATAATTGTGAGTGTGTCAGTGGCTTATTTAAAAATGTTGTGTTACCATTATATGCCTTGGTTAAATTACAGTGTTTTAGTTGTTTGAGGAGCTTTTTAAATTTTATGTGATATTTTGGTGAGGATGTTGTGACCTTTGTTTGTGTAACAGCCTAACCTATCTACTTTTTGCCATTTCAGCAGGTCTGATGTTGCACTGACATTATTGTCTTTTTTACCTCTTAATTTTCTTATTTTTTAACTGTATTTTCTTTTAACGTACAATAGACATTGTAGATCCATAATTATGACATGAAGTTGTAGAGATGGATCTATTGTCATTTCTGTAAATAAGTTCGTGGTGCTGTGGAGTTCTTTTGGACATTACAAGTCACAATTGCTTTTTTTATGTAAATATCAAAACATTGATGCCAATTTCATTTAAAGTTCTATTTTTACATCATGCAGGAATACCACACTGTGGAACTGTTTGGCAAACCCTTGTGCATTGGACAGGTTGTTGTGCTACAAAATGGTTTTCAAATGAAACTCTTATCTGTGGCAAATCAAGTCTCTGGTATGAAGTGTAAACAGCCACCAATATGCACTGTGATCAGATCAGTCAAAGTCAATTCAGATAACTCTGGATAATTTATGGAGGTCAAGAAAATATGTTGCAAGTAAGTCCACAAGAGGAAGGCCACAGTTCTGATTTTTATCATCTCCTATCACCACAGCTCTTGGTGTGAATAGAGGAAGTGTATGTGATAATATGCAAAGTTTTGGCATCCTATAGTGAGATTTGAAAGCCTGTTGCTACGACAGACCTGAGCAACCAAAGAGGAAATGTCAAGTATTTGTCAGTGACACAGGTGATAAAGCAAGGGTTGCACCATAAATGTAAATTTATTTCTTAACTTCAGTAGAAAAAATTGTAAAACAATCACTGAATTGATTTGTAATTATTTTCTAGCACAACAAATTCAGTTCTCAAGGGTTGCACGTACTACTACAGCACTACAGCTTTTGGCATAATAAAGTGGAGGACTGAGGTCGCCCCCTAAACGTTAAGCAAAATATGCTGTGGGAGGACTTGATTCATTCAAGTTCATTCCATCAGCATTGTCTTTATTTTTGATATAAATGTTTAGATTTGCAAAGTGGTGTGTTTTATTGCGAAGAGGGCCATACTGTGCTTTCAGGGTCAGTTTACATGATGTTACTGATGTGGTCCTCTATCACGGCTCCTTTCATCTCATTTGTGTTGTGACTTAAGCTTCGCTTGTGATTGTTGGTCGTGGAAATTTGATTATGATTGGATTCTTATTAGTTGTATATTAGGATAAATGGGTTAAGCAGCTGTTGTTTTTTATTATTCACAAATATATACTGTTTTTATTTGTGTTCTGCATCCATGTCAAGCAACTATAAGCAATTGTTTTTGATTGGTGGTATAATCTAGTTTTCCTTTAGCGTAGATGTCCCACAATCGAGTGTTGAGACAATGTGTTGTTACTGATTGTCAGTAGCAATTGTGTCTTTAATTACTATATGAAGCTGTTTCGTCACAGAGTTTTCAGAGTTTTAACTGTGTGCTTTGAGAGACCGCTGACGCACAATTTGTAGTAAATAAATACTAATTTTTGTAGATCATCCACATCCTATTCTTTGAATTATTCACTCATGATGTTGCTTAAGTTCAAGAGCACCAAATATTTTATGTCATTGTTTGGTGCATAAAAATCATCATAGGAGTGGGTAGTATCAAAGCATTACAGTATACCAGGGTATTTAGAAATCCCATAGTTTAAAATACAGTGCAAAATACAAATACTCCTTCTGTTGAACTGATATGCAGATGCTGGCTTGAGGCGATGTATTGTAGTGCACACCACACACCACCAGAGGTCAGCCTCTAATGATGTTACAGACAGCTGAGCTGAGAAAGATGCCCAGTGGTAGGGATAAGTTACAGGACTAGCTAAATAGGAAATGCCTCTGGACCTGTTATGGAGTATAGCCACCTTAAAATTTTACAATGAGATTAGGCTACCTCGTCCAACTACAGAAGCAGTTTATTAGCAACATGACTCTATTCAATATATCCTTTCTGTTCATATCACTGATGTGTCGGTATCTGCCACAGCAAAAAGTATCATCAAGTCCTCCAGCAAGAAGGAAACTTATTTTCTAATCGATTTATTCTATGGCCAAAAGTATTTAAAAAAAAATGTCAGGAAGATATGAAAAAAATTAACTAAAGCTAATCATCACATCATTCAGAACTCAGTGGTGTGGAACATTGCAAACAAACTTTAATTTGAGGAACCAGGAGAGCACATACTATATTTTCAAAACAAAACAAAAAAACAGGCATCCATCCATAAAAACACGCCTCTATCTCTATAAACTCTTGTTAATCCCACCTTTAAAGCTGTTTAATGCCAGAATGAAAACAGACATTTTGACCATAACATTTTTTAAAAAATGAATCAAGTCCTTGCAACATTTAGTACCATGCCATCATAAACAAGGCACATAAAGTAAACTGGGTTAACCTAGCAATAGAAGAGAGATGAAACATCTGTCTAACACCGGATGAATTCTTTTAACAAGGAAGCATTTCTGTTTCATCATTGTGCAATTTCTAAGAAATAGATATACACTTTATTAACAACTGAAGTGTTAAATCTTAATCATGACAAACCCCTGAAAACCTGTATATTCCTGGTGAATTAAGTGCTTCAATATTTCTATTTTGTCTTTCACTTTTTATTGATTTGTCAAATGTCACATGGCAAAATTTCTGAATTTGTTGATACCCATCTATCGGTTTGTATGTTAGTTTGGCAAATACAGCTCAAGATGCTCCTTTGTTTAACGTACATTTTTTTTTTTTTTTTACAATAGTTCTGAGGAGCACATTAAACTTGCACAGAAACAGCCATCTTTCAAATTATTCAGTTTTCAAAATACAGCTGGATGTAATAAATACTTTCCGAGGATTATAAATCCACAGTTATCATAAGAGAAAGTACAAGTTTCCAACTGGCCTTTTGTACACATTTCAGCTTAATTTTATCTCAGATCTGCTGCATTTAATACTGCATACTGAATATCTGTTTTGCAGCAGTATGCATGAACCAGGTAACTATACAACTTCACCACTAGATGGTACATTGTGTTGCACTACAGCAGATGGTCCTACTAGTTAAATCTTGTAATATGATTTTTAACATAAATCTATCATTAATTACTCTGAGGAGTTTCCATAACACAGTGACTTACTGTATTTCTTTCTACATCTTTAAGTTAAATTTAGTTGCAACTAAAAATTGCTGTAATTTATTTTCAGTGGCCCCTCACCTATTGCTGGTATGCAGAAAAGCACATTCAATACAGTCAAACAAATCAAACAAGCAAGAGCATAAACACAAAGCAGCATCGCTCAGCTAAAACAGTTTAACCGCAAGCAGTCGCGTATTACTTCAGCTGACTAGATGAGCCTCCTTTTCTCACACCCACACATATTTTTGATCATATTTAATCAGAGTTTTAAATCCCTGTACTTCTGTGTTTTATTACCTATAGCTGTCTTCTTCCTTGCAACAGATAATTCTTGCTGATCACTCCCTAAAACCACCTAGGTAGGCGTGGAGATAATGCAGATGACGTTGATAAATATTTCAAAAACACTTAAAAGTAATCTTTAGAGGTATGAACAAGATCAGTTTTAAAGCTGTCTCTGTGATAAAGATGGAGATTAAAATATGATCACTCCACACTTCAACCCACAACTGTGTCATTACATTTATTTCAAAAACATCCTGTATTTAGCTGATAATGCTGTGTATATATAATACCCCTTGATTAATCCATTAGTGGTCAAAATATTGAGGTTGTTTCAAAGGTACCGATCTCAGACTACTTCTGCTGACTGGGTAAGTGAATGCACCCAAAAACCCTTCAGCTTGAATAGTGGGGATGTTGACAAAACACTGATTTACATAAATATTTCTAGACTTACAGGACCAGTGTGCAGGATTATCTCATGGCAGAAATGGGATGTAATGCGTGATCACATCAAACCACGCTGAACAAGACGACGCGACTGTAGTGCAGTTTGTTTTAGCCTAACATTAGCTTTTTACTTGCGGCGATTGCGTTTATGCTTCAAAAACCCTAAAAGTGGTATTCAATGGAAAAATCCCATAGGCTTTTTAACTAGGGAACCAGGGCAACATTAGATTTCTGATTGGCCTACAGAAAAACGTCACCCCCACAGCACTCTGTAATAAAAATGGAAGAACCTAAAAGCTCTCCAAAAGTGAAGCCAAAACATCCTGGTGGCTTCCTGCATCATTAAACCCTGCCCCCTCCATGTTAGCCAATGGGACATGTGCCAAATTAAAAGATCAGAGTACATGTCAAATATATTTTTTCCAAAGATGGTTTCTATCACTTTAGATAGTTCTTATTGCACTGTTGTATCCTCAGGTTATCGTTTTTTCTAATAAGTTTGGTTTTAATTAGTTATTTAATACTATATAAATGACATAATTAATGACAGCAGTCTGTGCCAATCGGTGTGCTCCAGTCAGTGGTGCTGCTAGAAATTAGTCAGACAGGTGTATGGACAGGAACTCAATCGCAGAGATCCCTACTGCACAGACTCTGGCACCAAATGACATCACCAGTGGAAGATTGTATCCAGGATATTTTGGCTTCATTTTTGTTTAGTGGGAGTAAGTGGAGACCATCTTGTTCATCTTTTATACAGCCTATGGCCCTAACCAAGACCTCTTTGCCCTAACTCTAACTGCCTTCAACCTTGATGCGTGGACATGATGACGACTAGCCAATCATTGCATTGTTCCAGAGTTTTCCATAATCATGTGATTGTGGGATGCAAAATAACACCTTAGGCGGAGCCCACCATGTTTTTACAGCAACCCAGAATGGACAAACTTAACACTGGCTCTAGAGAGGGCCTTTTGCATTTTTCGTTACCTGAAGGCCAACAGAAGTTCTCATACACACTTGAAAAGGGAGGGGTATTCAGTTGGTTGCAATATGCAACCGAACCACAAGATGCCACTTAATCCTATACACTGGCCCTTTAAGTAAAATCAAGCCCTCTTTCAAAGACAAAAGAAAAGCAAGACTTCTTCAAGTAGGGCAAATTCCCATGAGTTAGTTACATGTTTCTTCCGTGATTGATGTATTTGCAATGACCATGGCACTCTGAGACAACTTAAGCAGAATGGTTTCAAGATGTCGGCTTATTGCCATGCAGTGATACGTACTCAGCTCCAAAGTCATAATGTGCATAATGTACGCAGCAGTCTCACTTAAACACTGCAAACAGTTTCCAAAGCAGTCCAGTTAACAGTTTTAAGAGTGCAGCTCTAACTGAGATCCTGGTCATATCGTCCCTTGATCATCGTTTTCAGTAAAGGTCCAACCTACAGAAAAACAAAAGGACTCTTGATTAGGATTAGCTACTTCATATTACATTGTTTTACTCATTGTCCTAGACTGCGTATATCTTTCCTTTGTACTAAATCAGGTAAGCCATAAATATTCACAGTAATTGGGTTGCTGGAAGGGTCAACATGCCCCAGGGGTTTCATGTAACAGGTGACCTAAATGAAGATCTGATTTGATGTTCTAGAAAGTGACTGTGACATTCATGTGTGACTTACACAACTGATGATAGAACAGAGTTTGCATTGCGAAACAGATATAAAAACAAGTGCGTTTACCTCATGTGGGTCTCCAAGTGCTTCTCCAAGCATTTTCTCAATATTTCTCATGATGGCCACCTTCTGATGAGCTCGCAGAGGGTACTCTATCCTCTTCGGCGTTGGGGCACCCTGAACAAATGAGTCAAATAGGTGAGTGATAATAAAAAACATAAAGTGGCAAAATCAACAATAATGTTAAAGTAGCAGTTGCTATGACTCAAATATGCATACTTTGTACCAGAAGTTTACAGTGATCGTCACTCCACCATTCAACAGGGATTCAATGTGATGCCACCTGAAGAAAGAAGAAAATATAAATAACTGGATTCATTAAACAATGGTCCCAAACCAATACAGGTTTATTCTACAACTAACACTTGTGCAGTGGGCTTTTCATTTTTATTATGAGCTCTTAAAGTTGGATCCCTCTCAGGAAACTACTTTAATTAAACACCAGTGACTATAACAGTGACAGTATCTCAATTTCTTTCTTTACAGTTAAAAACTGTATGTAATATAACACCTATGCCCTACACTCACTGTGCAATCATGTTCTAATGCATCGGCTTTATTAACAATCACAGCTGCATTATACCGTTGTTACTTTTGACAGCACAAATGTACTGACTATCAGTAAGACACAGTAAACACTCTATAATAAAAAAAGAACAGTGATGAATAATAAGCATCCTGAGCAGTTAAAAAAAATATCATGCTAAAACGCAAAGAGCATGAAAACACATCAGCTGGAAGTGCTTCCAAGAAACTCAGTGCCCTTGAAATAATCACCTGATTTAGTGGTGGAGCTAATTTTTCTCCATAAGTGAAACATAATTTCTGTAGAAAGGACATGCAGAGGTACTTCTTACCAATACATTGGGATGTAGAGCACGTCTCCTGGGCCTACGACAGCCTCATAGCCAACAACATTTTTAAAATTGGGAAACTTCTCATAATCAGGGTTATCAAAATCAACCTATGAATGAAAAATACAGATTAATAGCATAACATGAACACACTGAACATCATGCATCAGTTTAATGCCTTCCTACTTTCCTGACATTTGTTTTGAAATAGGTCTTACTTTAGAGATTCTGTGCCAGTTTTTCTGAAATGTATGTCCGTATTTCAAATAATCTTAACACAATATTTCCATAAAAACTTTAATTAAAGGCTAACTTATGTATTTTTCAACCTGGACCCAATTTGACGGTGTGCTTGTGTCTAGGTGACTAATGGGAAAATTAATTTTTTGAAATTGGTCAAATATTGAGCAAGAGGAGCACTGCAGCTCACAGTGGTGACACAGGCTGCAGTGTAACCAGCCTGGGCATGTCCACACCATCAATGTGCGTCCAATAAAAGTGCTTGTTTTGCCACTGACAGGCTCATGTTTTCCCCAATATTGCTAAAGCCAAAGTCACCTGACTGCCTTTAAATAGACAGTAATTTAATTATTGTTAGACACACTCCATTCAAAGTTGACAGAAACAAAATAAAACTCACCAAAACCATCTATGTTCATCTTTCCACTGTTCCATCAATCACAGACTCCGGATTGGTTTAAATTAATCCTTAATTTACCCACTTAGATGTGAAAATATGTTGGCTCTATATGCATAGAAATTACTGTTTAATTAATGGAGTCTGGTGGGTTTGGGCATAGTGATTTTGGGGCTGTTACTGGTTAAATAAGGATCTAACTCTTTAACAAAAAGGTCAATCTTTGTATGGCCCTTTCTATAATATTGTCAGCTACTTGTTATAACAATCTCAGCCTGTCAGTGACAAAAACATACACTTTTAGTTGACTTAAATCAACAATGTGCACATGGCTGTAATGGTTACTCTGCAGCCTGTTTTGTTAAGCTACAGCCCTCTCGCTCAGTGCTGGACCATATTCAAAAACTGTTGCTCTCATTAGTCACTTAGACACACAAAAACATTGGAAAATTGGGGCCAGGCTGAAAAATACCAAAGTTCCCCTTTAATATATAGACATAATTGTACAATGTTTTTTGGGGGATCATTCCCCTTACTGAGAGTTTTATTGTGAATTTCTCTCTACCACTATAGAGCACGATAACAGACCTTAATCACAAATATGCTGAGTTATAAGTTCACATTATTAAACATTAGGTGGATTTCGATATATCTGTGTCTTACTTGGCTCTGTCTGTCACATGGGTGGTGCACAG
The DNA here is from genome assembly GCF_026936395.1 of Plectropomus leopardus. Classification (NCBI taxonomy): domain Eukaryota; kingdom Metazoa; phylum Chordata; class Actinopteri; order Perciformes; family Serranidae; genus Plectropomus; species Plectropomus leopardus. The sequence continues at coordinate 16,195,471 of NC_142188.1, read as the reverse complement.
GGTATGGATAGAGACACTCAAACTGGTCTGGAGGGAAGAGAATGCATCTTTTATTGCCTTTGATCTGTGCAAAGAAGTTTTGCTGCTCATCGTAATGTGCTGGTGTCACGTTTCCTGTGGTGAGAGAACATTAACAGAAAATGTAATGTGTGAAAAACAACAAGGCGAACATTAAATAGCCGAAACTGTGAAAGTGTTGCAGTGGATGACTACTGCAAGAGCCCTTACCCTCCATGCCTATGAGCAGCAGGTTGGATGTCAGCTGTCCCCAGTTTCTCTTGGCTTGCTGCTTGTTGATCCAGTTCCAGTTGAAACCAAGGAAGTCAACAACAATCTTCTTCCCTACTGTGTCATTCAGGGTCTGCTGCAGATATACCCTTGAAATTCATGAGAAAAGAGACATGCAAAATGTATGAGCCACCTTGTTCTGCTCTCTGGGACCTGACAAAAGTCACTATGCAACTAATTACAAAAGTGTTGTGAAGAATGTTTTGTTTACAAGGTACTTTTATTTCAGCAAACTGCATCTCTTCCAAATCATGAAAAACAACATGACATTGAAGGAAAGGGACAGTAAAATACAAACAGATAAGAGCTACTGTAGGCGACAGTGAGTCAAACAGCAACTTCAGTTCAGTAAGTGATCTATGCGTGTGCTGCCAGGCCAAGTCAGGTCACAGAAATAGGCTTCTCGCCCGTTTCTCCTGTCAAAATGCTTAGTCATTCGCTCCAGTTTCCTGTGCTGAATTACATTTCAAGAGAAAACACCCTTCACTGTCAGGCACACCTGCAGCACAGTCAAATCTTGTTCCTGGTACTTGCTTGTTTGAACTTCTAAGAGACGATTTTGTTTAGATTGGAAATCAGCTAGGGAAGGTTAATACAAACATAGCTTACATCTTATCACATCATGTTCCAACTAAAATATCAATATAACTATATCTTACCTCTCCTCTCCTCCCATTTCCTCCGTTATATGCATTTTATCCACAAATTCAGAGAATTTCATTTCCGTTCGTTGTGACTTGGGGACGAAGTTCTCAAAATTAGCCATTTTTTTCTCGTCGTAGTAAAGGAATTTGTGGCTTTGTGCGGTGTAAACAGAGAAGTCTCCATTTCCAATGTTCTCCTGGAGGTATGCAATGTCCCATTTGAGTGCTGGATACACAAGGTTTGTGTCTGTTAACACCACTGGTTCCTGAAAACAGATAAAGCACATCTCAAGTCAGTAATATTACAAAAAAAGGAATATTTGTTTATTTCAAGTGAATAAGCCTAGGCCTACACAAAAAAGTAAGAAAATCTCTTTATGGGGCAAAGCACTTTAGACCAATCACTGCAAGACTGCTAAAAGCACAAAATCAGTGGTTGTCCATACTACATGTAAAGGTCCCTTATTGCAAAAAGTCAGATTTCTATCTCTTTTTAATATGATGCAGATATAGGTGCTATACCAATACTATGAAAGTATCAAGCCACAAAGAAATACACACAGTCCCTATTCAGAAATTGTGCCTTTAAACGAGCCGTTAGGATTCCCATGAAGTTGTGAGGTCACAACTATACTATATAAAGGTAGAAAGGGCTGCTACAGTGCTGTTACAGTCGTTCCCCAGCTGCAGTGCAGTGCAAAGAAGCCAAGAAAGCAGATGTGGAAGATCTAGAAGCACAATCTGTGCAGACTGGTTTGCAGCAGTAGTAGGAGGTTTAAAAAAACAGGCACTAAAACAGTGTTTCAGACAGAGGGTGAATACAGGTATATTTGGGCAAATGGTATGAGAAAAATTACATGTTTTGAGGACATTAAAGCATCTAAACACAGTCCAGCAGAACGCCAAAGTACAAGTATCAACCTGAGAATGAGCATAGTATGAGACCTTTAACCCTTTGAAGTCTGAGCAAACTGGCCTGATTTCTTTGAACATATAAAAAAAAGGGAACATACAAGGAATTACCCTAAAAATTCGCAAGAAACTAATAAAGGTTACAATAAAATATCCTGAAAATCAGCAACTTTCTATTTCGTGAGAATTTTCTAATAATTTTCTTTCTCTCTCTCTCTCTCTCTCTCTCTCTCTCTCTCTCTCTTTTTCCACATAATTTATCTTGTCACATTTGACTCATTTCTCACAATTTGCAAAATAAGTTTGCCTTTTTTCATTTCCATTTCCTTATTTCTCACTCTCACAAAAGACTGTTCCCTCCTGCCTCAAGACTCCCATCATTGTTCCTGTACCTAAAAAGTCTGCTGTGTTTAGTCTTAATGACTACCTCTCTGTGGCTGTTACCCCCATCCTGATGAAGTGCTTTGAGAAACTGGTTCTCCAGCACATCAGAGATTACATCCCTGCCAGCCTGGACCCTCACCAGTTTGCTTTAGAACCAACAGATCCACAGAGGACAACATATCTACTGCTCTTCACTCAGTCTTTACTTACCTGGAGAATAAGAACAGCTACATCAGGATACTGTTTGTTGCTCAGCATTCAACACAATCTCTCCAATGAGGCTGATTGGAAAAATTAACACTCTGGGCTTCAGTACAACAACCTGCAGCTGGATACTGGACTTCCTTAGATGCAGACCCCAGAGAGTTCGAATTGGCAGTCACACCTCCTATACATTAGTGCTCAACACTGGAGCGCCCCGGGGCTGTGTGCTCAGCCCCCTCCTGTTCACACATGACTCATAACTGCACTCCCAGACATCAGGATAACTCTACTGTGAAGATACCACCATCATCGGCCGTATTACAAACAACCATGAGAGTTCATACCGGGAGGAAATCAACAATCTTGCAGAGTGGTACACAGAGAACAACCTACTGCTCAACGTCAGTAAAACCAAGGAGCTGATTGTTTATTTTAGAAAGAAGGAGGCAAGGACACACACCCTGGTCTTCATCAGTGGATCTGAGGTGGAGCAGGTGAACAGATACAGTTTCCTTGGAATCACTGTCACTGAGAACCTGTCATCACACATATCCACCCAAGTTAAAAAAGCACATAAAAGGCTCTACTTCCTATGGAAATTTAGGAAGGCTAAATTCCAGAGCAAGATCCTGGTTAACTTCTACAAAAGGCAATAGAAAGCATACTGACACAGTCTGTTCACCCTGCTGCCATCTGGAAAAAGATACAGAAGTATCAGCTGCTGAACCACCAGACTACAGAGCAGCTTCTTTCCCCAGGCTGTGAGACTCCTCAAAAGTTTCTCCTCAAAAAAGTTTAAATGCTTGTGAAAGGCAAATGAACACTGCAAAAGAAAACTGATGTCGATCCAGGTTTCAAAAGGTTTAAGTTCCTTGTGGCACATTATAATTATCTATTACCATGATTATACTGTAGGATTTAAGTGTGTTTTTCTAAATCTACAGCAGCTGCACATATCTGCAATTTTTTTTTTTTTTACTTTACCATATTACTCTTAATCTGATCCATAAAAAAGAATAAATATAATTTTTTTAATGACCTTTAATTTCTTTTCTTTTCAAAAGACGTGTTATAAACATTGCTACATGTGTGACCTCTCGATTGTGAGTTTCTACACAAAATCCCCAAACGACTGAAATTTTTACTTGTCTTTCACTATCTCTTGTGCAAAAAAAGGAAACATGAATCCAGCCCACGCCCGCGCAGTACATTGATGGTGCAGTCTATAGCACCGCACACACTGAGGCTCCGAGGGCTACGTGACTAACTGAACGTAGACCGGTGGATGCGCGCTCCCGTTGCCTGTCTCTCACTGCACCGGCTCTGGGTTTCACTTTTGCTCGAGAGCGCGGAGAGCAGCGGTCCCGATGAGTTAAATAATGTTGCGCTGCTTGTAAAATCGACTTTGTGTCGTTAAATATAATAAAAACATGGATCTTTACTTCTTCATTTAGGGATACAGGAATATGTCTGTGTGTCCCTAGGATCCAGCGCCGCACAGTTTTAGGGACATTTTTTTTTTGACGTTATCTAATGCAGCGACAGTATGGACGAGCCATATTTGGACATATCAGTCTTATAACACAGTAGCACGCGCGCCTTTGTGATTGGCCGTTGGGGGAGTTCATACAAAGAGAAGAGAAAACAAAAAGAGGTCACTCTGTTAGATATGATAACTATTATTTAGGGCAAATGTAATGATTGATTCATTTATGTATCAGATTTCACAAATGAGATTCTGTTGAAAGTTGCTTCTACAGCTTCCAAATGCCAAGCAAATAAATAATATTAAGTGGCAGGATTTGATTAGTATTCACTTCCTCCTACTCCTTTTTGGATATGAAATACTTATATTTGTTGACTGAAAATGTCCAGTGGGCATTCTGTTGTTTGTTTTTGCTTCTATTTAATTGTGTTGTATTATTTTATTTGCTGTGTTCGAAATAAAGATCTAACTGACTAACTTATATTGCAAAAATATGCAATAGTGCAAATTATGCCAGTTATAATAAATAAAATGATGCACCAATGCAGGGTTTTTTTCAGATCTTTCACTTCCATGTTCTTTACAAACTGTGCACTATAATGAACCATTATTATTATAAAATCTCTAACTGATTTTGTTTCAATTTTGCTTTAATTTATAAGGCCCAATATCAAAAAATCATGATTTTCCACAAAGGGCTTTACAACATACAACATCCGTCTGTCCTTGGCCCCTCACAGCCTGAGGAAGAGCAATTGAGGAGGGATCCTCACAACACATCACAACATGTATATTCCAGTTCAAACAATCAAAGGCATACGTTTTGTTTCAACACGGGGGGCATCTGGTCTGAGGATCCTCATTTAGGAAATTGAACATTTTATTTGTTTCCTTTGGTGAATTTTTCTGCACCAAATTGTGGCTGCTCTACATCAATTTATGGACTTTTTTATGAAAATGTCTTTAATTTCATCAAAATAAATGTCCTCTTCCATTTTCTTTGAAATCTCAGGCTATGCACACACAGATTTCTTTAATCAGTCTCATGACTTATTGAAAGGAGAATACTGCACATATCAAAGAAGATATTTTAGTGCAAGTTATGAAGTGTTAAGAATATGTGTAAAAAGCCCAAATGCAGTTACTTCAGGACAGGGGTATCAATACATAAAACATTTCTTTTTAAATTGGGTTTTGACACCACAGGGAAGGAAACAGCCTATTTCTTATTAATATCCCAACATGTAAAACAAATAATCTGCCTTTTTGAAAGTATGTAAAAACTTAATCACTTAACACATAAATATTCAGTAACAAAGTTCAGATGTGGCACATGAGTTTGATAAGGATGTTGCATTAGGATCCTTGTAAACAATTTCTCCTGATTTCTCAAATGTTGCTAATGCACAATTTATTTGGCAATGTTATGAAATCTTTTTGCATCTTTGCCTGAACGAGACACACTTAAATCAATCCCCAGATGTTTCCATTTTCTCTAGAATCACTTTACATCAATAAACCACGCCAAAACACAAGCTATTGTAGCCAATTCATGAAAATAATAACATGGTGTTTACAGCACCAGTAGGTGATGCATCCATTCGGCCCTCTGTAAGTGTCACAACAAAACAGAATTTTCAACTAACCAGAAAATGCACTAGCATATCTGTAAAGCTATCAATTTATTTATTGTTTTATCATCAGTCAAACAGCCCTGTGAAGGTTTTTCCTTCATTTTCATGCTTCTTTTGGTCACCATCATTATATGACATCTTCTCTTAATTGGCACCTAAATCATCCAAAAACAACCAAATGTATCAGAGTTCTATTCCATGTCTTAAGCCCACAGAAAGTAAAAATGCTAAAGTGTATATTCCAACCTTTTAGGGTGAGGGTACATGAAATGTACATGATAACTACTGACAACACATTCATGGACCTCTATATAAGCCAGGTGCATGATTACTAATTGTCCCACCAGGTGATTTCTGGAAAGACTACCTATTGTCTGTGTTAGACAATGCACAAGTATACAACCCTTCTGGGAAATGCTCCAGCTGGTACTGACACTGAAAATGACTAATAAGAGATAGGATAAGGTTTCTCTCTCTCTCAAATAAAAAAGTATTCTTATTGTACACCTACTCCTCAGATTTAAGTCAAATATTTGTTTTTACCATCCCTTGTTCAGGGTTTTATGAGATAAATACCACTCTGGAATTTAATAATGTCATCCATACAAAAGGTGGTTTTTGTCTCAACCTGAGCACCTGAACATCCCCTGTTACCTGCAAAAACAGGTGAGGTGGAAAGGGGAAATTAAATCACGCACACATCAAAGAGGAACTGCAGCTGACTGTGGGGTTATAACTCACTATCCCGTTGCATTTATGAGCGAGACACATTAGGCAGGTTTCCATTACAGATCTGCGCAAAACTTAAGGGATAGTTTCGAAATGTCATTAAACTCCATTGCAAGATGACTGCGTTTCCACTGAGTATCGATACACATCTTTTTCTCTTGTGATAAACTCCAAGAAGCACAGCAATGGATGTTCAAAACATTAGCAGGTTTATTTCTATTGCAGCCACAGCACTAGCTATCATTATGTCCAACTGAGGGCGACATAGGCGAGTTACGCAAGCAACAATGAAAAAGCAAGCTACGTGGGAGCGGCCACGTATGAGGGATTTCTGGGAGCGGATAGTCCACAATTTCACAGAGGAGTTGTGGATTCAAAACTTCTGGATGATCTGGTCAGTTTTTTGAGAGTTATGCAATGCAATAACACCTCTTAGCGCCTGCTTCGTCATGCCCGAGCGCGCCAGTTTCTACCGACAAGTGCATCGCCATAGCGTCATGTGACCTATAAAAGAGAGAAAAGCATTTCCATTGCAGTTTTGCTAAATATAGCTGTTTTTGAATTACCTGAAATACCACCTAATTCATGTGTAAAAACTTTTTTTGCAATAAGGAGTTTTTTTTCGTAATTGACATGTTTCCATTCGCCATATTTTCACAGTTTCAATTTGCACAATTTTGGGGTTAATGGAAACCCGCCTAATGATGTGAGCAGGTGTCAAAGGATGTGGCATAACTGACTGGATTACCACTGAACTTGAATCCCAATGGACTTTTTTGGACAGTTTTATTATGCTTTCATTCCCAAAATTATAAAAAGCCTCCTAATAGCAAGCAGAGTTACACGTTTACATAAAAAAAAAAAAAAAAAAAAAACATTTACCTTGTGGCTGCTAATTTAATAATTTTATCAAATTGAAAGATTTCTAAGGTTAAATCATCAGAACTGGGAAGCTGGAACTGGGAAATGAGGGGATTTTTGCTTGAGACATGACTTCATCAACATACCTACCAAATATGTTTCTGTCATAAGGTCAATGTCATCTAATCATGACTAAAACGACTACTTGCCAACTAAAATTAGGCAACATCTCTGAGTAAATTTCCCATGAATGCTTTATGATGAAAGCTTTCACACAAGCCCATGCTAAGAAATAAACTACAGCAAAAGCCAACACAGCTTACTTTCATTTTCGATGCCTGGTCGTACATAAAGGAGATAGTGTGCATTAAGGACCTTTTTAACCTTTTGAATTCTAAGCAAATTTGCTTGATTTCTTACAAAAACATGGAAAGAACGCAATCAGCAATGAAAGAAGAAATGACCAAAAAATTGGCAAGAAATTAGTAAGAAGTACAAGACAAAACACTGGAAATTTTGTTTAAAAGAATGGAAGAAAATAATAAGCAAAATAAGAAGAAAATAAATAAATGACAAAATAGTTTAAAAAAAAAAGGAAAAGTGCTTAAAAATCAAAATAATTCTGTAACATAATTTAAAATATGTAATTACTGCAATTATATAATTTCACCTAGCCTTAAAAAAAACAACAATTTCTATATCTACTATTTTCTTGCACTGTGTGAAACATTTCTTGCTAGGCTGCTCTTTGCCTTTTCCCGTGTTTTAAAAGAAAATGCACCAGTTTGCACGGAGATCAAAGGTTTAAATACTCATCAGAGGTGTCAAGAGGCAGCACGAGAAAGAAAATGCTGCTCCAGGTTTCAAAGGTTTAACCTAACATCGTTTCCTTGAGTCAAACTGCCATTAAAACATGGTTTGTGGTGCGGATCTAACTTTGCAGGTTCGTGCTGTAAAAAGGGTAACTGTTTAAAGTTCAGCAGGCTAACTGAGCCGGTTTACCTCGTTGTTTATTAGCATCTCTGCTCGGGGGTCTGTGTGGGACAGTCTGGGAATAGGCTTGGTAGGGAAGGAGTATTTTCGGAGCTGAGACTCATCCCAGCCCCGGCTCTGGACGCCGGGGAAAGCGGCGCCGCCTTCGCTCGTCGCCGGATCAGCCTCCACAACGGTCGCCGCTGCCATGGTCGCCGACGAGCGCCGATATGCACCTCCGTCCCCGTTACAGTGAAACCACCAGACTGGCTTTTATTCCGGACTCTATCCCGCTAAGCTAAAAGAGTCAACAACGGGGCTATCATGCAAGCTTTCCCATTCACAGTTATTGAATTATTGAAGCTGATGTGTGGCGTCCTGCAGCTGAAGTCTGTCTGTTCCGTGTGGGTGTTTACACCCCGTGTTGTTGACAGCCACGAAACAACCGACACGAGCTAAAACAATCAGGGAAGCACCGCGATGATTTTATACCCGCAATATCAGACAGCGACACCTGGTGCACAGGGTGACTGCATGCTCACATTGTAATATTCTGCATTCACCACTAGAGAGAGTTATTGCATTGACTTATTTGGGGGAAATCTATTTATTATATTTGAAGTCGTAATATTATGTAATTCTTTAAATTTAATCTGAAGTTTAACCCTTTGAAACCTGGGCAAATTGGATTAATTTCTTTAAAAAATGGGATGGAGGCAATGAGCAACTTGAGAAGAAATTACCCAGAAATTCGCAAGAAATTAGTCAAAAGTACAAGAATATTTTCTAAAAAGTAGCACAAAAAAGAAAGTATCAAACCAATTTGCTCAATGTGTAAAGGATACTAATTAAAGGCATCTGAATGAAGGAAAAGTGATGTTGATCCAGGTTTCACAGAGTTATACTTAAATATACTTTTTAAAAAATTATTATTACAATTTTTTAAAGATTTGCCTTCACTAGGGAATGCATTCAACACTAGTGTGAATGGGGATAGCCTAACAAACAATAATAATAATAAATGAAATAGCTGAAATGCTGTTAGCATGTCTCTGCATCAATGATGATAAAAATACCCAAAATTATTACATGTACAATAATACTTTTATAACATGAAATTGGTCATACTACAGCTTCATAAGGGACTGTACAAATGTCACAGTTTCTGGCCATGATAAATGGTGTGATTTCAGATATTTTTCAAGACAACATGCAGGTTTGGGGGTTCTGGGAGTATTTAAAGTACTGAATCTGAATTATTTTTCTACCAGTGCTGGTCTTAACAATGCACTGTACACTACAAAACATTAATGCAGAGTAATGTCATTGATGAAGCATTTTATAGGACAAAACACAATGTTTTTTTTTTCATCAGACAGGATAAGTAGTTGTCCCCTCTCTCTTTGTCTCTCTCTCTCTCTGGGAGACGATTTGGTAATGAAAGACTGAGCAAACACTTTTGAAATCCAGAGCCAATATTTAACTCTTGTCATCACTGCCTCAGTATTGATCACTGGGCGAGCACACGTCACAAGATAGCAGCACACACTGTACCTTGCTCACTGGACTGATTAGCTGATGGAGTCTTGTTCTGTTTCTGCAGTTTCAGACTGTTACTGAACTTTATCTATCACTTTGATCATTGTCTCTCTACACATTTAACCTTATTGTGACAGCTGTTTGAAGCCACAAATTTGAACTCAAAAGCATCTCCTGATTTTTTTTTTGTTGTAAAACCTGACATGTCTCGTATGTTTTCTCTTGAGTCGGGCTTTATCAGCACATTTCCACTGCAGGGACTGATGTGGGGCTCCCTGGTGGGTTCCCATGCTCTGTGTTTCCTGTGCAGATCATTGAGCTGATCTGAGCTGATCCTCCTGATGCTCCTCTCTCCCCATTCTTTGCAGATAGAGCTGGAAGATTGGCCACCCCAGTGAGCTTCAAGGAGCTTGTATCTCAATCCTGCTGATAGCAGCAAACACATACACCACTGCTGTCTTCTCGCCAGCAGACAGGCTGCTGTCAAAACAGAGGAGATACTGTTACAGTGAAACTGTTTCCTAATGAGTTAGACCATACCATAGTTCTGAGCTTATTACTAACAAACCACAATGACAGGTAACTAAAGATTTCTTTAAGTTTTGTTTTAAGAGGTGGACGTCCAACCACTATTACACAAGCCACAAATCCTTAATTTCTTTTTTTTTCAGTTTGCCCTTGCTTATTTGTTTGTTTATTTGTCTAGGAGCCTGCCATGTCACCCAATGTATCATTAACATCTTTGTGATTTCTTATTTTATCTTTTTAATTTTGGTTTTGTTTCCTTTTATCTGTGCTGTGATTGCTTTTATCGTTTCTGTTGTTTGTTTATTTGGTCTATTTCTTTGTATTATGTATTGACATTATGCGTCCTGCATCTTGCATTGTTGGTTTTAATTTTATCCTAATTCTACCCTCGTTTTGTCTCACTTGTGCTCAGTAGGGCTGTTTGGCTTTCCATTGTTGTATCGCCGTCTATGTATCTCATTTCTGCTTTGCTTTGGTTGCCAAAGCACTTTGTAAACTCTGTTTTTTAAGGTGCTTTATACATGAATTTATTATTATTATTATTATTATTATTATTATTATTATTATTATTATTATTATTATTATTATTATTATTATTATTATCAGTTTTTATTATTATTATTATTATTATTATTATTATTATTATTATTATTATTATTATTATTATTATCGGTTTTTATTATTATTATTATTATTATTATTATTATTAAGCTTGTCTTGCATGTTCGCACCTGTCATGTCTGGCTTCACAAAAAAAAAAGCTGCTTGGTCAATGAATTTGGCGTCAAACATATGAAGGCACCTTTCAGGATGGTATGATACACCACCAGGCTGCATCAGTTTGTAATGCAGCTAGACAGCATCTTTCATGGTGGACACACCGCCTGGTGGCCTTATGGCACTTTTCACAGGGGTGTAATACACCACTGGATGGCTTTAGTTTGAAATACTGCAGTTTGCGACATAATATAAGAATATAAGGATCTGGAAGGTTCCTATGAGACATATGGGTCCAACAAACCCCAGACTTTCACCTGAAAGCTTGCTGTTCACTTCCTGTATAAATATTGTAGCAAACCATCATGTTTTTCCTAAACAAGGAAATTAATATAAATAAGAAGTGTTTATTGATGTTGTGAGTTTATATTGAAAAGGACAGTATGCATCGAATCGCAGAAGTGTGTTTTGAAAAGATATAAGGCTTTGGCTATGTCCTGGAAGAGACATAAAACATAATTTTTTGTCTGTTTAAAAAAAAAAAAGAAATTAAAGAAGAGGTGGATGTCACACTCATCTCATCTGTGTTGGCTTTCTCTCACATTCACACTGACCCTCGCCCCTCTAGGTGTTGTAGGTCCAGAATCCCTAAGCCATAAATCCTATTAGTCAAGGATTCTCTGAAGCATTATAAGTCGTTTTCCCATCTTTCACTGATTGCATTATCACTTGCTACCTGAGAGAAATCTGCCCCTGTGTCACAGTACTATGTAGCTGTGCTATAAAAGTAATAATTTTAACATAAACACTACATTCTACCTCTGAACACATTTTGATAGCTGCTTTCCATGCTGTGTGTGCTGTGCACATTTCTACTTAATCTCTGGTGTTCCTACTGATTTTTAAACAGATTATTCAAGCTCTGTGAGAAACTAAAAGCCCACTCTTCCTCTGTGGTGTCCACTCTCCTTCTGCCACCTCGGTGCTCATGTGTTATGCCAAATTGGACGTGGCAGGGCCGGCCTGAGAGACGGAAGTTCAGACCCCTCGGTCGGAGGTCGTGTCACTATCTGGAAAATGATTTGTCATGATTGACATTTTGTGCTGTTTCACACGCCGTTCTTGCATTTGTTTGGAAATTCGAAGGATCAAATTGGCAGACAGAATGCTGATAATAAATACATGTTGTATGTATTTGTATGTTTGTAATTTAGGTTTTTGCCTCAAACTGAAGTCCATGGTTCTTTATGTGAATCTCAAGAGTATAGTGCAGCATGGTGAAGGGTGTGTAGCAATTTTGTGCTATAAAAGCATTAATTTACTCTGTTTCTTTAAAGCCGAGATCCTTTTGCTTCTCTCAGTTGAACCTGCAGTCCACCGCCTGATGTTAGGTCTCCAGGTTAAGCACGTTATTATCTTCATATACTGCCCACTCAAGCACTCTTTCATCTCCGCTGCTGGTGCACAACTCATCTTGACTGAATGAGTGAACAGTGTCACAGGTGTGTCTAACTGCTGAACTTTAAAACAGCCAAACATGTTTTTCTCTGCAGCTTTCCCACACATTAAGTGACTGCTGTGTCAGCAGGCTTTCCTTTGTGTGATATATTTTTAGATGAGGGTATAAGTCTGCAATTTTCAGCTGAGAGTTAGCCAGTGCACGACAGCATGACTCATACTTAACCATTTAAATTCTGAGCACATTAGCCCGATTTCTATCAAAAACATGCAAAGAGGGCAGCAAGCAGCTTAATAAGAAATGGCCAAAAAATTAGCAAGAAATGGGACATATCTTGCCATGCTACTTAAGTCTTTCCTCATGTTTGTTAAAAGCATCAAACCAATTTTCTCAAGAAATCTGGGTTGACCAAAGAAAAACTCCAAATAAGAATCATTTTGCTCGCAGAGTTTAAAGCGGTTTTGTTCAATTTAATCCAAAATGCATGTTCTAATTATAAGTCACCATTTTAAAATCCTGCGATTGAACATTTTTATTTGCCCCCGTTGTACTCCCTGTCACAGTGAATTGCAGAACTTGCACAGAGCTGCGGGGCAAAGGCTTGGTATGCTGGTTCTTTTGTTGCTGAGAGTTTTTGCTGCATGCCAGACAGAGCAATCCAGCCAGCCCACAGGGGTCATCAGGGGAGGGAGGAGTTTTGATTATGATCATTATTCGGTAAATAAGATGTCAACAAGGTGTTTCCTTGACACTTTATTGAGTAAAAGGAGGAAGGTGCAGAAATGAACGCCCCCTTCTCAATGGGACCTCTAATCTCCTCTTTCATGTCCCATCTCGTCTGAAGGGTTTCGGCTTCGGCTGCCATGTGCTAGTCTGCCTGGGCCTGGCACTTCTTACTTGCAGGTGGGGTGAGTATCCTGGCAAGCATGTGTTTATAAAACCCACTTGTTTGGGCACAATACTTGAACTAACTTCTTTTGAGAGAACAGTGTGAATCTGTGCAAAGCCTTTTCCCAAAGTCCTTTAGAAGGCGACAGCCCATTGAGAGTAGAGAAGAAGGGATTACCTTCCTCGACAGTGGTGCATTTCCGAGAGAGCTGATTAGCTCTGCATTCATTGTTAAATCGAGCAAAGGAAGGCCCTAGAGGAGTGAAAGGATCCAAATAGGTGGGCCCAGAAATAAAACAGCCGCAGGAAGCCCTGCACAGGCAACCCAAAGTTTTCCCAACATTTCTTTCCCCCACTCCTAAGGAGGCGCGGCGTGAAAAAGGAGATTAGCATACAAAATTAGAGGCGGGATGATTTTTAAGGGCAACTTGCCTCCTGCCCTCCACCCCCACGGCCCTACTCTGTCTGGACAAAGTTAATTAAACTAGTATTAAACAGTAAAGAAACTTCCAAGCGCTTGGGAGTTAGGGGGCTCTTTGAGGATTACCATGATGAGGGAGAGAACGGGGAGGTATTTGTTGAGGCGAAATTGAGAAAGGCGTGATGGAACGACAAGTACGCTGGAAAGCTTTCTATTCTTGTTGGTTTGCCCCAGAGTATCCAAACCCCAATGTGAACAATGTGAAGAGGAAGGTTGTGTTTACGGCAAAGCATCAGGTATCACTGCCACAAAGAGGAAAGAAGGTAAACACTTTCTTCGGGATAAGATTGAAGGATTTATTATTCTTTCATGACTTTTTAATAGAAAAAAGTAGCTAATAATAAAGCAAAACTAGGAAATGCTGTGCAATAAATTAACAATGTACAGTACAAAGTGCTTCATTTTATATACAATTAAATACATCAAGAGGGCAGCAAATGTCAGGGCAAGCCAGATGATGGGAGAGCAGATTGTCCCCCAAAATGTCAACATGCTTTTAAATTCATTTAAAGCGTGGCAGTGATTGTTTAAAAACCCAAATATAAAGGCTAGGCCAACGGTCTTAGACATGCATATCCACTGCTGGTAGTGTTGGCGGACAGGATCAGGACAGTTTTTCTGGCATCATTCATCCCGAGTCTCAGCTGAGTCAGGTAAATGGATGCAGCCCAATTTATTTCTTTTGGCATGCCGAGTTTGAGGTGGGCCGGGTCATTTTTGAAAAAATTAGGCCAGTTGATCTGGCCCAATTCATCCCGAGTGTCCAGAGTTGAGTGCCCAAATACGGCCTAACTTATCGCCTCCAGCGTGCTGAGTTTGGGCCGATGCTAGGCCAGGTCATTTTGGCCTCCTGGGTGAGAATATAATCTTATGAGTTCTTAAAAAATTTTAAAAGCTATTTAAGCCGTCGCTCAACAGTTAGATAATCACTCAAAAACTAACAATTTATTTCCCCAAGATTTATGTTTGTGTATGAAAATAAATAAATCATGTTTTGGAGAATTTTGAAGGTGAAATACTCCTCAAATGCCCAGTGACTTTTTCAAAAATGTTGTAAAAAGTATAAAAATATATCTTAAATACATTTATAACCACAAAAAAAATCTACAAAGGTGTAAACTTCTCTATCATGTGGCTTTGTGCACATCCCACTGTCTTAAACATTTTACACAAAATAGACAATGAAGATGGGCTGAAATTGTGATGTGAAGCTTTAGTCCAAAACACACACTATCGGAACATGCACAAAAAGTCTGGATGTTGACAGGAGCTGCAGTGGTACAAATATGATGACAACAGGGGAGAAGTGAAGAAGATGCTCAGTGCTTCTTCTTCAGTCTGAGGTTCTTCCGGCGGCTGCCAGCACTCTCGTTCCTTCCCCTCTGTCCTCCTTTCTTTACACAAAAGTACTTGGTCACTGTCTTCCTGCACTGCTCACATTTCACCGCGCAGCACCAGTGGAATTTACAATTACAGCTTGACACCATCTCCGCTTTGCGCTCCTCCACAGCCAGCCCACACTCTCCGCAGAGCCTCTTGCAGCTCCGTTTCTCCCATTTGCTCAAGTTTTTGCCCTTCTTGAGGCACTCGCGGCCCTCTGTGCCCGGCAAGCCCAGTGTGCGGTTTTCCAGGCAGTAATCGGGGGAATCTTCGAGGTGGACCAGCTCTTTACGAGAGATGGAGCTAAAGGTTTCCGCGATTGCCCCCCGGCTGGCTGCACTGTTCCCAGCTCCTCTGAGGAGATCCACCTTCAGAGCCCTGTGGTACTTCTCCTTCAAGTAGTTCCCCACCTCCCTAAACTCTGGCAACTGCAGCCAGCAGGTCTGAGTGGTGCAGCTTCCTGACACCCCGTGGCACTTACATGTCCTTTGCATGGTCCCCTTCACAGCCTGGAGACACACATAGAAACTTTATTAAAATGCATTAATAGTATAGATTGTTTTCATGAGAAAAACTGTGTCAAAGAAATGTATTCTGTGGTTGTGAGTATGTTAGGGCATAGGTTTTGTTTCAACACTTGGGGGATACACATGTGGAACAGGCAGTTTGGGGGGCAAATTTTGAGCGTCATGCTCTGACTTCCTGCATTCTGGTTAATATGTACACTGTAAACCGAAAATCTGTTTTAACTTTAAAAGGTTGGTGTGAGGGATGCCTTAAAATATTAAGTTGATTGAATTTGAGAAGACAAGTTGAGGTAATTTTGTAATCACTCAACTGGTCTTCTTAAGTTCAGTCAACTCAACAAATTAAGATAGCCCACACACAAAATGATCTTATGTTAAAAACAAATACTTTTTACAGTGTATGCAACAATTTCTGCATTTTCTGCAACAAAATGTCTTTAATTTTGTCAAAATAAAAGTCATCTGCGACTTCCATGTTATTATTGGGGTGAGGGCTGCAATTGTTCCACATATCGAGGGGGACGTTTTCCTCTGAATACCCCCCAAAACCTACAGCTGTGCATACGTATCTCATACATTATCATATATATTGTATATTGCATGTAAAAGACAGAATGTCCCTTGTCCTTTGATTGACGTGTTATCAAATTAACTGATTGTATTTTCAAAGTTTTGCAGTTAAGTAAAAAAAGGGATGAATACACTGAAAGAAAGAAATGATAGCCTCAAGGTCCAGAGCTGAGTTTCTTTGTTTTCCTCAGTGTTTCCTGACTTTGCCCAGCACAAAACAGCTGTTGGTTGAAAAGGGACGTTTTCTTTCCATGAAGAGGGAACGAACTTTCTGTTGAGGTGAGGCTGAATCAAAGTTTCACATTGAGTTTTATTGTCCGCCGAGAAGAAATAGGAGTATTTATTTAGCATGTTCATTATCAACATGTTTTCTAGTGTGAGAAGACCCAATGGAGAGTCCTATTGAGTGGATAAATGAAAAAGGAGTTTTTCTCTCTTTCTATCCCCATTTTTTTCTGTTACAATGATGCTCCAGGTGCCATGGGGATCCTAGGGCCCGACAGGGGGGAGCAAAGGCACCATAAACAAAGAGCACTTCAGCTGCACGCCTGTGGTCCCCTCAGACTCCCTCGGGGCCAAACAAAGACCAGCATAAATGTGGGATCCTTATTGCAAGAATAAAACTAAACACTTATTTTAAAAAGCAGCATAATACAGAATGCTGTGCAATGTCTGGCTCCCCAGGATCTCTAATTAAGCTTGCACCAGTGATCCTGAGATTCTCGAGTTGAGGTATTGTCATAAGGGGCATTCAACACGAGGTAAATAGGCCCTTCTGGTACACCGAACACACTGTTATTATTGCCGACAAGTGGCACCTCACTTATAGCAACGTGAAAGGGATGCTTGGGTGGCACACTCAGTGTAATTCTGAGCAGGGAAAAATGATTCAAAAGGTGCTTTACACTGTGCAATTAGTTGGAGGGCCAGGAGAGATTCTTAAAATTTCCAGCAAGCCGCCACCCAGTTTAAATACTGTATGGTTCACATCAAGGCGTCAACATAACACACTTGTGCTGCATCTTATATCAAGGGCGCATCTCTTAATGTGTGAATTAAGAGCACCTACTGTACCTTGCGCCCAGCCTCGTTATTGTGGAGATTCATGGCTGCCCGTGCATCCTGCCCAGTCTCCAACGCATCGACAAACTGTTTGGAGATGGCCTCGCCAAAGCCAACATTGTCACTGCAGCCGCCCCACAACCAACCATGGCCTCCTAGGAGAAAGAAAAGGAATGACACTTAAACGATGTGTGTTTTTTTAAATTAAAAAGTGAATATTTAAGTGTGCATTTCTCTGACCTCGCTGTCCGTTCCTGCTGTCATCACAGCCACAGTTGTCAAAGTCTCCTAGGCTGCAGTTCCTGGTTAAAGTGTACATGACTCCGGCGGAGCTGATGGCATGAACGAACGCTGTCTCCCGATTTGCTGTCAGTGGAAAGACCAATTAAGTAGCTTGTGTGACACAAATTCCTCATTTTGGATTAGACATTTTACACATTGTTTTACAATCTCTCATCTCACTAAGCTCAATTACCGTAGCTCAACATATTTAGCCTTGTTTATAATGTAGCCTGTAAAACTGGTTGAATTTTTTGTCAATTTCCCATATTCTGTTCAGGATCATAAACCCGTCTTAATTGTATTTTCATTTCTAACCTGTGCCTGAAGCTGGTTTTGTATTGGCAAACACATTTGACCCTTTGTCTTGTGAATCTCAGCATATTGCATTCATAAGCTGCAAATAGAGGCGCTAATTCTGGGGGATGTTGGGAAATGGATTAGAGTGTTTGCTTTGCCTCTAGCAAAACAGTGACCACTGTAACTATCCCAAAGGGTGCTGAATGTTTCAACTAAGCAAACATCTCTATTTCACAAACAAGGGAAAAGGCATCTCTCCTCTCACACAAAGGCTTAAAATAGAAGCACACAGTTACAAAAACACTTTTGAAACATCTTTTAAAATCCATGAGAAGTGGACTTTTTCTCAGCCTCGTTGCAGTGCGGAGATGTCTGAGCTGGTGTCTGGAGAGTCTGGACTCACCGCTGCGCAGGCTGCTGTGTGTGGACAGCTGCAGAGCTCTCTCAGGGCAGTTCCAGCGGTCCCATGCAAACTGGTATTTGCACTCCTCTATGCCACTCTGAGCTCCTGCTGCCACGCTGCTGGAGTAGATCAGGTACGCCTGCGGCAGCAGAGACCGGGGGAATATAAAACCCATAAAATAATATTGCATAGACACCACAAATCTTGCAACAATGACAGCATGACTCAAAAAGTTGAGAGCATAATTTGTAAGACATTCACTTTAGATTATTAAAAAAAATAGCATTGTCCTCAGGGTGGATTCACTTGAAAACAAACAAACAAATCAGACCCAATTAGTAGTACATAAATATTATATTTATCAGACAGAGTTTTTTAAATTACACATCCTGAGGCCAGGACATAGAGTTCAGATATGCCACTTAAAGACAGTCAGCAGTCAGAGATCAAACAAATCATGAGAGCACTTCAGGTACTTCTGAGCAGAAGCAGAGCAAGAAAACTCAAAATGAAGATGTAAACCAGTCTCAGACGCTTTTTCATTTATATCTTCCTATTGGTGTCAAAGGTTTTACTTGTCAATGTTTATTGTCACTTCCCTTCTCAAGAAATTCAAAGTGGATAACATGCATCAAGGCCTTAATGCTTTTGACACTGAGATTAAACTCATTGTCAGTTTCATGAGAAAAACAGTATAATTCAAACATTATTCTCCTTCTTATTAAACCCTGTTGTGATAACGCTGAATTGTTGGGCTCTCTTAAACTAGCAGCCTCCGTCCTTGGCTTTCGCCCGCCTCGCTGCAGCTTGTTCACACTGTGTGAACGATAATATAACTAATATGTCTCAAGTGGCCTTTGGGGAGATGGAGTGCCACCTCTTTCACTGGGGTCTTGCTCACTAATGATGACCACCCACTACAGCAATGGCTGCCCTCGCCCCCTTAAAACATTCAACCCGCAGATATGCAGAGGCCCTGAATAAGGTCAAGTGTACGGAGGGGGAGAAAAAACACCACAAAGCGCCAAAAGTATCACTGATATATCATTCATGCCACTGATGCTGCAGGTACAAGCCATACACTTGAGTTCAGATATCACAACACAGAAACCATGTTTTCTCTCTTTTGCTCTGACTTTTGGGAAAAAGAACAAGGAGGAAAGATCAAAAGAGAGTTGGCTTACCTTGGGTCCAGTCATCAAGAAATTATTCACTGACCTGGAAAAGGAGACAGCTTATTCACTCAGGGAAGCTCAGTGTCCTTCACAAATTCCTCTGCTAACATCTCTCATTAGCGCGCTTTGTAACATGTGAAACCGTGACACCAGCAGGCATCCAAACCTCTGTGAACAATGCTGATGAATTTGTTTTAAGAAATGTAAGAATTTGAGGGTAATGAATATGTTTTTAACATTTGATTAGTTGAAATTTGGGGTTGCCAGGTTGGGAAATCCTGGTGTTTATCCTTTCTATTTGGAATAAAGCTGTTAGAAATCTTTGTAATCCACTTATAAATGCTCATGGGTTTCTGATGCTCTGATACAATGTCAATTCTGTCATTATTAATGTTAGTAAGTCATTAATAAATGCTTTTAACTCATCAAATCTGCATTTTTAAGTGCTGATATGTTAAAAAATTGATTTTGGTCTGCAGCGCTTTTCTAGAAATGAGCGGTCAGACAAAGTGGAGGGGACTTTTCACAACTTGGCAACCCAAAAGTCGCTTTTACTACTTATAACTGATCTATGAAGCATTAAGAAATGAGTTATTCATCATTAGTAAAGCCATTAGTTACAACTTATGAATCATTCATAAAAAGGTACCTAATTAAAAAGTGGTGAAATTAATAAAACAAATTCAGCAAGTCCCTAATTTAAGCAGTTTCCTTATTTCTAATCATAAAATTGTTCGTTTAAGTGACTTTATGGGTCATGTTTTGCCTTTGGAATTATACCATATTTGAGAAAAACATGTATAGATTGCCCTTACTAAACATTTTATACTAGCAAAAATAAATGCTGGCATATATAATATGTAATGCAAACACTGCAACAATTACCACTGCCATGTAATGAAATGTTTGAAGATAAACATCAAAAAAATTAAAATATTTCATAATTATTGAAACTCACCAGCAGCAGTACGATCTCATGTGAGCCAGCAGAATGAAAACGTAATAGAAAACCTCCAAATGCATGAACATCCTGACAGGTGAGGGGGGTGACGGTGACTCTGAGCCCGTCCAAAGCCTGCAGACAGTCAAACGATGGAGAGGAAACTGAGCGACCAGCACATGAAACTTCACCAGGGGCTTCCAGGATTCAAGGAGGGGGCTCTGAAATGGAGCTGCTCTCGTCCCAACAAGAGATTATCTGCTTAATTAAAGATTTTCCCCCTTCTTACTCTCTCGGCCAATCAGAGGTATTGCACCAAAGAGAGACTGGAATGATCAAAAGGGCACCCTGGGCCTTCAGGGCTGGGCAACGGTGGCTTCCCTGCCTCCATTCAGGAGCTAAGGACGATCTGCTTAATCCTGTAGGAAAAGTGTAACACTGATCCCTTGAATTTGTGGGGTGGGGAAAAAAGTTTATTTAGGCTATCTAACGCGCAGCTGAGTGTCGGGGATTAGTGGAAGATAGTCCTCTGGATGACGAATTGTTAGTTTGATAGAGCCACAAATATCGTTTGTTCTTGAGGAAGTAATTTGTTGTTTAACAAACGGCGTGATTTAATCAATGTTTATCACCGCGAAAAGCAAAGACTGTTACTCACACGGAAGACAACAAGCCTCAGAAATTTGTCTTTTTCTTTTTTCTTTTGCAAATACTGTCACCTGTCATTTACATGGATCAGGGATATAATTTATATTTTTACAGTCTGCGCAGAAATGGACATAACGCTATTTTCGTCACAATTTTGACACTTGTTAATAAGGAAATGACACCTATAGTCTAGTCTAATTTTCGCCCTCATACCAGTCCGTGGTGGACAGGGTTTCTGCTAGTCCTTAAAAAGTCTTAAATTCAATTTTATAAGTGTAAGGCCTTAACAGTCAATAAATAGTCTTAATTTTCAATTTGTGAGGTCCTAAGTGCTGTAAATATTTTCATCTTATTTAACTGAGGCATCTTTTTTTGTTTTTGTCAAAATGATCTAAGCTCTTCAGCATGAGAGTCAACATTTCAGATGTTACAAATCTTAAGAAAAAACTACAATACTGTCTTTTTACTTATTTTTTCACTGAGCTGTTGAAAAAATGTAGATCAACCCTTCTAATTCTAACAAGCACATTCAGAAAAGTGTAGTGAGGTAAAAAGTATAAAGTGTCATGAAAAGACAACATTCAAATCAAGTGCAAGTATGAAATGAAATGTGTATACTTCAGTACAGTACTTGAGTTAATGCACTCTGTAACATTCCACCTCTGCCTCATGCAATTTGTGATTTGAAAAAAAGTTGTCGATTCGCTTAAATGAGATCAAAATAAGGGTCAGTAATCACGTTTTATATATAAGTCCCGTAAGGAATGAGAATAACGCATGGTATTTACTTTAATAAGATTATTTGGAGATTGTTGTTGTTTTTTTTTTTTTTTTTTTTTTTTTGCAGCATATCAATTTTGACTTTCATTTATTTTGGCGCCTGGAGATTGATGATCCCAACAGATAGTAAAATGTGTAACTGAGCAGAATGAGGGCCTATCAGTTGTGGTACATTTGCATCACATATCCAGATGGTGCATACCTAACACTGCATTAAGGGTTATTCCACAATAACCCCATCTGACCCTTAGGGACCCTTTCCTTTGGCACAGGCAGCCATTTGGCAATCTTGTGTGCAAACAGTGAGGGGGTGGGGGGACTTCTGAGGGATGTTTTTGGATTAAGATTTAAAGAGGAATGTCAAGTGAAATAAGACAACAGTAGAATCCATCTTGCTGTTTTAACATCTTTAATACAAGTTAAATTAGATACATTAGGGTTTAGATTTAGGGGGAGCACAGGGGAAACAGTGTGTAATATTTAGGGGGATTTTGTGATATCTAGTGGTGGAAATTGCAGATCGCAACCAGCTGAAACTTCTCCCGATGACAACTCCTTCAGCATTCATTATTCAGGACATTTTTAGTGGGAGCCAAAATTATCCACAAAGGTCTTGTACTCTCTAAAACGAACGACCAGGTGAGTTAAACTGGTTAAAAAACATAGAACAAAGCAGTTTCTGTTTAGGGCTTAGTGTTCTTTAGGAGACAAACGCAGACTCAAACACAGATGGGTGCATGATGATGGTGGGTTTATTAAGGAAGATAGCTGGAGGAATGTGGGAAGCTGGAGACGGCAGGTCTGACAGGAAGACAAGAAGATGAATAGATGGGCTTTCTTGGCAGGGTGTAGTGGTTCAGATGTAGGTGGTGAGTAGGCGTAGAGGTGGACAATAGTGATCTGAGGCACAGGAGAAAATTGTCAATACACAGGCTGAAAAACACAATGAAATTACTCTGGTGTCAAGATACAGAGCAGCAAAGACGTTACTACCGCTGAGTCCTGTAAAACAATCTGGCAATGAGAGAGTGATGCCCCTGGGTTTTTCTACTGCATGATGATGAGATGATTGACATCAGGAGTGAAGACTGAATCAGGAGCCAGGTAAGGGAAAGCCACGCCCACAACACACAGACACACAGAGGAGGTGGAAACATGAGGAAAACCTGGAGTCCCAGCCACAGCTGTGACAGTTTCAAGTTACAAATCAATGTTTCTCCTACTCTATTTGGCGCATCACATCACAGACTGATCACTTGCCAGGCACCTTGTATTGTGTACTAACTTAATTTTTCTGATAACTTAATGTGTACCCACTTTATTTCTGATGCAGGAGGTCTCTTCTGTGAGCTGCATAGATCACAGAGGTCTCCCTCTTTATAAAACCAGTGAACCCTGTGATATAACCAGTAAAAAAACTGGATAAAGCAGTTTCATGTTGAAAAATAAATGTGTTTCCTATGCTGTTTTGCATGTTTGGGAAAGGCCACTAGCCCAGCACATTTTAAAGCATGCTTGCCTTTATTCTCTGATGTTCAGGAGGATTTTACTGGGATCCAAATTATCCACAGAAGTCTCTTCCTCTCCAACACAAACATGCTTGGTTATTTAAATAGGTTCATTTTTTGTGACACTTTCGTGCAAGGGCTTTTAAAAAGGTTGCTGTCACAAAAATGCAAATGGTCCTATCTGGAGCCAATGTCTGTCTGTCTTTGTCCATTCTGGGCTACTGTAGAAACATGGTTGTGCTGATCTCTGTAGATGAGGACCTGCTCCCTATGTAGAGATACATGGCTCATTCTAAAGTAATGAAAACACAACAATTCTTATTTTTAGGTGATTATACTCTAAAGAAAACATATCTTATTCCATTTCTGTCAATATATCCGCTTAAATCATACACACTGGACCTTGAAAATATGTACATTAGTTTCCCTCAATAAAAACATGAAAGTATATTGACAAAATTACAAATATTTCCACTATAAATTGGTACAGGAAAAATTGCCAAAAGGATGGAAGTTAAGAGTTTGACACCAAAAATTTCCACAAGGGGACTCCCAAAACACTCCTTTCTGCCGGATAAGACAGGCTGACTGTATTGAGGCTTTTAAGATGCACTTTAACACCCATATTTATTCTCTGGCTTTTAGCTGTATTTGACCTGTTTTATCTGAGTCACTGTGTTGAAATGTATACATTTGCTTTCTTTGAATTTTGTTCAAATAATTTGTGCACTATTATAACTGTATTTGTATATGTCTGTCTTTGTTAAGCCCTTTGGTGCAAAGTCTATTTTGCGTTGCAAAGTGCTATATGAATAAAATAAATGTTTTTCTCTAAATGTTGATACAAATTTAATCACCTGGGCATGCTGAAATATGAGTCTAATTGGAGATGATGGGAATTTAAATTGTAAATGCAACCCCAAATATACACATGCATTTAGCTGAATCATTTCAAGTCCTCTACATTGTGACGTCAGATCCCCTGAAAAGCAGCCAGCGGAAGCAACATTTTATTAAGTCCACTATGTTGCACAAGTCTGCAAGAACCGAGCTGAAACAGTGAGGTGTCTGAGCTCTGGCTGGCTGTGCCACTAACACCGAGGTGCTACATGCTGTGAAGAGGATGGCCTGACAGTCAGCAGCCAATGGACAGAGGGCTGATGTCACTGTTGGGGCAACAGAGATCAGCAGTGGTGGGACCACTTACAGTACATTTGGACGGGATTCAGACTGGTGGCTGCACTCTGTAGCAGGATTTTCTGCCAAAATCACCAACTGCAACAAGTAAATCACATTGCACACAACACTGTTTTTACACAAAGTAGATGGAGGTGTGAGTTGTTTCCTTGACTTGTCACAAAGTGATTCTCCAGCAGAGGGAGCAAGTTTAATTTTCCTTCCAATAGTTGAAAGATGTAATAACATGCACTTACTGACCCCCACTAAAGAAATTCAGGTGTCTGCTCTTCCACCACTAAGCAAATGAGGCTTTTTTAACATTTAACTCTGCAGGAGTGGATAGCTGCGAATGAAGCACTGTTTCCACAGACGTCTGTCCTGTGGAATTTCCAAACAATATCTGAATCTATTTTAAATATGTATGATGATGTCACATGTACAACAATGTCAGATGTGGGTGAGACAAATCAGCCGAGCATGAGAAGCAGAGGTAGATCCCCATCAGTATAGGCATGCAGACGAGAGATAAGAACGTCAATTAACAAGTACAACATGTTTCAAAAACAGGATTGGCACAATGAAGATAAAAACAGTCAGAGATTCTTAACCCCTGATGGACAAAGTCATGCTATCAGTATAGAAAAGTGCATTGTGTAGACAGACAGAACTGTCAGTAAAGATCCCAAGGTTATGTCACAATAGTGCTCTGTGGGGATGGGTGCAAAATGATACCCCATGAAAACAGCTTTTCTAGTGATGAATTTACATTAAAGTGTTTGTGCTTATTTGAAGTTTCACATATAACTGACAATACAGTAATTCAAGAATAAGAAATCCAAAGTCAAGCAAGTCATGAGTCGAGTCCTGAGTCAAGACAAGCAAGTGCCGCAACAAGTCCACTTTATACATCAAGTGTTCAGTCTGTTCCTCTATCTTCTTCTGTCTGGTGTCTGATCGCAGGAGAGTGAAGTGGATGAAAAGTGATTTTGGCTCATTCAGCAACAGGAGATCTGGGACTGCTCTGCGTAACATCTTCACAGAGACATGGTTAACCCCTGGCATCCCGCATCAAGCTGTTGCACTGAATGGACTGACCTTGTGGGGGCCATTTGGACAAGTGACTCTGATGCAAGTTCAAGACATGCACTGCAGGAATTGAATGATGCCATCAGCAGCAACATCACCAAGCAACTGGAGGGAATCTGCATAGTAGCTGCTGATTTTAATCAACTCAATGTCATCTCCAAAGATGTAGCAGGATCAAGGATCATTGTAATTTCGCTTTTTTTAAACTTGGTTTAAAAAATGACCAATAAATCTACCTTCTACCTTAACTTATTTGTGTGTGTTTTTTTTTAATCTTATTTTGTAGTTTTGCCACTACTGAGAAGTCACCAAACTGACTTTAGTTGTTATTAACAACAACAGCTAAATATCTTAAGTCCCAAGTTGAATCCTAAGTCAAAAAAGCAAGTTCTGAGTCAAGTCCTAAACATTGAGTATCCAGTCTTACACAAGTAATAATGTGCTCTTCAGCAAATGTAAGGCCATTTCAACAAGAGTAATAATAGATTAGATTTAGAAAAAAAGTAAGGATTTTTTTTTCCAATTTGTACTTAGTAGTTAAAACAAATATGTTGGAAGTTGTGTCTCTGTCTGTAATTTCCAATGTGCATGTTTTGCATGCTGCATTTCGTTTTTCTGTTGACCACCGCATAGTTTTTGTACATGAGCAAAATTATCTTTAGTGTCATCTTTTCCAAATGCCGCTTAGCAACGTAACATTTGATATTTATGGTTCTGTTCTCAAACTTGATTGGATGCTGCTGGATTGGTTCAAACAAAGTGAATTTGAGGAATTAAGAGTCGAGTTGATGGTAATAAACAATGTTAATCTTAGTTGATTCGGGAAATAAAGAGAAATCGTTGATTTGTGGAGCACTTTTTACATGACATTCTTTTTAATCTTTTTATTTTAGGCAAGCTTTCAAGTCTTTTCAAGTCATTGATGTGAAAGTCAAGTTGTTTTGTGAAGCCGAGGCTTAAGTCACTAAATATGTGACACTTCTGATACATAGGTTTCAGTCATAATATATCCTTAATTTTTCATGTGCAAATTAAGCATCATATATCTATCATTTCTGACGGTGACTTACGTTTTATTTTTTATGACACAGTGCGAAACACATTTAAAACACTCTATACTATAGTAGGTATACTTAGTTTAATCATGATTCATTATCAGTAGGGGTTATTTCTGTAGCATCCATAAGCCACTGATAAAAAATGTACAGAAATGGTATGATCATACTTTTTAATTCAGTAAACAAATAAGGAGTATTACAGAATTCCAACAAAAACAGCAAAACATATTTCATCACAAGTAGAAAATCTGGTTTATTTACCATACATACAGTGGGCAAAAACATTCTTTGAAAAAAAAAGTGCCATTTTTTTAAGGCATTCAAACTTTTAAGAAGTTAACACTGTAAAAAAATTGTTGCTCTGTAAAAGAGGAAGTGTGACAAAAATTACAACATTGTCATTAATGATATAATAGTTTGGATCTTGTTTTAGAGCAAAGTGCCTGGTTACAGAGGAGTTATATCATAGTAACCCGTTACTTTTTAAAGATTTGTTGAATGGTCCCTCTTTTTCCATAATAAATAAGGGTTTTTAACTTTTGAAGTGTTCCCTAAAAACAGACTCCAAACAACTGTGATTAGACAGAAAATCTAAACCCTAATGTATTTCCATAACTTGCACTTTTTTTTCTTTTCTTTTTTTTAACAAGGTGTGCAACCCTCATAAGGCATTTGGGCAAGAGTCCTGACACATGTTTCAATAATATCACATAGCACAAAAGGTAAATGCACCTCCTACACATGCCTCATTGGCCTTATCTGAGGGAGCAGGAGACCTTATCTCTGAGAGTCTTTCAAATTAATAAAAAATGAGAGCAAATAATCATCTCTTTTCAGATTAAGGGTGAGATGTTTGAGGCAGCTTCACTATTCAACCAGAGGTATACATTGCGTTACACCAGAGAGCTTAATCCTCATTACGAGCCCCTCTTGAAAAGTTGGAGACAGTGGGTGTGACAGTATAAGTGTAACACATATGAACTGTATTTACCAAGGGTTACTCTACTATGATAATATGGGGACAGTTCAATAGTGTTGAGTATCTCGGTGTTGGCCTTGAACACAGCAGCTCATATTTTAGTAAGATTACAATCTTACCAAAAATAAACAAAATCTTAACCTAAACTAGAAAAACAATAATCAAGATGAAACTCCACTCCCTGTGGATTGAGACAAAGCAGTACTGACAGAAGTTAGAGCAAAAGGCTCGATATTGCCTGTAGAGAAAACTCACTGTTAAGTGAAAAGCTTTCAAAGTGCCAAAGACTGTTAATAAATAGCACATTAACAAATAAGATATACAGTAAATTATTCTATGATTACTGCTTCTACACACTGCTCACACAGACTTGCTTTGTCCTCCTGCTGCCAAAGAGACTTAAATCCCTGATAGCTTTTTTGTTCACTTTGTGCCTGTTTTATATATTATCGTGAAAAAGCTGTGCTTGCACATGGAGCCAAGTCGCTGGCTGTGACTAATAGTCGGTGAGGACACTTCGAAACTTAAAGATACCCACACAATTTATGGAAAGTCTACAACTTTTTAAAGCCAATATTAGTCTCAGGAGGAGGTTTATCTTATAATCAGAAGCATGGCAATCAACCTCCCTACCACCACCACTGAAATGCTGCTATACCTGTTGCTATGTTCCACCTCGATTCGACATGTCAGTGTCAGTTGACGAGTTTGTGACTCAACCACTTTTGTAGCTGCCATCACCCGTTCGCTGAATGCGAGCAGAGATCATTTCCTTCGTCACCCTCTTGGGGTCCTTGGCCAAACCCAGGAAGCACATGAGGTCTATAAAGGCAGTGGTGAGGTTGAGTTTGCAGCCAAACTCACTTGTGGCATAGTCGAAGGGGAATGTGTGATGGTAGTTGTGGAAGCCTTCCCCTGAAATCCAAAAAGAAAGAGTGTTTTGTTGAATGTCAAGGAGGTCATCACCTAAATGAAGATATGCGTGCAACAGTCACATGGGAAATTTCCACTAATTTGAAAACATCACAGGATTGTGGCACAGCGACAGACAGCTATTAGCAGCATGTGACTGATAATGCAATTTGATGCTAAGTGGAGAGAGTGCACTGGAAAATTTGGGGATTCAAAGATCTTAAAGGGACAGTTCCCCACCAAAAATACACATTTTTCCTTTACCTGTAGTGCAATTTATCAATCTAGATTGTTTTGGTGTGAGTTGCTGAGAGTTGGAGACATCGGGCGTAAAGATGTCTATCATCTCTCCAATTTAATGGAACTAGATTGTACTCAGCTTGTGGTGCTCAAAGTGACAAAAAATACACTTGAAAACTTCAGCAGCGATGTCTTTTCTATAAATCATGACGCAGTTACTCAAGACAATTCACAGACCTTGTTGTGAGCAGTTTCATGTAAGAACTTTTTTCTTTCTACCAAACTACACCCAGAAACCGTATCACTGTACAGAAGCAAGCATGCATCTACTTCTGGCTTACCGAGCACCACTGAGGTAGCTAATGTTACACCTCAGCCGAGGAGGACACCTTTCATGTTTACATCTTGCACTGTCAAAAGCTTCTCATCCATGAGAAGGTGTACACTTCCTTCTGTGTGGTGATATAATTGGATGGTGTAATTTGGTTGAGAGAAAGGAGTTCCTAAATTAAACTGCTCTCAGCAAGGTCATTAATGTACATGTCAAACCAGATTGGGCCCAATAGAGAGCCCTGTGGGACACCAGTCGGCTGACATGGGGCAGTGTTTTAACAATACTCAATTTTGACAAGTTGGGAAAGGAACGACAGATAGGATTTGATAAAGTTGGGAAACTTTGTATGGGAATTGAAGTTGAGCAGTTTATGTAGAGGATAATATTATTAACAGTGTTGCATGCTTTCCATAAATCAAGGAACATGACCCCTACAGCCCGCCTTTTTCTATGAGGTAGCACGTAGCTGTTTCTGTCAAGTAATTAATGCTGAACCCATACTGCATTGGGACAACTCTATGGCCGACTCAGCACCTCACAACAAAATAATCCATATTTAAAACTAGCACCACAGTAAGAGGAAAAATATGTCATTTTGATTTTGCAGTGAACTGTTCCTTTAAAGGATGACTGTCATGCAATGTCATTTGCAGGCTACTAAAATCAGGATTGCTAAATTAGTCTTTGTAATCATTAAACACAGCTTGGCTGTCATGGTTACAGTGCAGGCGTGCCCACAGCCTTATGCAACACCTACAGATCCCATGGGACACTGCAGCAGAAAACATTTAGTAAACAGCTTAAATTGATTTAGCCTATACAGGTTATGCTGCTGGAAAAATTAGGATATCCGTCATTCAAACCTCCGCTGCCCCATAGTAAACAATCCAGAAGACTATTTTTATGCTGATAACGGCTGAGGTAATCGGCAGAATTTGTGTAATGCGACATTAGATGGAAAATGCTTACAGAGCATGCAGTATTTATTACTTCATTTACTCTTTTGTTTACAACAGTTAATTTGCATGTTTAAGAACAAACAAGTAACATGGAAAAACTAATTAAATGACACAATGGGTGTGTGACTTTAAAAAAGGTGAAAATTGTCTTGGGAACATAATTGTCTCCACCGCATTTTTTTTTTCTCCAATTTTCTCTCCCACTTTCTAGAGAGCATTTAGTGAGGTGTAGTACAACAAGCAGCACTTGTTTGATAAAAAGGGGCAGACAATCTAAAAAGATTACACAGTTACAGTTGAAATCAAAGAAAAGTCTGCCAGAATTATGCATTCTTGTGCAATCACTAGTGAGCTTGTGAGCTTGATGCTGTTTTGCAGCTAACAATGCCCAGCGCTGTTTGCAGTATCACACCCCCGCGGTGTCAGCCACCACAATCAAGTCTTGACTCATGGGAAACACTGATACTGAAAATAACACCAGCGTCCAACTCTGAAAAATGACTAAATACACAGCTCGAAAGCTGACCACCACTAGAGTTCAAAGCTGAAACTGGCACAGCCGGGATAAAATAAACATCAGCCGCTGGATTAGCACACTACAAATACCAGACTGAATCAGCTTTGAGGGAGCCCCCACTGTGATTGACTTGACAAGACAAGCTTTCAACAAGTGATGAAAAAATCATTCAGACAAACACAAATACACTAAATTACACAAACATGTAGCCACAATATAGTATTGACACATTACTGTAGGACAGATAATAATAAACACCTTGTTTTCTTACCTATGGCACTGAAAGCAACCAGTGGGTTTTCCCTCGGGTTAATGTTCTTGTCATAAGGCCTGTTGCCCCATATGTGTGCAGCGCTGTTGACCAGCCAGGTGGCATTGAGCACCACAGTGTATCTCAGGAGTCCAGGGATGAAGTATCCCACGGCCAAGGATTCACCCCAGAAGTACCAGGGCACGAGCATGGGCACCAAGAAGCAAAGGATCACCACAGAGAGCTTGTAGTGCCTGAAATAAAATAACAAATTGTATCTCATACAAATCTATTTTCACTTGGTCGTAATTTAACCTAAAACTAAATGCTAAATAAAATGAAGATTGTAATTTTTTACACAACCTGCTCAAGGCAGGAATGCCGTGCTTAGGGGTGTGCCATATCATATTGTTCATGATAATACCAGTATATTTTTATTATGATAATAAAAATTCATATCATGATAATGGCAATATTCCGACTTGTTGACATAATGATGTCATACTGTTATACACACTGCAACAACAAGCATGGCCAAAAGCAAATTACTGCAGGCTCTGTGTTGAAAATTTGAAGGCAATCTTTATTCTGGAATTCGTAACAGTAACACTTACTTTGTTGCAATTCCATGTTCTTGAAATTAATAATAAAATATTTTTCAGTGAGGTGTCATATTATCAAGAATATTGTTATTGCAAAAATACCTTGAAATATCGTGGTATTATTTTAGAGCCATATCACCCACCCCTGACAGAGGGGTTATGCCGACTCACTGTTCTGTGTAAAAGGTACGATCAGGGAATGGGGGAACAGAGTTGTCTCGCTTTTGAGCCGCAACAGGAGGTAGTAACAATGTCGAAACTGGCTGCCTAAACATGACAGCCGGCAGGACAGCACCATGGACAGGATGGGTATGACATTTTGACGGCATGAAATGTGTGTGACCCACCGCAGGAGATTCAAAAAGCAGCTAACAGCGGTTAGTGACTAACTAGAGGAGAAGAGCAGCTTCCATAAATGTCTGAAATTTGGTAAAACATGAGGTCAGGGAGCTTCTAACCTTTCGAGCAGAGGACGAGATCAGTTGCAATATAATAGACATGATAAATGATTGTTATTGCCATGTTATGCCATTGTTTTTGTTTAGAAAGCACCACTGACACCTATGTCATATGTCACACCATAGGCAGACGCTGTTTTGTTAAACGTCAAACCTGTAACGCCTCTTTTGCTCCAGTGATGCCGGCATGCTATCTAAAATCGCAAACTGGAGCATCATGATGTCATTGTTTGGTTCTGTGTAAAAAATGTAGAGGCATCGCAAAGACGTGACTTCGTAGCGGCCCTATAGCGCGATCTTTGTGTAGGCTCTCATCTTTTTTTTCTCAAAGCAAAAGTCACACAATACATTACATAATCCTACAGTACACCCTAAATAGAAATAAAATAAAATATTGCACCAATGTATCTGATTTAAACAACTTAATTACAAAAATATAAAAATCTGTACTCGTGTCAGCTGTAAAGGGTCCCATAAAGGCCCCAGATTTAATCTAATCTAATCTGCACTATTATGAGGGCAATTATATGCATATTAACATGATTAAGCTCTTTTGCATGAGAGCAGAAGAGGAAATCTGGGACAGTGTCCAAAAGAGTAAACATGTTGGCAGTAACTGTGAGGGCAAGCTGTGATTTGATCTCCGGTCCAAAAAGCATCCCTTATCAGTAGATCATGATATCAGGTGTTAGCATGGTCAATATAACCCAGACTACAACATCCTGTACAGCGTGGGTCAGAGGGGGAAATGACTTTTAATAACACGACACACTGGCAATAAATCAAGTGGCAACACTCAGTGCTAATGCAGGTAGTAGTGTGACAGTCAAGAACAAGGTGATGGATGGGCGTAATAGCGTTGTGGCTTTGACACCTGATGGTGCAGGTTCCCAGTGTGTCTCAGAGTAGTAGTTTGGTTTGACATTTTTATTATTAAACCATGACTACGATCTTTTTCCAAGTGGTTGCATTTCCATAACTTAAACCACAAATGAGATGCAGCATTGAGATGTTTAAAGGGATGTCCACATGAAAAGTACTGGCAGTTCTGCAGACATATTAACATTTTATCTGATATATTGAGGATAATGTAGGAACTATTCATTTTACAGATTAGTTCAAGAATGTTCCATCACAGCTCTGTCATTATGGCTGATTGGGATCTGTTTACTTTATATCTTTTGGCTCCTTTCAGAGAGACACACTTCAAAAAGAACAACAGCATTAATCCCTAAAATCAAAATGTGGGTAACGTTTGCTCACCGTCTCTGAAACATAACCACTTTATCTGCCTTCAGGTCTGACAGCTCCAGTTTTCTGCCCTTCTCAATGACGTCGGGATGTTTGCGAACCATCAGCCAACCAATGTGGGCGAAGAAGAATCCGCGCGTGGCGTTGTGGGGGTCAGCGTCTGTCTCGGAGTACTTGTGATGGACACGATGGTCCCTCGCCCACTCGTATATGTCATTCTGCTCATGAAGAGACAGGCAGAGATAGAGAGGATTATGTGAGGCACGTATAGACATGCATGGCCATTAGAGATCATCAGATTAAGGTCGGAGACAACACTGTGTTAACAAAACAATAAATGCATATCACTTAGATTGCATAATCTTATCTAGAATCATACAGAATTTATTAAAAAACATACCATCTGCATTTTATTTATGCTAGTTAATTCTACATCAAGTAAATGTGATTAATATTGAAGATCCCATTCATTCAAAATCATGTTTTTCTGATTATGTCCCATATAATGTCTGACCTTGACTATACTAGCTTGTATCTGTGCAAAGTTTGTCACAAGAGAGGTGTTTTCACATTCCTCTGCTGAAGTGAGAGATGTCTGTGCACATTCCTAAAAGCCACTTTTACATGGCCTGTTCAAGGCGGGAATGTCACACCGTTACTCAGCCTCACTGCTCTGTATAAAAGATACGATCACAGAATAAGTCTCATCTTTAAGCCAGCAGCACAGATAGTAACAGCACAGAATTGACGTGTATGCAAAAGGGACAGCCAGCAGCCTGGAACAAGTGTGACGTTTTCACACGTGATGCATGTGTGATACATGAGCTCAAACATGTGTGACTGAGTCTCTCTGATGATACCTCGAACACTAGCCATCTTGATGCAGACTACTTTCACAGGTCAGCCCAGCACATGCAGAGGTGGTGGGCCAGATACAGAATTTCTCAATGCGGGAGAAAAAAAACTTCCTATGACTCTTTCCAGAGTTGTTTTTTCTTCTGTGTGTGTGTGTGTGTGTGTGTGTGTGTGTGTGTGTGAAGATGTGTGTTTGTATGCATTTTGGAAAAAAGGAGGCGTGGCAGTTGGGAAATGCATGCACATACATGGTGACAGCTATAGAGAACTTGTGCTTGTTTTCTGGAATTGCCTCACTGAAATTTGTTAAAATTATTATCAATCCTTCTCGTTTATTATAGAGCTTCAATTTTTCCCATCTTACTCGTGCATGCATTGCATTTTGGATCAGAATTGCCTACCACAGTAGATGTGATGTCACAAAATCCAGTTTGTGCATCCATGTATTCAACTCAGATTTAAAGTGACCAAATGGAAACAGTAGAAGAATGTGACACACACACACATAATTTTGCACAGTGAAACTCAAACATGACAGTAAAGGGACAAACACATTTTTTAAGTGAAGCGAAACTTTAAGTTTAAGCGGAAATTGCCAAGGAATTAATGTGAATACATGTGGAATATTTTGTGCAGGTACAACAACTGAGTTTCCCCTCTGAGTACAAATAAGGGCTTATCTTATCTTATATTTACATTTTTTCCCGCTTTACCTGAAAGGCCATGGAGTTGGCGAGAGCGAGGAAGACTCTCAGTGGAAAAGAGGCCTTATAGGATCTGTGGCTCCATAATCTGTGTGCACCAGCAGTCACGCCGAGAGCACTGATGAGGTAGCACACTGCAGCTGCAAGAAAGTAAGGTGGAAAGGACAGATATCTTAGGGGGAAACTGTCACCACTACACAGATTAATTTAACACCCATGAGAGCAGAGTCACTGGGACACCATGTTCTTTCCATTACACCCTGGCCTCTTTGTTCACAGAAAAAGTCATCTATGTGGGGAGATGGGACAGCGGGAGCACGCAGGTCTGCCCTCACACTTTTGTTGTTCTAAAACTGCTGAATGTGTTCCTATGTGAAGCCTAGACAAGACTACCCAGGATTTGAGACCCGGGGGCTTCTGACTGGCAAAGAGCATTCTGTTGTGGTGCCACACAGCTCACAATGGGATGTCTATGGGAATGGTGATTGTGCTTTGTCTTCCCCGGTGAAATAATATGCAGCTCAGCATTGCAAAGAGAGGGGAAAATTATGCAGTGCCAGAGTGGAAACAAAGTTGAGACTGTTCAGGAATTTGAGTCATGCCTCAATTGTCAATATATATATATATATATATATATATATATATATATATATATAAATATAAATATATATGGCATGAAATGTAATTATTCAGCTAAGAGTTTGTGTATTATCACTGGAATCTAAATACTTCTAATTTCGAACATACAGCACTCTAATAAGCTCAAGTAAAATACCTGCATTGAAAATTAAAAGTAAATGTATATATTCAGGGAAAAGTACTTAAAGTATTAAAAGTAAAAGAACCTAATGAAGGAAAACAACAAAAAGTTAAAATGTGTAAAAATTGTTTAAAAAAAATCAAAAATCAATACTTTCAAAACAATAGAAAAAAATACCCCAAAATGTTATTTTAAAAATATTTTTTTAAAAAAACAACACAAATCCAAAATCTTAAATGTTTATCAAAATAGCTGGCAATTAATTTTCTGCCAATCATCTAATTTAGCGTAAACTATGATGTACTTGATGTAGATTGGTGCAAAAACTGTAATTTAATTCATAACATCATATTTAATCCACTCTTTATATTTTTATGCAAAAATCTTAATCTGTAAATGAACCAAAGTAGTCAGACAAATGGAGTAAAGAGTACAATATTTCCCTCTGAAATGTAGTGGAGTAAAAGCAGAAATTGGCATTAAAGGAAAATTCTATGGTAAAGTACAAGTACCTCAAATGTGTACTTAGATACAGTACTTGAGTATTTAGTTACAATCTTTAACCGATATCCTCAAATTGTTTTCAGTCACCCACTGGTCTAAGCTCTTGAAGCATGCACAAAACGGATTTGTACATGGATGTGTACAGTGAAAATCACAAGGCCAGAGTGACTCATTCTCCATTATTCCCACAGGCATGACCCCCTCCGGCTGTATGTATTGTAGTTCGCATTGATCACACAACATCAGCACATTCTGTTCTCCGACTGTGGCCTACAGGGAGGAAAAAAAGACAACAAAATGCTGCACAGCTGAGCACAGTATGGGAGATACTTACACCATGCAAGAGTTGAAACCGATGCAGAGGGAATAAGAATGAGTCCATAAAGCGCACCGACGTGTAGGATGGTCATCAGTGTGATATTCCTCCACACGAGCATCCTCGGCGGTTTGGGGCCCTCTTTTTCTGCATAGGTGTCGTCAAAAACATCCTCCACCGTCGATGTCTCTGCCATGGCACCTCCGGTCTGTTGCTTGTCGGCGTGATGATTCCGGGTTTCCGTTTCGGTCATTTTGCTGGGATGTGCCTGGTGTGTCTGCAACAGCAGTGTGCGCAGCAGGAAGAAGAAAAAATAGGGGGATGTTGCTCAGTTAAATGCGCACGCGGGGATGCAGGAAAAGAGAGGAGGGTACGGTGGCTGGCTGTGAACATGCAGCAGTCTGCGGGCTCGAGCGTACAGCGTGCCACTCTTGTTCTCGTGGCAGAAACTGAGTGGTGCTGGTTTTTGGTATGCTGCTGCAGCTCTGATGGTTTCTGCTTCTCACTAATTTTAGCTCTTGCTCCACTGTCAGATGTTATACCGCCTCCCACCGCCGTACAGTGACTACACCGGATCATATAGGCATAATCATTATGATGCAAATGCCGCGTGTGACTTAAACACGTGTTTGAGGAGATAGCAGTCAGCACCGGGTGTGTAGTGCACCCGGAAGATGCCACATGAGCACCCACAGGTAGCCACTATGTTATGCAACAATTTTACACTAAGTTGGAGGGAAACGACAGCCTCCTATACTGTTAAAATGACACACCATGTAACTCTTTGTGACTTGTTTTTTTTCCCTCTCTCCATTTTACTTGGAGCTCCTGAAGGGACATGAGAGAAAAAAAAGTAGATGGTGAAAAAAACAGATGAGGGAAAAAATGTAAAGCCTGCATGGAAGTTTTCTTGCGCCTACGCGATATGCGTATAACTACATTTTTTTAACTTGAAAAAAGGCGGTAAAAAATTAGGTAGTGATAAAAAATAATGGTGAAAAAATTAGAAGGTGAAAAAATTTTTTGGTGGTAAAAAAAAAAGGAAAATTAGATTGTGAAAAAAGTGAGGGGGGGGGAAATGATTTTTTATTTCTTGTCACTGCCTATTTTTTCATTTTCAATTTTCAATTTTTTCATTTTTTTCAATTTTTACCCCCAGCATTTTTTTTAAACATCAGATTTTCACCATCTAATTTTTCCACATTTTTTTTATACCACCATCAAATTTTTGTTTCAAAATCTATTTGTATCCACTATCTATTTTTTCTCACCCACTTATTCACCTACTTATTATTAACTTTTTCACAGTAGTTAAAATATATTTTATTACTATTACATTTCCAGCTGTCTGTTTCTGTGAAACTCAATCAAACACTGAGACGTTTTTTTTTTTTTTTTCTGGTGGCCAACGTCTCACCATTAACGCTTTCTATACCAACGTTATCCTATCTTTATTAAGTAAAATGACCAAATGCATGAACCTAAGACGTGTTATAGAGGCAGTGGCGTGCTGTGCAGGCAGAAGTTACAGCAGCTGACGTCAGTCATCAGCCTGTCATAAAAACAGCAACACCATTATTCAAATACCAGTGAACATTTGCATATGTGACACATCGGCGTATATTCAGAAAGTACATTCACGTTCATTTGCTTACCCAGGTTGAATCTACCCACCGTGTGATCTCCAGTCGCTTTGCACTACAGAGCAAAATACCAGCGCTGCAGGGAATCCGGGTGCGCGTAAGATGCAGGTATGATGATAAAAATGATAATGGCGCGCACTGTTGCATTGAGTTACTGAAGCCTGAGGTTACTTTAAAGCCATTGGTCGATGAGGTCATTGATGCCACCGTCTCTGAATATCCTATTGGCTGTTTGCTTTATGATAATCACCAATCTGACGAAACGATGTAAGAGGTTAACACATGTCAGCTCATCTGCCACCATGATGTAATTTAGCGATGCCAGTCTGACATGTGGCCAACAAGACATTTGTGATTCACATGACTGTGCCCTTTAGCCCCAATGACATGACACTCCAAACATGCATAGACACACTGCAGTGCAAAGGCATTTTTGGTGTTTTCCAAGATTCAGTTAACAAATTCAAAACAAGTCAGACATGATTGTGAACTGTGGGGAATATCCCAACTTTTGGTAGACAAACTATATTTCTTTCCAATAGAATACATTTTTTAAAAAAAGTTCCTTAACTGTTGACATCAACAGTCAAAGACAGACAAGAAGAAACCTCTAAAAAAGTGATAATATTCAGTTTTGTGGAGTAACTAGTTTTGTATAACTGTCATTACGTTACAAAATAAATTTAATTGTAATCCTTTACAATTACTGTGAAAAAAAACATGTAATTAAATTACAACTACTTAACACATTGCTGGTGATTACAAAGGGGTTATATCCATATATATGCAAATATTATGTAAGTGAAAATTGTGTATGTTTAATGGCATATTTTTGGACAATGTGGGTCAGCATAGCCATTAGGACAAATTTGAGTGCAACATTTATGCACTTATGTTTCTAGAACTTTCAGTTTTATTGCCCTGTTTAAAACATTTGCTTAAAAAAGTAAATAAATGTAATAAGTTACAATCATTTGCTGAAGTAATTAAAATAGTTATATAACCTATAACTCTTTAACAGGGTAACTGATCTATAACCTAACACATTTAAAAAAATGAACATCCCTTACACTGATTATCATTATTATATATGACATTTTAATTCCCTTTTCTCAAGTAATTTTTTGGACACAGACCACCATATTTTGATAAATTCAGCCAGAACCGAAGCAGAAAGGAGTATCATGAGACTGCTCATTTCTATAAACCAATTGTGGGGGTTAAAAAAAGTTAATTTCACAATATTTTTTACTGATCCTGACATAACCTGAATGATTTTAAGTATGACCAACATCATGACCATTACTTCAACCAAGAGATAAGAGAGCGCTATGTCTGTACACCAAGGTCGCCTTTTCACAGTGTATGAACTCACATAAACGGTGGTAACCTCTACGGAACAAAACTTGGACAACTTATCCTGTTCACTGGTGCTGATGACCTTTAGTTAACTTGAATGAATGGGATGTTTCCTTGGAGGTTGGCTCCAAAGAAGTTTTAATGGCACCACCTTCTGCACAAATACAGCTACTGCAGGGCAGACAAAAAACAACAAACACTCGAGCTGAACACGCTAAAATGAACACCTATATAATGGAAACCAAAGTAAAAGCAGATGTTAACTCAGGGAAGCTTTTAGCGGATAAACACTGTGTAATAAACAAACTGACTCAACTCCAAGGTCAGTCTGGTGAAGCTCAGTCTGTCCGAGTAGAAGAGGTCACCAAACTCCATGAACTAATAAGATCGATAATGGTGCAAGTTGTCTAAATGA
Source organism: Plectropomus leopardus (assembly GCF_026936395.1). Taxonomy (NCBI): domain Eukaryota; kingdom Metazoa; phylum Chordata; class Actinopteri; order Perciformes; family Serranidae; genus Plectropomus; species Plectropomus leopardus. Next base: position 16,155,792 of record NC_142188.1, on the reverse strand, counting down.
ATAGCAAAATCTGCACATGCTCATACAGTGGTGCCAATTAGTCGGTTCACAGAAAATTAATCTGCAGTAACATTTGTTGGCTTCTTAAAATGTAAGAATTTGCCTCTGTTCTGTGTCATTGTAAATTATACAATACATATACAATGTGAGTTTTGGACAGTTTTTTGTTTGGGAAAAACAAGCAACTTGAAAGTATCACCTTGGATTCTACTTTCTGATCATTTTTACACCAACATCCAGTTATACAAAGATTTACTGGGAAATCTCATGCTTTGTTATTCGGGATCAACGAATCCATCTTACTTCCATGTGTTTTTTCAAAGCAGCATTGGATTGGATCAACCTGATCCTGTGAAAAACTTTTCAAGATTACCAAATCCAGACAACCAGTGCTCTTAATTGGATTACATATCACAATGTAGGCAGTGTGCTAACAAAACTGAAATTAACACTAACCACCATATATGCAACCAACGAGAACGAAAAAAGAGATCTTAAAGATTCTAGTTTTTAATTATTTTTGTTTGATATTGGGGATTTTATGGGGACACCATCTGTTTTTTTACTTTACTGCACTGAAAGGCTTAATAGCTGAATGTCAACTTTATCGATTTAATCAAAGTAATGGTTAAACAAATCAAGAGCAAATAATAAATAAATGTGTATATATTTGACCATTTTTAAAATTTCATTACATTTTGTTCCTAAAATCAACCCTGAATCCAACCCTCTGTTGGGATTCGGATAATTCTGATAATTTCCTCTTTTTTTTGATCCACGGTATACCAATCCTAAAAAAAGTTTTGATCCGGATCAAAATCAAGACTTAATTACATGATTTTTTAAATTTTAGATTTTTTTTCTCTTTTAAATAACCCTTTTTCAGTATTTGATCCAATAATAATAATAACTTTACTGGTATAGCACCTTTCAAAACAAAGTTACAGAGTGCTTTACAGTAAAAACAATAAATTATATCAGATTGCATCTGAACAACTGGGCCCAAAACATTAATCATTCATCAATAAGGAATATTCCTAGAATATTTCCTAAAAGGGCCATGTGGCTGCAGGTTTTCACTCTAACCAAGCAGGAGAACATCAGGATTGGCTAATGAAATTAATTTAATTTAATCTCAATCTTCAAACTATTGATTAATGGAATTAGGTGAGCTCTAGATTGGTTGGAACAAAAAAATGCAGCCACATGACCCTTTATGGAACAGTCTACTAACCAAAAAAACCCCAAAACAAAACGTGTTGCAGCCCTAAAACAAAAGTCATGACAGGAAGTCTTTTCAAGCAAATAAAAGAAAACACCTGTGTGGGTGAACCATGGGTGTAAGACTGATTCATTATCGTTAAGTATACAGTACATCATGACTTTTCCCCAACAGCTTCCTAAAGAAACCAGAGTTATTGGCGGGTCCTCCTCTGAACAAAAACCATCTGCTACCTCTCAAAAAGCAGCACCACTTCACAATGAGGAGTATGTGGGAACATATCTACAGGCACAGCCAGAGTTGGAGAAAATGCGTCTCCTGTGAGTTTCTTCTTTTGGTCTGGAGCACAACAAAGTTCCCTGAAGTTCCTCATGGATTCCCCGTCCGGTTTACAGCAAACGTAGACCAGCCTGCGGATGGCAGATTGGTTTCGTAAAGCCCGGACCACTTTGGGGTGGAGGCCCGCTCGAGCAGGGTTTACCACAGCTGCCACCGCACCTCCACCTGCTGAGCTCAACTGAAACATAAGATCAGGAAGCACCACCTCTGCCTTTCCAGCCATAAACTCACAGTTCAGTACGTTGTTGAGAGCTGCGTTGTGCCTGGCATCTTCCACTGCCTGTTCTATGAGCTCTATGCCAATAATTCTGTCCACTCTGGGAGACATGGTAATGCCAATGGCACCCGTCCCACAGCACACATCGAGGAGAGTACCATCAACTTTTGTTCTGCCTCCACCTTCTTCAGGCTTTGGCATGCACAGCTGACTCACTGTGGTGTACAGCACCTCCGCAGCTGCCCGGTTCACCTGGAAAAAGGCATCGGCAGAGATGCGGAATTTGAAGCCCAGCACCTGCGAATGACAAAACAACACAGGAACATTAAAAAACACCATACTTTCTTATTTTTACTGCTGATAATTGGCTGGTTTAAGGAAACATTTTCTTCCAATAGCTTTCTCCCAGTGCATTTTACTAGCCTGCTGTGGTGATGCATTGTGACACATAAAGGCCTGTCTCAGTTAGAGGCCGGGTCTGGCTGCCATGAAGTTCATTTTTATATTCGTTCTTTGGATCTATAAAACCAGGTTGTTGGCTTCCTGCTGGAGTTAACATTAGTTAGCTGTTTAGATCGCACATACAAGAATAAATATTTAAACTTTTGTCAATATGGACATGTTGCTTCATCGTTAGCTTGGTAAGATTCTTTACAATTCAATCATTTAGTTAATTTTACTGAAACCGTGAGCACCAAAGAAGACAGTATTATCAGCATAGTAAACAAGAAAGACAAAAAAAGAAATTAGCAGTGAACTAAACTACGCGCAAAAAGTAGGTAAATTTGTGTTTGTGTTTTTATACTGTTGGAAAGGCTGTTTATTTCCCTTTTAAATGGTATTTCTAAGGAACATGCATTTGTGGGATAAGCAGCAGAGCTGAGTATGAGGGTTGGGACCATGAAAAATGTGCCAAATCTTCTCTGCCAGTGCCAAACAGCTTTTCTTGCTGTTGCTATTGACTCTTGTTTTGAGCTTCTGGTACCCCCAGGTGCTGAGCACCAGATTGTCAGCACCTGTGAGCATGGGCCCTGCTACAGTTGGTGTCTGCTCCAAGAATCGTGACCAACACAACCATGTTGGCTGACTTGCGACAAATGCTGGTTGAAAAATGGGATGCCATCCCACAACAGTGTGTGACCAGGCTGGTGACCAGCATGAGGACGAGGTGCCAGGCTGTTGTGGCTGTGTATGGTTCTTCCACATGCTAATGAGGCTCCTGAAGCTCAAAACAAGAGTCAAAAGCAACAGCAAGAAAAGCTTTTTGGCATTGGCAGAGAAGATTTGGTAAATTTTTCACCATTTAAAGGAAAATAAACAGTCTTTCCAATGGCATGAGATTTATTGCCAAGAAGCACTGTTACAAGAAATAATCTACCAAACACAAATTCCCTTACTTATTGTGCTATGATTATATTCATAATTATATATTAAAAAATATTTTACACAATTATTATAATTTCTATGCAGAAGCTATTTCTTGCTTAGTATTTATTTCTTTTACTTTCTGTTTTTTGTTCGTTTGTTTTGTTTTTGTTTGGATTTTTTTGGGCAAATGTTCAGATAATTTTCTTTTACTTTTCACAAATTTCTTGTTGACCTCTGGGCCATTTCTTCTTTTGTTACTTGTAACCTCCTTCCTATTTTTTTTGAATAAAATAAAGCCAATTTGCCCAGATCTCAAGGGGTTAAATAAATAATTTGATAGTATTTCCATCTTTGCTGAGCAAGTTTTGTGTGAAAGAAATTAAAAGCACCTGCCAAATATAAGTTCAGTGATTCAAGCAAATATTAGCTTGGGCTTTTAATTGAAGTTTTACAGTACTACCTCCTCGTATAAGTGTGGTTGACCATGCAGGAGCTGGTAGGGGGATATCTCATGAGTGCAGCGAGTCATCCAACTCTCCTGAAAGAACAGTGAGTCCAGCTGACAGACCGATCCAGGCCCCTGTGTGAAGTAATCTGCCAGCTCAGCCTTATGGGCTGCCACCTCTTCTGGAGTGAGCGTCTGTGGATGAAAGTACACTATAGCCATGGTGTGGCCCTCTGCGTTGGTCCTCACTGTGACCTCTCTCCAGTGACCCCCTTCATGGAACCGCAGGCAGGGCTCCAGGGAGGAGCGGCGGAGGAATTCCTGGTAACATCTGGCTACAAGTTTGTGCTTCTCTGGCAAATTGAGCAGGTGGTCTGCATTGATGCAGATAAGGTTTCTCTCCTTGCCTGTGCCCACACAAAATCCAACTGTCTTTGGGTTTCCATCCACTCCTCTGTTAACAGAGAACTCAGATTTGTTGCGGTAGCCTTCCCTAACTGGTGATGGCAGAATGGGCAGGACAGGGAAGGTGGGTTTACTTCTGACAGGTGTTGAGGAGTCACCTGAAAGATGCATGCAGAGCTCAGCCAGGATCCTCTCCTGATGCTTTTGCTTGAGCTCAAGTTGCTCATCATAACTCAGCCTCCACAGAGGAGTGACCGAATCAGCGAGCCTCTCCTCCCAGGACAGAGCCCAGGGAGGATCCTTGTGACTTTTTCTCCTCAGTTTCCTCTGGTTAGCTAGAACTGTGTCATTAGTTGAAAACAACACACAGCTTTGCCTCAGAGTTTGTAAAATCTTTCCAAATATGACTGACCTTCTGCGTGCAGCTGTCAAAGCCATTTTGACTTTAAAAGAAGCAGCTATTATGGCTGAGGGTGCTTAAGGTGTCCCGATGATGATTAGTGTAGCTTAATATATAAAATTAACATCGCTGACTGTAATTGTCCGAGTTTTAAACGTTTTTTTTTGCCGCAAGAAAACAAAAAAACGTGCTGCCGGTTCCTTTCAACGGTGAAAACGTATTATTTACGTGCCAGCTAGCTTCCTTACGTCATCCCCGTGCGTCCCGGGGCAAGTAAACATTTCCGCTGTGTCGCGATGGACTCAAACAAGGACGAAGCGGAGCGGTGCATTAAAATAGCCCTGACTGCGGTCAACAACAACCAACCGGACAAAGCCAGGAAGTTTCTGGAGAAAGCACAGCGCCTGTTTCCGACAGATCAGGCCAAAAGTACGTCGAATAAACGTCTGTTTAGGCGATGATTTAATGTGGAAATGGTGGGCCATGGCTGTGAAACCAAATCAGCTAACGTTAGCATTACCGTCTTAACGTTACACCAGCTGCTCCGAGCTGACACTGGTATTTGTAGTTTTCCAGCCCCTCACCCGCGATTTCTACAACATAGTTTGCTCCTTAATGTCTTAATTTGGTGCTTGCTCATACGCGGTTTACACCCTTGACGTCCTCGTTAGCAGCTAAAGTGCTAACCGTTCGCCCGTTGTGCTAGTGAATTGTCTGATTATGAGCATCCTTGAGTAACATGGCTCCACTTTCTTGACAGGCTTATTGGAGTCGTTAGCGCAGAATGGGAAGCCTCCGGATGAGAATGGCGGTCCTGTGAACGGAGATGGACCCACGATGAGGCACCGCAGCCACGGAGAGGAGCCCAACGCGTCCGCACAGGGGGCCACAGACTCGGGCAAATCATACACCGCAGAGCAGCTGGATGCTGTCAGAAAGTCAGTGCACATGTGGATCTGTCCTGTTGTTTTAGTAATAAGGTTACTGCGCAGTATTACAAACGACACAACACAAAATAAGAAGACACATGTTATACTCAATATCCGGATGTCACTCAGTAATGTGTCATTTTAGTTTACTTTAAAGCATATTAAGACTATTTTTCGGGGAATTGGTCTCTGAGAAAATATAATCATTGTTAATACCGTTACTAAGCAGCTTCAAGCACTGATATTTTATGTCACGAAACTGAGTCAGCCAAATGAATACATTTTGGTTCATCCTTTAGTAAGAAAGATAATCTCACTTGGTTAATATGGGAAAAAATGAACAGAAATGGGCGGGTTTCAGCTAAAAAGATCATCAGCCTGATGTTAGGTCTGTAGGTGATAACATGTCCATCTCTGAAAATTTTGAAAGTGGTAAACAAATGTTCAAAGTGAAGTCAGATTACACAAAATATATTCACATTACTCTTTTCTTTTTGCTGGTTGACCAATCACTGAAAGACTGCAGTTTTCTTGTGTCTATAGAGAGCAACCAGCATCCAAGTCCTGTAAAAATATACAGATTGGATAACATTATCTCAGGATTATCATGATTTGCTCATGCAAAAAATTGTTCACATAATGAAGTATATGATGTCACATTAATATCCAAAGGGATGTATATGTATGTTTGATTTTCATTTTACCCGTCGCAATCTGCTTACTATCTCTGGTGGGTGTTTCTTTAATCGCAGGATTAAGAGCTGTAAAGATTATTACCAAATTCTGGGGGTTGAAAAGACTGCATCTGAGGAGGACCTGAAAAAGGCATACAGAAAGCTGGCTTTGAAATTTCACCCAGATAAAAATCACGCACCTGGAGCCACAGAGGCATTTAAAGGTAAATTAAAAGTCATCTCCAGTGCTGTTACATCAAGTAAATGTTAATGTAAGCTGACCAAGTGTAAATTTGTGTGGGCTTTTTTGTGTGTCTTTCAGCTATTGGTAATGCCTATGCTGTGCTAAGCAACGCTGAGAAACGAAGGCAGTATGACCAGTATGGAGAGGAGAGATCACACCCAAGCAGACACAGACAACATCGTGATTTTGAAGCAGACATCTCACCCGAGGATCTCTTCAATATGTTCTTTGGTGGAGGTTTCCCATCAAGTAAGTAGAAGCCAGATAAATATAGGATCAGTCAGTATGTTGGGCTCTAAACAAACTACACTAAGGTCACACGACTTAATGCCGTCACCACAACGAGGCTTTAAAGCCTTATTCGGCGCAGCTCGGTGTGATGATGTTCTGTTGTCTCATTTAGATATTTGTTAGCATCTGCCTTTTTAAGAGACATAAATGCTTTAAAATTCACATGAGTATTTGCTGATGTACTTTATTGCGTAGATCTAAATGTAAAGTCTCTCAGGCTTGTGTTAACCACAGACCTTATTTAAAGCATTTAACTAAAAATCCATTGACTTCAAGAAGAGGGAACCAAAGTTGTGAAAATGTGAAGTCATTTCCTGGTTATAGAACTCATTCCTGCAGCACTCTATGTGAGAGAAAGCCAGGCTTCTAAACTGTGTTCAGTATAACCTGGGTGGTACCTAAAAGGACTGTGCTGTAGGTTTAACATCTTGTATGCTGTCAACTCTACACAGCCCTTATCAGCCATCATTCTCCGGTCAGAGTCAGTGAGATAAAGCTGTCTGACTGGCTGTTCAGCCTTGTGAATCCCCTCCTTTTTTTTTTTTTTAAGTCCGCCTGTGCTTTTAAACAAAAAAAAGAACGAAAGAAAGCAGATTCCAATACAAAGCAAGGCTGAACTCTATACTGTCATGATCTTAACATTAATATCTTACTGTCTGAACATATAACGTGACTTTTTTTATTAGATCCACAGCTGCGTGAATGTGGTTGGCTCGTTGTTTTCTTTGCCTCTCATTGGGGTTAAAATTTTAGACTGCTAGTAGTTGTTTCCTTTCATCTTCTCTATAATTACTACCTCCATTGCAGTGCTGAGTGACATACTCTTTGGAGTGAACAGGCATTACATTAGCCTAACCAAATAACATTTTGCTTGCTTGACCAACCTTGTTAAAAATGGAACTGTGTAAACACGTTTCCCAAACACTTCCTTCTCTCTGGTTGAACATGCGATAATCAGTTAAATCTGCAGCTGTAATTGTTCTGACTAAAAACCTTCACGCTCTTGATTTCACACGGTTTAGTGTCACAGCACATTATCTTAATTTAATCTTTATTTTCATCCATTTTTTTCAGGTAACGTGCACGTTTACAGAAATGGAAGAATGCATTTTGCACATCATAATAGGCAAGAAAGACGAGAACAGCAGAGAGATGTAAGTCTTGTCTGTAATACTGAAATTACACTTGAATGTCATAACAGCTAATGTACTGTATGCTCTGTAATGAAACACTAATCAGACCTTTTTTTTCGTTCTCTCTTTACAGGGAGGCCTGGCTCTGTTCGTGCAGCTGATGCCCATTTTAATCCTCATCATTGTTTCTGCTCTTAGCCAGATGATGGTCACCCAGCCTCCCTACAGCCTTAGCTACCGCCCGTAAGTGCCTCACCACCCCGAGAGCTTTCTGAGGTTGTGTGAAAACGTCTCGTCTGTCTCAGTTATTGTGTCTTCTCTGTGCATCAGGTCGGCTGGGCATATTCACAAGAGGCACACATCAAATCTGAAGGTTCTTTTCTATGTGGGAGACCGTTTCAATGAAGAATATACTGGGAATAACCTGAAGAATGTGGAGAGAAGCGTAGAAGAAGACTACATCTCCAACCTCCGAAACAACTGTTGGAAGGAGAAGCAGCAGAGTAAGTTTTAACACCCAATGATTATTTTGATTAACGATAAATCTGCAAGTCATTTCCTCAGTTAATCACTTTATTGTGGATGTTCCTAGTTCATTGGTGACATAGAATAACCCTTATTAAGCTCATTACAACAGTTTATAAAGGAATATTTAACATTTGATGTCATATTTAAATAGTAAATGATTGAGATTTAACGCACTGACATACTCTTCCTCTTGTACTTTCAGAGGAAGGCTTACTGTATCGTGCTCGTTACTTTGGGGATTCAGAGTTGTACCAAAGGGCACAGAGGATGGGGACTCCCAGCTGTTCCAGACTATCTGAGATTCAGGTTATATTGGATGGTTAGAAACCACTTGAGCACACATGGGTAAGTTGCCACAACCAACACATTACAGCTTCATTGCTACTATGTGCAGCTGTGTACTGGTTTCATGGTATATTGTGGTATGGAAATTGATGGTTATCATGACATGTACATTTGTTTATCTACAGTATTGGAAAAATATGCAACCACAAGGAGTATCTCACCTTTATTTTATTTTTAAAAATGACTTTTTAAATGCAATTCATTTTTAAATAATGGATTCAAGTTTCAGTTATAATATTGCATCTGTTCAACCAAAAAAAACTTTTTTCCCCATTCCTTTAAAGTTTGCTGTAACTGATAATAATCGTGTAATAACGTATACCATGAAACCGTGATATTTTCTGAGGCTGTTATGATACCCAGAAAATCTCATACGGTCACAACCTTACTGTATACAGTACATGGACTGCAACGTGTTCAGCGTATTTTATCCCATCTTTTACGAGTTACACTCTATTACAGTTGACAGTTTTCCAAATCATACTTAATGTTTTTGTATTGATTCCAAACTTTCCAGGCTGCTTTCACCATTTATTTAATTAAACTACTTGACAATATGGATTCTAATATGTAATCATTACAGTGAGAATTTAATCAGCTGTATTTTAGTCTGTTACTTTATTGACACAAGGTAATGTGGTTGCAAGCAGGGACTGCCACTTGATGTCAGTCGTGTTGTCTCAGATGTCGGCATTCCCTCTGAGCACTTTGCTGCAGCCACGAGACAAGTGTTTTTAAAACAGGCCATGATCACAGCTGCAACTAGCATGTGATGACAGAACTTTGACCAATTTAAAAAGCCATCAATACCAGCGACCGATGGGTCACTGTGATTGATTAGCTGTCACGAGCAAGGGTCATGTCAGTTTGTTTTAATACGGGAATGAACAAAAACCAAAGGCTGTCTGCAAGGCAGGAAAAAAACATTGTATGAATTGAAAAATGGTGCACAGTTACGTGAAGTTTAAAACCGTAAGTGCTAGATGTTCTTTTCAGTCTGTGCACATACAGAGTTCATCACATGAAAAGTGATGCATAACTATCATTGATTCTTTTGTTTTTGCAGGTTCGTCGGTACTTGAATCTAATTAGAAGAAATCGGTCGGAGCCCACACAAATTGGAGCATATTTCTGCAGCAAACCAAGAGAATCAAAAATTGCCTTACGTGCAGTGGGCAGCAGACCTCATCAGGGAACCTCTCTGCAACTCGGTGTAGATTGACTTCCTGTAGAACTGTGAGAAGCTTTGAGTTGACTGCTGACATTTTTCTTACTCTAGTGTCTTCAGGATGGTGAGAGTCCGCTGGGCGTCACGGTGGAAAGTAAGAGCATAGTTGTCTATTTGAACGGTAAACAAAGCTGCTAAGATTAGCTTTTCTGTCCCAGTCTTTTTTGTTTTCCTTAAACATTTTGAGAAACCTCATGGCCTTCTCATAGACAGACGTCTGAGCCACTCACAAGGAAAAGTGTGTAATTTTTATAGTTCTTAACCAATGTAAATATTCATTTTACTTTTAACAGTGCAGGGTTTATTGGAGTTAATATCATTTACTATAATGTTATTTTGTGGATTTGCTTGTAGCCTGTTGGATCATAAGTATTGAAAATCGTTGCACAAATAAAAGTAAACCATATTTATTAAATTAACATGCTAAAATTGTATAAAAGGTTCTTTGAATTAAATTTGTCCAATGGTTAACTGGTCTTTACTTCCTCTTTTAAGCAACACTTAAGAGTCTACAGCCAAGCTAGCGGATAAGTGAGGCTGAAACTGATCCCTGACAGCTTGCCAACATGCTCGCAGTGATGCTGCTAACATGCTAATGCTAAGCAGGTAAAGTTCTTACCATGTTCGCTGTTAAAGTCCGGCATGTTGGCATGCTAACATTTGCCAATAAGCACGAAACACAGAGTACAGCTGAGTGTCCTTCCTTCCCACAAATGCTGTCTGCAGCAGTTTTGTGACTGTCCAGCCAAATGTGTTATAGTTTGAAAAGGGAAAATGAACTTATTAAACAGGTATTCACAAAGTAGTCCTTATGCCTAAAAACATGATCATCTTTGAAAAATGAAAGGAAAATCTTTGTCAGTATGAGGAAAACTCTTACTAGATTCAACTTTTTTTCCATTTATAGATGTCTGTTCTAAAATCATGACGAAAGAAACTTTTTAAGCAGCTCTCAAGTATTTTGTTCTAATTTTCACTTCATCAGGTTCGACCTACATTAAGATTACTTGACATCATCGTCTTCATCAGTGGTCATAGTAACATTATCTATTATTTTGTCATCAGCATCACCTTGTTCCTCAATGAGATTTTTTAGCCTGAAAGAATCTAAAATCCTGGGAGCCCAAAGCAGAGCACAAAAATTATATTTAATGTAGTTTGCTTGGGATTTTGTTTGGATGTGTCGTTCCTGCAATTTTTACACCCTATTTTCTCGACAACAGAACAAGACTGAACGAGGAAATCACAAGATAGAACAAATATCCAATGATTTAATATTGGTCATAACTCAACTGACCTTAATTGTCGTTACTGTGGTTCGTCTTTGTAGAGCAGATTAGATTTACAGAAGAAAAAAAATCAATCAAATTTTGACCTGATGATGGCACAAAATAAAAAGTCAAGGGGTTGTCAGTCGTTACAGTTCATCCTGCGGGGGACATGAACCAGATTTAATGGCAATCCAGACGAAGATTTTTGACATTTCAATCAAAACCACAAATTTTGACATGACGATGGCACTAGATGACAATCATCAGAGGAATTATATTGATAAAAATGATTTTATACACAGCAATTTTTTAAAAACAGCAATATATAGTGCTTCACAAGGCACTATAAAAAATAATACCAAACTCTCTTAAAAGAAACCAGATTTTTAAAAAAAAATACAATTCAGTTTATAAAAACCAAAGAAATTAAAGGACTGTTCAAAGGAAATTAACACTAAAATAAAAATTAGTAAAGCTCTCTGATAAATGTTTTAAGAAAGGACCTAAAAGAAATCACAGATTTAGCCGGCCTGATTCTCTCAGGCAGATCGTTCCTGAGCCTCGGAGCCCTGACTGCAAACTCTGTCCCCTTTAGTTTTCAGCCAGGCCTCTGGACCAGACAAAAGACCTCTGCTCAAAGATCTCAAAGTACGCTGCGGTGTATACAGTACTAAGAGGTCAGAGATACAGCTGGGAGAAAGGCCATGAAGAGCCTTAAAATCAATGAGTCAAATCTTTAAGTCTCCTCTAAAACATACTGGGAGCCAGCGTAAAGAGGCTTTAACAGGGATGACGTGATCACGTCGTCTTCTGGTCAAAAGCCTGGCAGCTGAATTCTGTAGTCTGGAGTAGATTAATAGTTTTTGTTTTTTTAATTCAAGCCAGGAAAGAGGCTGTTGCAGGAATCCAGGTGATGAGATGAAGGTGTGTAAAATTGTCTCTGTCTTTAAAAGTTAAAATGGATTTTTATAGTGTGAAGTATTCTTCCTCTGGGAAATCTTTACAGTCAGTCCATATAATTATAGTAACGGGGTTCCCGTGGTTATGGAAAACCTGAAAAAGTCATGGAATTTCAATCACATCTCCAGTCCTGTAAAAGTCATGGAATTGGTAAAAAATCATTTGAAGTTTCAAAAAAATTATTCAGTTTTGTAGTGCATAATGAAATTGTAAAAATGTAATCTTTCACACATAATCTTCAACATAATGCAAATTTATTGTCTTCAGCTTTTGACTTAACAACGCTCTGTGTCGATGTGACAGCATTTTCATGTATGTTTTTTTTTTTTTTTTCCCCTGTGATCTGTCTCTCCCTTCATGTGTGCCAGCCAGTGGAAATTATGTGTGAAATGTATTGTGGGTCCTTGAAAAGTCATGAAACATTTTTGAAATTTCCGCCATGAAAATGTAGGGGAACCTTGTAGTTAAGATATTTCAGGCTTGACCAAAGTGGTGGACCAACAGATCAATTGTACTTTCCCCTGCAGCCACATACACACACACACACACACACTCACTTAACACTTGTGCTTTCATGACAAGTCACTGATTGCTTATGAGTGGAAAGAAAACTCACAACAAATTAATAAAAAATAATTTATTTGTTCATGGACTTCAAGTTGTTGAAAAGTACAAAAGACACAAGCTTCCGGTAATATTTGACTGTCAAATTCACACAGTGAGCCATTCCCGTATGGGTGTGACTTTACATTCATAGGAAGGAAACAGACCCATGTTCAAACAGGAGTCTTGAGTCACCTGCAATCAGGTGAGCAGCTGCCATGAGACGTAAGCAGGTACCAGGGAAACCCGAAACACACATAAATACACCAACACCAGATCCGTGCTGTTCTAGGACCATCCTGTTAGTGCCATTTGAAGTGTGTTAGGGTAACATGATTCTGCTTTAAATAAGACAATGCCTAACCCACCAGCTGTCTCTCACAATACATATGAATTCAGTTCAGCTAATCAGGCACAGGGGCGCTTGGTCAGCAGCACTCCTCGATCAGCAGCTCCCCTGAGCAATACAGTTTCCTCTTTATCGCCCTGAAGCTCGTACTCAGCCTCAGGGTGTTATGGTGTTTTGCAGACGCTTGTGGTGACTTGCTGCCACTGAAGAGTTTCTGCACCTTTGGCCACAGCCCACCAGACTCCAGCCTCAGCACCAGGGTCACATGGAAAGTGGGGACCAGGGTGGCGTCCACTGCTATTTGGTCCACAGTACATAGGTTGCTCTGGTCCCCTCGGTCCACACACAGGTCGATGAGTGCTCCTCTGAGACCGCAGGGCTCGCTGACGGAGAGGTGCAGCATCTCTTGGCTGATATTGTGCAGTAGGCAGTCTGGTAGGATGAGTTTGGAGCAGCCCAGGATTTCTGATGCATCGTTGAGACTTTGTGTTATTGTTGCTGCGACCTCTGCGGCCAGGGTCTCCTCCAGCAGGAAGAAACTGCTGTCTGATTCTGACAGGGACATGTCTGTCACAGATCCTGAAACAAAAGAATACAGGTTAAAGTCTCGCTTAAAAAAATGAGGTCATCAATAAAAGCCTTTGCCTCCTTTAACCCTTTTGTTCCAGTAAACTTTATTGGCACTTTATTAGCACAATTACAATTAAAGCACAGTGAATGAAATAAACAACAGATCACACCAATAACAATATTAGTAAAATAATGTAAAAAGGGAATTAAACTAGTAAAAGAATAGTGTAATACATAAATGTTTAACTTGTACATATATAGACATAAATGTCATACGACTCATATACGTTTACCCATAAATACATGTTTAAATGTGTGTTTATGAGAGATTGTTCTATGACTGAAAATTGGTTAGACCAACCTAACCTCTGTGTGTGTGTGTGTGTTATAGATCTGCTATATATACACAAACACACAACATTTGACAACTATATATTGATACAAATTCATAGAATCACTTGTTAAAAAAAATCAACAAAATAAAAAAAACACAATCCATGTAGTAGAGCAAACAGTGTAAATAAAAAGGCTGAGTGTGAGCTGTGAGGAGATGCACTTCAGCTTTTGTGTGTTGCTTTGTTGGTTGTCTCTTAGGCCAGTGACATTACTCTATATTTTAACAAGTGCAATCAAACTAAAATTAAACACAAACGAGACAAGGAGCAAAACAAAACGGAGCCTCCTCAGACAAAAGCCTGCAGCACTCACCAGTTTCGCTGCTGCTGCACTGATGATCTGTTGTGACCCTCTGATTGAGCCCCTTCAGCTCAGCCAGCCTCTGCAGCAGACTGCCCCAGGACAGCCGCTGTGAACCCCTGCCCTCCGCTGGAGACGGAGGAAAGCTGCCGTCCAAGGAGTGATTGCTAGAAAAAGACATATTTACGAAGAAACAAATAGTAAAAAAAAAAACAACGTCCTATTGTTAAAAAAAAGTGCAATGGTATTCTCCAACGTCAGGTCCTCCTTGTCTGTGCTAGACCAGCTGGAAAACACACTCTGCAACAATGGAACAAAGCGTTAAATACCCACGCCAGGAGGCCCCGCCCCCTAGATTTCTCAACCAATGACGCTTCAGCTCACGTCTCCAGTGCTCTACCCTGCCTGGTAACATTTTTGGTCCCTTTGATGAGGCAAAAGGCCTGGCCCCCAGCACCCTGCAGGTTCCCGACCCCCAACCCAACTTATTTTCACAACTTTGTATTTTTCTTAAAAAATTGGCAGTCAAATGTGAAATTAAACATCCAAACCGACACACCAATCAACGCCTGTCTCCACAATGCCACGAGACAATAAGGAGACACACCCCCTTAGTTTTTGGAGAAAAGAGATATGATGAAAGAGCTGTGGGGAGATTCATTCCCGTCGATGGCAACTCATGCTGACACGTATCGCACGTATGCCTCGTGTTTTACGTTGATGATCGGAAACGTGAGTGCTGACTCTGGATTTTGGGATTTTTTAAACCAATGCAACACTAAGTTTGTGCGTGACCACAAAGACCCTCTCTAAGAAAACTCGTATCTGAGTTGCAGATACAGCGAATTTACCGATATTATGGACAATTTTGATCAAAATACAGGTTATTATACAAAGAAGAGGCTAAAAGTTACCTTTATCCACTTTATAGATTAGAACAAACGGTTAAAATCTAGACTTTATTCCCAGAGGTTATTCTAGGCCAACCTGGACTATTGTTTCATTTATGATCAATACTTTTGTTTTAATTGTGTTTCGAGTTATTTTATGTGGGCTAACTGTTTTTCATGCTTTCCAATCAATCTTTTTAAGGAACTTTGCAGGAATGCTGTGTCTTAACTTTAGGATCAACTTCTCAATATAGTCCACACCCACATACAGACCCTCCCCCACCCCTCAAAACACCCCCACTCATGCTTAGGATCAAAGTTAACATTATCATCATCAAATGGTCCAGAGGTTTACATTAACCATGCGTTTTAGTTTTTGCATATGTGGGATATTTTAAGTTATAATTCAATTAATAACAATTTCTTGGGGTCTACTTAACTTAGTTTCTGTCCTTGTGTTTGAAATTTGATAGTCCTGGGAGTGGGCTAGTGTATGCAATTTAAAGGACTGCAGGACAAACACAGGCAATACACTAAAACTGTCACTAAGCAGAATTTATTTGACCATTTCTGCAAGGAGAGCAATAACCAATACAGTTAGAAGTGACCTCTCAGCTGAAACAGACATGGAAACCCAACTATTTAAAATTGAGCTGTATATTAAACACAGCCTATCACCATGTATGGTAGCCTAAAGTGTCATGAATTAAAATGCCTTTGTATGGTGTATACATTACGAAACTATTAAAAATAGAATTGGTGACAGATACATATACCTAGTTATAGCCAACATAATGGATTCGTTTGACAAGGATTCATGGGCAACAGTGGGACAGTCGTCAATGTTGTGTACTGCAAATTAAATGATATTTTCAGACATATTTAAATTATTAAAATTAAATTATTTGAGAAAAAAAAAAAACTGCACAGGGTAGAAAGGCAGGACTGTGGCAGTCCCGTTGGGTCTGTCCTAACTGGTGTAATACACTGCATATGCAGATGATGGCGCCACTGCATCAGCTGGAAGCTACAGACAATGAAGACGCTTGAACCAGTGTTGTGAGTGTGCATGCGTGTCTGCATGGAAAGTGTTTATGCCTGAGTGCACCTATTGTTTTGAGTGACTGTGCCTGCGAAAACACAATCTTTGACATGCATTCCCCCCTTTGTACTTTCATGGTCACAACTGTGTTTTTTCTGCTGTTTTTTAACTTTGTCCCTGCATATGAAATGTATCATTTAACTAAGCTTAAACATCATTTGCAACATGTCATTGTGAAAAAAATTAAAACGGGTAAGACGAAATGAAGCGTGACAGGTGGTGTGTTTTACAGTTCAAACAGGCTTTAGAGAGCTGTTAGGCTAGCCAGCCTCGGGCTATGTAATTCATGTATTATAAATCTACTACCAAATGGATTCTTGAGAATGGATCTGCTTTATCTGGGGTGCATCAGAGTGAATCACAATGAAGAACCGCTGCTTCCTATATTTTTTGTCTCCAAAGATCTATTTGTTTCAGTAATTGGTGTGGAAAGAACAAGAGCATTTATGAGGCACTTAAATGGAGAATGCCATATATTTACACCTGAAGTAGCTCAGATACAACCTTCCTCTCCAGACTCTTTTAAATCTACTCATGTTGTTAATTAATTCAGGAGGGGGTAGAAGGGTCCCTGGATTGTGTATGCCAGGCTGTAGCTATAGCAACAACATGCTGTTGTGAGCAGGGTCCATCTGAAATGTTTTGTTGACGCTATTGTGTAATAATCTTGGGTGCCTTGTGTTTTTATCACTGCTTAAGACATGAAAAGTGAGGTGGTGTCAGCCACTCTGACAAGATGATAGCAAAAAAAAAAAAGAAATAAAGATTCCATCTCAGTGTAGATATCCCATCATCCTGTGTCATCAGAGCCCTGTGTTTATATGGAAACCCTTAAGCTCTGAATGCAGGACTCTCTGTTTGGCTTCATACGACTGCGTCACCTGAAGTTGGAGCTGGGACAGCGTTCCATTTAGGTTTTGATTTATTGCTGGAGGAAGCAGAAACAGACCTGCACTCTCAAGGGGGGCAGGAGAAACTGATGTTTGGCAAGTTCTGCTGAGACACAGTCTTCTTTATCAAAGCATTAACACTTTACACACCAACCTCAAATAGCTGGTATATTGAATATTACCTTAGTTAGACTCTTGATCTTTGGCTGACCTTGAATTAGAAATAAAGTCTGAGGGTTTCTTTGAGTTCTGGCACATTTGGCAAAAATGGACAATCACAAAAAAGAACTACTCCATTAAGAATTGACTTTTGTTTTATGAGCTATGCTTAGCTGAAATAACCCCTTTGACATAAATGTGCTTTTTAAAATAATGTTCCCAAGAAAACCTATCTCACATTGCAAAAAAGAGCCAGAGAGAGTGGATTGCTTGAGTATATTCTGAAAAACTCAGAGCATAGCCGTATGACTGCATCAAGTTATTGTTAAAGTGTAGCTTCTTTCAGACAACATTTAAGACCATATCGCATTAGTTTAATTTAATTCAATGAGTCAGGAGTGCAGTATAGTATATAAAAACAATATGGTTCATGCAACACAGGCAATCAGTTACCAAATGCATGTATAATGCATTAAATCAATATATATTTGCACTTTCTTTTGGGTGTTTTGGTGCCTTGTTATCCACTGTTTGTCATGTTTTGATGTACTTAACTGTACTTGTACTTTATACAGTATCAAAATCTGCTTTTGTTGCCAGTAGGAGGATATGAGCGCTGAATGCAAATGTAAATGGTATTATTGATTCCCTTCAACGACTACGGACTTGACATAAAACACCCAAAGGAACTGGATTATTTGTAGTTTCCAGTTTGTATTGTGGTGCCTGTGAATGAGGCTTATTATTGATATTGATTGAATGTCATTACGCACAGAGGCTGCATTGCTGAGTGATGCGTGCAGCAGTGAGAAAGTCAATGCATACATGATGAACCACATGACATCAGACATAGAAAAGGATCCTGATCATTATTTATAAGTACTCTTACCGTGACTTGTCCCTGAGTGAAGCTATCTCTCATTTTAGAACTGTGTGCATTATTTAGCAACGCTGCCAATGTTTTTGCTTTTTGTGTTTGGTTTTGAATTAAACAAGACTTGTAGGGCTGTTGTGTCTGCTCTTTAAATCTTAAAGTATTCTGAGGAGTATTCCTTTAAGGTGGATAAAGGAAAAGCCTGCCTTATTTTGATAAGTCTCGCTAGTTCTAGTGAGTGATCTGTTCCATGAAGGTGGCTTATGTCCCCGCTCAGTAACCATGGTGACTTGTCCTGCTGAACTAGTCTGCTCCATGGCAGGCTATCCGTCAAGCTTTTTTTTTTCCCCGAAATATATGACAAAAAACAAAACAAAAACAACATGATACATCTGAAACTTTCTATTCTCTTTCTGTCTTTCTATTTTCTAAAAAAAATAGAGAGAACAAAAAAAGTCACACAGATGTGAGCTTAGTATAGTCTTTTTGGGCCCCATAACATCTTGTGACAGACCCTGCTTTTGTTATTCCACGTTTGGCCACAATGTAAAAGTGGCCAAAAAGCCAAAGCCCAGTGCTGATCCTGAGGTTTGGTAGACACAACAGTGCTTTGAGCTAAATACTAACATCATCATGCTTACAGTGCTAACACAGGGATGTTTAAATTGTAATGCAAACCATGTTCAACACAGTTTAGCATATTAGCATGCTAACATTTGCTAATTAGCATTAAACACAAAGTACACCTGAGGCTGATGGGAATGTCAATGGTGGTGCTAGATGAAAGCTCAGGGGATCACTGAAGTTATTACATTTATTCTGATATTGACATCCCAAGAAGCAAATTGCAGATGTTGCAAAAAAAGCAAAAGAAAAGTCATAATAACTTCATTTACCTAGCACCTTTAAAAACAGAGTCTAAAAATGCTTTGACAAACAAAGCAAAGCAGAAATGGGAGACATGGACAGCCAAACGTAATACTGAACACAAGCCAGAAGAAACTAGTTGGGACAAAATTAAAACCAGGAAACAAATAATGCAAGATGCAAGACTCATAATGTCAATATAAAATAATACAAAGAAACAGACCAAAAACAATAACAGAAACAAAGAGGCAATCAAACCAGAAGCAAAGGGAATTAAAATAGATAAAACATATATAAGGCAAAATAAAATCAATAAAAGTAGACATAAAAAGTAAAAGAAATAAAAAGACAACTTCACATTAAAGCATGTCTATAAAAATTGGTTTTAAGAGGTGATTTAAAAGAAGTTACTGATTCTGCCAGCCCTATCTCCTCAGGCAGGTCGTTCCAAAGCCGAGGGGCCCTGATGGCAAAGTAATCTCTGGCATCAAATCTCAAAAATCTAAGGGCAACGTGACCCAAGTTGAATGTCTTGTGACTTGCACAAAAGCTATCAGGGCTGCTAAACATGAAACACAAAGCACAGGCTAGTTCAACAACTTTCTAACGTCACTCAGATGACTCCATGAGTGGCCTGTGGCTACCAAGCATTATCTCATGTCTTGGCATATAAGGTCTGGATGACAGATGACATTAGCCACTGTCTTTTGTCAGTGAGCATCATCTGATCTTTACATTTCTTGCCATCATGTTTGGATTCCCTCCCTTTGCTTCACAAAGCATCAGACCCGAGGGAACCACACTCACATGACTGACAGGCGTATTTTCCCCGGCTTTTATAAGGGGATTACCTGAAACCCCCTATGGCTGTTTGACTCTAGGATTACTCAGCCGTTTTCTCTTTAACTTGCTCCAGTAAATGAGAAGCACATTGTTGGGCTGCCATGTTCTGCCCTCCTCTCCCTCTGGATCCCTGCTCTGTGACTGTCACATCACATCTGTCTGCGGGTTCATGTCCGGGCCTGAGCCTGAGTCCCAGTGCAGCTTGCATGAGGTTTTCACCTAATATGTGCCTTAAAGGATGTGTAATGTTAATCACAATGCCGTTTTGCTTCATCACTGCTTTTAGTTTGATTAATGCCAGTGAGAATGAAGCAGCTGCAGAGCATTACGTTAAAACAGATAAGACCATTTCAAACAAAATGCATTATGCAGATTTGTTGTTTGCACTCATAAATATTTTTTACCAACCTGAGTGTAAAGCTGTGTTCTCAAAAATGAGCATCACACTGCAGTATGTTTCATACATGCATGGATTAAAACATGAGACACTGATTTAATCACATAACTTCAGCACTGTGTTCATTTTAAACAACTTCCCCTCTCATTTATCTTTGCTCGTAAACTTGATTGCGTTCAGCTGAGAGATTAGATGACGCCCTGTCTCGTGCCTGCCTTTATTAAGAGGGCCTCAAAGACTACTCTCTTCAGGATGAAGTAAAGATGGCATCAGTTAATCCAGCATTTCAATTACAAGCTGTCATTCAGTTTGTTTCTCTGGGGACCAGCTGAAGCTGCAGCAGAGAGAGATACAGCAGGCAGGGCAGATACAGTCAGATACTGTAGCGTGGCGCGATGCAAATGCTCTGCTTCCCGGTAATGTATCAGAAAACGCTGCCATTATCTGTGGGCCATCTGAACACAGCGGAGCTCGACAACAAAATAATCCACTAACCTCCTCTCTGTGTTGTCTCTTCATCAATCCAGGTAACAATTCCAAGGTAGAGCGGCAGCACAGACTTTTCCAGCTTTATTTTTAGCCAGGCATGTTTCACTGTTATAGTGGCAGTAAGCACAGACATTCATTTCATACAGGGGGGTGGAAATACTGTAATAAAAGACTAGAAATCTAGTGTAATGCAGTTAACAATCAGTTTATTCCAGACCACATGGCTCTCATTTCTGAGTCAGTTTTTGTTAGGATTTTGTCATAGAGGTGTTGATTCAGCTCAGTGAAACAGTACCAGGCCTCTTTCACACCATGTGATAGCAGGAATAGCACATCTAATTAAAATAATTAATTATGGCTGCATTGCATTTAGGTGTTCCAGTTCCAGGGCCCTGTTATTATGTACAGTGGCTCACTGTCACGCCTTACTGGGACACTTAAATGGAACAGAGCCATTGTTAATGTTATTAGCTGCACCTGTGCTTTTCCTGTGATGACACCTTTAAAAATGTCTGCTGGGGGAAAAGGCCTGTTTCAGAGGGCATTTATAAGGATAGGAACAAGGATTTTTGAGTGGTTTGGCGTCATCAAATGTGTCAGAGTCTGCTAATATTACACATCTTACATGATGCTCTCTAAATGTTGCTTGTCCATGATACCACATAATATTTTTTTTTTTTCAAAATAGTGTATTGTGTTTGGTAAATGATGTTACTCACAGTGAAGCAGCACTTTAAAGAAAATGAGACTTTGTACTTTGTTTATGCAGTTAAACATCAATCAAAGGATTTGTAAATCAGATGTGCAGCTTTGATAGAAATCAGTAATTTAACCTGTCACCAGATTGACTGACTGATGAATAAAATTGTCAGAATTCTTTACAGCCCACAGTTAACATTATGCAACTTTTAGTTGATTGTTGAGTCTCATTCCTAAGTTGTCAAATACTGACGTTTTGGATTGGTGCTTTGGTCCCACCATAAGCCAAACATGTCGGTCTTTGATGAACTGGAAACAAGTCTCAACAATCAACTAAAAGTTGCATAATGTTGCTGTAAAGGATTTATCAGTTTTAAATGAAGAAGAAAAACAATCCTCTCAGACCTTCGTGTCCCCAAAGGGGCATTTTGTGGTATGGCACCAAACTAATAACAAGACAACTATAAAAGTCCATGGTCATCATCTGTCAATTAATAAGACATATCTCTAATTTCTTGATATTTATATACCAGATTATTCATAGACTAACATTTCAGGGGGGGAAGCAGCTGACATGTCCCCATCAATATTCAATCCATCAGTTAAAATATGTGTAAATTGTATTGTATTGTTGTGTTCTTGTATTATGTAGGTCTAAATGTTATATTTAGATCACTAAGTTCCATATATCCATAAGCAAACATTTCAGGGAGGAGCAGAGGACACATCCCCTCAATATTCAATCAATCAATCAAATTATACTATATTATGATATATTATATAGGTCCATATCCTATATTTAATATTTAATAAATGTTCAGTTGTCACCTCTAACAAAAACATGAAAGTTGCAGGGGGGGGTTATTTTGACAAAATTGAAGACATTCAGCCTAACACAATAAAATGAGTCAGAAAATACTCACAGTTGTGCATAAAAATTAAAAACGAAGGAAATAAATGTGACGCTCAGCTTCAATGAATTAGTTGAGAAAATGTAAAAAAAAAAAAAAAAATGTTAGTTTCAGCCCCTAATTTAGACTGCCCCACATACCAAACACACTGTCCCACCTGAGCATGTCATGGGTAGGGGTGCAGGGCGTCACGTGACATCAGAAGGTGCAGCTTGTAAACAGCAACATAAACGACAAAATGCAGATTAGTCTGTGACGTAGAGGCTACCGTATTTATATAAACATACCAAATGTTGTCATAGAGCACCAGGATTTACCCTAAATACTATCATCAAACCCCTCTCACACCCTCCCTCCCTCCCCTCTGTCTTTCTCTCCCTCTCTCTCTCCAGCAGCAGAAGGAGCATCCTATAGGCTAATCAGTTGGTAGTTTCAATCCAGCCTCAGCATCCTCCCCCTCCCAGAAGAGGACAGCCGACAGCCGGTGTGTGCGAGGTGTTTTTCGTCCGCTACCATGGTGGAAATTACGGATATCGTGTGCCTTCTCGTCCCGCTGGTGATGCTGGCGGGGTCTACCTTCCAGACCGACGTGAAGAGCGTCAAAGAGGCTGAAAAAACGGGAAATTTCATGGAAGACGAGCAGTGGCTGTCCACCATTTCACAGTACAGCCGCAAGATCAAGCACTGGAATCGCTTCAGAGACGTAAGTCCGCCGTGTTGATTGAGAGATGCGCGCTAATGCGGTAGAAGACGCGCTGATGGGGGAAACACGCACGGACATTTAGAAACAGTACTAATAGTTATGGCACACTTTCTTAGTCTGATAATACGACAAAACTTGGTGCTGTTGTTGGATCATAGCCCACGCTGTAGAAATATACTTTAGAATAAATGTTTTAAAATTAGAAACATAATCACTTTGGGTATTCTTGGGTGGCCAAAATGTAAATTTAGGACATATATTTAGGGGGAAAAAGATGGAAACAGAAAATACAAGAGGGATTGTGTTTACAGTGTTCACAATATGCCTTATTTTGAATCTTCATTTACACATTTTGTAAGATTTTGCCATTGTTTCAAAAACGATTCATATTATTATGTGCATTGGATAGTTTAGGTTAGTGCAAAGGTAAATGTTGATGTCAAATACAGACTTCACTTTTCTGACTTCCTCCTCAAAATTCAGCTTATCTAAAAGGGTATTTAATTGCTTCCAGGAGAGCTTCAACAGGATTGCCACAGGTCAAAATAAACACAAACTAGGCCATATATAAGCTTCAGCTCTTCCCACAATTAGTATATGGGTCCTTGCTTAATTATAAGCAATTAATGTTTCAGTCCCACTTGCGCAGCAGGAGCCATTCAGACCTATTCCATCATACTGCCCTTAATATGGGTTACCTTGGATGTGTTTCCAGACGTGTCCCGGGAGATTTCACAAACAAGAGAATTAAGCAATTAGAGCAGAGGGCGGGGATTGATTGATGTGCATATTCACCTACTGAACAGACTGAACTGGGTTGCAGGGATTGATTAAAGCCTGCAGGCTGCACTCTGTGATATATTGCTGTGTCTCTGAATGTATGGATGTGATTTTGCCTCCAAGCTCTGTGAAATGATTACTAATGATCCCAACAGGATTTGGACAATAGTGCAGTTGGATTTTGTTCCATATAACTCCTGTTAATTGGGTTTTAATTGATCCGGTGTGGTTGCTATCACGTGATGGGGCTATCATTATTGGATATGAAATGTGAGCAGTTGTGTACATGAGAACAATGACATATCTTTTCAAGAAGGAGAAGCCTTTCTAAGTAATAAGAGGTGGTGGTGTCATTTTTGATCCGCATTCACACGCCTCCTTATGGACGTCCCCAAAGAAAAGGTGAATGTGTGTGAAAATTGGCAGCCGCCCCTCCTGGGATCGGATTACTTTGACTGTGATTACTTAAAGAGAATGTCCTCGGGAACTGTACTTAGGGAAGTAATGAAATTGTGGGCATGGAAAGATTAAGTCAGAATTATTGTGGGATTATAACTCCCTGGATGCTGCTCTATATTTACACAGCTTTGGTCCAAAATGTTAGTTAGAGCTGCAACTTAACTCTAAATTCGGCACATCATGATTGGGTGTGCAGAAAATGAGACTGAAAAGAAACACAAACACAGAATATGTGGAGCATCCCAAGATATAAACGTTTCTTCTTAACGTTGCTTAAGGGGTTGCCGTCTAGTATGAAGATGTGACTTGCTCTCCCTTTTTTCTCTCAATTTAACATCAAAGCTGCTGAACTCAAACACTTGCAGCTCAACACTGTGTCTCTTTCATGATCATTATTCCCAGAGGTGATTGTGTGCGTGTGCATTTGCGTGCAGACAGTGCCTACATGTGTATGACTGCATCTTGTTAAGTGTGATTTTGTCAGGGATATTGCATCCGTGCATGTGTTCGCACAAGCAGGAGTGATGGTGTCTCTGGTGATGATGATGATGATGATGACAGGAGAAACATCAGAGAAGCAAACCACTGAAACTCCCGGGGGAATCGCCAATAGAAACCACTTTGATTTCAGCTTGCTGCCGTAGCAACAGCAGTCTCCGTGTTATGGTGTTGAAATGGAGCATGTATCACAGAGGGTTTGATGACTCTATCCCCCCTCGCCAGCTTCAGGGTAGAGGAATATTAGGATTTTTTTCATTCTTACTGTGAACTTCTTCAACTGAAACACCATTTGTGCAACCAAGTAGTATTTCCTTGATGATTCTTAATAAGAGCTGCTGAATATTGAACATAATGAACATTTAATTGGTTTTTCTTCATGTTAGGTATGAGCTAAAAAAAAATCTTAACTAGAAAATGAGCAGTTCAGTCTCTGGGAATTATTTGGTTGATGTATAAAAGCACTGCCAATGACACAGTTATAGGTACTGAGATTACACAGATTGATGTTGACTTGCACAGTCCTCCGAGAGCTGAATGTTGAATATTAATCCAACACTGGAAAGCAATAATCAAAGCTGCACAACATGAAAGACAAGCTCTTTCATTCCCCCTTTTTGCACAAACATGCACAGATGCACACAAACCCCCTTCACATAAACACTGACAATACATAGGCTGCAGAACGCACGCTGTAAATATTTCATATTTATTCTCTTATGAAATGTAAAAGCAGAATCTGGATAAGAGGCTCTTTCACTTCCAATAAAAATAGCTCCCACACTTCAATTCAATCTAT
Source organism: Plectropomus leopardus (assembly GCF_026936395.1). Classification (NCBI taxonomy): domain Eukaryota; kingdom Metazoa; phylum Chordata; class Actinopteri; order Perciformes; family Serranidae; genus Plectropomus; species Plectropomus leopardus. The sequence continues at coordinate 16,130,215 of NC_142188.1, read as the reverse complement.
TTCACAGGAAGACAAGGAGATTAGATTTAACAGTTACAGTCAACAAATAATAGAATGGGATACCTTCAATCCTTTAATCTGACAGGTGCACTCAACATTTCATTTCACTAATGCACCAAATCCAGGAGAAAAAAGACAACAGGGGAACAGGGAAGGCAGTCACTGAATGTAGAGTTTTCATTTTAACCCAAAGACTTTTGGTTGTTTTCCCAATTCTTATGAGGCACATTGAGTTTAGGGGTGGAGGAAAACATCATATTAACACAAGGACGCCAAGTATCGTTTTTGAATTACATAAATTATCAGCATTACAAAGACAAATTTAACTTTTGGTAGCTGACTAGAACAACAAAAACCATTGCTTTTTAGCCCACAAGATACAATTTGGTGCAATGAAAATGTCTGCTCTAAAATTAATAGACCAAGGACTTTATCTCATAAGATAATACAGATGGCAATGGCGATTGTATTTATATAGCACATTTCATTACACATAAACTCAAAGTGCTTTACATTGAAAGACAACAGGTAAAAGAAAATATGTGAATAAGTATATGAGACAGAAGTAGCATGAACATAGAAGCAGTAAATATCAGCATCAACACAATAACAGAGAAGACAATCAAGTGTGATCAGTTGTTTACAAAGTTTTTCTTTAGGGACATGGCTCAATTTGCAGTTGAAAAAAGGTAATGAATTGCAATATATTGTTATATATGTTACCCCAATAGTCAGCACATTGCAACATGTTTAAAATGGCAATAGTATTGTATTGTGACGGAACATATTGGGGAGCCTCTGGTGATTCCCACCCTTAATTTAGTTTAAATTAAAATGGATACAGCATGGGACAGCTATAGCTGAGCAGGTAGAGCAGGACATCCACTAATCGGAAGATTGGCAGTTTGATCCAGGGATCTTCCAGTCCACATGTCAAAGTATCTTTGTGCAAGATTCTGAGCCCCAAATTGTTCTGAGGTCTGAGTGTGAGTCAATGTGTAAAGCTGAGTAGCAGGTGGCACCTTGTATGGTTACCTCGGCGACCAGTGTGGCCACCAGAATGGGTGAATGTGACATTTAGTCTTATTAGCACTTTGAGTTGTTGGAAGACCAGAGAAGTGTGTGTCCCAGGGATGACGTTTTCCTGTAGGCGGACATGAAAGTTAGTGTTGCCCTGGTTTCCTCATGACAAAGCCTATAGGATTTTCTAGTTTAATTTTGGATTATTGCAGAATGTAAGATCTGTAATAAATAAATGTTTGTGATAAAGAGAGACTGCAGGAGCTAATAGAAGGGAATACTTCAAAGAAAAGGAGGATCCTATGACCAAAAAACTGTGGTGTAAAAGATACGAGTCCAGGCACTCAGGATGGTTTGGAAAGCATAAAAGGCCTGGTGTAGTAGACTAGTAGTAGTGTAGTAGACTGCTCCCTGAAGAGGGCGTAAGCTGATAGGCATTGGTGTATTTTTAATGTTTCTAGCCCTATGAATTAAAGGCCTTCTTTGTTGTTTTCTCTGAAATGTTTGTGATACGTACAAGTTTTGTTAAGCAAGATGAATTAAAATCAGTTTTAGGATTTTTGAAGCCTTATTGCAATCACCAGAAGCAAAAAGTTAAAGTTTGACTATAAACAAACACCATGGTTACACACTTGAACGTGGCCCTCACAACAAGGCTGTAAAGCAGTGTTTGGTGTGATGATATTCTGAAGACTCTTGTTAACAACCAGCATTTTAACACATAAAGGCTTAAAAATTCACAAATGAGGTATTTACAGATATATTTTATGTCGTAGAAGAAACCATAAAAGTCTATTAACCAAAGACCTTATTTAAGGTATCTGACCAAAAGCCCATTCAGAAAACCCACAGACTTCAAGATGAGGGAACGAGGAGTGCTAAAATGGCAACGCATGGGTTTTAGGACTTATTCCTTGAGCATTCAATAAGTGCAAGTCCATTTACCAATGTTCTTACTAATAATGAAAGGAATAAGGCCGCTCAATAGTGGATGAGTAAAAGATGGAGCCATACAGTCCAAGAAACAAAATAATAATAAAACTACATGTTGTTGCTCATCATGCACTCACTTTTATCTTCAGCAACATTTTTAAGGGCAGACAGTGAATAAAATTTGTTCGGCACACAAAAAATTCAGAGACTCAATTATAGGGACAATTAGATGTCAACTGGGATCATCTCACCAGTCGAGGCTGTCTATTTTCATCTCAGTATCAAATTAAATGACGGGGGACCACTGCATTTTATGCATAGCGGATCCAATTTGGTATGTCTACTAAAGCCAAATCAACAGTAAATTCAATTTTTTGCTCAACTTGCCTCATAAAAATGATACTATCCATGAAATCGTCAAGCCGTGAAATTGGTCTGGTATGTTTTATTCCTGTTGATTTGGATAAACTCAGATATGGGCCTGAAAATGGATGATGATTAGGACATCACGCATGCCAGTGTGAACAGAGCAGAAAGGGCTCAGTGTTTATGTGATTTTTGCTTAATATTTTTCTCTGCCTCTCATCCTGCGCTGTCTGTGCCTGGTAAATCCTTATCTTAAAAACGCACGCCTCTCCACTCAGGCAGCTCTGGACCACCCAGTACCGATCCTGCCTGCACCTGTTATCCATTCACTTTAATTTTAAGGAACAGAAAATAACACAGTGCCAGCACAAAAACATCAGATCCCTTGTTGATGCCAGGGGATTAAATATACAGAATCGCAGAAGCACTTGCGGCAGGTTCTGGCAATCTGGCAAGAACATTTGACTGGAGGGTTACCTCGGCTTCCTCGACTTGCCTGCCTGATTTTAGTTTCAAACTGGCTTCAGCCCAGGACAATTTTAACACTTTGTGATTGCACCCGTCAGTGCTCCTTTTTTATAATTTCACTATAGCACACAAAATATAATTGTGGATAATGGTATCTGTAACACTGGAGCCAAATACCCCATTAAAGACTATCCAGATGAACAGTAAATTATCATCACCAGCCCCACACTCAGTCTGGCTTTCCTGTCGCGCAGCCGCTCGACTATCCCATGCTCTCTGATGTTACAATAGACTGCCACTGATGCATTAAAGCTATGAATGATGATAACAGCTTATCAGAAATCCATTAGTTTATCTCGCCAGGCTTTGTGATGGCATGAGTCGTTCCTTATCATACTCCAGATTCTTTATGAGGCTGCAGATGTAGAGTTGTTGTTGGCAATGCAGATGGAGTGCTTCTCGATCACCTCCAACAGTTTTGGGAGAGATGGCCCGGTTGTTCAGGGTTTTGGACAGACTACCAGTGCACTGTGGGGTGTCTTGGCTGGCTACCAGAGGCCTAGGTGGGCTGTGATTGAGTAGACGAAGGGGAAAAAACAGCCTTTCATCGTGCCCTGCTTGCAGCTGCTCCCCATTGCAGTACAATAGCCACAGCTGAAGGGCACAGGTGCTGCAGAGTGACAGGGAGAGGATTTTCTCTGTAGAGAAGAAAGGTGATAAATATCAAATTTCTAAGCAGATGCAATTGTTGTTGTTAGTCAAAACTCTTCATGCAGTTGTTCCTAATAGCTGCAGAAAAGAGACACATCCTTTAAAGCATATTTTTGAGCTGCATTCTTCCTTACAGATGCTAGAAATTTCCACACTTCAGCACTTCACATGCATGACTTTTTGGAGTAACCTGCTCCTGTGATGGCTACACCTGGGAGTCTGTATGCCAAATAGGTTGTTTGCTGCAGAGAACATCCAGGAATCTGCCTGTAATGAGCTCTTTGCGGGATACTTCCAACATCCCCCTGAAGTTAGAAAACCTGTGTGTACAGTAAATAAGCCGTAAACAGTAAAAGCCCCAAAATAGCTTGAATGGTGTGTCAGTATGATATTAGTTTGTATGACCTCAGATACAAAACAGACAGTTTGAAACTCAAGAGTTGTTGCATGATTTACCCTCGTTTGAAAATGCACTGCCCATCTTAAATTATTATGGGACTGTGTGGGCTTTTGAGATTCTGTGTGGCAGGTTCAATAAATAACACCTTTTTTCTGTTAAAACTAACAATAACTCTAAGTGGCAGTGGCTGTCCCTACAGTAAATGCCACCCAAGTGTTATTACCTTTGGGCTTGAGCCAGACTGAGTCGCAGCCAGTGTGAGATCAGCTCCTGTAGGCACAGCAGCTGATACAAGAGAATTGGATTCGGGAAAAGTTAGAAGTGGTTGAAAATAGCAATGCAAATTTTGGAAGTTTTCTCACCTGAGAGTACCTGAGAGCGGGCTTGTTGAGAAAGTGTTAGCTTTAACCAAACTCAGAAAAACGTACGCACACATACAGATATATGCAAACACAGAAACCCACAGTGTTTGGAGCAGATGTGCTCATTTAGAGAGGTCATGGTCAAAGGTAACTCAAGACATGATGTGACTTGAGGGCTGTAATAAGAGAGATATAGTATATACTGTATATAGTCATTATATATGACTTTGTGAAGTTTATGGGTTACTGTTGAAGTCAGTCCTGGATGCTGCTATAGCAGAGTATAAGCTAATGTCAGCGGCTCTGCCCTGCCATTATTTAGGTTTGGGGAGCTAAAATCCAACATAGCATTATGTTCACCAAACAGTTATGTGGAGAAGAGATGACCACAAGAAACCAGAAGCGAATACCATTTTATATTATTGGCACAGCTTGCAATGAGGTATCTTTTGTTATAGAATATTTTTGGTTAGGTTTGGGCAAGAGGATTGGGATTAGTTAGGGTTAGGACATGAATGTCATGTTATTTTTAGGTGTCTTTCAAAACAGTCAAAGTCACCTTACAAGGCAGAGTTCAAAACCAACATGTGTATAAAATCATTGTGTACAAAGGTTTAGTGTGGTCGGATCAAAGTTAGCTAAGTCTCCAGTGCACTTGCTCTGTGGGCTCATGATGTGGAGGATGTGGGTAATTTTACATCCAGAAAATCAAACTTTTGGGCCTTAATAACACTGAGCAACTTTATTGGAATTTGTGAGGCTCACCTGTAATATTGTATCCAGTTTTCTTTATACATCCACAGTTAGTTCCTTGAATAATAACGGTTTCTTTGTTCTAATTTAAAACATGCTGTTTAAAAATAAAGCATACATTTCTGTCTTGCTTGTGCTGGTATTTAAGCAAAGCAGCCAGTCTGGGTTATGATAGAATTTTTCAGAATTTTTTTTTTATAATTAAAAAAATAGCCAGACTGACTCATCGAGCTACCATTACCTTAATTGCCTACAGTTAGTTTCAACTGGCAAAATTAACAATCACCAGCTAGAAATGAGAAGCCTGCTTTATCTTTGTCTGAAATTTAAAGACACAATTTTTCAAAATTCACAACTAATTTCAATTATAAATCTGCCCTTGGTATTATTGTAAACTTCTTATGTGTCATGCCATGAGTGGAAATATAACAGTAGTCTAACAAAGGAGGTTTAAAATCTCAATCAAGAAAGTAATATTTGTATAAATAGTAGCAACTTTAAGGATGTTTAAAATCATTTGTAGCTTACAAATTAAACAAAAGAGATTACAGTGATCATGTGAATCTTTTTAAAGGGATTTAGCAGCATTATATGAGTAAACCTGATGACTGGTATTATTAGGCACCAGAAATAACAACCAGCTGCCTTTCCACAAGACGAGCTTGGATTCAGTCTACTGTTGTTGCCGATCTGGTTGCGACTCTCTGATTCGATTACATTGTTCTCGACTCCCCAGTCTCAAATCACTGACTGATTCTTATCTTTATTGCAGCACCTTCCAAGGCAACTCCATTGATTTTCCATTGTTGTACATGTCTGTTTTTCAGTCCAGCTCGGTGTTTTCAGTGAAGTGTGATGGTTCTCGCTGTTTGTATCAGATTCTCTTGTGAGTTGCAGACTGTTTTCTTATTCCCCGCAGGGCCTCGAAAGGCACAAGGGCTGATTTTATTTATAGATAGTGAGTACAGGTCTGGCATGAGTGCACAGAGACTTTGTGGACTAAGTGTGATTTTTATAGCTTTAACTGTGTGTGTGTGTGTGTGCAGGTTGTGTGTATTGCAGAACAAAAAGAGCAAAGTAAGAAAGTTTGAAAACTGCTCAAAATTTCTGTCTAATTCATTGAATCAGTCCATTTTTTGCCTCTGCCTTTGAATATGTATTCAGTGAAATGGAAAAAGCAATTCACCGCTTACATAATTGAGTGCAATTTTCAGCCAGCTTTTGTATTTGACCTTTTATCCATCCTTTGCTGTCACAGTATTTCTGACGTCACTCATCTCCACTTGAGTGTGAAGAGTGACATTAGAGCCTTCTCTGAATGAGGCAAGGAATTTGTATGTATAAAACACAATATCTAGTGTCTCAAACTTCAGTCCAGACATAAATGAATACCTTTTGTCCACCATCTTCAGTATGAAAAAGATTACTCATGTATGAACCAGTAAGGAGATGAGAAATGCAGACAATTACGTCTTTTCGTCTGTCAAAACATGTTTTGTGATAGAAATGGAAATCTATTTGCAAATTGAAGCATAGGAAAGGACCAAGCTTTAGGCTGTAATTGCTTTTTCTTTCTTTCTTTTTTTTTTTTGGTACAACCTGGTGCATCTATTGTGTCACGAATATAGGGCTGGGCGATGTGGAGAAAAACAAATATCACAATATTTTTTATCAGATTGGTGCTTTCATTAAATATGCACACGATGCTATTTTTAATCATCAGTCATGCAGACGTAATGATGAAGTGAGTAAAGGCCAATAATAGAACAACTAGAAAAGTCTAAGTTCAGAAAGTTGCACCACTTTACTGTAATGTTGCCTTTAAAGGTTCCTGCATACAGACCATCGATATAAAGAACCCAAAGAGTCCTTAAACCCTTAGTTAGCATTTCAGCACTTCCGGTTCCCTCGTCTTTTGACAAGGGAGCCACGGAGTTGCTAACTTTCACGTCGGCTTACAGAAAACGTCATCACTATTTGCTATTTATAGGTATTGTGGAGTAATGGCATCCTGAGAATGAAGTCATTCCCATTTTGAGTGTGTTGTAATCCGAGCTTCTCTGTGGTTTGTTGTGGTAAACTGGTCTTTTACTAATTTCTTGCAATTTGCGGGATGTTTTTTTCCATGTCACTCAATGCCTTTTTTTTCATGTTTTCAAAAGAAGCCAAACCAATTTGTTCAGGTTTCAAGGGTTAAATTGCTTGTGAAAGGCATCTGAACTCAGTACAAAAAAATTGATGTCCATCCAGGTTTCAATGGGCTAATCAGCTCAGATCTTCACTCATTTTATCTTTACTTTTTGGCAGGACAGTAACAGGACAATGTTCAGAGAAACTTTAGTGAGAAAATCAACCAGTGACCATAAAAAACAGGGGGACAAGAGGAGGATTTTTTTTTATACAAGTGAGGGGGACCTGTCCTTTCATCCTTGGGGGAAATCTCACCCTCGTGTATGTCTAGCACTAACCTCTTTTTTTTTCTGTCTTTCTCTTGTCAATTTTACATGTTCAGTTGCCCTAAAAACGCAGAGAAACAAGTAGTTAAAAAAAGGTGAAGTTCTCCAGTACTTCACTTGGGAACAAACAAAGATTAGAGGAAAGGAAAACAGAAAAATAAGCATAATTTGGGTTTGCAGAAAGATGCTTTTTCATCTTTTCTATGAGTCATCTCCCAACAGCTATATCTTGCTTCTCCTAGTGGAAACTGCAGTTGCTTCGTCCCTGCTCTTAATTTGTCCATCGATCCGGTTCCCAAAAGCACTAACCCCCGCTTCACCTTTTACTTACCCAGTCCTCCCAGCTCTCTCTTACATAAGCCTCACTCTTGACTCCATCCTGCAAGGGAGGCAGACCAGACTCTCGGTGTTTGATGCTCTGCCTCTGCTCTGCAATCCTTGAGCATCGGCTCAGAGCCCCGCGTGCATGCAGATATTCAGGAATCAGCAGGCTTGCTTCTGGTGCCCTGCAGCCCAGTGTGCATGAAGATAAGAGGAGAACATATAGGAGGAGAATACTGTTGAAGGGGGGTTTGTTTCATCTCAGGCCCGTCTCGTGTGATCTGTAAACCAAAGCTGAGAGGTTGTGCACAGCACTTAAAGAACAGTCGTTATGTGAATCTCTAGGTGAGAGAAGTGATACTGTGCTGTATATAGCATGTTGCTGAAGACAACCTCGAGGCAATGTAATTTTTATTTTTCAGCTCTATTTCGTCAGATTTTGAGGATATATCTTGTATTACAACAGTATCCAACAGAGATTATTTCAGCTGTGTGCCTCTACAAGATTTTATTGATAATGAAACAGCAGTGCATGAATTTGACGTGCCATTTCAAAAAATATTTCACTTTTTAAACACTGACTGAATCCACTGCAAGTTCCTTTTTTTCACATTTTGAGTTAAATTAGGATATTTAGCTTCTTGCTGATCATCCAACTGAATGTTTTCCATCTCTGAGAGAAGTCCTCACTGTAATGGTCACCCTCTTTGCTCCCTCATCTCTCAGTGGCTCTTGTGTTTGAAGGGGTTCTTGCATTTGCCTAAGGACCTTTCACTGCCGACAGAGTTGACTGGGAAGAGGATGAAAAGGGGGACTTTAGCCTTAGACGTGGTGGGCATGAAGCCCAGTCCTCGATGAAGTCTGGAGGGAGATTACAGTAAGAAGGACCTTCAGTGTAGAGTGGCACTTAGTCTCATTCTGCAGAGCAGGTGACTGTCTAATCAAACCTTCGCTAATCTGCACATGCCTCTCAGGTTGGAGGAAATGTTTCTTTCAGACTGAATTTTAACATCAGTCTTTACAGCGATTGTCAAAAAAAACATTGATGTTCATGACTGGAGGCAGAGGAGGAAGTCATGTGTCATTGTTTATTGAGCCACAAAGTTCATAGACAAATTATAAATGGCGGACTTTTAAATGATCTGTGTTTTCAAAAATACTAGTGCAAACTACACTCCCTGGCTTTAATCCAACCTGAACCGCTGTTTAGTTTTTCATCAAGAAACAGATACACAGAAATAGTAATATCCAATATTTTTTCCATCAATTTTATCCTATTAAAAACCTGGATGGACATCAGTTTTTCTTGTGCTGGACGCACATGCCTTTCACAAGTATTTGTTGCTCATCACCTCCCTCCCATGTTTTACTAAAAAATTAAGCTGATTTGCTCAAGTTTCAAAGGGCTACAGATGTAGTATAGAGGTTTTTGAAAAATCACTCATGACCCAATAGAAGTGTGTGGCGGTGTATTTTTCTGCAGAGGCTCTGCTCTTTTATCAAATACTTAATTTTCTGCATTCTGGCAGAATTTTTCCATAAATTTATGGCATATATAGGTACTTGTCCACCAAACCATTTTTTTTTCTGAGGTCAGCATACTTTCTCCCAACTTTTTTCAAAATGGGAGCACTGTCTATTTTCACTACACAACACATCCCAGCAGCAAGGCAAGGGACTAAACATTTACTCAGTACTGAGCACGCTGCATGTTTGGATTTTTTTTCTGAGCACCAAGAGTTGAAAAATGTTCAGCCTAGGTGTAAAACGATACCGTCGTCACTGTTGCTCTTAAGTGATCCCAGCTGGGTATTTCCTTAGGAGCACCTGGCCTTTTCAGTTTGGAAAAAACGCTTTGGTGGCTCAAAAGCTTGTCAAATACAAGTTCTCGGCTACTTTAATGGTTTTATTGGGGGGGGGGGTACACAGGTTCTAAATATTGTGTCCCCCCACCCCTGTGTTTTTTCCATCCCGAGGGCGATTTGTACATTGTAGCTCTGCACTGTTATATGAGAGTTTCATAAATCCACTGAAGGCAGATATTAACGCTAATTGTGAGAAAAGGTCAAGTATAGACTTTCATCCGAGCCCGCACAGATCTCCATGAGAGTGTTATTACTGTGTCCTTTTGTTACTGATGAGGCACTCCGCCATCACCACAGACAAACCCCTCAGGACAACCACAGTGAACACAGAGTGCATCTGACAGCTGACATTTACTGAGAAACACCTGTCAGTCACACACACACGACCTGTCAGGTAGACACACGCTTAATTCAACCAGTTTCCTGTTTGTTCTCCTTTTTTCAATCCAACCCAACAAGCACAATATATGTCACTTTCTTAAGAGATCTTTTAATGACACTGTGCAGTTCCACTTGAGCTGAGCCCAATTTTACAGTGGACAGGTACATCGGGCTGTGATCCTCATCCTACAGATATGAGGGATTGTGATCTGTCACTCAGTATCATGGTGCTCAGCAGCAGGGTGAACAGTCTGCCATGTTTGATGTGGAGGGTAAGCTTCCCCTGCTCCGTTTAGCAAGAGGAGATCTTTTTGATGTTATCAGGTAGATCACAGCGCTCCTGGATGCAGCTGAGTGTTTTCAGTTCTCAGCTTGCTTCCTCTAATCACTTCTGTGTAAAAACCGTCAGTCGTTTCATCAGAATGTTGCTCCGTGAGTCATTTTTTCGAGTGATATAACTTCTCTGCCGCGTGCCAAACTTGTCACCGCGTTCTGCGTCTCATGCTCACTTTCATTGTACACTCCGGAGAATTTATTTCTCCCCGAATACATTTTCTGCAGCCCCTCTTTTATGAAATCATTGATTTCCAGTCCTGTCAGCGCAGCAGGACGCTTCCCTCATCGGTCCTGGCAGAAACACAAATACAGAAAGGTTGCTAAATAATGCAGGAGCTGAGGCATCAATAAAGGAGACATGGGAGGCGTCAGATTAATGGCCAGGTCGTAAACCCTTTGAGGTCTCACCCTGCTAATGCGTGACTCCATCGGGCCCAACAAGGTTAAACTACATAACTGGCAATCATTCATGAGGCTCAACTGAAGTGTTGAGTTAAAATCCAGGCACGAGCCAGTTTACTGGAAGTGATTTTTCTGTCATTGAGCCGAGGAAATGAGCTCAGTGCTGCTGCAGTGAGTCGAGGGCGAGCGGAGCAGCAGCAGTTTGGTAGATTTCAACCCTCGAGTGGAGTCCTCGGCAGTGATGAAAATATTTACCTCTGCGAAATGAAACTGTGAGGGTCAAAGAAGAAGGTCCCAGTTTTCATGAGGGCTGCTTATTTCACGTGTTGTGTCAGGATTTATCGCCTTCCGGGGAGCTGTTTGGCACGCGCTTCCAGCACAGTAAATGTTTACGGTGATGAGTAAGTCATCTCTAAGGAGGAGGGGGATGGCCGATTGTAAATATCTTGAAATGACTCATGTTTATTATTTCAGACACAGCAATATGCTCAAAAAAGCTTTACATCTGTACTGTCTCCTTTGGGAAAATGCAGTCACTAATGTGATTAATTTAATGCTTTGACACTGTTAAGAATTCAAGAGTTCATTGAGATGTGTTTCCACTTTCAGACAGAGAAAGATCAGCGAAAAGTGTTTTATTTTTCCACGCTTTTCCTATATTTATTGAATATGAAAAGTCCTGATGAAATTTCTTTTAGTCAGCTTCTTACTACGAGCAATGGGGGAAAGGAACATGCTCTTTTCTTACCAAGTTAAAACAGGATAGATTTTGGCCTAACCTCAACACGCCTTACCTCAACCACTTAGCCTTTACCCCTCTGTTTTGTCACATCTATGGAGGATTGTCAGATATTTAAAACCAAGTGTTATGACAAATCGTTTGCAAGATAGCAGTTCGAGTAACTAGAGAAACTAAAAAAGTATTTTCTGCCTTAAAAAAGATTTTACTGAAACCATAATTTTGACTCATTTCCATGTTATATTCTTTCTTTGATAGCATATGACACCCAAAATTCAACTAAACTCATGAAGAGAGGTTGGTAATGTAGGAACTCAGGTTAGCACGTCTAATGGTAGCCTACAGAGCATTGCAGGTGGCCCGGTAATGAAGCAGTGTTCTTCTTTATTTGATGACTTGTCTGATTGATTTTTAAGTTGTTAACAATTCATGACTGTCATGACAACCACAAACGGATGCCTGTTGCCCATGCAAGGGTAAATCACGTCTTTTCTGTAAACACCAGCATACCAATAACGTATCAGGGCCTTGAAGGGTTGTCCCATTTCATTAGGGAAGATTTCGACCACTACTTCTTGTAACTCTGTTTTGAGAGGCACCTGAAAGTGATGGATAGGGGTAAAAAAAAGAAATGTGATTGGCCTTTGTGTATTTCCGTTTTTTCCTACTTAATTTAATTGAGCACGGTTTGGGAAATGTAATAGGTTACAGATTACAAGTTACCCTGTTAAAAATGCAATCAGTTATGTATTTAATTACTTCATCAAAGCAATGTCACTTATAAAATTGTATTACCTTTTGAGTACTTTTGTGTTTTAAACAGGGCAATAGAGCTGAAAAGAACAAAAAATTAGTGCATGTTGCGCTCAAATTTGTCTCAATGGCTGTGCTGATCCAGGTTCATCAAAAATATACCAAAAGAAGGTATTTCTGCACGGCAAAAAGATGTTAAGCAAGAGAATGAATGTTTTATGCAACATAAGATGTTTTTTTCATATGTAACTCCTTTGTGGTCACCAACATGTATTAGCTGTTCTTTAATTAACCAGTTACTCCCCAGCACAGGTCACGTGTTTCCCTGCACCAGTGAGAGTGCTGGATTACTGTCTATCAGTGACAAAGAGTGTTCAAGTCTTATTAATGATGTCTTTTCAACTGAGACTGTTGCTTTTTTAGTTGCGGGTGTTATGCTAGAAAATGGGGCTTTAAAATGAACATATGAAGTCTTTCTTAGGGCCTTTCAAATGTCATTGAATGCAGCTTAATACCCTGTATCTGAAATTGCACTTTTCTACTTCACTAATATTGGCTCTTTTCTTTCTCCTTTTGCTGTCATTTCACCAGGAGGTAGAGGTCAGTTCTCTCCACTTTTTTCTACACTACTTCTTCAGCTGACTTATGTCTTTTTCATTCATGACTCATTTCCTTCTGTCTTTTGTGTGCCTTTATCTGGACTTCTCCATCCATCTTCTGCCTTTCTCTTTTTATTCCAAATCTCCTTCAACTTGCCCATTTTAATTAGAACGATTAATGTTCTAATTAAGAGGGGGGAAAGGCAGAGCACTTTTAAAAAGAGCCATATGTCTCACATATAGGCATGGTACAGATTTGTGTTGGGCTCATTTCCATACAGATGTACATCCACAGTATATTCCCATCTGTCTGCGGTGTGACTCACTTGGCTAATTATCATGCTGCAAGACTAATGTTCAATTTATTATCAGTGTGCGGTGATAATGTAAACTACTTCACTTCACCTCTAAGAAAAGATGACAGAGGGTTGATATGTTGTGCCATTAACAACACCGTGCACTTAGGTCTGCAGTGTGTGACTTACGTGGCTCCTCATTCTCTGCAGCTGCTAATAGATGATTGTTTTCTTCATGTTTCTGCAGGATGATTATGTTCGTACCTGGGATGAAAATCAAGGTTCTAATGATAGTAAGTCCCCAGCATCTCATCTCTTTTGCACTGTGTGATTAGTTAAGGCCTCTGTATGTCATTTAATGTAAAAGGATTATGTTGGTTTTTGCTGGTTAAATATATGCTCATATGACATTTTATTTGGGGCTTAATTCTCCTTAGTGTGCAAAGAGGCCTTTTGAGCAAGCACATTAACAACAACAACAACAACAACAACAAAAATTTAAAATGAAATTAATAAATAAAAGAAGCAACAGATTAACTTCTAATAAAAACAATATTAGTAATAATATATTTTGAAAATGAAATTATTATTATTATGCACAGAGTACTTTAATTTAAGCAAACAAGAAAAATATTACTCAATTAAATGTTTTAGTTCTTTAATGTATTTTTATTAACCTCCATGAATATGCAAATGTATGAAGGCAGATGTTTTTTACACCCAGGTTACTCTCCTGGCAACATTCAAATGCTAGTATGAACGGGTCTATCCAGCAATTCCACTAAAGTGTATGTACACAGTTTGCACACAACAGCTTTATATATCCTAAATCTCATTATAATAAGTAACCTAAGTCTAAAAACAAAACGGCAACACTGACTTTCACAGGACTGAAATGCCAGCCTCCTGTGTGAAATTCCTGTATTTAACCTTCTGACAGTGCATGGCCACTATAGGCGACTGCATTCATTGTGTATTGGAAGCGACTGATTTGCTTCACAAAGCTTGCTCAGATACCTGTAATGTTGACAGAGCTGGTTATGCGATAAGAGGCTGTGTTCAAAAATTCAAAAGGTTCACATAACATCAAGTCAGCCAGTCAAGCTCTTGCTGAAGTGAGACTAATGATTAATGCAAAGTACTTGTAGTTTCTAATCTATCCAAGTAAAAACTATATATTGCAAGTTATTTACATTATATTGCAGTTATTTCCAGTTAAATTAGTAAAATATAACAGAGCTTTGTAGCAGAAGAGTTTTGTATTGATGCTGTTCCATAAATAAAACAGCCTTGTTTGGAGCTGATAGAGAAGGAGGTGGGGGATTACAGGATGGAAGTGACTGGCTCGCAGGGTGGATACGAGTTTCTGCAAATTGATCACGTGCAGCAGGCATGCACTGTTACCCTACACTGTCACCTTATGGTGTGTTTCTGTTGCTCTGTGAAGTTGGTAACTTCAAGTCTAAAGATTTCTACTGGAAGCCCCCTGAAGGTGGATTTTCCATCTTGAAACGTTGGAGGAACCTCAACAATCCTTATCTCAAAATCCATCACAGCACGCAGTAGGATCCATAACAACATGTAGTGATGGGTGAAAATAGCCGAAAAAGGTGCAGTGTGACTGTTCTCACCCAAGTGCAATTAGACACTCTGATACATTTCTTTAGCATAAAACAATTTTCTTCACTCAACTTATATTATTCCTAGAAAATGAAGATATTCTTTAAAGTTTATGTCATATCAGCTGAAGTATATGACAATTAAGACAATTTTTATTCAGAAAAATGCCTGTTTTTGGACAAAGTGTATTATTAGCCTAAGGAAAAGAGTGTTTCCCCTTGATGCTTTTTCTCTTGTGAAAGTAAAAGATGAAATACTTCCATCAAGCACGACATGAATCCACAGTTGTGCAGCTTGTTGGAGTAAGTGCAGTTGCTTCCTCATTGACTCTCACACTCCCCTGTCAGACTCTCTTTTTGAGCTTGCCATCATGAAATTCCGTTATATCTTGGCTGCTTGACAGCTGACTCTGAGCCCGGTCAGTTTCTGCAGTGTAGATGTTTTCACCTCACTCGACAGGAATGCGTTTCTTCTGTGGCAGCAGAATATGTTTGACACAGACATTAAGAACATCTCCAGCCTAGTAACATTTAAGTTACACACGACACATAATGCAGCACTCTCTCAATGCTCACTCTTTAACACGGCATCTGCTGCTGTCAATACACAAATGTCCGTTCCGTTTTCCCATAAAATATGTTTAACTGAACAGTCAAAATTCAAAGTATATCCACATATATCACTCCAAGGTCAAAATAAAACCAATATTGATCCAATCCGGTAAGTTAAAAAAATCGTTTTCTGTGCTCCAAATGTTTCATCATGTGCTCAGGATTAAGGCACAAACGTAATATAATATATATATATATACATATAGGCTAAAAGCAAAAACTAATTTGGTATCGCTGCCTGGGATGCATGCTGATGCACTGAAAGCAAAGCCACATGATTTATTTAAACTGAATGTGATTAGCCTGTGCTGTAGCATGGAGACTGAATCTGTGGCCTGTGTTTGAACTGTGATGCTTCCCAGACCGTCAGCAGCTCATCGTGTATGACAGCGCCGCATACGCTCTGTGTTTGTATTCTGGGGTCAGCCGCTCACTGTCCGCACTTGTAGCGGTTCCTTAGTGAAAAAAGGTTGAAAGATGTTAGCGCTCTGTTTTATCTGCCTGAGTGGATCTGATGTGCCTCCCCCAGGAGATGCTAAACATTGGCTCGACTTCAACCCATCACCACTTGGTTCTGCTTCCTCCTTTTTTCTCTCTCTCTCTCTCTCTCTGCTGCACTCGAGCAGGAGCCGGGCGTAGAGGCTGACTGTCTGAGGTCTCCTCCCCGACTCCTGCTGAGACTCCCGCCTTAATTGAGCCTCTGCAAGATGAAGTCATGGCAGAGTCGTGTCCTCGACCATTGTCGCTTGATTTGCAGCTTAAATGAAGTCGGCTGAATGGCAGAGTCCATTAGCGCAATTTCCAAGGGCTTAATGAAGGACTAATTATGGTTTCCAATGAAAGGCCAAAGAGGGAAGTAAGAGCATGAGAAGAGGGTGAGACAGAGGTGGGGGCTAATGTGCCTTGATTTAGTGTAAAGTAACTGACATCAGCATTATTCCGGCCAGCTCTGAGGCAGTTTGGTGATGGGGAAATTGTGGACTGGGGGAGAAGAGGGACTATAGTGCAGAGGAGTATGATGGAGTGAAAATGAAAAAAGGGTAAAGTGAAAGGATGTCTTTGTACTGTGTTCATCTGTCAGGAGGAAGCTGTTTGTTCACCAGGAAGAAGACAAGGACGAGGTCATTAACCTGCAAAATCACATGGACAAAAACACAATACACTGAAACTGTAATGAGCTGTTACGTGTTGATCGTGTTTAGATTCAAACAAGTCCTGGATTTTGAAGATCCAAGTTTTCATTCACTGTAAAGTAAAAACCTCTAAAATATCAATTCAGAGAACTAAGACAAATAGCTATTAGTGCATTATTGATCCTATCCAGTGAGTGTGTTTGTTTTTTTAGCATAAAAACATACAGATGACAAATTAATTATTGCCACATTATTGTATTGATTTTCAGCTCTTGGTTGTGGCTCGTTCTTAAGGAGCACTACTGGAATATTTATACCATTTATGCAATTTATACCATCTGTTATTAATTGCACCACACTCTTGGAGCACAGAGCAAAGTCCATTATGGGCACAGACGGAGCAGCAGAGAAACTTAGCTGTTGATTAAAGCTGTTGATTGAGGGTGCTGTCACTCGTTTCTCATCCATCTATCTGATATGATCAGCTGTGATCAGATTGATTGATCAATCATGCAGAGTGTGGACTGTATATAAAGATGGACAACAAATCTCCACTTCCTCCTACTGTACCGAAATAAAGCAAAAATATACAGGATACAACCACTGCCATTGTGCTGGTGACGTTATTTGGAGCCAGAGTCTCTTAAACATAGAAAACACAGCAGAATTGATTCCCGCCCACACACTTGTCCGAACAATTGTGAGCATCGACGTTGATGGCGAGTACACTGACTGGCACTCACAGCTGTCATCAATTTCCCATTTTATATCATCAAATAACTGATTAAAGCCAAACTTATTGGAAAAAGAAAGACTTGAATATACATCAGCATGATAAGCACTAACTTAAATGACAGAAACCATTTGACTGATTCTTTAGTTTGGCCCATGTCACATCTGTTAACCTGGTGGGGGCGGGGTTTATGACCTATACTGCAGCCAGCCACCAGGGGGTGATTGAGATGTTTTGGCTTCCTTTTTTGTGAACCCTCATATTGTCCATCTTTATATACAGTCTGCTCCAGATTCTTTAACAGTACTGGAAGGATTACCAAAAGATATTCCCCCTACTAACAATCAGTTAGCTTGCTAAAAATGTTGGCTGGCTGTCTTGCAGTTTGAGCAGTTTCATTGTCACAAAGATGCAGTGCAAAGATCTCTTATTAACTGTAGTGAGCTTGTTTTAATATCCCTGGAGTAGAATTGTACATGTCGTGGCTCAAAGTCTTGACTGAGAGCACTGTGAAATAATACTGAATTTCTCTGCAGACCTCACCATATTGTCCGCATCCTCCAACCATCTGTGGCTCCGTATTCTTCTTACTTTCTCTTCAAAGAAGAGTTGCACACAGAAATGCTCTCTTTCTTGCCTTTTTTTAAACATTGTTAGGGAAGTAATTGACTAGTTTTAAAAAGTCTTTGTTATATTGTCATTGGACAAAACCAATAAGGCATCTCATGCTTACATCCAGTGTGCGCTTTGTATCCGGAAACAGCAAAATAAATAAATAAATAGAGTTTGAGCCATCTGACCCACTTAATTAGCGTTTGTTTATTAATTAAGTTTAAATAACCCAAGTCATCAGTGCACAAATCCTTCTTATAAACTAGCCTGAATTACATGAGATCACAAAGGCACTCTTGACTTATTTGACATCCACTAAAATGTTTTCACGCACTCTCTCTTTCATGCCATTATTTTAATTTTTTTCTAATTCATCTTTTTTCAGTATAATTTCCCGTTTATTATTTGAACTGAATTAGCAATAAATGAATGTATTGCATATTAATTTGTAATAGTGATTTTCCCCTTATGTGTGATAGTTCACTTCAAATTATGATTTGTTTTATTTCTGTTTAGATGTTTTTGTTTTGTTTTTTGTTGTTTTTAAAAAAAAAAAATTATGTCTTCTTAATATGTTTTATTAAAATTAATTTTTCGTATAGTTCATCTGTATGTTTCACTCTGTAAACCCCAATAAAAAAGTCACAAAATAGTCCTTTTAAATCACCAAGTGTCCCACCAATCACATAAATATTGAGCTTGTTATTTACATCCATCACCATCCTTCAGTGCTGTTATTTGCCATTACCATAATCTCTCCCCAACTATGCCCATACCATGATTGTCATGTGTAAATACAGAAGAATGAAAAATGTTTTTGTTTTTTTTTATTTAATCCTGGGTTTTGCAGAAACATCCAATACTCACACTTTCTTATGGTAATAGAACTGAAATAATGCCCAGCTTTTGTCAATGTGGACGACACAGATCATTTTTATAAGTGGCATTGCTGAAATGAAGGTTCAACTGTGTGTGCTCAGCTTTTATAATACTATAGCAAAGCTTAATATGCTCGCCTTAGGTAGTCAGATAAATGGCACTGAACAAGTTTTATTTCACACAGCATAAAGGCCCTTCACCTATCTATTTCCCTTTCACTCGCCTTGACATGAGTGTTCTATCTCCCGCCATTGATCTGCCTTCCTTTATGAGATGGTCTAATGAAGCAAAGGAGCAAAAAGAGGAGATTTGTCCCTCTGAGACATCACTAAATCAGCGTGATGTCTTCACTCCCAAGCTCCGATGAGCCTGCAGGCCTCGTTTCTCAGCCCAGGCTGCTGCACTGCCATGCAGAAGAGGATGGGGCTTTTGAACTGTCAACACTCCTAACACACAGACAGCCAACGCCAACAGCAGACCGAAAGTGGAAATTTGCATTCAGGCACCACACTGGCTGGCTCCACCTCAGCCAGCACGGTGCAGAGTGAGGGAGAGGTCAGGGTAATTTGCAGTCGATTTCTACAGTCAATTCATCAATCCAGCAGCTGATTGAATCATCTCGCTCTCCTTAAGACAGTGAACACTGCAGGAGAGGGGTTGTAATTTGGACCTGTACGAGCAAGTGTATACGCACACACATAAACGCACCGACACTCAAGTGTTTGTGTACAGCATTCACAGATGACCTGATCTTTTCATACATGAGCTTTCAAGTGTACCTTGGATTTCCACAAGCTTTATCTAAGCCAGAGAGGCCAGGTGAATAGTGAATGGACACTCTGGCAAATCAATGGTTTAAAATCAATGGCAGACACCAAGGAGAAAACACGCTGAGTCCACACTCCACAACATCTAGAGTTTGATACCTCTTGAGGCTATTGATAGATACTGTGACTTGGAGCTCTCACAGACTCATATTTGGTACATAGCCATCAAATGTCTTGATTAGGCCAACAGGTTACCTCCAAAGTTGAGAAATGAAGCCCCACGCCAAGTGCCAAAAACTGCAGTTCATTGAATGGCCACTTGAGGCTGAAAAATGAGTCAATCCTCATAGACCCCCCCAGTTAAAATGCCTAACTTTATAACAGAAATACATGTTTACAGACTGATACAAAGAATGATTCTGGTCTCTATAGTTAATTGCAACATTCATGACAACTGCACAGGGCTGAATTCTTATTTTAATCAACCATTAACATTTTATTAAGGCTTATAGTTATGCATATTTAAGGGCAGGACCCTTAAGGACTGCTATGAAGTCCCTTTTTTACGCTGCCCTTGCATTTTTCTGTAGTACCAAACAACTATGTCATCATGACGCTACAGAGTGGGATTTTAGACAGCATACCGGCATCACAGAAGCTAAAGCAGCGTGACATCCTGTCTTGCAGGCTGTTTCTTTAAACATACCTTTATTCAGCTCTGTTGCTACCTCTACTGCTGGCTTAAAGGCATGACAACTCTGCACCCGCCCCCTTTCGTACTTTTTATATAAAACGGTGAGGTGGCATAGTGACGCAGTATTCCCACCTTGAACAGGCTGTGTAAATGGAGCTTATTAGTCAGATCCGCCCCTCGCTCCTCCACATCTCCAACCTCTCGTCCAAATATGGTCACCTCTGGCTCTAACAAAAACCCAAGATAGCAAAGGCCACAATGACGAACTCAAGGCTTCAAAAGTCCACAAACCAATTTATACAGTCAATGGGTGAAGCCTTTTGCTGCAATTCTGCCCATCAGCTCAAAATTACAACACAAGATAATGGAGCAACTTAAAAGCATCAATATTAACATGTTTTTACTCCACAATATCCACCAAAACAAACTCTTCCCCCACTGGGGAGTCTGCTCAGCTCTTTGTAAATGCTGTACATATTTGTGTCTGGACTTCTACAACTCCTAACCTCCAAAAGCAGCAGCTACAGTCCTCTAGGGTCTCCTCTGCCCTCCTCACCTTCACACTCCACAAATTTGTGCGGTGTCACCCTGTCCTGCTCTCCCTTCCATGGCCCACCTGGGACTTCTGCTTCTGTCAAATACAAACCCCCACATACAAGACTGCAAAGGAATCAGCATGTACTCCAAATCCAGACGGGAGTTAAACTCCCCATGTACAGTATTTAAAACTAATCTTTTTAAGACATGCCTCACATCCTCTTCTTGCTACTGAATGTCATCTATTCAAACACCCTCTAATTATGCTACAAAATAAATCCTTCAGATTTTGTCTACATGGAGGTGGAATTTTAGTCATTTTATTTATTTTTTTTACTGACAAGATCATTCAGTGGTCGCAGGTATGTTTTTAAAAATGTTAAAGCTGCGCTACTAAATATTTTTACATCGATTGAATGGGTCAACATTTTGAAAAATGTACTTATTCACTTTCTTGCTGAGAGTTTGTTTGTTAGATTGATATCAGTATTGATTTACTCATCTAATTCTAAACAAGAAAGTGAAATTTCTGACATGCGGACCCATTCCTTTAATGATGAATCAAATGGCTATGTGTGATTTGAAATATTTCACAAAACCACTGCAAAACTCTGCACTTCCCCTCAGCCTAATAGACATATTAGTCTCTTTAGTAATGTTTCAGTTTTGCGTCCCAAAACTCTTGCAGTTCAGTCTCACCGTGCTCATCAAACTGATTTCCAGCCACAACAGGCAACAGTTTCAAGTGAACCCACTGTAGCCTTGCTGCTAAATGCTGAACACCAAACATCAGACAGAAATAGTCAGTTGCGAACTGAAGAACGAAGCGAAGCATTTAGCAGCCGCATAGTCTCCTCAGGAGTTGGTAGAGACCTAACCAGAGCTAAAAGGAACGTAAATATTTGACTTACAGAGTGCTCCAGGGATGACATTATTTTTGCAAGCTGACGTAGAAGTTTGCATCGCCCTTTTTCCCTCATCAAAAAGCCTATGGGATTTTTCCATTGGATTGTGGATTATTGCAGAAAATCTGCAGCAAATGAACATTTGTCGAACTTTTTGTTTTGTTCAGCAAGGTGGTCTTCACACCACTTTTAAGATTTTTGAAGCCTAAATGGTGTTGCCAGAAGTAAAAAGGTAATTTTAGGCTATAAACAAACTACAATATGGTTGCATAACTTAACATCCCTACCACAACAAGACTGTACAGCTGAGTTCGGCATGATGACGTTCTGTAGTCTCATTTAGCTACTTGTTTGCAACCGCCTTTCAGTCATAAAAGCTTCAGAATTTAAGAGTGGGGTATTAACTGATGTATTTTCTAACAAAAACCCCATTCAATAAAACATTGACTTTGAGATGAGGGCGCCAGGAGTCCTAAAATGCGCACTAAATTCTGGGTTTTTAGGACTTGTGGCACTCTTTATTCATCAGGTGGACAGACACAGGACTTTATAAATGCTAACATTGCTTTGTGCTTGATATGTAAATAAGCAACTTTCATCATCACAGGTGACAGTATGTCAGTGTTGTGTTTTCAGCTTGTTGCACTGCATATAGCCATTACAATTAATTAATGCATGTTTAAGTTTAGACCTTTATTTTCCGTTCTTGGCTTACTGATTGTTTTTGTCGTTGTGGGAATTCAAGCCTATTTTTGCATTCACTAGACTAGACATACCAGAGACATGTCAGGCCTCTCTGCTACCTGTAAGGCAAGATAGCATTGATGATGTTACTGACTGAGTGCGTAAATAGAAGATAAGAGGGTTGATGATGAGGATGTGGACTCAGCTTTGCTTCTGTTATCCCCAATCTGCAGGGATAAACCTCATGCAAATCTGGATTGGATTATGCTGAAGCACAGGGAGCCTAATTAGGAGAGGTTTACTGCTGCAGGCATTAGTTTAATACCAAAGGAGAGACTTTCGAAAAGTAAAAACTGGAAGTAGGTGGGTGCATCTGGGGTTGAATCGAGAAACAGTGGATGCGATGGGGAAAATAATAAACACTCAGGGAGAGCATGAACAAGAAAACACAGTGAAGACGTCTGATTTGAGAGGGAGACATGCGAAAAGAAGGGAAGATTGATAGACATGATTGCGCAACGGGGGGTTTCAGAAACAGAGCGGGAGAGGGAGTTCTCAGAAACACCAGATTGAGCTGCAAATCACAGTCAACCCAGGAATGATTCCCGGACCACGGAGAGCCTGTTGCTATGGAAACGTCATCATCGCAGGCACCGCTTTAATCCGTGGAAGCCTGTTAAGTTAACATGAGGCTCAGGCAGCCACCTTATGCTTCTGTACTCACAACACAATGCTGTGCCAGCATTGTAGCCGCTCACTACACGAAAAGATTTATTTACAAATGTTTTGCTATTAGAAGGCAGGATTATCTGCTCTCTGTTTGTGTGCTGCTTCTGTAATTCTATCATTTCTTTTGCTTAAGTATAAAGTTCAAGGCATGGGTTGCATTGTTTTGCAGACATGCCCCTGTAACTCACTGCGCTGCATCCCCATTAGTACCTTAATCTCCTTGTCCTTCTTTGTGTCAGGAAGTATCGCAAGGGTTTAATTGGCTTCTGCACTCTGAGTATACTGATGCACTGACGTGAATTAGACCGAGGTGGTGGAGGGGGAGGGGGGCCTTAAACCTGCAAGGGAAAAAGGCAAGAAATGTTGAGAGAAAGGAGAGGAAAGCTGTGAGATGTTTGTGATACTGTACAGGGACACAATCAATGCCAACCGGGACACGGGGCAACCAGAGAATGAGGCTCCACTGTTGACAGTCCAAAATGGATGAGGAGTCTGCATCTGTGCATTAATGCCTGCAAGCCTCACTGTGTCTCAGTCAGTGCAGTCAGTCAGTCAGTTATACAACCAGCTCAGCCATGACAGGGGGGGTGTATTGTTTCGGATTTGCTTCTCAAATCAGATATCTGTCGGTTCGCTTCAGTAATCCTGTGATGTTGGCAGCATTAATGCATTCAGCCACCGGAGAGGACAAGAGAGGAGATCCTAAGCCTGTCTGCGAAATTATAATAGTGCCATAAAACAGGATACAGTAAGAGCAGCGGGATGATTGCAAACACCTCTGTCGTGTAGATGAAAGCTGCAATAGCGGGCTGTGAATAATCTGTATTTCGGCGTGCGGGTCTGATGGATAGTGTAGGTGAATAAAGGGTCGGGGGATGTGAAGAGAATACAGTGTGACATCCAGGTCGGGCTCCGGGAGGCCTGCAAGGAACAGACAGCTGTGACATATGAGTGTGTGTGGGGTGCTGACACACAGTCCGGCATTAGCTGCTAACAGCGAGTGTGATGGATGGATGGGGCAGAGTGAGCGAGTCATGCAGGCTTTACCCTACATTTTAAAAAGTATTTGTAGCAGGTCACCTGAAGTGTAATATTAAAATAAGTAAATAAAATAAATTTGCCAGTGAAGTGTGACAACTGAACTTTTATCTAGCACAAATCCCTAAGACTATCCTGAGACTTTTTCTACACAATAAAGACAATTTTACAAAAAAATTCAAACAAACGCAGCTGTATTAGAAACAAACTAATCATGCTGTTAGAAGTTCTTTAACCCTTTAACACCTGGATCAACATCAGTTTTCTTCACTAGCATTTACACCTCTGAAACCTGAGAAAATTAGTTTGACTTCTTTAAAAACACTGGGGAAAAAAACATAACGAGAAACTTGGCAAGGACTGTCTCACAAACTGCAACAAAAATAGTAAAATATGACAAGGAAATGGTCTAAAAATTAGCTGGGGTGGATTATTAGATCAAAAAACATTGGGAAAATGTCCAGAAAATTATATTGATAATTCTCTTAATTTATGCTAAAAGAAGAAAATATTTATTGTTTTAGCACTTTCTTGAGGTGATTTTCTTGGTTATTTTTTAAATGTTGTTAATTGATTTATTTGTTTGTTTGTTTTTTGCCTTTTTGCTAAGTTGCTTGTCACTCTACCATGTTATTGAAAATAATAAGGCCAATTTGTTCAGGTATCA
This sequence comes from Plectropomus leopardus, assembly GCF_026936395.1. NCBI lineage: Eukaryota > Metazoa > Chordata > Actinopteri > Perciformes > Serranidae > Plectropomus > Plectropomus leopardus. The sequence goes on along the minus strand of NC_142188.1, from coordinate 16,105,445 downwards.
AAGGGTTAATTGTTGTGTTCAGAATTTTTCGCTACTCCGATAAAACGCAAAATGCCTTAAGTTGCATATTTGGCACAGTGCAAGACCAACAGTTTTGCCCCGCTCTGATAATTAAGGCTGACTCAGGTTATGCTGAGCCATTTAAAGTGAGATTTTGGATTTTAGACTGGGAATGACAGGCAGAGAAAGATAAAGAAAAAGGCTTAAAGTTAGCAGTGACAAACAGTAAACATCTCATTTTTTATTTTTCCCCAGATGTAGACACCACCAAGGACCCCTGTCAAAAGGTTAAGTGCAGCCGACACAAGGTGTGTATCGCCCAGGGCTACCAGAGAGCTGTGTGCGTCAACCGCAAGAAACTTGAACACAGGTGAGTGTGTGTAGCCCCTGGGCATGAGCTGACTACCTCCCAAAACACACGTAGTCAAAAATCTTCCCTGCTAATGCCCACTAACATGAGATCAACACTACTAAGTTCACAGGCAGGGGCCGTCTGGGATGTGGTAATAAAAAAGCCTGTTTGTGCACCAGTGCAGTACAACTGCCTGCTGTTTAATGATAAGCTAATACATTCAGACAACACAGACAAGGGCAGTTTGCTCTATGTTCAGGTTGGGGCTGCTGTGTCTGTACTCTGAATTAGCGCAGCAGTTGCTGTCTCAGCTGGACTTAGTGAGGCTGAAGTGTTTATGTGTCCTCTGTCCTGCAGACTGAAGCAGCCTGCGCTCAGGTCTCCTGATGGAAACTGTCAGCCCTGTCCCATCTCCTCCACCGGGCCGGTGTGTGGATCAGACGGACGCAACTATGCCTCCAAGGTACATTGAATCAAATGCATTCATACAACAGTCCTGCAAAAAAATTCTACTTCCATGAAGGTCATAATTATCCGTTTTTATTGAAACTGTTTTAGAGATGCTGATTCAACTTTATGGTCATTTTGGAGGCTGCAGTTTGTTGCACTGTTGAATTATGTTGAATCATACTGAGAGGTGTTACATTACCTCCTACACATTTAAATCAATGATGGTAGAGTAAATAATAGAAACACCTGTCAGCGTAACAGTATAATTCAACAGCAACACAAACTACTGCCTCCAAAATGACGATAATGTTGAATCAACAGCGCTGATAAACAGACCGTACACTACCTGCCCAGCACCAGACAGCAGATACACAAAGTAAGTGACTAGCTGGTGAACATAGTGGAGTGTTTAGCAGGAGTTGGTGGCGAGTAAAGTGGAGCTGAAAGTAGTGCGAGTATCGGATTTACATTTTCCAGGGGGCCAGAAATACAACTCTGAATGAATGTCGTTATTTTCTTCTGAATGTGTAACTGTTTTCTCACATTTTCACCATAACTTCTATGATATGTTAAAGGAATACATCACCCCCCAAATGATCATTTGCATCTGTCAGTAACTTGCCTAATGATATGTTAAATTTGTGGAGAAAACTTTGTTTTTGTCACATGCCTCCATGGGGAACAAAGAATCAAATAACAAAAAAGTCTTGATGAATTGGAGTCATAAGGGTCCACATGTAACAACAGCAAAACTCAATCAAAACATCCGTTTACAAACTCTCACACAACTCTTGCAGTATAATCCAGGTCTAGATGTATGCTCAGTACATCCAGAACACATGCATTTTTGCTAAAACTGTAATCTTTAAAACACTGCATAAACAGCACAGGCACACTACTTGTCCAAGGGTGAGACCTTTTATGCAGAAGTGATTTAAACATTAAAAATACATGTCTGGGAAGTATTGGGCACACACAACTACATAAATAAAGCTTAGATTATACTGCACAAGATGTGTAAGAGTTTAAAGACTTTTTTTACATAGTCTTGATGTTATTAAACCTCTATGGTCTTTTTTTTTTTGGATTCTTCGTTCCCAGTGGAGGTATGCAAGAAAAACAATGTTTTCTTCCAGAATCCAACGTAACATAGTGTGAGTAACTGATGCACAAATTATCATCTGGAGTGTATCATTTGGAAGTATTCCTTTAATAAGACAGTAGTGGGTTTGCAGCTTGTTTCTGCTACCATTAATTGCCAAAAATACATTTAATGCAGTTTAAACATGTAGGAAAAAAATCTTCACTGTGGTTAATCAGTGTGATGAAGGTGCCTCTCTCTAAGAAGAAAAGATGGTATAAAAATCACTGGGTGTAGGTGGAGGGTCGGTATCATTGGCAGTAGAACTGCACAACATCCTCCTCAATATTAAGTGAACATGATGTACATGCGGCTTCGGCGTCACATATGTTCTGAGTGCTTTATAATGACATATGCTGTGTTACTATGAATTGCTAAAATGTTCTTGACACCTAGTACCAGTGTAGGTTATACTAACAGACACATGTTAAAATCTTTGCACTGAAATAGTATATAGTGCATATGTGAAACAATATGCACATCTTTCAGTCTTTCAGGTGGTACATTTTGTCACAGCTTTCACTTTGTGTTATACACATGCTTACATAAGGTACTCAGCATTGTGGGGTAAATAGACACACACACCTTGCACATTTGGAACTGAGCACTGCGAAGAGACTCTCCGGGGGGGAAACACAGAGACAAAGAGCCTTGATATATAGCCTCAGAAGGACCAATTGGTGGCTTGTGGTGACAGAGTCCCATGTGTTTATTGATTTATGCTTTGTCTTCTGGATCACTATTCCCGACCTTGTGTGCAAGCAGAGGTTGAAAAGCGCGTTCAGGAGCAAGTCTCAGATTTGAATTAAGGCGGTCACCTCATGAATATTTGATCTGTGTTGCGGCAATAACTCATTTTACTTCACCTTTGTGTCCCCTTGTCGATGTTGCCGGTACGTGTGTGTATGTGTGTGTGTTAATACATGGTTGTGCGTGTTTGTGTTGCAGTGCAAGCTGGAGCAGCAGGCGTGTCTTACAGGGAAGGATCTTACTCTGAAGTGTTCAGGTCTGTGTCCTTGTCCAACTGTTGCCCCAACATCCACGGAGAGTAAACATGGTGAGATCAAACATACACAGCAACTACGACATGAAATGTAAATTTTAAATGAATTTACTAATTTTTGCTTTTTTCCAACTACAGGAGTCTTTTGTGCAATTATTCAAATGTGCAGAATTCTTTCAACTCTTGATTGCAGGCTATATTTAACATGTTATACATATGCTTATTGGTATTTTTTGTGTATATACTGAGTTGTACATTGTTGGCTCCTACACATATGGGCTATTTCTTACTTTCCGTACTGGTTTTATACATGGCACTATAGTATAAGGCACATAGATGTATATTTTTACACACTCAGCACATGATACTTATTTATCATTTTAAATATTCACAGACTAGTGCCATTTTTCATCTATTATTACTGTATTGCTATTTTATATTTTACACTTTACACACTCAGTACTTCTTACATATTTATATATATTTTTAATACTCACACACTAGTGGTTATTGTTTTTATTATGACTATATGCCTATCTATTATTTTCAAACTTTGTGCTGGTACTTGTTTCTGCTTTCTATAATTCTTTATGCTTGGCATCAGCGCAGCTGTAACGAACCATAATTTACACCCGGGAATCAATAGTTTTTGATTCTGATTTTATTCTGTTTCTCTGTCACACACAGACAAACTTGTTTTCCGTAGTTGAGGGGATCGCTGCTGGGTCCTCACATGCAGTCATCACAACAACATAAATTGGTGCAACAAATATCATGTTCTTCCTCTCCCTCTGGCCTCCACAGACAGCTGTACCGGACAGGATCTGGCTGATCTCGGGGAGCGTCTGAGGGACTGGTTCCAGCTACTGCAGAGCAATGCCAAGCAGAACAACAATAGCAAGACCGGGACCAGAACCTCTGCAGTCAGCACCACATCAGGTTAGAGCCACAGTCGAGACTGCATGAATAGGGAGTTGTAGTACCATAGTTATGGGCAGTATACTATAAAAAATATCTATTGTCAATAGGGAAACTAAAATCCTCACAAATTTAGCTCAGCTGTTCTGCTTCCACCCTCGTGTTTTCTGCAGGCAGCTCTCACTGGAAAGATCTTGCAACCGATTGCTTGATATCAAACATGTTTGAAAAACTGTTGTAGGGCTGGAAACTCTGAATCAAGATAACATTGCATCACATACAGGAGCATGCTGTGCTTCAAAGCATCAGGAAGTGAGCCTCGGGATCTGTTCAGCCACAAGTTAGTGCCTGATAAGCTCCAAGTCTTAAGTGAACTGTAAAGTGTGAAATGGGGAATTCTTGTAAAAGGTTGATAATGATAAATTCTTATGCCTTTTTCGTAGAAGCACAGGTGTAGATTTCCCTTGAATATTTAGAACATGTGTATTTTTCTTCCCCAATAAAAATATGAACGTAGCAGCATTTACTTTGACAAAAATTAAAGACATTTACACCATGAATTGATGCAGAAAAGGCACAACTTGGTGTACAAATATTTACCAGACTGCAGGGAATAAAGTGTTTGATGCTTAAAATGTTCTGGTGGACCCCCAAATCCTGTTTTATATGTGCCGTCCCCCAATGTCGAAACAAAACCTACCCCATGACATAGACAAACCCTTTTCTATTAAAACAGGTAGCATAAGAAAATGATAAATGGATTTGTACTGGAAACAGGAGATGATTCTGAGCACACTGCCATGGTTTAATTTTCCATTTGTGCAGCTGTCCCTTGATTAGAAAAAAGAAAAATGTTTGTTTGTGTGTCTTTGTGTTTGCAGTGCTGGACAGGAGCCTGGTGGCCAGCTGTAAGGACTCCATAGGCTGGATGTTTTCCAAACTGGACACCAACAACGACCTGTACCTGGACCAGGCGGAGCTGGCTGCCATCAACCTGGACAAGTACGAGGTCTGCATCCGGCCCTTCTTCAACTCCTGTGACTCCTACAGGGACGGCAAGGTCTCCACCGCCGAATGGTGCCTGTGCTTCTGGAGAGAGAGTGAGTATTGTGCTGTGGACGGAGGGTGTGTGTGTGCGTGAGTGTGTCAATGTGCTGACATATTCCCCCTGCATTCAAACTTCAAGGTGCTCAGCTGCCCTCAGGTGTAGCCACCTCTGTGTTGTGTGCTGGTCCGTCACTATTTGTCTTCCCACTCATCCTCCTGTTCCCCTGTGGGGTGAAGCGGTCACCGCAAGGAGCTGAAAACATTCCTGCTGCTTGTTGACAGCCCGGTTCTCCCACAGCTCTCAGAGACTGAGCCTGTCATCCAAGCAGCCAAGCAGAAACTAGGTCTCCGTCCCAAGCTCATACACTTCTTTGTTTGAGAAGGAAACACACTGGACTTCATTTTAAAATTACAGGTGCTGATTAGAAAACACTAACTACACTCAAAAGAAATGTCAGTTTTTTACTACTTTTTTTTACTGTTTTTGTCAGATTTTCTGTGTCTCTGTTCTGTGTTTTATCGTGCCTATTAGTGTGCTTTGTTCTCTTGTAAAAAATTATTTCTTGTTCTTTTAAGAGCCACCCTGCCTGGCTGAACTCGAGAGGATCCAAGTACTAGATGGCGGCAAGAGAAAGTTTGGTAGGTATCTGACTTCTCATAAGAGCATTTCAGCCCAATTGGATCTGTCTTTCTTGGTGGAGGGATTTCATCCAGCAGATGACAAGCAGGAGGCGGGGATTAGTCCCTGATCAGTCTGGTGGATTTAGAAGTTGATACTGACAGACGGCAAAGGAAAGCAGCCATCAGTGTGTCTTACATGTATGTGTGAGTGGAAGAATGTGTGTGTGTTTGGACATTTGTGTGTACGCATGTGCGCACTGCAGATTTTGGCTGGCTGACTGGGCTCTGAGTCAGGACTCTCCAAGGACACAGAGCAGCGAGCAAGGGGGCAGCCTGCCAGCCTGACGCTCAGATGTTCCCTTGAAAGACTGGACGGACAGTTCTGTTATGCCCCATCTAATTTGTGTTTTTTACATGATGTTAGAAGTAGTTTCTGAAATATTTGACATCATGATAAGTCCCTCCATTGCTAAAGAGTATGACAGAGTATGAAATACTTGAAAATACACTGCATTTGTCAATAGTGATTAATGCAGTGGGTTATGCCCTGAACACAGGCTGTATTTCATACTCATGTAAAAGCTCAGAAATTGAAAACTTTCCAATCTTGTGTCGTTTCCTCATCCCATGATGATCAGCTAACCACCACACACCCCACACTACCCCAGTATGCTGCAATATGCTGACCTAATACTTATGCACCCCTATCTTGCTCTGTGAGCATATTGGTATTCATGGAATATGGAATTGGCTGCCACATATGCTGTGTGCATTACATTCCCACTCGCCGCCATGTGTGATTACCATGATGCAGTACGTGTTCATCTGCTTGTAGGTTAAGGTCGCTTTACCACCCAACTCTTAATGATTTCCTGTTTTGTGTGTGTTTGTGAACATCAGGTCGATTCATCCCAAGCTGCGATGAAGACGGCTACTACAGGAAGCAGCAGTGTGACCGGGGAGAGTGCTGGTGTGTTGACCAAAACGGAGGAGAAGTCGCCGGATCGAGGATGCGTGGCAAGCCAGATTGCGGTAAGCCCCGGAGGTGTCAGCTGTCAATATATGAATGAATAGAGTTTAAACTTGAAAGCTTAGCAGGATGAAAACTCAAAATGTCCGCTGCGGATTGGCCCACTTCTCAGAGCACCCCCGCATGCATTCTGCACAAGGCTTTCTTTATGTTAAAGGACTGAGGCCCACTGCAACATAACTCACTGCAGGGACCAGTGCCACATTCATGTGTCCGGAGTCATTTGCATTCTAAAGCGCCGCTTGTCGCTGTGAGAAAAGTCTTTCAAGATAAATGAGGGCTGGTTGGACTGAACCTGCGCCTGATAAGAATGGCTCCCCTGGCAAGGTTTAGAAATAGCTATTAAAATCCAGACAAAGTCAAACACATGCCCCCTTTTTTACTGTTGCAGTCAGTGTTTTTAAATTGATTCCAGCATTTCTCATTGATAGAAAAGACTCTGTCAAAGTTGAGAGGCAGACATGCTGAGCAGAATTTATTGCAATATACAAGATTGCTACAGTGGATAATTCATCCGCCTGCACCCCCACCCCTCTCTGCCCTGCATGTTTTCTCTCTGCAGATGATGAAATGGCATATTCAGGTGATATTGGCAGTGGGGTTGGATGGGAAGACGAGGAAGAGAAAGAGGCCGAGGAGACTGCAGAAGAGGCTGAAGAGGAGGAGGGAGAGGTGGGAGAGGTGGATGATGGGGGCTATATCTGGTAAATGTGTAGTCCAACCTCTCTACAGGAGCATCTCGAACACACACACACACACACACACACACACACACACACACACACACACACACACACACACACACACAGATCCTGCAAGGAGATGGACGTGGTTGAGCTCTCACATTCAGAACAACACTGGAAAAGGAGAGGGTTGCAGGGGTGGGCAGAGGGAAGCTGCATATGTTATGGGTGTATTTAATGTTACAGGATGTAATTTACAGGAAGGGGAAGGGGACATATCACTATTAAGAAATTATGGGTCTGAATAATTTTGTCCCTCATACTTGTGAATCTTTGTTCTCTTTTGTTGTAAGTCCTTTGAACTATCTTTGAGCAGTTTCTAGCTGATGCGTAATGGAGACCTTAAGCAGCTGCAGGTGCTTGTCATGTGCTTGCATTTTTTTTAAAAAATGGAGAAAGATTGGGTGCATTTCAATAGTCCAAATTGGCCTCTTTCATCTTTCCTTTCTGCAAATTGACAAGATTTAGATAACCAGTTTTGATTTCAGGCAGGAAACGGGCGTTAAAGAGAGGAAGCCGCGTTGGGATATTGAAAAGCAGCCTTTGACTTTTCCATTTTCATGTCATTCGCTTCGGCTCATATGTGACAGTAATCATTCATCATGACTATTTAAAAAAAGAAAGTTTCTCACGCATCACTCTTTAGCTTGTATATAATGTGTGTATCAGAAGACAGATTGTCACCTATTAGTCCCGTTATCAATGCCTTGAAAGACTAGCAGAATATACTGCTCAGTTGGCAAGTGTACATCGTATCATAATGTGGATCAATTATTGTGTTTATTAAAAAAAATGAAAATAAAATAAACTGGTCTATGTGGCCTAGCCGGTCGCCGTAAATTGGACTCTGCGCTTTTGTTTTGTTTTCATTCAATGTCAAATTTTAGCATCATCATGATCCTTGAGGTGGTGTTGTGCAGTACAGTGTATAGGCAAGTTTACATATTGCTATTTTTTTCAGCAAACGTTGATCTAAGTTCACCAAATCTGTGTTTCTGTGGTTTCTTCATTTTAACAGGTCTGAAAGGAATATTTTTCTTTGCATATTTGCCTTTATTGGATATGACAGTGACAGCTGAAAGGGGGAGAGAGAGGGGATGACATGCAGCAAAGGGCCGTGAGCTGGAGTCGAACCCGCGACCGCTGCGGTAATGACATTGCCTGCATACATGGGGCGCCTGCTCTATCCACAGAGCCACCGGGCGCCCCATTTTTGTTGAATATGAAAGAAAACTGAAAGAAAAAATCCAGAAAACAGTAAGAAAAACAGACAGCCCTCTCTGACAGGGAACTGAATGAAAAGTGAAACTATCTTTTCTCTTTTTAAAGCCAGAATCAGTTGATAAAAACAGTCATTTTACCTTGCTGAAAACAGGAGCTGCTGTTCTGCTGCTGCCCTGATCAATTAGTTTATCACGTAGGCTTATTTTGTATTCACCAAAGTCACACAATAACACAAACAAACTCCTGATGGAAGCAGGGGTAGACAAGCAGCTGCTGTGTTCAGTGAGGTAAAATTACTGTTTTTGTCAATATAGTCTGGCTTTGCAGAGAGCATCCATAAGTTTCACCTTCAGTTCACTTCCTTGTTGGAAAAGGCTGTCTGTTTGAGATATACTGAGCACATGACTGGATAAATGAAACTGCAATTATACTGCATTAGTTGGATAAGAGTTTGTAGACTTATGCTTTTATGTAGTTTGGCCATTGTTTAATTTAGGTTTTTGCATTCTTCGTTCAAGGTTGCGAGAAATAATGTTTTCCTCACAAATTCAGTGTAACAAGGGGTAAGTAATTGATATAAAAACTGTCATTTAGGGGATGGAGTATAACTTTAAAACACTGATAATTAAAATATTGCCATTATTACAAGTAAAATCTCACAGTTGGGTGATGTTATGGATTTTTGGATCGTTTGCAGCCTTCAGCTTAAAATTCAAACAAATTAAACTCCATCCTTAAACCTGAATATTAAGTACAAACATTATAATAAATCTAATGTAACAGTGCACATTTTTTTGCAGCCAATCTTAAAAACTACTTCAAAGACATAAAACTCCTCTGGGTGACCTATCCTCTGAGCGGCACATTTTACTGTCAACTCATTTCCACTCTTGCCTTACCTCACTCTGCGGTGGAGTGTAGCTTATAGCTCTGGGAAACCAGCAGAAATGAGATACAGACCCAGGTCTGCATATCAGCACTTCTAACAGCACAATGCCTATAGAAAACTCTCTCCTCAGCCTCCTCAGGACATTGCTCAAGCCTCTCCGCTGTGAACTGCTCCACCTGGGAACAGTGAAATAGAAACCTAACAGCATGTTTCAGTGTATGCACATTCTTGGAAGCTCAGGCCAAGAAAGCTTGTCTTAGCATTGTAAAAACTGACAGTAACCAATCCTCTGAAATGTCATTTCTCAGTTTCACGTTTCGGTGATAATGGAAATCAGTACAGGTAATATCCCAGTGGGTGAAACCTTAAATGTGTTAGCTGTGAGTGGGTACGCCTGCCAACAGATGTCTGAGTACCTGATACCGACAGCAAGTCTTCTGGCTGCCCAAAGGGACCAATCATTTTCAGCAACCTGTCAGCCCATTATGCTGAATATTCCTCCTGCCTGCTGAAAACAAGCCATATGTAACAGGACCAGGTGTAAATCTGAACACACACTTCTAGAAAAAGTGCAATATTTCTTCTTGATGCTGTAGCTGCAAAATAATTAAGGCTTAGAGGTGAAACTTGATGGCTTTTTTTTTTACTTTTATCACTTTATCTGATGCTTTATGAATGTACGTAGGGAAAATTACTGGTTGGTAATTTAACTAATAATGTTGGTAATGTGAGAACAGAAAATGTACACAGCATACACTCAAATGTCACCAGAATAAACCATTTTATTAATAAAATTACATTATTGTAAAGCAATCTCATGAGGTATTAAACTAAAGTTAACTTGGCTGTTAACATTAAGTGGTCTTATAAATATTTCAAGTTTAGTGCATGATTCTGGGTTAAGTATAACATTAGGAATTAATGATTCTTGTTTCATTTACTCCTTCAGATCTCCGACTTTGTGCCTGTCTTTGCAATTAATTTAAGTATAAAACATATTTAGTTATATATTTTTAAAAAACACTGTTATTTATTACATATATTATCGATGTGATTATCTAAAATAATTTTGCATATAATCCTATATATCATATAATATTTACTAAATCACCCAGTCTTTTTTTCTGCAGCATATCTCAGAGTGCAGTTATAATTTGCTTTGTGCACCCTGCAGCCTCCACACTGTGCTGACTTCTTTGTCTGTGTTGTCCAGCTCCCTGAACACATTAACATCCCTGCTTTGGTGAAATTGCTGCAACAATTTCTGGAAAATAGTCACTGGGATGCTAAAGTTTAGGTGCGGGTAGGTAACTTTGGCAGCCAAGTCTCTTGTGTTGCTGGATACGATACCTGCAAAACAGCAAATAATCCTTATTCTCTGAAAATTGCAAATAAAGCAGTGTAGAAGGAGCAGTCTGGTGTCTGTAGCTGCCTCCTCTCTACACATGTGGTGCATTGTTAAAGTGAAATTTTCTGTGGTCATCTTATGCCCCCCAGTGATCAAAAGGAGTACATGATTTTGGTTTTCTTACCCAGCAGCTCTCCTGTTTGTGTCCGCACCACAGCCCCCCCGCTGGTCCCTGCTTGTACTGCACAAGTGGTCTGAAGCATGATGGGCCCGTCACTCGAGCTGATGGCTTTGGAGAGGACGCCACACGTGAAGGATGGACCACATCTGCGACCCAACCCACCATATCCCACCACGACTACAGATTCACCTGTTGGCAGAGAGGCTGTTTAACTGGTGTGAGGGAAACAAATATCTCCTCTGGCAACAAATGAGAAGGAAAATGTTTCTCTAAAATCTGTTTCCTCTAAACAAGACTGAAATCCAACCTGGATTGTAACTCTGAGCCATTCGAGGGACCACAGCCTTTGTGGTGGAGTCTCTCAGCTGCACCAGAGCCAAATCATAGGGTGAGGAGGCTTTAGTGGAAAACAGCACTTCACCCACAACATCATGGACTCTGTGAAAAACAGAAATCACCAGAACAAAGATTAAACGTTACATATTTTGTATAATTTGAACCATATCCATGCACACTGTGATTATACACACTACAGCTTGCTAAAGGCCCTGAACTCACACGGGTGTTTTCAGTTACTGATTAAACCTCCACTTGAGTTGAAGTTGGAAGTAGTTGCTTCAACTGCACTTGATGTGAGGCATATCTGCACTTATTTAACCACATGTTTTTAAATTCAAGGAAAACGCACGGATGGATTTTCCCGTGGCACTTTCTGATGTGGCCAGAACATATTTCCTAGAGGTGCAAGAAAACATAGAGGAGATTAAGGGAGACGTCAATCAAACGCAGTGCACTCATGCACAGAAGAAGAGGTTGCATCATGAAAAGTAAGTGAAAACACATTTTGGGAGCATCAAATGTGTAAGGGGACTTTAAGGGAAAGGAGTTAAAGAAATGGTTAACCTAGAAACATAACAAAACAGCTTATCACACGACCTGGACTACCAGTTTTGCTATATTTAAATGATGTTAAGAGATAAAAAATTACAACAACACAGCAATATGTCTTTGTAAATATACAATTACATTTAAGATCTTCCTCACAATGACATACAAACCTGATAAAATGTTTCGTTGAGAACTACTGCCTGGATGTTTGTGACTTTGGAAAGAACTAAGCTTGAGTTTTTCTTGGGCTTGAAAAACCATAAACTAAATGCAACTCTGTGTGACTAATAACATTAATGATAGCTTTAATTTCATAGGCCTTTTTCACAAATGACATTTTGTCAAAGGTCTTTGCAGGGGTGTCAGACCTCGGACACTTAAATTGAACTGAGCCACCGTTAATGTCATGAAATCCTCCGGCGCTTTTTCTGCTATAATTAGTGAAAAGGCTTGCTGTGAAGGGTCAGTTAAACATGGTTTAATGTGTTTTTTGGATGAATATGACCATCACATCCTTTCCTGTAGATAGAAGGGTGTTGTTGAGCACCCTCACACTTAAAGGGCTTTTAACCCTTTGAAACCTTGAGCAGCATCACTTTTCTTGTGCTGCTTTCAGAACGCCTGTCACAAATATTTAAACCTTTGAGCCCTGAGAAAATTGGTGCAATTTCTATAAAAAAAACATGGGAGAAAAAGGAAATAAAAGCAAAAAAAATTGAAAATCCACAAATTGCAAAAAAAAAGTAAATTTTAGAAAAAATATTTCAAAACACTTTAGAAAAATAATCTAAGGAAAACTATATTTATAATTATCATAATTACATTATTAAAAATCATTATACATTTTTAAGGTCATTTTTTCTGATCTTTTAACTTTTTTTTTTTGCTAATATCTGGGTAATATCTTCTTATGTTTTTGAAACAAGTCAAGATAATTTGCTCAGATTTCAACAGGTCTATTAAACATTTTTAATGTGTGTTGGATGAATTTGCCCCTCACATCCTTTCCTGTAAAGAGAAGGGTGTTGTTGTTGTCGTAGCTTTACACTTAAAGGGGTTAAGACGTGCTGTCACCTGTCCCTGTGATGGAACTTCAGGGTGACAGTCGACTTCCCGTTGACAACATGGCGGCAGGTCACCACCAGCTGAGAGGCGACAATGACCCCTGAGCCCCAGAACTGTCCACTGTCCACAAAGCACACAGTGGGGCATTTAACAGCTTTTGACTCATGAGCTGTGGTGGACATGAGGAGGCCTGCCTCTCCTGGATGGAGCCAAACATCTCTGAGTGGATCTTGAGCGCTCATGCAGCGGATGATGTTCCTGAAGATCATCTGGATGGAGCAGACCAGGGTGAGGCCTATCCACTCGTTTGCCTTCCAACCAAATGGAGACACAATCAGCCCGATGAGCTGCACAGTGTTTTGGCTTTTCACTACAAAAAGCCCTCCACCTTCTGTCCCTGGCAAGCAGCGTGCGTCTGTGAGGATGACAGCGTTGTCCTCCCCTGTGAGGTTGCTGATGATGCCTCTGCTTAGGGTGCTGATGAAGAGATCCAAGCAGAGGGAGCCAAAAGGTGAGCCACATGCAACAACTGGGCAGCCCTTCTGCAGAGGTGAGCTGCTCTGCCAGGGGATAATAGTCCCTGTGCTCTGCCTGCTGTCTGCCACCTTGAGCACTGCAAACCAGCTGAGGAACTGAGCATCTCTTATCAGCTCCTCATCCTCTTCATCACCATGAAATCGCCACTGATCAGCCTCCTGGAAAACTGCCTGGAAAGCTTGTTTGAACTCCAGGCAATTCACCAGCATCAGCAACTCGGCTGCAACTTCCCGCTGAAGTGTTGCTTTGCCTCTGGAGGAGGATGCCTCTCCCTGTGCACGCTGGTTGGAGTCCAGATCTCGCTCAGAAGAAAAGCTGACTCGTATTTTAAGTTTTTGGCTAAAGCTGTGCGGTGACAGCAGCCTGCAGTCTGCAGAGAGGGACTCCCTGTCGGCGGTAAAACGGGAAAACGGGAGGCCGGTGCAAATCACTGTTCCTGTTTGAGGATGGACGATAACTCCGCTGCAGCTCACCGGTTTCTTTGAAGAAAAAGCCTCAAACACCTTGACGACACAGCAACATTTCTCTACCTCCTTAACCTCCATGCTGTTAGCAGTGAACTTTAACCATTCAATCCACAAACGGCTTTAACAACAAAGACACCGAAAAAAACGTTGAAAAGTAGCATCGACACCTATTTTGAGACAATAAAACAAATCTCCATTCTGTAGCGGAGCAGCAGACTGACTGTTAAGACCTGCTTTATATCGCTGATAGTATTTACAGTTGTTTTTAGCTGTACAAACATGAGTTCTATCGTCTAGCTTCCTGGTTTAGTCTCATTGGTTGACGGAAAAAAACGACAACAACCAAATGATTTGATTCGTCCGAATGAAACTACGAGCAGCTCCGAGCCAATGATAAACAAGGAGGCGGGAACTCAGCTGCTACGTATGTTATAAGGTGTTTTTATTGGTGAAAAACAAAATATCTGAAAGGGATCCTAAATCACCTCTAAGTAACTGTAATGTGTAAAACTAGAAGTGTCCCATGTTATAGTTTATATCAGTTAAATTTATTAATTAAATCAATAATAACTGTAAAACTAGAAGTTTAAATGGCAAAAACTGCAATGTTTTTATACAGTGTAGTTTGTTTTTTTTAAGCATAAAGCAAAGCAATGAAGTGCATAAAATAAAATTGAGCAGCCCAGTACGTTTAGCAAAAATTACTTTTGGAGTTGTATAGCTAATGAATGCTAAATTGTACCACAAAATAAATAAATAAGTAAATATTTAAAAACAATTACCCTCCCATGTTGTAGTTTATATCAGATAAATTAATTATTAATTAATTCAATAATAACTGTAATGTGTAAAACAGGGAGTTCTAACTGCAAAAAGTGGAAATGTTTTTATTTAGCTTATTTTTTTTCAATTTCAAAAATATCACTGATTATATTTAGCAAAAGTTCCTTCAGTTGCTGAAGAATGTTAAATTATAAGAAATAAAATTAACTGTCCCATATTACAGCTGACGTGGGTTTAACTTTAACTTTTTCTCAGCAGTACAATTAAGGAATTTATTATAAAAGCAACAAGATCCGAAAACTAGTTTGACCTTATCCATCGTTAGTATTTATAAGGTATTGTAATAACAATAGCATTGTTTAATAATGTTTGTAATTGGTTGTGTCAAACCTTTTCATATTAAAAAAACAATCACAATGAGCCAGATGAGAAATATTTAAAGGATTGTCAAAAATATTTATTATGCTCAAACTTCACACATGTTTAATAACAATGTGACCAACCTTTTGTAACATATAAATTACTTCAGGCCTCAATGCTTGATGAAACACAAGGTAAGCCAATTTTTATTGCAAATATAAATAAGAGCTTATTTACAAAGTAATGTATAATATTGCACTAAGAGGTAATTTCATGCACATGTTTTGCGTGCCCTATTTGTAAGCACCACCTGAGTACTCTCATAATATCACTGCATGTTGTGAGCAGGCACTAATCACAAAGTACTCTAGTTGATTCACAGCAATTAAACCATCATGAAAAAAGATAGTTTGGCATCAAAGTACGAGTTGTTGTTTTTTTATCACCTGGCTGTGCTAATGCAGTTAACATATCCTGCAATTTATTTAATACCATTCTGTGCTATTTATTAAAGATTCTCACCACTAAATGTCAGTTAATGCACTTGTGGTCACATTCATAAAATCGGCTTGTAGTGGTAGATCCTTCAGTGATTAAAAAAAATCATGCAATCAGCAGAACTGTCAGTATCCTTAGAGGTAGCACACACACTAATGTATTAACACTGTCTTATTAAAAATATGGCACCAAATCTCTGCAGCACTTTTCAGATAAACTAGGATAAATATAAAGATATAATTACAATATTCATCCTCAATGAAGGAACAGTGACTCCAAGCACAAAATGTTAAACCAAATTGACCTTCACTGTAAGTCTACACCAGCAGCTAAAAATAAACTCGGGTCAGACACCGGTTCACAGCGATGACATGTTCTATATGGCAGACAGAGCTCTGTACAGGCTTTACGAAAGGGTGGAAACCACACCATGAAGATTATTTTCCACAATCAATCTGAACAATACACACGGATGATTCATAACTAAATCTTGTGGTTTTTGACCGGTATAACAAACATATCTTTGAAGTGAAGAACATGAAGAACAGGGGTGTGTTAACACAAAACACTACACATTCCCTACTGGCACAGTCAAAGTTCTACATTTTTCGTTATATTATTTTTTAATATGATATAACTCTCTACGGCAGGTAGTTTTGTGTGGAACATGTCTTTGTGTGCGCAGGTAGCATGGTAAACACAGTTTTTAAAGAACATAAATTAGTCAATATACTGAGAAAGCCAGCGGAAACCGTCTCCATATCCTTGTCTCTTCAGCACGCTACACATGAAAACCTCCATTGGCCTCAAATTCAGCTCCTTTAGTGACACTTTGCCCTGAAAAAACAAAAATGCACAACCTTTAAGTGAAAAATCAAAACATTTCAACATCCTTTACTGTGGACATTGTGCAATCAATAACTTAAATCTGTAACTTTCTGCATGTCGTACAACTACGGCTGAGTATTTGTTATAAAATTGACGATACCAGTACTAATTAAAGTACCCTTGAAGTGATACAGATAACAACAGAGTACATTGTGTAATTTTTTTTCAACTTCATTTGATACCCATCATGTGAATGGAAGCATTAAGTTGCATAAAATATCACCAGACACAACAGTTGTGTAGTACAGCCATACTTGGTCGGACTGTTTTGGTCACATCTTGGCACACCTAACAGGCTGTATGATTTATAGCTGCTGTTGTAGTGGGCCAAACACACATTGCATTAAACAAAAAAAATGCCTGCACTAATTGTCTGTGAGCAAAACCACAAAAATGGTCTTTTCTTCCAATATCTGGGAGCAAAAAGGACCTGTATTTGTGATATTTGTAGAGGTATTTGTAGTGGGGCTTGACAATGATATCGGCACATCATCGGTATTAAAATGAAACATCAGCATCAGCCCAAAATGAACTTTTCTGATATGACAGGTGGTAATATGACACTTAATAATCTGACTTTAATTAGCTGAAAGAGGTCTTATTTTCCCTAATTTTGGCCATAGTCAGGATTGTCTCAGGGAGAGCATCATCTAAGTCTGTTATAATGGGATGAATTTTTAAGTTTTGTTGAAAACTTGTTACATAACTATAAATATGGCATGTTTTACATGTAACCTAGGTTAAAGCGGCAGTAGTCTCTGCAATCAGGTGAAAAATCATATGTGCATATATCTGTATCTGCGATCGGCCAGAATCAGTTATCTGCAATATCAGATATCTGCAAAAATCCAGTATTTTGCATCCTTTATTTGTTGAGCTGTGGTCTGACTGTGCTTCCTTTCTTGCTCTCTTTTCTTGTCTTTTAGCTGACGGACAGCAGGCGGTTAAAATGAAAACACTACTACAAAAACTTTGCATAAGACAGGTACTGTACAAAAAAGCTTCTCAACAGCATGTTGCCCCCCCAAAGCCACAGCAGTGGCAATCTAAACACAGTTACGCCTGCCCTTGGCAAATCAGATTCATTTTAGAAACTCAGAGTTTTCAGCTCTGTCAGAGCGGCAGTGGATGCAATAATAGTTTTTTTCTGTGGTGAATGAATCGTAGGTCTGGCCTTGTGAGATTTGTGAAGCTTACTGTTGTTATTCTGCAGGGAAAATGACCTTGAACGACCAGGCAGCATGAACACAAATGTGCTATTTACTGAAGTCATAAAGCGAAGGAGTAACTACAGGAAATATACTATTAAAGTGTTGCCATAAAGATGGGTGCAATAACAGTGTAGGAAAAAATATACTCAGCTTTCATTTACATCATTTAATCTTCCATACGTTTTTTTTACCTTTCCTGTTGTGTGTCCATGAAGACCAAACATTCCTCTAAGTGCATCCTCACTGATGGCCTCTGGACGGTCAATCTTATTCCCCAGGATGAGCACTGGGACGTTTGAGATGGTTTCATCCGTCAACAGGGCCTGCAGATGGAAAATATCAAAAATTCACCAAAGAGAACTGTGCTGTGTGTCGATAAACAGGTGAAATCACTAAAATTCACTTACATCAAGTTCAACTTTGGCCTCTCCAAGTCGCTCATGATCCGCACAATCCACCAAGTAGACGATACCGTTTATAGCTGGGAGGTAGTTCTTCCAAATCCTTCGTGCTGTGAGAGCAGTGCAAAGTCAGCATTTATGTAACACACAGCTGTCAGTGCAAATCACAGGATTTATCTTATTTCTACCTTGTGTATGACCTCCGAGGTCAAACGTCGTAAAAGTCATCCCGGCTATGGTCAGCTCCTCGGATGCTGAGGACAGACAGGAAACACTGACTTTAGATAAGTGATGAAGCAAGAGATTCACTACAGGACTGGCAACATATTGAATCGCTGGAGGTACTTGGATGTAGCGTTGGCACGTGCTGTCCTAGCCTGTCGTCTCTGAGCATGTGCAGGAGTGTTGTTTTTCCAGCATTGTCTAATCCGAGGAATACTAGCTTGCCACTCTTCTTGTACAACCCTGAGGATAAAGACAAAACAAAGATAATGAATTTAATATGAAATATTTAATATGAATTCAATTTAAATTTGTATTGCTTTTTATCTCAGTCTTGATGAGGATGATGATGACAATGAGGACTGGACTTTTTGTCATATTCAAGATCATTTAAGATAAAACAAATATGCGTTATTACCAAACTGCAAAAATAAAGCCAATACAGAAGTGCCAAAAACTGCATATAACTGAATGTCCACTTGAGGCTGGCTCTCAAAGTTGCCCAACTTTACAGCAGAAATAGGCATATTTACAGCCTCGTTAAAAAAAAACCCAACATTTTAATCTCTTCAGCTAATTTCATGACAACTGTGCCACATCTGATTTTTTTTATAACTCACCTGTTAACATTTTTATTAAGGCTCAAAGTTGACCATTTTTAAGGGTGGCGGCTGTCTGTGAGGTGTTGCTACAGTCTGTAGGCAGGTTTCCATTACAGATTTGCACAAAACTTTAACGATATTTGCGAAATGTCGATAAAACCCAATTGCGAGACGACTGCGTTTCCGCTGAGTGATGTTATGCGACTTCTGCTCAGCGATAACCTTCCATCAAGCACAGCGATGGATGTTCAAACCATTAGCAGGTTTATTTCCTACCACATTAGCCATCTTTTTTTCACTCATACGTGGACAAAGTAGTTCAGTCTATTATTTACTAAGTCTATGATTCTTACACATTTATGCATTTTTAGAAACATAGATGACAAAAAAAAAGAAATGTAAAATGTGCACAGTTGTGAGTATGTGGGCTGGAATGGGTGAAATATATGAAAAATGTAAAAAATAAATAAGCTTCTAACAATTCAAATCAACATGTAGTAGTTACCAATTTTACATTTGTAGTAATAGCCTAAAAACCAGAGATGGAGATGAGCCTTGACATATTTATTAATTGTCATACTTTGTGCTATTTGTGCAGATATTTCGCCTATAGCCCCATAGTTTCCTTGACCTCTGCTGACAAAGGGACACGTTTTCATAAGAAAACTGGTTTGTGAGGCCATTTTAGTTCAGGTGTGTCATTTCAGGCATTTTTTGTTTTCAAACTCGGAGTGGAGTGGAGGAGGGTATTGTCAAATAGCACAATGTTGTTGTTGAGAATTGGTGTTCTGTCTGTCAAATAGCAATTTAGTTTGTATGACAAAAAAAGTTCTGGCATTTAGAAAGAGGAAAGAAAGCATTCCTTTGTTAGTCCCTCGATTTGGATTATATTGTTAATATTAACATGTATGTACAATATGTTACCTAACAGCTGCAAGACACTGCTGAAGCTCTTGTAGATCCAGTCAAATATAAACGACATTTCTCTGGACTGCCTGCAATACAAATCACATAAATTGAATTATATATTATAGAATACAGCACACAGATTAGTTCATATTCAAGATGCTGTTTAACCCAGCTCCCTCCGCGCTCATAAGTACACAAGAGTACATGGACACATTTCCCAAATAACACAGCACATAAAGACAGAATAAAATAGCAAAAAAGTATAGAATTTAATGTCCTGTTGCAAAGGTACAGAATCTAGCACTGAAGCTTATTGTTAATGATTATTCCTGACCCTGGATTATTCTGCTGGTATGTGTAAGCTCTGTGTAATCACACAAGCTCTAAAGTATGAAAAGGAAAAGAGGGCGAACGCAGCAACAAACAGGCATTAAATGATTTTTTAGATGATAGTTTGCTCTGAAAGTTGTCTCACTAAGTCGCACTGATCTTCCTCTGACTATTTTTATGACAGGTTGTGGCAAGGACACTTGATCTCGAGCAGTCGCCCCCTTCTTCCCTCACTCACTCTCTCTCTCTCTCTCTCTCTCTCACACACACACACACACACACACACACACACCTGTCACTCCATATGAGACTTGATGTGCTTGTTGCAGTGGATAGTGAAGCCTTCAGTGACTAAGGCTTTAAGAAATCACACAACTGTTGATAACTTTATCATACAGTGTTGCAGCTGAGTTATTTGTAAACACCAAACTCCATTTATAAAAATGTGGCATTTAATTAAAACGTTTATGGATTAAATACTTCAACAGCCACTTTGTACTGAGTTAAATGTCTGTAATCCTGTCAGACATCGCAGCAGGTTTTCGAGTAAGTCTCAAATCAAAATTCTATAACAAATATAGATAAATAATACAATAAAACACGTCAGGCCACTAAATTCGTGACTGAGCTCGTTGGAAATGATTGTTCCAGTAACTTCACGATAACCTCCACAGTTCGGCTTATCACATGTAGCTAGCAGTCAACAACATCAGCTGTCCTACAGTAAACAACCATACATTTAGTAAACAACATGAGCGCGGACACAGGTCCTGAATCACTAAATTAAACCTTTTTCATATCAGTAAAATGGTTCAACAAGCAGAAATTTAGTCTTAAAACGAAATGTACTTACTACAACAACGTCAAGTTAATACTTAATTTGTGGTATTACCTTGGTTAGCTGAATTTATGAACTGCCCGAGCGCTGCTTTTTGGTCCGAGTTTGTCCCGTCGACTGACTGCGAGTTTGACATTTAACCGGAAATACGTCACTAGGATGGCTAAAAAGCGGGAGGGGCCCACGTGCCAAAAATATTTTCCCCCAAAAATTTACCATTAACTCTTACGGCTTCCCCTATCTGTTGACGTTCCTATATACTAATAATATAATATACTAATACTAATTAGTTACGCCTGCTTTTACAATATGAATTCTACTGCTTATTTTTTGGCAATATTTTTAATGTAGTTTTCTACACAGGATGTAAAGTAAAACGTAAAAAAAATGTGTTTCAAACACCATTTAAAGTTTTATCCAGTATGTCAGTGTATTTTGAATGAAGACCCAAAGAGGTATTATTTGTAAACATTGTGATATGTTAATGTGTATTTATTAATTCATTTTCTTAAGGAATTCTCTGTGTGCTACTACTAAAATGGGATTTTTCCTTGCAATTAAAGGAGATTAAATACATTTAATTATTTTAAATCTAATAATTTTTTTATTAATCAAATTGAATAAATTAAAGGAGGTGCACAAGCTGGATAGTATACACTACTCATAAACATTTAAGCCAAAGGAGTGACACATTACAAATATAGTTGTTATAAAGTAAGCATAGATGTAAACAGAACACACTCAAGAAAGGTAATATAGGGTACTGAACACCAGGATGCAGAATTATGACAGTGACAAAACCCCAGTCCAAATATTTTTGATAAAGATAAAGCAAATTTAATTTAATTCCAGATCATAAAAGTATTATGTTAATAATAACAAAAATTCACACTTTGTTGATAATTTAACCAGAGAAGCTTTATTAAAGCAGTCCAGACTCACATACATGGCACAAGTTTCTACAGGCACTTGTACTTTGTTTCTGACAGCACATCTCCAGAGAGATCTTTGTTAAATAAGTGAAAATTCATTGGTCAAGACATAAGTGCATTTTTTACTTTGCTTTTTCTCTACAGTATCTAACCACTATCTCTCCATCTACAGGGAAACAGCCTGCCCAGACCCAAGCATCCACGTCCCATCCCGTCATCCCATTGGTTCCCATTGGTAAGACCACCTTCAAGTATTCCTATAAGAGACGAGCCTTTCACTCTGCTCCGATCCGAACAGCTCTTGGTTTACTTCCTATCGTAGTAGAACCATGTATCCACTGCGAATGAAAACATCACAGTCAGTCTCACATTAGATCTATCAGCAGAAATCTAACAATCTGGACATTATTTACAAAATTAATCTGTGAAATGCTACCTGATGAGGGGATAGGTTCTTCTTTTCCACATGGACAGGTCTAAAATAGAGTGAAACATCATTTATGAAATAAACACCAAGGAGGAATGAGGCCTAGTGTTGAAACTTCAGATGTTATGTTGCGAAAACGGATTAACAAAATCGTACTTACTTCACCAACAACAGCTTTAGCTTCGTCCACTGAGCAGCAGAGAGGGCTGTCGCTGGCCGAGACGCACGTGTTTTTGCTGTATAGCATCATAGAAGCCATAAATTAATACATTTTAGTTTAAAGCTGACTAAAAAGTGGCTGTATTTGTTAGCTGTGGTAGAAGCAGTAAGAACAGTATTTACCATATCAGTTCCCCAGCATTGGCCGTTTGGGCAATAAGGGCTTTCCAGAAGTTGTGAGTGCTCTTGATAACTTCAATGGCAAAGTCCTGAAACACCAAAAACAAAACAAAAACAGTCAGTGCTCTGATAAAAGTAAGATCTTTTGCAGTTAACTATAACATCCATGCAAGAACAATCTGTTATATAATTATGTTTTAAATCTTGTTCAAATTTGCATAAATTTGACAAGGGCATAAACCAGACAATTTTACCCTCCACAGGACGTATATTCAGTAATGCCAAAAAGTGCTGTGATGTAAAATAATTTTACCATTTGTGACACTTTAAATTCGTTGTTAGTTTAAGTCTGTGCTGCCTCATTTAAATGTATTTTCTAACATGAAGGGGATGGTAAAATATGGATCTATGGTCTGTGCTTAAGCATCTCTTCTCCTGTGACCTCTTCCCACCCAAACAAGCTTGGTGCAGGTTATGAACGTAAACCCTATACAAAAACTGAGTTTATTTCAGTGCACCAGTAAGCCCACATATTTACTTTATTAGCTTTCCATATGGCCTGCAGAAATATGAAGCCGCTTCCAGTTGCACTCTTTTATGATTCAATTTTGTGTACGTAAAGTAAGTAATAAGATGTAGGCATGTCAAATAGTTGATTAAATGCATGTCTTGTTACATTACACATTTTACTTTATTTATTCTTGTCATTGTGACTCACGTGCAATGAATTTCCTCAAAATGCAATCATTTTAAGCCTCTAGTACCATAGTACTATAGTACTAGAGGTTTACCATCTGGCAACTGTAGCCTAAACTACAGCTCCTTGGAAACGATCACTCTCACAGCACAAAAAGTTAACTGATTAGTTAAAGATGAAAGATAATCAAATTAAACATTAATCTCAAACAATTTCTCCCTGTAAATATAAGGCTAAATAGGGTGTGTGAGGGTGGAGACCTTGTCTTTGAACTCGTCGTTGAAAGCAAACTTGTTCTCCGGTTTCCCATCTGGCACTTTGTACCTCCTGAACCAGTCGACTGTGGCCTCGAGGTAACCAGGTTTCAGGCGCTTGACATCACTGATGTCTGAGCAGAGACGGGGACAACAAAACAAGTTCAGCATGACTGATGCAAGACTACTCAAAAATCAAACAGAGGAAAAAGGCACGTACTGTTCAAGTCTTTGGCTTCAGGGTCCTCTACATTGATTGCAATCACTTTCCAATCAGTCTCGCCCTCATCGATCATGGCCAGGATCCCGAGCACCTTCACTTTGATTACCTCCCCACGAGAGCACACCTAGGAGACACTTTCTGTTGTCATCAGCAGTATTATGCTTTTTCAATGTACACAACAATGAAATCAATCATCACAGTGACTTAATGACATAATGAAAGATGTCAAACATTTACATACGGCTGTTAAATCATCATGTGATGTCGTACCTTACTGCCAATTTCACAGACATCGATGGGGTCGTTGTCACCGCAGCAGCCAGTGTCTCCATCTTTGTGTGCCGGATCTTCCCAAGTCTGAAACGAAAAAATACATCCAGCTGACGTAAGTGCTCAGAATTTGCTGTTGTAAGTTTTAAACTCTGCAGGACTGATCTTAAACCACCACAGCTTTTAGGGAGCAAACAAGTTTGAGAAAACTAACCTGAGGAATGGCTCCATAGTTCCATATGTAGCCTTTATGTGGGAAAACATTGGCAACATATCGCAGCTTGCCCTTCTTCACATCTTGCTTTATTGGGTTCAACAGGTCTTTTGTTGCGATCTGAAAATAAATTGCATTGCTGTTACTTTTAAAGAAATGATTAGGGTTAAAAACTATGTTTCATCCCTGCTTAAGTGCATTTCCGATGTCTTTTTGAAACTGAGGAGCTTCACATTAGAAAACAAGTGGCAATACAATAATTTGCATGCAAAAACTCACATTAAATATTTACATTATTTTAATAATTACAAATGTCAATATTTAATCTCATTTAACTTGTGACGTTTATGGGTGGAAGACATTATATGAGCTGTGTGTTCATGAAAACATTTTAAAACCCGTTGGATATTTTAATAATACCGCAAGGAACCTCTGACTCTGTGTGTGTGTGTGTGTGTGTGTGTGTGTGTGTGTGTGTGTGTGTGTGTCTCGGCCGTGTGAACCATTCATCCAGTCTACCTGGTGCACTTTGGGCATGTATCACATTCAATATGAATAAACTTTGAATACAAAAGCTAACAGTTCCCTCTGCAGCAGTCGGGGCAGCTGCGGAGAGTCAAGCATGACTCACTGAGTGTATTTCACAGATGTTTCTGACTGCCAGAAGCAGCAGCTTAAGTGTGGTGTTTGTTGCCATAATAACTTGTAATACGAAGTTTACCACCGGCATATTACCTTCATTAATTAAATTTTTTCAGAAATGGGGTGCTTATGTCAAAGAATATTTTAACATGCTTTGGGGGTCTTTTGTACATTATTTCAGAGTAAAATAAGTTAAATAGCAACATCGTAATTCAATATGTTCAAATTGAAATATCATCATAAATCTACAGCTGTCAGGTGTTGCTCATGACCCAAGGAAGTGCAGTGTCGCGTGTGCAGTAGTTTGTGTGAGCTTCCAAAGATGCAAATGCAGATCATCTGATCTGAAAGTTGATGGTGGAAAATATTTCAGAATCGTACCTCCATCTTTGCATTTGTCCACTTTGGTACTTCAACAACCATGTGAAAGATGTTCTGTAGGAGACAATAATCTGTCATTATAATCTTTTAATCATTCAGAAATAGTATACGACACAAGTGAAGATGACACAATTTTTAAACACACAATGAACATATAGTTCTGTCTTTTACTTTGGTCAAAACTTTTCCGTTACTAGCATTGTTTCAAAAAGATTAGATAATAAATATTCTATTGTAATCATGAGATATTGACACTGCACTGAGAAAAAAAAAGTAAAGGCCATTGCCTTCGCAGATAGACTATGACCTTGCTATTCTGGGAAGCAGTATTTAAACCCGTACACTGCAGTTGACTAAAAAAGTATTCACATTCATGGAAAAACTGCAGGTGAAATTTTGGTAGATTTAAAGGTTACACAAAATACATAAATATGTACTGGGGTGAAGTCGACAGATGTTATCTTACCTGACTCTCATCAGCATACATCGGTATGTCATGGAATGGTGAGACATACTTTCCCTCCGCATTTTCTGCAACACAGATCAAACACTGTTATGAACATGGCAGACAGACACGAGCTGCTCTCATGTGTCTCAAATCAAAAATCACATTGTCAAGTCTAGTGGATTGCCAAGAGGATACATAGGTTATCACTACTGCTTACTTTCATTTTTGGCAGAGGGTTTGCCAATGATTAGCTTGATAAAATAAAAAATAAAAAATAAAACACAGACTACAGACTATGCATTTTGGGCTCTATAATGTAGCCTCCACCATTAATGAATGACAAATCTAGGACAGTGCACATAAAGAACAGGCAGTGCCAGTTTAGCTTCCTGAAACACCCATTAAATTGCATCCTGTTTAGCAAAGAGGCCAATGCTTTCAGTTTCTAATACTTAACCAACGCTAGCTGAGCACACGGGCTTATTTCACATCATGCCCCAGTGACCGCTGTCTGTCTGCATTCAGAGACTTTAAAGAGATAGTAAACATTTTTTTTTAAATGTGGTTGTACTTATCCATAGAGAGCATATTATATAAAGGATGGAGTCCAACATGGAAGCTAAACAATGAACTGCTGTTCTGTACTTTTGGGGACGGTTCGGTCCCCAGATTTTGACTTTCATGCTAATTTTTGCAGCTGCACACATGCAGGCAAGCAAAAGCATTGCGCCAGTGAAGTTTTTCAAAACAATTTGGCACACACACACACACACACACACACACACACACACACACTTGGATTGCTATGTACAATCACCATGATTAATAAAATCCAATTTTCCATGTCTGAGCATTTTTAAGACTTTAGAAAGCTTAGTTTAAGTCAATTTAATACCAATTAAGACCTTACTATTTGATCAATTACTTCAGTGCCTTTTAAGACTTGAAGGACCTGCGGGAACATTGTTAAAAAAAAGCAATAATCTAATTTATGCCCCTGCAGGGAGCATTTGGTCGATAACGTTAGGTAATCACAGCCTTGTTTTATCAGTAATAACGGGGTTATCAGCGTTTTGCACCAGGGAGGGCGTTGTCTCAACTCAAAGCGTTCATGATTCAATGCAATAAATGACGTGTTTGAGCACTTTACCAGATTTACCGAAATAACCCGCTTACTTTTGCACAGTTTAAGCAATAACAATGATGTAAAATCGACGACGAGACCCTCTGTGACGTGTCAGAAACCAGATCATCCCACTTACACGCGAAACTGGCCCAACTGGTCGGCGCAACTTTACGCTGCCCAAACCAATGAACTCGGACTATTCAAACAAATGCAGATTTGATTGTAATTTCCGTTTTGAGATTATACAGTGTCAACAATTCAATGATAGGCTGACACAAAACCACTAACATAAATGAATAAGTGACACGTGGGAGGTTGCAGCTAGCCGGTGGGGTTTGTGAAAGGACGTCAAAGTAGCAAACAATGACTCTATTATTTCTACTCGGATTCTACTTACTGAAGAACAAGCGGTAGCTCAGGGAGTTTGGGTTTCCCCTCTCTTCCACTTTGTAGCTCATGTTTAGTACAGGTTTGTGGTGTTGTGTGTCTCTAGGATGACGGATGGCGGCGGAAAGAGACGTCTGAGCAAGGTAATAGGTGGCGTAGAAGAGACAAGGCACAACGCATGCGCACTTGGCATATGATGCCTTCAGAGAAATCGGAAATACCGAAATTATCAGATGAAAATACCAAAAGTGTATAAGTATGAGTGAAAGTTTGCATTGTGTTTAAAAACAGAACTGAACATAAAACATATGAATGAACAGCTATACCAGTGTTGTAGTCTGACTCACGAAGTCATCTGGTATTGTATTTATCAAAGTATTAACTTTTTGATATTGCACCTTTTATATTAACATGCAGCAAAAAGTGCTTCACATACCAAAGTTGAAATAACTCAGGCACAAATTAAAGGATCACGTAAACAGCTATACATAAAGTTTTAGTAAGACTAGAAAATTACGGAAATAGGATCATAACAATAACAACAACAAAAATGGATTTTAAAAAGCAAAGCAACCAAAAAAATGATATAAGTTTAAAGTCTATAGAATAAACAGAAAATAAATAAAACAAGAATAAGAATAAAAACTAGAAAAAGCATTTCCTGCGTGACATGAATGTGAATGCTTAAAGCTGAAATGAATTCAAAACTGTTGCTGAAAATGCAGAAATATATTACAAATTGCCAGAAAAAGCTGAAACATAGAGAATTGCTGCTTGAAAAAGACACCCTATAGCAAAAACTCTCAGAAGTGCTGTTGAAATGTCTTTGTTCTGAGCACCACAAGACTTTGCTGAAGACATCAATGTGTCATTTGTATGGATAAAATGAAAAATGAATGTGAAAACTCACTTTAAAAAAGTCTCCGTATTTGGGTTTTGCTCAAACTTGATGACAGAAATTAACACTGCAGCATATGGGAGCCAGCAGCGATCTCTTGTTGCTTTGAGGCAGAGATAGAAAACAATTCTTAGGCCTATTGCCTATTGTAGCGCATACCAGAATGACCTACACCTTCTATAAATGGAGTTAAAGATAGAGTAGCTCATTCTGTCAGGAAGGAAATGTCATCAGACTGACCTGCTAACTCTTTACATGTGAATACGTGTAGAAAAAAATATTTTGTCAAATATGAAATATCCATTACAATGACCTACTACCTCCTCCTAAATGCAGTAAAAAAGTAGAGTAGCTCATTCTTTCAGGTAGGAAATGTCATCAGAATGACCTACTTATTCTTTAAATGTAGCTCAAAACAGACACACACACACACACACACACACACACACACACACACACACACACAAACGCAAAGAGATAGACAGGCTTTGTTTCTCTGCATGTAAAAAGTGGGCTGACACCAAATGCTGATTTTTATTTTGAGGATTTTTATGATTGTCAGGTATATCACCAAAACAATTTGGCAAGAATAACAACTTATTTGTTACTAATATTCAAAAATCTAAATTTCTCCAAGAATGTACAGTATGTAATTAATTTGATAATGATTTTCACAAAATTTTACATCCATATAATATTTTTAAAGAAGCTGCCCAATTCTACCACTTTAAAAAAATCAGATCTAGATATTAAAACAATATCAAACTTAAATATGTTATTTAAAAAAGGCAACAAAAACTAAATTTGAATGCAAAGCTTTCTGAAATACCTAATTTGGCAATCACCTATGTGTGTTCACACTTGTCATTATGTTATTCATTTTTTATTTATCTTATTTTTCTTCATGTTTTTGTCTTTTTTGTTGACACCATTGTATATTGCTTGCATCAAAGTATTGTAAATTATTGAGTTAACCGTAATTTAGTGTATTACCATAGATGAGTTATTTCTGTAAGCCCATGGGTTTCTAACCTCTCTGGCACACTGTTTTCAATGATGTGAACAAATGAAAGGAATGTAAATTATTTTATTTTTATTTTATTTTGGTCTGTCTGGTTTGTACTTACTTATGTCATTATATTCATTTAAAAAATTTTGTATTGATCACCACTAACTGTACTTTTTAAAAAAACTGTTAATTAAAAAGGTTTTGATTTGTTAATTTTTTAACAAAAAAAGAGACGAAAAAAAAACAAACGGCTGCTCGCCCCGTTGACGTCACATCCGGCCGCAGCTCGTCGTGCTTCCTGCCTTTGCTGAGGGAGGGGACGGTGCTGACGGCTGGGAGGACGAAAGGAGAGACAAGAAAGCTTTGGGAAGACACAAGAGAGTGGGGAACGGCCCGGGTTTCCACCGTCCGTCGGGAAATTAACACCCCAGTTTTCTGTAGCTGCTTGATTTGTTACCCAATCGGCGCTAAAAATGTCGGCCAGTCGTCAGCACAGCGAGAGCTGGGCCATCCCGACCAGGACGGTGTTGATCAACGACACAACGCAGCTACCTCATGACTATTGTACCACCCCTGGAGGCACTTTTTTCTCTACCACCCCCGGAGGTAAATGGATATTCCGTCTGCTTTATCTTTTTTTTAGTAAGAAAATGGGGAGCAATTGTCTTTGAATGCTGTTTGCACTCTCACAAAACCTTTAACTGCTGCTGTCACTTTGGCCTATCGGCAGCCGTGTCGTTCTGATCAAAACAAAAACAAAGATTAGCCCCGCCCCCCTGCTCTCTTGCGGCTCTCTGGTTGGCTGGTTTGCAGCGCAGAGATTCTGATGCATGCATTGTTACCTATTGCAGTCATTATATTGTATTTAAAGAAATGCTTTATTTGTTATCCGTCGCAAGCAGGAGTGTGACCACCTTGTAGCGAATACTGTACATCAGCTATGTATAGCCAGGTTGCAATGTGTAACTTAAGGCCCTTGCAGATGAGAAAGAGCAGTACATCTCGCATACATAATATGTACATAATATCACTCTATGACTGTTATCCCAGCACTGTGTTGCTGACATGCTTTATATCTGTACTATCGAGCAGGGGTCTCATTCTAATTTTATTTGGGGGTCACATGCAGCTCAATTTGATGTCAAGTGGCCCACACCAGTAAAACCATTAAATGTTTTACAGTTCAGCAAACTTTAACAAACAAACAAACAGTAAAAATACTTGATTCACAGTTTGTAAAGGTGTAGGTTGAGATGTCGTGAACTCAGATATTTCGGTTTTTGAAATTATTGAATTGTGAAGCAGTGTTTTTTTATAGCACCTTGATTTTCCGATTTGAAGTAATTTCAAGAGAGAGATATGGGACTTTTATTTTGGGCTTTTTCTAAATTCATGCAATTAAAGTGATGGATTTTTGTCTTTATATATAGTCAGACATGTCCTTAATTGAAATGCACCAGTCAAGACAAATGTCTGATTTTGTCAAGCAGCCTTGTAAAACCCCAAAATATATTCAGCGTACAACAATGAACAACAGAAAGGCAGAGTCCTAATAGAGAAATAACTCAAACTATTAAGTGATTATTTAGATATATTTGCCAATATTTGTTTTATCAATCAACCTATCAGTTAATTGACTATTATTTCACACCTAATTCATACTCACACGTTTTGTTTGAGACTCTTAGGGTACATGGTTTTCTAACTAGGGGCATAGAGCCATTGAAGTACGCCACACATAATCAGTGAAATAAATATTTAAGTGAAAGTAGAGTTTAAAAAGTCTTTGGTCGCAGTTGATATTTTGACCTGTCAAAAACAGTGATACTGATAAATTCATTTCATCGCATAATTGCTGGAACTGAGTCATTGTTATCGTCATTCGTTCCAACTGAGCTTTTCTGTCACGACAAGTCAAAGCATCTGCTGTGGAAAAGATGCAGTGATTCTGATTTGTGTGAAAACTATAAATGTGTTTTGATGCCAGCAACGCTGTTAAGTTCAAGGTTAACTCGATTTATTCAGAAACAAACAAGATGTACAGTACAAGAGAGACAGGTTTTTTTTTTTACAGAAAACAAAAGCTGGTCAGTTAAATTCAAACCGTGTAGAGGTGTAGCTTGCTCTCCCTGTCAGTGCAGTCAGAGAACCTTGTGTATTTTGTGTGTATAAACTGTGGCAGTTTGAGCAGTGTTTACCTTTTGTGTAACAGAAAGACAGTTAAACAAATGTCTGTTTGCCACTTTCTGTTTACCACGTTTTCTTGGCTTCTTAAAAAAGTATTTAACAACTGGAAATATGGTCTTTTCATATAACTGTGCTGTCTATACAGTAGAAAGACACACATACTTTTGAAATCAGTGCTGCGTGACCAGAGAAAACAGGGGGAAAGGGCTGTGGCAAACCAACTACCAGAATGCACTGCGCAACAGCGTACCAAAAAACACTCATGCAAGTGGCTTATGTAATGTGAGTTATACTGTGTTTAAACTGAAGTCATGAACTTGTGTTTACGACATGGGAAGTCATGTAAACAACGCTGTGAACTTGGAGCTCTTGAAAAATTTCCACTCATTCAGATAATACATCAAGGGTAAATAGGCACTTCTCATAAACACTGTAAACGTGACCCCACTTGAATGTAGTATTATTTTCGTCTTTTTGCGAAAACAATATGACAACCGGCTGGTAGCAAATGATCTCCTATTATAGTGAAACGATTCACGAAAATAATTTGTCTCTGCAAACATTTAAGGTGACAAATATTCAACGCAGTAAAGGCAGCTTGGTTTATTTTTGATCAGCACTGCCTAGTTTTACCGGTCGCTCGAGTTTTTTCTGAGTTTGACAGAGAGAGAGTGGCAATTCACTCTCAATCTGCTTCTATACTCTTTTTGTGTATTCGGAAATGCTTAGTCTGAGTACCACACTGTGGCACAAAGTGGACCGTTCGCAAATTCAGAGCAATGTTGGAATGTACTATTCGGTTAACCAGAGCACCGCACTCTCGGAGTGACAGAGTGCATTCTGGGCACTCAGTTTGGGGAGACAGTGCAGCAGAGTTAACGTGTGATGAACTTAAAAGTTCGTTAATTCATGTGGTAATAGAATACTCTCATTTTGGTGCAATACGTCGGATTAGATTTAAAAATGCATGCTTTGTGTTCGTCAGGCCCTACGGAAATGGTCAAATACAATCTGTAATTGAAAAAAAAGTCCTGGAGTCAGTAAAAAATCTGCAAGATGTCATGAGACATACATAGATTAATGCAGGCAGATGAGCAGGGATATCTGGGCGCTGGCAAAATGGAGGGAAGTTTACCACAGTTCATTTACACAAAATACCCACGTTGTTATGATACAAAGCTGGATGAAAATCAGCAAAGTATCCCTTTAAGGGACATGACCAAAAGTTTGGGAACCACTGACTTGCATCAACCAATCTGTCTCTCTTTGTTTTTTGCCTGTTTTGGGTTAATTGAGACTTGTTTTTTTGTCTATCTATTTTTTTTGTCTTTATCTATTTGACTCTTTGTTGTAAGAAAAGTAGATGCTTTCAGACAGGTTAGCTTTAATCTGGGCCCCCTGGATGAAAGCCAGCCTTTTGACTCAAAACACATCTGATAGCACTCGCATTACACTTCCTCCTTCGCTCGAGCACGAGTAACTGAAACATAATGTGTGTTCTGTTGCAGGAACCCGGATCATCTATGACCGTAACTTCCTGTTGGAGAAGCGCAACTCTCCCATTGCCCAAACTCCCCCAGCTCATCTGCCTGTCATCCCGGGAGTGACCAACCAAAATGTCCTGAGAGAGAACAAGAAGAACGAAGCCAACAACCACATCAACAACCACGATGGCAAGCCCAAAACTGGTAAGTCAAGTCCATTTTATTTATAAAGCCCATTATCACAAATCACAATTTTCTGCAGAGGGCTTTACAGGACACAACACCCCACCTGAGGAGGGATACCTCTTCCAAGATGGACAGATGTGCAATAGATGTCATAAAGAACAATAAAATTACAGAAGTTTATGACAAAATGATGCACAGGAAAGAGAGAGATGCACAGTAATAATAATAAAAAAAATAGTCAGAAAAATATGAATATTGATAAATATAGTTTATGATGGTATGTATGGTACATGCCTGCATTTTTGTTTGTGACAGTAATAATCATATGTGAATAATAACAGTGGAAGTATGACTAATAATAATAGCAGTAGTAGTAGGTGTTGGGCAGGACCACGGCATCAGCGCAACCACGACCCACAATCCAGGCGTAGCCGTGATCCGAGAAATCTTCGAGACAAGGGAGCACAAAGGCTCCAGAGAAGAAGCCATGAATGTTTGCAAATTAACAAAGAGAGAGAGAGAAGAGGAGGTGATTTCAGTGTATCATAGTAAGTCCCCAGGCAGACTACACCTATATCAGCCTCACTAGGGTAGTGTTGTAGTACTCAAGATCAGTCTTGGTCTCGAGACTGGTCTCTAGACCACTTTTAGAGGGCCTTGGTCTTGGAATCGAACACATTTTCTCTTGGTCTTTTATTGGTCTCGGACGTAGTTGACTCCGGATTTATAATCAAAGCTGGTTTAGACCAGAACGGATTTATTTATTAATATAATTACTGTGATTGGATGTAAAACTTCCTTCTTCAAATTCAGCTCATTCACGCAAGTCATTTGTACTTTACTTTTTGTGTCACCGATAATCGCTGCCACCCGTCATAGAAATCAGAGAAAAATTGTTTATTGTTGTTTTTTGTTTATATATGTATATATAGTCTTAGTCATGATGGTATGGTCTTGGCTACAGCACTACACTAGGGGCTGGTCCAAGGCAAGCCTGAGCCAGCCCTAACTATAAGCCTTATCAAAGAGGAAAATCTTAAGTCTACTCGTGAACGCAGTGATAAGAGTGTAAACGAAAGTGTTTTTTTGGTACAGTCACCCGTCCCTCTCTTCTCAAACAAACACACCCTCTGTTGTTGTTCTGTAATTATTCCACTTAATAACCACCATGATTATAAAAAGCAAAAAAAAAAAAAAGATTGTGCCAAACATGTCACAACACCTTTTTCTCTTTGCCTTCAAGGTGATGATGCTCAGTTTGAAATGGACATCTAACAGACTGGAACGACACCAGCAAAAGCAAATGACCTGGCATCACCCGTGCCAGTGGCTTGGCTTGTAGAAACCAATGTTGTGAGCCCTCATGGCAGCCATCTTCTTTAGCTCTTTGTCTCGCTGCTGGATGTAATGTGTGTAAACATGGGGATTCAGTGTATCATACATACAGGTACAGAACAGTGTGACCAACTGTGGAAACTAGGTTTATTTGTAAAGATTTCCATGGTTACCAGCCGCTGTTAAAACCACACAGTTAGGGAGTGCGCCTGAATATTATTTACCCAGACACATTGTCCAATTAGCAGATTGCAGTGCTCATCTTACAGCTTTCTGTGAGTGTTTTTTAACAGAGCACACGGACAAAAAAAAAAACAAAAACTGACAATATTCCAAGTTTCATCAGGGGAGGAAGTGAGCATTTTAGTACTGGCCTTAGAATCAGTCAAACGCTTTGATATTCATCACAGTCTTTGGTTTTGAAGACCCATTTAAGCATGTTATTTAAGTGTTGTTGTTTTTTTTTTTTTTTTGGTTTTTGGATGTACTTGAAAAGCTCCACTATCTACTATCAGTTGTTCGGTTGGTTTCCAGTGATGGTATGCAAAGGGACGCTGTGTTTTTATTTTGCAATTAGGTGAAGATTTCATTCCAAGACTTATGTTTCCATTACCAACATGAGTCTGAGTTTCCAGTTTTCAGGGCAAAACGTTTTTTCTTTGATGAATTTTAGACCATGATTTAATCATTTTGTAATAATCAGGGGTATTTCCCACTATCACATAAGGCTAATTATAAACCCTGATAATTGAAAAGAAGCATTTCATGTAGAACTAGAAGAGGACTCAGAAGGCGCAGACCTTTCAAGAAAAATGATTTGTGTATCCACACTGTGATTCGGATCCGCTCAGAATTTTAAGGGGTGCTTCCTTGGCTTATGATACAGCCAAGTTTCACGAAAATCAGGCCCCGTAGTTTGTCTGTAATCCTGCTGACAAACAAACAGAACCATCAACATAACCTCCTTGTCAGAGGTTATTATTATATTTCTCTCCTGCCGAGAAAAGTCAACATACTTTTTCTTTAGATTTAATGTCACTTTAACCTAAGAGCCTGTACTTTATTTATCAGCGTAGGGGGGTTAGCCGGAGTGTGACAATTAAGTTTTATTTTATGTCATGACCCTCCTGGTAGCTACAAAT
Organism: Plectropomus leopardus; assembly: GCF_026936395.1. NCBI lineage: Eukaryota > Metazoa > Chordata > Actinopteri > Perciformes > Serranidae > Plectropomus > Plectropomus leopardus. Next base: position 16,069,918 of record NC_142188.1, on the reverse strand, counting down.
ATCTTTCCTTGAGCCTCTCTTAGTGACTATAGGACAACACATGACCCTCCCTTCACAAAAAATAACCACATTTCACAGTTTCTGGATATGATAAATTTGTGATTTTGGAAATTAAAAAAAGCATGCCTTTTAAACCCACTGGGGTTCTGAGGGCATTTAAAATAAATACAAAATACAACCATATAAACTTAAATGCTCCTTCCCCAAGCTAAATTAAAAAAAAAAAAAAACATAAAAAATTGAAAATTTGAGTGGAAATTGAAAAAATTATTTGAACTGCACTCCCCCCTCCACTCTCATAAATAAAGAACAGTCCCTAACTGGTTTGTTTTGTTGGCAAAAACATTGTGTTCATAATTTGATAAATCTAAGAAAGAAGGAAACATTTACAATAATGTGGAAATATTCCAGTGGTCGTTTTGGTTGAAATACAAGATTTTTTAAAAAAGAAAATGAAAATTATCCAGATGTTTTATATGCATTTTATTTTATAGTGCATTTTCTCAGTATTGAGGTTATTTGTTTGGGTATCAGCACTGTCAAGCCTTTGGATTTGTTACAAGTGTCAAGGAACCAGAAGACTTGTTTGCATCAGGCTCGATAGCTTCTGTCCCTTAATCTACAAATCTGTCCCCAGTGTCCTTAATCCATTACCTTATTCTTTTCATGTGTCATGTCTGTCCATGCCTTACTTTACATCAGATGCAGTAACTACAAGTAGGCTCCTAGTCATCATTTTGTACTTTCCAACAGATGTTTATTTTTTCACTGTAACATTGAACAGGTAACATTGTACTTGGCAATTGAGAAAAACAAATACTTTTTATGGTTTTAAAATTATTTCAAAGCAGCTGTGAAGTTTGAGAGTGTGGTGACGCGCATGTCGTTTTGGGATTCTGAAGTTCAGATGGCGATGTGGTTAAAAGAATACCACGTGCTCATTTAGTCCCAAGAATTTTTTTATTTTGTTTTTTTTTAACCAAAATCATAGTCCTGTCTGCTAATTGTACTAATTGTCCAAATAGCAGCTTTTAACCTGGCAAATAAAAATCCCCATAAAGTTCCAATTTTTTCATTTAAATTTCATTCACACCACAAGTTTGTTTCTCTGTATGACTGGAACCACTGAATGGTTGAGATGATGTCTATCAAAGATTTTCTTTTTTCTCTTTTTGGCTTTGTAATTAATTCTGGCCATGTTTGGTGACAAATACATAGAGGGGTTGCTTGACCCCGATTTGCATTGCACATTTTTAGCGATACAACTCTTTATATTACAGCATCATAATTCAGATTGCAGAAATTTTTCAAATCAGTTTGGTTTGACAATGAGGGCTTAACATTGTGTGCTGAAAGAGATTTGAAACAAACTTACTGTAACTTTCTGTTATGATTTTAAGTAACTTTATTTTAAATGAAACTCCAATGCCAGTGGACACTGTTGCTGCAAGATCAATAAAGTTCCGTAACAAAGGAAATAAGATGTCTTGTTTTTATTGTCTCTGTTTTGTGTGGTTGGCTGTTTTGAATGTGACAAAAACAGGAACGGAGTCATTTAACATGACTTTCTATGAGCCACTATTCTCACTGTGTTTCAGTCAGGAGCTGGAATATCGTCTGTATGTTTTCACCACAATGTTTCTCCGTGTGTCGTCTCTGTGACTCTGATTCACGCTGTGCCACAGAGCAAAGCCCTCTTTCCACATCTGAAATGTCACATCACAAACACTCAATAAAAAAACAAACATAAAATCTCTTTGCAAACATTTTCTGTCGTTGCACCCACTCATTTTTTCAATTCACGGGATTCTGTTTATAGGCAACTAACCATTAATACATCTCTTACAGAACATGTGAATTTTTTTAGATGCATTTTCTTAATTTAATACTCTAATTTTTAAATAGCATCCTGTAGACATGTTTTGCACATAAGTGTTTCACTACAAACACTGAACACAGCGCATCTGGTTCTTGTGCATAAATGTACAGTTCTAATGCTATTGCGATGCCTTTATCAACTACACTAAACATGTTAGACATTTAGTTTTGTCAACATGACCTCATACACACATGACCTGACATTGCTCCTACAGTAATATAACACTTCATATTTTTCTAAACAACCTCTTCTTCATGTGTACATCCAAGTCTGAATCCCCAGCTGGGGAAAGTAGGAAACTGCCTTGAGGCCTCAGAGTCCAAGGGGTCTCAAAACGTCCTAGGATCACTTCATGTCAGCTGGTTAACTACATTTTAAGGAAATATACACTACTGAAGTAAAACAAACAAAAAAAAAATGCTGTGCAGACATGCCATGTGCCAATATTTAGGCTTAGTTTTAAGTTCTTTTAAACTCTGCACATCTAAAGTTAATTATTTTGTACATTTCCATGACTACCATGTGTTTATTACTCTCTTTAGTTACTTAAACAATGAATACTGTGGTTTATGACATCTTTAAATGGCCCTCACAGTCATTGACTGACTGACGTCTTGTGGACTAAAGAGGAACTTCAGCTAGCATTTTCTTAAGTTTACCAGTTTACCAGCAGTACTTTACAATTTAATCTCTCCAAAGAAATACCTAATTTGGGCAATATAATTATTCATTTATCTAAAGGAAAAATCAGAAACCCTCATTTACTTGGTTTAGTAATTAATTTAAGAAGTATTTTCTTATGTACAAATATCAACTGATAGAAAAAAATCTGTCTAAATATGTCACAATTTCTGTTATATTGACCAAGGTCAAAGGTTTGTTTTGTATTACTTAATGAATTGGCTCTACCACCATATGGGCTTACTGTATTAATTTCCAAAGGGGTCTCAAAACACATTGCCTTCATGATATTTATTGCCACCATGTACGTCTAATATTGTTTTATTTTTACTTTTATTTAAACATATGTATAATTTATTGTTTATATTAACTGAAAATATAGATTTGCTGTTTATATTGTTTGGAAGAATGCTAGAATTTGATTTCAATAAGATATTGTACTGTTTAATAGCTTGAAATAAAGTATAAAAAAATCATTTAAAAAAAAAAAAAATACAATTTACACACCCAAAACCCATGAAATGGAATTTTACTCAATATAAAAAAATCAATAAATAAATAATAAATACATCAATAAATAACCATTAAATAAATAAATAGAGTCATAGTTATATTTATTTATTTCCTACCCATGTTTGCGTATTTATTTAGTGATTGATTAATTTAACATTGACTAAAATAGCATTCCATAGCCAGACGGTTTCTGTTTCAAAGTTTTTATATTTTATGGATGTAAGCATGAACCTTATGTATTCAATTTCTTTCATTTGAAATACTTGATTATGTACCAACTAAATACCACGTTACTTGAAACAAAAAAAAATCGAAAAACTTCTGTTTGTTTGAACTGTTTGCGTTTTTACGTCAGGCAAGACAAGAGCGTGCCTGCTGAATTTTCTGCAGGCATTAATCCGGCCGCCTGCCGGTCCTTCCTCCTTTTCTACGTCCCTGAGCGAGGCCGGCGTCAAGATGGTGAGTGTTGTAGTAAAATATCAAGTAAAATCCGTTCATCATCGAGGCCATCCGTCCATCTGCACACATTACATGGTCACGAAGTGATCGTACAAGTATAATGTGCAATAAAATGTCAATATGGACGTGAGACGAGTAAATTCAGCGACACTATCCAGATGCTATCGTAACTGGTGTCTACCCGGACGTTACACACTCTCTATTTACCTGATTTGGGACATTTGTAAAGTTTCCACTTTGTGTTTTCATTACGTTTTACTCACTACAGATTGTCTTTAACATATGCAGTGGCTCAAACACACATAGGTGTATTTACACGTAAATAATGAGTCTGTGAATGAGTCCGAGCTCCTAGCGGCTAACGTTAGCATACAGTACAGTGGTAGTCATGGCAGGCCCTCATGCGAACAGGAATAATATTACTGCTATAAGAGAAATACTCAGGCTTATCAGCTGTTTTTTTTAGAAGAAACTGTCTGCATTTAGGCCTTGGAGGTATTTATTTTCTGTGGTAAGCGAGCTTCTTTAGCCCACGAGATATCCAGGGCAGCTAAGAGGTAACGTGACAGCATGTGTTATTGTGATACCTGGTGAGGTGAGCTGCTGCTTTTAGTGTTGAGCTTTGAAGTGTGAGGTTGCGATTTGAATTTTGGCAACATTTTCTGGCAATAAGCATCATCATCTCTCTCCCATCTCCAGAATGACACAGTGACAGTCAGGACCCGCAAGTTCATGACGAACCGGCTGCTTCAGAGGAAGCAAATGGTGAGTTTGTAAATCTTTGAAGTATTTATTGTGTTGATACCATCCTGAGTTGAGCTTTATTCTCTTATTTACCTGCTTAATGCTTAGGTAGTCTACACAAACCTGTACACAGTGTGCCATTTCCCTAACTCACTTTCCAGGCTTAGAAAAGTTGCCTAATCAGTAAAAATTCCAGAAAGTTTTGGAAAAGTCATTGAGATAATCTTTGTTTTTCATTGTCTGTAAATATGACTTTTTTGTCTGGCTGCCTTTGTGTAATTATATCTCAATTTCCTTTTTCGACATGTTCAAAACAAATTGAATCATATCAAAATCAAACCCTATGATTAATTTAAGATAACAGAAAATTCATTTTCTGTAAGTTAGCTGTTGACCTAAAGAAGCTCTAATGTGCATTGATTAGGGCTGCATGATATATTGTTTCAGCACCGACATTGCGACACACAGTAGTTAAATCAAAGGACCTGCAATGTCAAGTAAGGCAAATTGACTCTAATTAATTTTGAAATACTACTAATTTGTTGTTTGATACAAAAGAAAAACTCACAAGGTTTTCATTTCCCGTCACTTATACCAGCCAAGCCTTCCCCTTAAAGACAAGTGATGTGATGCGATGCAGTGCAGCAGCGTTTGATATGGAAAGGGAGACTCGTGTGTGTGTGTGTGTGTGTGTGTGTGTGTGTGTGTGTGTGTGTGTGTGTGTGTGTGTGTGTGTGTAGAGACGCACTGTAATCACACCTTTAAGTTCTGTGGACACATTGAAGCCAATGCTTATCCTTATTATTACATTTTTTATAATTTTGTCTGTGAAAATGTGCAGGAACTTTATTGCAATTCTTAAAAGTGTCTTTGCCATATTTGTATTGTAATTTTTCTTTTTTGTATCGATATTCATAACAGTACTTTGCCTTGTTTTTGTACCTCTTTATGTGTATCTTTTACGTTTAATGTATGCACCAAAAAAGCAAAAAAAAAGGCAAATTCTTTGTAAGTGACAGCCTTGTTTATTTGTCAATAAATCCTTCTCTGATTTTGATGCATTCATGTATTCACTCTGTCCTCTCTGTAGGTCGTCGATGTCCTGCATCCCGGCAAGGCCACAGTCCCCAAGACTGAAATCAGGGAGAAACTTGCCAAGATGTACAAGACCACCCCTGACGTTGTGTTCGTATTTGGCTTCAGGACTCAGTTTGGTGGCGGCAAGACAACAGGCTTTGCCATGGTGTACGAGTCCCTAGACTATGCCAAGAAGAATGAGCCCAAACACAGACTGGCCAGAGTGAGTTTTGAACCACTGTGAATGATTGATTTAATTCACTGACAGTTTTGTTTATTCGCAGTAGGCATCCCAATTTCACCTGGGGTGGGAATCACCATTGGCCCCACAATGTGATACTATCATGATACTAATGCCACAGTACAATATTATAGTGTTTTTACACATGTTGTTATCTATGGAGTGTTGTAATAACACATATTGTGATATATAGTGCGATTTACTACCTTTTTTCAACTGTAAATAATGTCCCTCAATGAAAACTTTGAAAATCTATTTTATCTAATAAGGTGAAGTTTTTCGTTCTGTTTATCTTACTTGAATCATTTTTGTAGCAGCAAATTATATCTTGTGAACTGACAAAGCAGTTGACCTGTTGCTACCTAGTCAGCCAAGGCCCACCATAGAACCTAACACGGTGTTAAAGCACATCATTCGGTGCTTGTCATAGACCTTTTTCTGTCATTGTAGCCGTCATTAATCCATTTTGTGATGCAGTAAAGTTGGTGTATTGTTGCTATAAATGTCTTACAAGCCTTTAATGCAATCTAATGAGTTTGCAGCACTAAGTCATGATTGCTTTTGTGTTCCTCAGCATGGTCTCTATGAGAAAAAGAAGACCTCAAGGAAACAGCGCAAGGAACGCAAGAACAGAATGAAGAAAGTACGAGGCATCAAGAAAGCCAGTGTGGGCGCTGCTGGCAAAAAGGTATTGTGAACGTTTTTATATGCTTTGTACCAACTTCAAATCATATTTCTTGTGATATTATGCCACAGGGGAATGAAAGTTATTTATTGCCTTTCCTAATCTGAGGAGCAAAGGAGGGCATCATTTCTTTCAGTGCACTTGATTCTTTCTTCATTGCATTTCTTCTTTTCCTACCCTGCTAATCTTTTTTTCCCACGACTCTTACTGTTTTAATTTCCTTTGTCATCTTTCCAATCGTATCAAATGTTCTTCTGGAACTGTAGAAGGTAAATGTTGTGCTTAAATAGACTAACTGCAGTGTGCAGATAATCAAGGAGTTTTAGATACTAGCTAACTCCTCCCTTTACACCCTCACCTACCCACTTTAAAGTAAAAAACCTTCATCCTTTTCCCTCTGGATGCACCTGATGCATCCAATATGAAAGGATTTTACCCACTGGTGAATACTTACCTGGTAATTCCCTCTGATAATACTAATGATTCCCGATTTGACCTGAAAACTAATAGTGTTGTAGATCTATCTAATGACAGTTTGCCTGATGTCAGACAGGATTATAAACTCGGTACACTCAGTTTCCATCTTCAGTCCGACATTTCGTCCACTCAAACTGGAGTCCACGCTGCCAGCATACCGGTTTTGACGAGATTTTAAAAGAGAAACTGAGCAAAGTCAAACAAACGACGCTGTCGCGCGATATTGAGCAGATGTAGGTTAGGACAGCCTTGATAGCAGTGTCCATCTGCTCTGTTGTGTTGGCCATTGTTATTACTCCTCATTGGTTCTGGTCTGCTGCTCGAAAGCATCTCGACAATGACACAAGTCCCGTCCATGGCGCTGATTGTCTAATTGAGTCTGCCATACAGGTTTATTGGTATTTAAACTAAGAAACCACGGTTTAATGTCACAATGCCAGACTCTAGTGGTCATCAGATTATCGGCCTGGCTGATTTGTATTGTTAATGTATATCAGTTCCAAATACCACCTATTGGTCTCTTCAACTACTGATAATCAGTATCTGTATCAGCCCTGAAAAACCGGTGTCGGTCGACCCCTATGCCAGACAAATCCCTCAAGTCAACTTAAGCTTGTAGAGTGAGCAAATTTCAAAGTCTGGACCCAGGCAAAATGGCAGTGTGAGGAGATCCTACAGCCAAAAAAGGATTTTTTTCTTCTTTTTTTTAAAATCCAGTACTAATCTGTGAAAATTTATGGTTTAATTTGTGTTTTAATGAATCCCTGCATACACCTGCGTACCCTCTATGGCACCAATCACTGGCCTAAAGTCACCTAGAATAGATCTCTGAATTGCAAAGCCCACCCTGACTTAAATACCATACTGCTGCACCAGTAATATCTTCAGCTCAGCTGACTTGTAAAATATTGACATTGTCCAGCGTATGTACCCTGGTTTTCATTGGCTTGGCTCTAAATGTGGTAAACAACCTGTGTTGTGCAGCCTCTGCAGATCCATTCAGAGATCTTTTCTATTCCATGTTTCAGTTTTTCAACATGTTAACGTTTCTGTTCCATCTTTTGTTCTTGATTTTGCTTCCCATGGATTTCTTTTGCAGAAATGAAGTGTCAGTGTGCAGGTATAGCAGCAGCATGGTGTGCCATCGTGTAGCACATCAAAAGCTGATAGAGCTGAGTTGTGCCATGCATGTCACGCCTTACTTTCCCCCCCGCAGTTTTCCTTCAGTGTTTCCCCACTTTCCCATGTTGTTTCAAACCCCCTACTAATAGGTTTTCCCTCAACCTCAGTCCTCTGTACCTCTGTCTCTGCTATAATGGGTATATCAATTAGGCTGCACCCTCTCTGCTGTACATTTAAACATACATAAAGGCTTGGATGATGCTTCAGATCTGTAATTATAGAGGCAGAAAATGAGTGTAGCATGTGGGTTGTAGGTTTTTCTAGTGTGTTGAGTTTGGGGCAGTTGAACTAAAAGCCTGCCAGTGTGTGAATTTCTCACTGGAATGTGTTTTCTTAAAAATGTCAAGTCATAACAATGTTTTTTATAGTTTCTGCAAACTGATGTTTTGGTTAAAACTGTTTGTCTCACCTAAAAATACTGTTAAACATCCATTGTCTCAGTTTGCATTAAACTTTGTTATTGCAATGTCTAGGAAGTTTGTTGTCAAAAATAAATTTGCTCTTGTATTAATTTGCTGTTATTTGTCTACAGTGAGCCCGGACAGCCAGGGGAGGATCTCCGTGCTCAAGATGTTCTTGTAAATTGTCATCAAATAAACTTTGGAAAAAATTTGAAAAAAAAAAAAATCTTGTCCTTGGGTATATTCATTCAAACAACCATTTATTTATTTGATGCCGTTATTTTATGCTCAGCTCATATCTCTGCAGACTCGTTGCTGTAAAACAAGTCAGTGGGTGTGAGGGTGTCTCTGTAAAAGATTGAGTTCCTGTTTGTGTTGACTCAAGACAGTTGGCAGCCAAGAATCACTACTCAAGGTGACTTAAGTTGTATTTGTCGGCTGCTGAATGACAGCAACGCACAAGCTGCTGACATGGCTTTGATATCACTATGTTGTGTTTCTAAGGAATCCAGGGTAGTTTTCAGTACAAAATACAGAAAAACACATTTGCTTTTGTTTCATATTGTACTTGAAGTTGCACAAACCTGAATGTTGTCGATGGGGACATCTGGTGGTCTTGCAATGAAACTACTTGAGCAGCCAAATAACTGATCCTTTTATCGATCAGTCATTGATGTGCTACTTATTGGCTTTGAAAATGGTAAAATGTTAATAACTGGATTATAAAGAGCTTTATTTTCATAAAATTTCTTTTAAGGCTTCCTTAAAATGTGCAGACCACTTTGAGGCACATTTTCTGTATTTTGCAATTTCTCATAACATTTTCTTCATTATGCTAGTTAAGAAAATGTTATGAGAAATTGCAAAATAAATTGCAGGTGGCATAAAATCCCATAATGGTGGACTTAATATTATTCTGATCGTATTGGTGTGGCCATTGATGTTCAAAATAAGTTTAAAGACTTAACTGTAGTAACCCAAATGGCCACATGAGGACTCTCTTCGCTGCAGGAAATGTAAGCGGTGACATACACTCGAGCTGTAATTTGAAGTATTTACCTGTTGGATAAAGTATTCATCAGTAGTTCATCCTAGAGGCAAAGCCCTGATGGCTAAATTGTATTAATGCACAGATAAGCCAGTCTGTGTGTGGACTTTTGCCTTTTTCTGTTTATAAACACCATTTGGAACAGAATAGATATCCCTATTTGTGCTGTGACCTTTTGGGATAATTTGCATAGAAATACCCTGAGAGAGTGTGTAAATGAAGTGATTAAAATGCCAGGGAATGGTCTGTCCTCGGGGTAACCCCCCTGCCTCCTGATGTCTCCCCTTCTTTTATGGATATCAGCATTTCCTCATGTCGGAGCGGCAATCAGGTCTGCCCTAGGGAATTTTTCTTTTTGGTTTCAGACCGGGAGAAATGTATATTTCCAATAAGAAACTGAAGAGAAAGGTTAAAACATTAGGGAAGATATACAGCTCATTTTATTCATAATGAAAGCATACATCAAGAAGAATCTGCAAAGCACTAAAATGCTAAAAATGATAACTTGTGACCTTCACTTAGTTGCAGATAACACCCTCCTCCAGAGCATCATTATTAGGGGCCACACTTGAGCTCCACGTAATATATATTACATATAATTGTCTTCATCCCTGCAATTTGATATATTTTCATGCTGCTACTTGAATGTAGGCCAGACACTTCTTCACCAGCGTCCTCAGTGCCTTCACCACCACGAAAAAAGGGAAAACAGTAGCTTGGAGGCACTTCCATTGACACATTTTGAGTTGTGGGCCCTTCTTTCCCAGTAGAAGGGCCTATATATACCCAGCATCCCCTGTGGGCTTTCCTTCAATCGATGCCAGCCGGCTAAGATTAAACACTGACAGTTTATCGAGGTAATTTGGACTCTGAACACAACAGTTACTGTATCAAGACCCCCATTGATAAAGTGGACGGTGAAGGATGTAAATGTTAATATGTTAAAAGGAAATTCTGCTTTAGAACACAGGGACATCTAACATGTTGGTGCCCAAATAATTATTTTTTCCTCAACACAATCTTAAACTCACAATGACCCAGAAAAAAGCAGGCATGTTCATTTATCAGCTGAAGTGTGTGTTGAAGATGAGAGTGGGTGCATAGGTGTAGGGGAGAAAAAAGGGGGTGCAGGGGACACAAGGAAAAGACAGTGGGGTCTCTCACAGCTCTGCGGTGCTCTACTGGTGTGTGGTTGTGGGAGGTTTGACATAAGTGGAGCTTTCAACCCAGGGACTGGTAACAGATGGTGTTGGGAAATTAAGCTCCTCTCTCCACAGCCCTGTCGCTCCGTCCCAGGAGTCTCTGCCACTCTGTCTTTGTCTCTCTTTTGCGCTCTTCTGTCCCTGCAGCATCTTTTCTCAGTGTCTCACTCACTCTTCTTGCTCCTGTTTCTTATCTTCTGGCCCCCTCCTTCGTCTCAGGCGTTGGGTGAGTGATAGGTAGCAGGCTAATGAAATGCATGGAGCATTATTGAGAGTAACAGGAAGAAATACACTGAGGAAATGGTTGAGGATGGAGATCATTTAGATCAGTGGTTCCCAACTGTTGGGTTGTGGTCCAAAAGTGGGTCCCGGGTCCACTCTGAATGGACTGCAAGTGACCCCAAAACATGTCAAATCTTTATTTTGAATTTTGAAGGACAGCTTCCTCTGTTGCCCTGTTCTTGGTATTATTTGGCCTATAAACATGCAGTTTCTTTTCAGTGTTTTTACATCACTGATTTTGAAAAAATAATATATACTGTTTTTGTTTTAAGTAATTCCACTTAATTCTTGCAATTTGTTTTATTTTATTGTTTTCTAAGCCAAGGTTTTGTGCAAAAAAAAGAAATAAATTGTAAAATTAAATTGACTGTGGTAAATTATCTTATATGTGGACCTTGAACTAATGACTAAGGACAAAATCTGGACCCCGTGGCTGGATTTATACAGTGTTGAGATGCTGAGCAAATGCAATGCAAGCTTGTGCGTTTGCAGGCACACTGTACGTCAGCTGCGGTTTCAGCAACAGAAAGCTTTGTCGAGGGCCTCCAGGGACCCCCGTGCATACCAAATAAAACCATGAAGCCCTATATTCACCTCTGATTTCCTTTAGGGCAGAAAGGAGTTTTGTAATGAGAATATTCCTCTGCCTGCTTGTACAACAAAAGTGTTTTTGCAGTCCAGCTTATGATAGATGGCTTTGAGGAACCCATGTTTACGCCCTCACAACAGGTGCGGTTTTAATGGCCTGTCTCTCTCCATGCAGAGAGTTGAGTTGTGGTACTATAAGGAGAAAATGGACAGAATTCCTGATGACTCGCTGTGTGTTTTTGCCAGCATGTCCATGCAGATATCAATGGCTGCAGTAGATGTCAAAGACAATGGTCTTGCTGTTTTCCACGTCGTAATATTGTGTGTACCAGTTCATTAATGTGTAACAGTGATGGTCTAAACTGGGTATTATATGGCGATGTAGTTTATATTTTGATGTTCTACCACATGTAGGTTTATAATTGTCAAGCTGGCCGCTGTTTGTTTTGCGACCATCAGGTACAAACTGTATGTTTTCAGTGTCTCTGAACATTTTTGCAAAGGGGCAACTCGGTGCTGTAAAGTGTGGCCGGGCAGTCGAGGATGCTATGCATCTTAATGAGGTATGTCTCTCTTGTTGGCCTCAGCAGGGGAATCATCACAGCTCATTTTGCAGTCCTGCAGTGTCCTATCAGCTTTGGCAGCCTGCACTAAGTTCACTCCATCTGCCAGTTGCTAGGTGCTGATATATAAAATGATCTGTGCCTTGGTAGCCCCTGAGCACCAGGGAAGTGATTTGCTTTTGAGGACAAACTGTGTTTCGTGAATCCTAATTATCCTCTTTGCATCACCAGCCTGACATGGTTTTGTCATTTATCCCTCTCTGAAAATGGCAAACTGAGGGAGGGGAAGAAAAAACGGCAGAGACTGCAGCAAACTACATCTGCCCAAACAGACAGAGCTCCTGTGGATATACTGTATAGTCGCTGAAATGCAACAATGGTGTTTACACATTTTCACTGGTTCAGGCAGAGGTGAAAAATGTGAAACCTGCTGTCTAATTCTGGCACTCTAACCGATGTGCACATGTGAAAAATCCCTTCTTGGTTTCAATCATGTGAGGTGACGTGAAAGCACTTGCTGGCTTTTTTCCAGCCTGCAAACATGCTGTCTCAGGCTCTGAGGACATCAGAGCGGTGTAAAAGCGTGACAGCCCACCTGCCTCCAACCACCTATGTACGTCCACGGAAATTCTGTTCATTTTTGTTGGTGTGGAAGGGTAGTCTTTGGAGCAGGGAGAAAGGGGAGAATAATGTGGATGGTTGTGGGGGGGCTGAAGGGGAGGTAAAGGAGAGAGGGGGAACCGGGAGGGTGCGGTAATGAGAAAGGGCAGCAGATGTGAGTGACAGTATGATGGAATGCTCTGTGTGATAGCCATGCTGTACTCTCCAGACTGTAAGGTGTGTGTGTGTGTGTGTGTGTGTGTGTGTGTGTGTGTGTGTGTGTGTGTGTGTGGGTGAGCAGTTATTGAGGAATCATGTGTGCATGTGTGTCCTTGGGTTTTAGAGAAAGGATATCAGGATTGTGCAAAAAATTGTTATATGCACATCGTTTTTCAAGCTATTCATCGTCGTCCATCAATTTGCCAATTAAACTGAATTGAACCACAATGCTATATAATTTAGAACAACCACCTTCCTTTTGTAATAACTCACAAAGATATTTGTTGCTGCTGTGGTTGTCCTGTTCTTTAACCAGTTGAAACCTGAAATTGGCTTGATTTCTTTCAGAAAAATGGAAAGTAGATAATTAGCAACTCAAAAAAAGACCAAAATATTAGCAAGAAATTAGTTTTAAAAAAAGTTATCTCCTATAAACCTGAGAAAGTGCTAAAATAAAATAAAAAGGATATATTTCATTAACAATTTCTTATATTTATACTTATAAATGTATCAATTTGTATTAATTTCCAAATGATTCTCTCTGGGTTTTTTTTTTTTAGCTAATTTTATGCTAATTTTCTTGTCACCTTTTACATTTTTGCAAGACCTTTCATGCAAAGTTGTTTATTACCTTTTTTCCCTCCCATGTTTATGAAAGAAATCGCACACATTTGCTAAATGTTTCAAAGGTTGAAATGCTTGGGAAAGGCACAATAAAACTGATGACGATCCAGGTTTCAAAGGATTAAATGATATTAATATTAGTGTTATTCAGTGGCTTCTTATTCTTATCTTTCATGCCAAGATAGAGTCAGGTGAGGGGGCTGATACCACTCTCACAATAACGGGCCAACTTAACTTAGCACAAAGACAGGTGATACAGCTAGCCTGGCCCTGTCCAGAGGTAATTAAATCTGCCTACATGCCCCCGTTAGGGGGGGATTATCTCATGTCTTTAAAGGCACGTCTATACTATGCAGGATTTCCCTAAAAAACAATGTATGTACTCATTCAAAAGTAAACCCTCTTAATTGTCACTTATGACCCACTAGAAGTGTATGGCATATTTTTCTGCAAGGACCTTGCCCTCTGTTTGCATTTTCTTATTTTCCTCTTAATTACTGTTAATTACTTAATTACAATGTGTCATTTTTATTCTTTTGATTTTGTGCTGACTAAACAATCAAGGTATATGATATTAATTATGAGCTTATTAATTATGAGCTTCTTCTACTTTTACTTTCGTAAAAGTAGAAAAATTACACAGTAAAAAACACTTTATTGCAAGTTAAAAATGCATTCAAAACTGTAGTCAAGTAAAAGTACAAAAATATTAGCATGCAAATATAGGCCCACCTAAAGTACAAAGTAAAAGTACTAACCCGTAATCACCCATTTCATATTATATTACTGAATTATAACTAATGATGCATTAATGTGTAAGCCTACATCATTTAATGTTGCAGCTGTTAAAGGTAGGGGTTGTTTTCATTACTGCGGGGTAGCTTAATCTGTAGCAATACATCATCATTTCTTCTCTGATGTGTATTTTGTGTTTGTTTGCAGATTAATATTGATCTGCAAATTAAATCTTGAACTGTAATAATAAGTAGGCTACAATATATGCCTCCAAAATGTAACAGAGTAGAAGCATAAACAGTATAACATAATTGTACATAAGAATTGTACTTGAGTAAAGGTACTTAGTTGCATCTCAAAACAGTGAACATGTAATCTCAAAAACTGGAGTGTAAATAGGAAAAGGTTGTGTTTTTATGAGTTTATATTCTGCACTGTCTCCCTTAGTTTTCAGCCTTTATGCTAAGCTATGGTAGTATACTTGTGCGGCACCTTTAACTTCATATTTAATAGAGTGATGTGTGAGTGGCATACCGATCTTGCCATCTCACCCTCAGCAGAAAAACAAATAAGGGCATTTTCTAAAAATATCAAAGTATTCCTTTAAATATCTTGGTCCCACTCTTCAAATGCCATTCATAGCATCTTGTAGGCTTTAGAGGGACATCTATGTGAATCCAGTGGGGATGAGGAAAAAAACAAGTTATAAAAAGCAGAGAGAAATTACTTCCCATAAACCCAAATGGTTCCTAACTTATCCTTATTGTGGGACATTAACTGCATATGGACAAATTTATAGATTCAATTTATGAACAAAAAGCTCCCTCGAGCTCAAGCTCGGTCCAGTTTTTGTTCAATCAATGAAACAAATTTGCGTTTGGGACTTAACGTTGCATCATGCAGCTTCCAAAGCACCAATATGACTGTGGTACATGGTTTTCCGATAGCAGTCTGAGACCAAATTGTCTCAGTCTCTTGTGGGTGCACAGCGGTTTGATATAGTCTCCCTATATCATCGGAGAACGCGGTCAAATTGTAATGGACTTAATTCCTCGTAAGGATGGGACAAGGTTGTGTTTGGACTGCACACAGCACTTGGCTGTCTCTATGGCTGAGTTATTCTGCCATTTTTCAGCCCGTGCACATTCCTCCACTCATTGGTATTCCTGTTCATATTACCCTCTTCAATCAGCAGCAGAGAAGCTCTGATTAATGGCAACAGTGCGAGCAATCTCCCAGTGATTCATTAAACAGGACTGGCATGAATAAAAAGGGAGATTTGCTCATATTGCCTCTCAGATCCCATAATATGTTCTGTCGCTGGAGAAATGCATAATTCATGGTGTTGTTAGTGGCTCTCAACATGTCCACACATACAGTACATGGAGCTATAGGAAATGAATGGAAAAGTCAAATTTCTCATCATCATTATGTCAGGTCATAGTTGGAATAATTAATGAGCCCTGTTTAAGTTTGGGACTCTCAATTTACTCACCAGTCTTTTAACACTCGCCCAAGTAATTAAAATGTAATAAATCTTGTTCTCCCTGTCTGACTGATTATCTCATAACTGGTACATTTTGTGGTAACGCATAGCTCTGACAGGTCTGGATCTTTTTTTAGAAACAACAGGAGACTCATTCAGGACAGAAGACTGAATATTTATTTGTAGAGAAAGAGGCAGTAAATATCAGCCTTACCTCTTACAGAGAAACTTAAAAAAAACAAAAAAACAAAATGATGCTATATTTTAACCTAATTTTTTTTATGGCACTTAAAAATCCATAACTCCCTCTTCTTTAACCTCAGCTGCCAGTTCAGACAAAATCACTATAATATACTTTTCCTACAGGGTCTTGCTGATTTTCTGTGGCACCTAATCATGAGAAAAAAATGACCTATTATACAAACCACTAATATGGATAGTTTCGCACTACAGCACTATTATATTTCTGTTTATGGCTGATTCTTTAACCACTTGAATTTTCGTGTCCCTTTTATTTTTCTCATGCTCACCCAGCATCAAAAGGAACATACAAAAAAAAGTCATTATTTTCATTATATAAAAAGTGATCTTTTGTGTGTGGCTTTTGCTATGTTTCCTTTGTCCCTGAGCCAGATTTTGGACATTCAGCTATGCTTAATTTAAAATATAATCGTGATCTAACATTATTTTCAAATACAAATGACACATAAATGCTAATTTTGTTGAAATTTCTCATGTGTTGTAACCTGTCCTTTGCGGTTACACTGTACAAAATTTAGCCTAAATTTCCTGAATTTTTTTCATATTCTTTTAAAAGAGTTTGTGTACTTGGTGACTACAGCAATAGTCATGTGACAGGGAAGCACACAACTGGTGGACAGTTAGCTCCATGTAGGGAACTGACATAATAAGAAATCAAAGAAAACTTTTGTTGAATCAAGAATATTTGCTGTCATTTCCAAATAGCTCATAATTCCTTTGAATGTACAAACAATAAGAAAAACAGACATTTGCAAGCTCACATATCATGAGATTTAAAAAAAATTGAAAATAGGTAATTTGCACAGCAGTCATTTCCATCACTTTGTTCATGGTTATGGAAATAACAATGTCAGTGTTATTTTATTAATAGCTTTGTATCAATGCATTTCTCAAAATATGTGTATTTGATTTTTCCAGACCAGAATGGACCATATAGTTGTAAAATAACCCATATGTTGACTCAAAGTATTGGGATATATGTTGCAATTTCTAAAAATGATTATTTGTTTGCTGTGATATTTAAACAGCTTTGAGACTTCTCAGTGCTAAGTTTCAGCATTTTTTCACTGCTGTGTTGTAGTCATAGTTTTACTGGAATGGTTCAGTGAGCATCTTTATTTCACTTGCAGTACAAGCTTTTTATCACCTTGTGATTTTATACGTATTATTAATGAAATAAATGGAAAATCACAGCTCAACACCAGAAAACAGAAGCACCATACTCTTTCTAATGTGCATTTAAGGGTCATAGGTAAAAAAATCATGAAAACATTGCTTGCTAGCTGATTTGGACCAAAAAGAGACATCTCCAGCACCTGAACCATTGCAGCACACAAAACCCATCTCCAGAAAATCACCTCAGTGCTCCCATCTACCATATTATCACGGATTGATTTCTATCAAACATTACCCCTGCAAATGTGCATGAGCATGGGCCATCAGGCGAGTGTCATTACTGCAGCTCATTTGCGAGGTAAGAGACGATCGGATGTGACAGGGGCGGAATTAGCTTTGTGTTGGCTCTCTGTCACTCTCATCCTAAACTGCTGCTGGGTGGGGGAGCATGATTAAAAGGATATATAATTCCACCCTGCGCATTAAAGACCCCATGCCCCACTTTCCCTCCCATCTTCACTGTAGGGCACACAAAGGCCGTCGCCCTGGCTGCTCCGTACTGTAGTGCATTATGCTGCTGCAATGGAAACCTCCCCTATTTCTGCTGCCTTTCTTCCTCAAGGTGATTGCTGATCTGAGAGATAAAATGGATGAAAGCATCCAGGTGGAAAGCCAATCATATAGAGATCCCCTGTATTGCTTTTTCATTACACTACACCTACATGAAATGGTTGTAGCAGCCAGTGTAACTGAGCCGAGGCCATGTTTCTTTACACTGCTTCTATAGTATCTTTTGCACCAAGCAGCCTGCTGTCTCATTGAGCAGTGTAAAAAAAATCAATAGGCTCTGACCTTACCTCTGTCAGAGGCTGTGTTGGAGGCCCCATCAGGACTCAGTATGCCCCCCTCTGTCTCGGTACAAGCGCCATGTCTACTACTAAAGCCACCAGTTAACGCTGCAGGCGGTTGTAAAGTTCTTGTGGACAATATGATTTTAGCTGGTATCACAGCAGTAAATGTATAAAATATTGGTGTTAGCACATTTACACACATTATTTTCTTCAGCTCTGTTGCAATTTGAAGTGTGAAGCTTATAACTGTTGTGCAGAACAGCTCAGTTTTAGTGTATTTAGCCACAATACTTGCATGGCAATATCGTCTCAGTCCACCTCTTTGGTCGGGACTGAAATATTACAAAGATTGGATATGTTACCATGAAATTGTGTGCAGATATTATTTGTGTCCTGATGATTTATTCTTTTCCATCATGAGTGCCATCGTGAGGTTGACGATTTGGGTTTTGGGTAAAATCCCAATATGTCTTGATGGTTTGCCTTGTACTTTACCCCATACGTTCATATTCCCCTCAAGATTAATTGTAATTACTGTGATGGTCTATTGACTTTTCATCCATCAGCCATCACTCGCTCCAAAATTTTAATTTGTCCAATTTAGTTTAAGGACAAATGCTTGTATTCTCATTAGCCTCAGCTATTCTTTGTGTTTAGTGCTAGTTGGCAAATGCTAGCATGCTAACACACTAAACTTAAATGGTTACATTAACACTTTAGCTTAGTGGCTGTTTCAACACCATTCAAAATATACAGACACCGTTGTAAGAACTTGAATATCAAAACCTGCACATGTCATTTTTTGGCAAAACATGACAAGTAAGTATGAGCCCAACCCAGCTTTAATGAACCTCTGTGTTCAGGACGTACTTTAAATCGAGACACACAAGTTCATATGCCCAAATCTATCAGAACCTTTAAGGAAAACAACAAAAATTTCCCCTTGGTTGTTATGAATACAATACAAACATTTTACAGTATAATTACTCAAGGGACAGGTCAGCCCCAAAAATCTAAAAAATACATATTTTTTTATTTGTAGTGCTATTTATCAGTCTAGATTGTTTTGGTGTGAGTCGCAGGGCGTGTGAGATATCGTCCACAGAGATGTCTTCCTCTTGAATATGATGGAACTTAATTGCTCTCAGCTTGTGGCGCTCAAAGTGCCCTAAAATATGTATTTGAAAAAAATCAACAACAGTGTCTCTTTCCAGAACTCAAGATATTCCACAGACCTTATTTTGAGCAGTTTTTTGTAGGAATTATTGTCTTTCTGCTGAACTACACTGGTCAACCGTATCACCACGCAGGAGAAAGCGTGCATCTACTCATGGACAACGGGCTAATGCTCATGACAGTACAAAATTTAGACATTAATGGTGTCCTTTTGTGCTGTACTGTAACGTTAGCTAGCTCAGTGGTGCTAGGTAAGCTGGCTGAATATTTACACTTCCTTCTGCATAGTGATAAAATTGAAAGGTGTATTATGATAGAGAGAAAATAGCTCCGACATGAAACTTCTCACAACGTCTGTGGATTATTTTGAGTAACCAGGTCTTATCTCAGGTCCTGTATCAACTGTAAAACCAGGTGAAAGTGGGTCAGCCTCTAATCTCATAAGGAAAGTTACACCTCAGAAAGAACGATTTTTTTCCCTGTGTCAGTATTTCAAGTTGTGTGGATGGATTAGGCTACATGTTGAGAAGCCCATTAATAATTAAGAGGAACCCAGAATATAAGCTGCTCCCTGTTGTGCATTCAACTGCACTGGCACAAAATAGAGCTGGGATAGAGGAGACGGGGATGAATGGTAAGAAGTGCTTATGAAATATGGATATCAGGAAGAGAGCAGTTCAGGGACGTTAACAGGGAAATGCTCATTCGTTGGTTTAATGATGCAATGTTGGACTAAAAAAATAACTTCAAGAATCACCCAGCTCTTCCTCAGAAGCTGCACAAATCTAAAAATGTAGATTTTTTGGATAAAGATCATTTTAGGTACCTGAAAGCCCATTATCATATCAACAAAAGGACTTGTGTTAATACCAGTGCTGTGGGCAATTAAGGATGTAATATATGACCACCACACACTGATATGCCATCACTCTGTGGCTTCATATTCATATAAGACAGCAGTAAATGTCCCCATAGAGCATCATATGTCTTATATATAAATGCAAGGCTCATTATCATCCATTACAGGAGGAACGATTACTTTAAGTACTTCCCTCTGCGTGTTTGTTGGAGAAGTGGCATAAAATAGAACACCTAGGCAATCCCTAATGGCTGCTGTAACGTATGCATGATTTCATGCCTGCTGGCGCAGCTATTCCAAGAGCAACAGCTATGATTAGCGTCCCAGCGGTGATGTTTATTCCCAGTGAGGTTCAACCCAGAATCTCAGACATCTGATGCAAAGACTTCACATAAAACTTGATCAAATAAAATGAAAAGAGATTGTGTTGCAAGTGCAGTATTGCCACTGTGGAGTTTATGTTTACTACCAGGGCAACATTATTCACTGAACGGTATCATTGCTTTGGGCTTCTTGGGATCTATCTGCTTTCTTAAGTATTTTAGTGCACTGAAAAAGAAAAGCAGCAAGAAAAAGAGCAAGCCTGATCTTGAATGTGAACCCGTGCCATCATGAATATTTACTTAATACTTCAGAAGACGAAAGCGCCAGGATACTCCTCGACTTTGGATATATTAACTTGAAATGAGTGCATTATGAGCTGCTGGAGTTGCTTTATGCCAAATGTTACATGCTCTGTTGAGCAAATGACTGTGAGATTTTCGCTGGCCTCAGTTAAAGCCCGGACTGCAATATTAAGATTTAACATCACTGCTGACAAAGGTTGGAGGAAAAAGCTGTTTTGTATTCCCTCTAGCCCAGCTGAAGACCAGCATCATACAAACTAGTGGGGAGAGTAGCACGCTATCAATGGGCTGACTGGCCGACTGGCTCTGGCGTTCAGCTTCAAAGAACCGCCTGCAGGCATCGTTTCTAATATTGTCTCAGAGTCTGTGTTTTTCACAAAACTACTGATGCATGAGTGGCCTGGAAAAACAGAGGGGAAACATCAAAAGTGCTTTTGAAGAGCGGGGGGTTTTGTCGGACCACAACTAAACGTTTCCACCTGAATCCTGATTGGTATACGGCCATCATCTGACGGAATCCTTTTTGGATCATGTTTCTATCCAGATAACATTTATATCGATTGAACGGGCAGTTACATGTAGAGGATGTGTCTCTCAGGGAGCACTTTTCTCTGCTGAGAGAGCTGTACAATGTGTAAGAGGGGGCAGAGCACCTCCTTTATCGCCGGGATGAGCAGCTGTGTTTGCCTATGCTTGGTTCATGTCTGGCATGTTAATCCGCAAGCAAAACAACAGTATCAAAGTGGAGGATATTTCTAATTGTATCATCACTAGTTCAAGCATACAGCTTGAGCAGTGTTTAGATTTACCCCCAACCCACCTCCCTCTTTTTCTCACATAGTACTCATATGTACACATGCAGCATTATGTAACCCAGGGGCTGGGTGTTGCATAGAGTGGTCCTCAGTAGGGGATGTGTAAACAGCTGCAATGTCAGTGCTGGGCACACTTTATAATCACAGCATAACACAAGACCCCAGGCATCTAATGTAGCAGAGACCGTGTGAGTGTGTGCTGGACTGGCATGAAAATTATATGAAACTCCTCAGATCACTACTGAGCTTGGTAAATTAGTGTTCAGTGTTTTTTGCACAAAATAAATGGAACAACTTGAAAAAATACATTGAAATTAGAGATGTGTCTATCAGTAAATCATTTGTGTATGCTAGAAAATAAGGTTACTGTACAGTGCTCCTGCTTTGGTTAATTTACAGACATGATCGGTATTTATTGTTTTTATTTTCAACATTTTACATTTGTTGTTTTTTTCCGTTGTTATTCTTATGCATTTTTTTCACTAATGGCAGATTTGTTTGTTATTTAGCTTTTTTTTTTTATCCTTTTTTTACTATTTTTATTACTATTTATAATTTTTGACAACCATTGCTGCTGGTTATTTGTATTTATGTATTATTTTGATTGCTACTATATCTTATATATTTAAGCCCACTGATGGTATTTCAGGGCATTGCTCTTGAAGGGCTTAACCCTTTGAAACCTGGATTGACATCACTTTTCTTGTGCTTTATTCAGACACCTCACAGATATTTGAACCCCTGAACTGTGAGTAGATTTGTCAAAAACATGAAGAAAAGGCAATGAGCAACAAATGTCCAACAAATTCCAAGAAATCAGTAGATTTGGAAAATTGTTCTGGAAAAAAAGCTAGAACTAGAGCTAAAACTAGAGAAAAATCCCTATAGAACTATATTTATAATTATCATAATTAAATATGAAAAATATTTTATGGAAATGTAATTTTTAAACATCTTTTTATTAGGCTGCAGCAAATCACTGTTGTTGTATTTCTTCAGCCATACACTCACTGCGAGAGACAGACATGAGTGTCAGCACTGCACTCTGGGAAATGACTGGTCTGTCACGCTCCGGTTGACTTCCATCTTTCATCCCCTCAATCCGCGCCATGTTGTCTTCTGACTGTCACTCTAGATTGGCCTCACAGTACAGTAAGCCTCTGCTCATATCTAATTGGAGAGACGAGAGAGACCCATCTCCTGCCTTGTGGTGTCCTCGAATGCTGCTACTTAAGCACTTAGAAACTCATTAAACTTGCCGACATGGTCCTCTAGCTCCACCTGACATTTTCATATCAAGTATCAGAGATGAGTATCATCAAATATAGCTAAACTGACCTGATGAGGGTCATCTGCGCCTATTAAAATTCAATCGTAGGTGTCATAACCGAATTGTCAGCTATAAACATTGTTTGTAATCACAATTAGTCATAATAACTGTAGTGCAGTTTAGTTTTGTCAGCATGTTTGCATGGCACTGCTTTCTGACTAAAAGGGTCTGGAAAACCCTGTTAATGCACCTTTCTGTGCTTTTGTTTTGGAGCTCTATTTAATCATTTAGGCTCAGTTTGTTAGTTCTAACTAAGGGAAATCTTAATGGTACTGTATGCAATGATATTTTAGACACCTGTGTGTTTCCAATTTTTTGGCTACCATTTGGGAAATGCCCCTTCCTTGTTTCAATATCACAGTGATGCAGTGCACAAAGCCAGGTCCATATAAAAATGGTTTTCCAAGTTGGTGTGGGAGTAGGGTGTGCATGGAGCCCACAATGACCTCAATGAAGTTGAATGCTGGCTGAAAGCCAGGCCTTGTAAAGCACTTTTCCATTCACTTGTTTTTATGCACATTATCAATTTGCATATAAAAACATGAGTGGAAACACCTGAAATTGGAGAAAAACAAAAAAAATATGGCAAAGAAACTTGGCTTAAATGGAAAGTTGGTATTGCTAAAAACAAAATGCAACCAGATGTAGTGGAACAGACTTTGCAAATAAATGACGCAGATCAGTCCTGTCCAAAGGCCCGGGGGCCAGTTTTAAACAGCCCTCGACTTGACTTTCAAAACATACTATATTATTCTCACAATACTGGTAAATCAAGCAAAATCACTTTGCATTTATTTTCATTCATGTATTTTCAATACGATATGTTACATTACATTACGTTATGATACGAAAACAGTAAACATCATCATTTTATGTACTTAAAAAAATCAGATTAATTTCAGTATATCACAGCTTTATTTTGAGCCCTGGAGCATCTTTTACCCTTTATTTGTCATGTCATGCAGGGGCGTACCCACGCATGTGCCAACAGATGCCGACATGCACACATACATACACGAGTTTCACACAAGAGGAGGCAGTTGGAGTAGACTGTGGACACATTTGTCACTCTGGCAGGCAGGCCTCCCATTCTCTGGGTTGGTGGCCTGGTTTCTGCACGGGGGCTGGGCATCTCCCCGCCTGTGCTGCCTAGTAACTGTCAGATCTAGACTGTGATTTATGCAAATTGGCAGGCAAGGGCTTGTGGGTCAGCCGCGATATGTGGTAAGACCATCATTGGGACAGTGTACAAAGGCAAGTCAACAGAAGCAGTCACGCTGCATATCCAGCCAGGAACACTACCAGCTGAAACAAAAAAGTAGAAATTGAAATAGCATATGAAAATAAATGATTTGGAGACATATTAGTTCTTAAATTAGCTGCAAAAATATCAAATTTTACTGCAAAATAATATATTTATGATGTCATAATATATAAAATAGTCCAGAAATATGGTAAAGGTACTAAGTTGTAACTTTACTATCTACAAGTCAAAATTGTTGTACCATTAAAAAACTCAATATAAAACAGCACAATCTCCAAGTGCCCATAACTGCAGAGTAAACCCAAATTATGAGCTAAAACCACTCAACAACAGAGACAAACAAAATAGGGAAAAAATATCTCTCAATCATGGCTGCTGCCAACTTCTGGACTCAAATCTGTCCCAAATGGATCCCTCACAATCAAACACCTGCTCACTTTGTTCCCTTAACACTTTAGATGATTACTTGTGTGCAATCTGGCACACTATCCACCCGTACAACACTTCTGGAAGGAGATCACTAATAAGCAGTCCAACATATTGGACGACTGCATTCCACTGTGTTAACCAGGCAACCGCACTGCAACGACTCTCAGTCACCTTTCTGTACACACATCAATTGCTATGACTGACATCACACAGTAGACTGGTTTTATGACATAACTTGGCTAAATGAACCAAGAAACACAACATTTATAGATGCCACTGGTCTGGCCAAAACATCATATATATTCCTCTTTGACTTGTTGATGGTTACTTGTCATTTTGTATAAATATGGAAGAAGGACCTTCCTGGGTATGGGGCTGCTGGTTGAGGAGTCTGGAAATATAACAAGAGAGAGCATTTTTTTACAAATTATATAGGGCAAATTGACCATCACCAGCCTTCTACCACTCCATGTACAGCTACAAATGATGTGCCTCCTCACAGCCATAGCTTGGATCAAAGGACTGAGCTCTCATTGCCACTGCTCAGGTTTGCTACTGCTCTGTGTCCTCCTTTTCATCTGCCCCCTTGCTCTTCACCAACCACTCTCACCACCATCACTCCTTTCACATCTTCCTCAGACCTCAAACCATTCCCCTGCTGTGTCAGGGTATGTTTCCCCATCAATTTGCACCCTCTGAAACAAGCCTTTACTCCAGCCTTTCAACTATTGTGATGCCTAACCTCAACTCAACTGTAGCTTAAACTAATCCATTCTTGTTAATTGTAAGTATTCTCTATGTACATGTTTTCTGTTATGTGAATGGTTTTGAAATTGTAACATCTCTTTAGATTATCACCATATATTGAAAAAGCTCAAAAAGGCTTTAAAGAGACAGTTCACCCACAAATCAAAAATACATATTTGTCCTCTTACCTATAGTGATCTTTATCAGTCTTGATTGTTTGGGTGTTTTGGCAAGTGTTGGAGATAACAGCCATGGAGATGTCTGCCTTCTCTCCGATGTAATAGAACTAAATGGCACTCGCCTTGTGGTGCTCAAAATATAAACATTTTAAAATCTCAACAGCAATGTCTCTTTCCAGAAATCATGACCCATTTACTCAAGATAATCCACAGACCTTCTTGTGAGCAGTTTAATGAGCTATTTTCTTTCAACTGAACTATGCACTCGCCAACCGTATCACCATGCAGAAGGAAGCCTGCATCAGTGTGAGATGTAAACATTAATGTCGTCCCTCATGGCTGAGCGTAACATTACCTAACTCAGTGGTTCTAGGACAGCTAGCAATGGAAGCATGGATTATCTTGACCATTTTATCTTGAATAATAACTTTCAGCAAAGAGACATGGTTGTTGGGATTTTCTAATGTATCTTTTTGGCACCTCTACTTCCTCTAGCACCTCAAACTGAGCGCCATCTAGTGCCATTATGTTGGAGATAAGGCAGACAAGGCCGATATCTCCAACACGTGGCAACTCACATCAAAATAATCTAGACTGATAAATAGCACTACAGGTAAGAGGAGAAATATAAATTTTTGATTTTGGGGTGAGCTGCCCCTTTTCGAGGGGTCGGCATAATAAGTTGTGGTGTCAGCCTAAACCTTTTCGGTCACTATCTGATTTACTTTTCTCTGCTATATGTCGGATTAAAGGCAGCTTGTGGAGGGTTTTTGTGAGGTAACATATAAGTTTACTACTTTATGCCTACATGGCTCTGATGGTTTGTTTTCCATTATTGAAGAACATTTGCAAAAAAAATGATTTTTAATGTTATACATCGCTCTTAGTTTATGTCCATGTTTGCTTGCTTGCAGTCTTCTTTGTGCTCCTTTGTGGGCACATCGCTACACTTCTTATAGCAATACCCAGTGGCAGGAGTTTGCACGCCGTTGCGCATATGTTTTCTTGCTGCACTCATGCCACTACGCCCCTGGTTAAATTATGACCTCATCTCTCTGTCCTCATTTCCTGTCAGCTCCTGACTGTCCTTACTGTCTAATTAAGATAAAGATCTCTGAAAACATATTTCAAAAGAAAATGTTTGTAGATATTTAAAGGGACAACACATTTCAGTAGTTTCTCTCACAACCAGGTGATCCAGGTGATATTGGGGACAAGAATATGACATTGCCATCCTCTTATACAAACACTTGGTCTTTATCTTTTAACAGCTGGGTGCTTGTGGTGCCTGGCACAGTTTAATTAGTGTGAATACATTAGATCTGTGTGAGATCTTGCTACCTGGCAGGGGTTAGAGCTGGGCAGGGACTGCAGAGGAGCAGGCTGCACCAGCGGCACTCCCAGGCCCTGCGGTAATGACCCTGCCAGGCTGACACAACGCTCCCACCTGGGGGACCGCCGAGGCTTTCCAATGACAGATGGAGGGCTGCTGAGACAGGGGAGCTGGGCTGAATTACTGCAGGCTAACAGAGCAGCCATTAGACCAGACAGTCTGCCAGCAAGCCAACATGTCTTTGTGTTGGCTCCACCTTTGCCTGGTAAGTAATGTAATAGTGTGACCAGACAGGCCGCCAAAACACTAAGTACATGTTTACTCCATCACCATTTTGCATCAGTGGTTATGTTTGGAATTAGTTACATGTTGGGCAATTTGTGCTCAGTTTCAGTCACTCTGTTTTTCATCAACAGTTTTATCCAAATCACTGGTCCTTTCAAAATGATTCGAAGGCTCAAACAAAATGTTTAAATTCTAAAAGTCCCATGAGATGTTTTGAGGAGCAACTGGCTGCTACATATGCATGCACAGTTGTACCTTGTACCTTGAGATGTTTTGAGGTTGCTATGTTTCTGTGCAGTTCAGAGAATTTTTTTATAAAACAGGACATGACTGGGACATAAAACATAAGCAATTTAGTTTGACTTCTTTCAAAAAATCTGGGAAGAAAGCAATGAGCAAAATAAATCTATTAACATTATTTTAGATATATGGTCATAATAATCATATATGTAGTTTATGAACATTTTTTCCCCCTTTTTTAAAAAAAAAAAAAAATCAGGTCATTTTCTTGATTCTTGTTTGTGGGACAGTTGCTCATAGCCTTTTTTCTCATGTTTTTGAAAGAAATCAAACCAATTTGCTCAGGTTTCAATGCTTAAATAGCGTGTGAAAGGCATTTTAACACAGCACAAGAAAAAGCAATGTTGCTCCAGGTTTCAAAGGGTTAATAAACACTGACAGCAGCCTTATGGGGGCCATTGCCATCCATACAAGACAAAAATAAATATATTTATTTTTTTGTCTTGTATAGACGGCCTATTATTGTGTTACTTCTGTTTGGGGGTAATCTAATTTTGGGGACTACAGTTCCCATAATGCTTTTTGGGATGTAAACAGGAAATATACCCTTGCAATGGATTCAGCGAGTTACACGGTGGGCTACAACATTAGCCCTGTTTCTTGTAGCCTATATTTGTTTAAATTTTGGCAAAGTGGCGCTGTTAAACATATGCCGAATATTAGTAGCTTGTGTTTACAAAGACACCGTGGATGTACAAACAACAATGACTGGATTTCTCTAAAAATTCAGAGTTCAAACTTAAAATCCTAAAGATTCTCAAGCAAGTTCATGAAATTATAAGGAGTTTTTTGTTTTGGTGATTTCTAAGCAGATTTTTGGACGTCAACTTAAGGATATCATCAGAAAGGGTAAGTCAGATTGAATCTACAGTTATATGTGTCATAAATGTGTGTTCAGTTTTGACTGAGTTACCAGGAGAAAGAGAGTAGTTTGTGACACAAATTGCAGCAATGGAGCACCAACTGTTTTAAAGGAGCAGTGTGTGGTGGATTTAGTGGCATCTTGTGAAGAGATCATCTAAAGAGAACATACTTAATATACAATATCGCCCTAAATTCAGCACACCTTTATAAGTCTCTTTATGGCCTGCATGAGCTATGTGTCACAGCCACTGACGCAGCTGCAACTGCAGGCAGTGTTGGCCAAACTACAATAACTAAGTACCTGTTTTCAGTGGCGTGCACCTGTCCCTTTCACCTGCCACAGGTCCCTCATATGTTTGGTCCCCAGTTTAAAAAGCCTCTGCTGCACACCAGTGGATGCAGGTAACAGCAGGGAAATGCATTCTTTCATGTGCTGTGTGAGATTTCATGTCAGACTGGTCTCATGCACAAACACAAGAAAAAAACATCTGACACACACATTTTGATCACAGTGTGCCAGTTAACCTGTGGCTTTTTGACTTTGGATACAAGCATGCCGGCCGAATATAAAGTCTCTTTCTTCTATTCTGACTCATTGATCAGAGAATTCATTTTGAAGCCATCAGATCTCAACCATGTGGGGACTTCCATTGTTGCCTCTGATGACCAGTGCTGCTCCTGTGTTTCAATCAGCAGAAAAAGGAGCTCTTTGGTCTGGTTTGTGTTAGTGATATAATCGTTAATAAATGAAAGCTCTTCCACCACACACCCCAAGGCAAAGACTGGCGGTTGGCTGGGACTTCACTGGCGGCAGAAGAGCAAGGGGAATGAATGTGACAGTTCTCATAAAAAGAGCGAGGGATGGAGAGATTGGAAAGAGAGATTAAAGGTGGAGAGAAGGAGAAGAAGGGAGGGAAAAGACACCGCCTGTAATGTGCACTGTCCATGTGCTGTCCAGAAATGCTTGAATCTAATGGGGGACAAGCATGCACAACCTCCTGAAGGTTGTACAAGCAATTATTCCACTTAGGAGTCTTTGACAGGCAAGGTCGTATCGGCAAACAGACACGAGGAGCATTATAATATAATGTTCTGTATTCTGTGTGACACAGACCCTTTTAGCCAAGACAGTATCAATCTTCTGAGTGTCACTCACTGTCAGTGGTGGAAGAAGTATTCAGATCCTTTATTTTAGTATTATCACGAAAATGTACTTTAAGTGTTAAAAGTAAAAAAAAAACCCAATTCAGAAAAAATCTTTGAAAAAAAACACCCCCAAACCTCAAAACGATAAAAAAAAGAATAAAACACCTCCAAACCTCAAAATTATTTAGAAAAATAAAAAAAACACCCCCAAATTTAAAGTATTTAAAAAAGAAAAAATACAACATCCCAAAAAAAAAATTGAATAAAAAAATAGCAATAACACCTCCAAAACTCAGAATTACTCAGATAAAAGAAAAACTCTTAAATGTTTATCAAAATCATCGGCAAGTAATTTTCTATGAATCAGCTAATTGATTATTACTGCATTTGCATAAACTGTTGGATAATTTAATTCATAACAAACATCATATTTCATAAACTTATCAAAATCTTAATTTGTATATTAAGTTAAACTGCCATATATATGTAGTGAAGTAAAAGTACAAACATGTAGCGGGGTAAATCTTTAAAGTAGCATAAATGGGAAATATGCAGTACTTGAGTAAATTCACTTGGTTACATTCCACCACTGCTCACTGTCCTGTGTCCACACTGACCTGAAATCCTCTGTAATCTGACCTGCAGACAGGTAACAACAGATGGTTAAATCTGTTCTACTTCTCTTTTAACTGTGGTGTGTGTCAGCAGCACCATGCGTGTCTTAACCATCCCCTGCCTCGTGTGTTTTATTGTTCCCCTGACGGTGAGAAAAAGCAAAAAGTATAGTGGGAAGCAGATTTCCCTCGAACCCGAACCCAACAGAAGGGAGCTCCTCTGAGCCGATAACAAAAGCAGATGTGGTGGGAGGACTTTGCCAGAAAGGGTTGATGTAACAGTTTGCTGGATGTTTCTGGTGTTCATTTCATTCACTCCATGCAAGCTGTGCTCTGTTGTCAGGGGAGACATTAGCGTGGTGTGTGTGTGTGTGTGTGTGTGTGTGGAGGAACAGTGTGCCACACCTGAGCTCCTTGGTGCCAGAGAAAACATGGTTGCTATGGACACAGGAGATTATTATAGGATGCAAACAGTTTCATCTGCGAGCATATTGGAAAGTTCAATTTGAGGCATTAAAGTACCCTTATAGACATGTGCTGCTTAATCAGTCAATATGTACTTGCACGTTGCAAATGTGCAAAGCAATTTCCTCAGCTGTATTTCCTCAAATATATTTGAATCTTCCCATGCAAGCTCAGTAATGTGAGGAGAGTGAGACTTTTAGAGTTCATAGACGATAAGAAATGTATTAGATCCTTGTTGTTTGTGTTTTTAAAGGTCCAGGGTTTAGGATTTAGGGGCATACTATACTCACCTGAAACTGAGGGTCTGTGTGTTTTTGCAACACATTTTCATCCCAACTTGTTAAATATTGCCGCCTGGTCAGTGCTGTTCACTTCTACATATGACACACTGCATATCTTCCCGAATTTGTTGTTGACCTTCCAGGACGGCATGTCAATATATGTGTGTTTTTTAAAATTAACATCCGTTTTTGCAGAAAATGTACGTGTAGATGCATGCAGTCATTATCAAAATAAACTATTTTCTTTTATGTCCTTGTTCAACAAATGCATATCTTAAGGTTTTGAAAAAGAATAAAACATAATGGTTTGGCTCATATTAGAGGCAAACAGCAGGCTCATGGTTGAAAGTCCAGGAATTGTAGGACCCATCCAGAGTCTCGCCCCACCCTGTCCTGCCCCGCCCAACTATAGAAACTTTTCAGCTCCTTATTTCACGTCGCTGGCAGCATTTCAAACTAATGCCATCCAGTGACATATCATACTGCTGCAGAAAGTGACTTTTGATGTCAGTGTCTGATGCTGAAATCAGTGACCAAGCAGTGTTATCTGGCAAGTTTAGAAGGCGATCTGACTGTTTTTTTGTTTTCTTAGAATAAGCTTTTTATATCCACATACAGAGCAGCTCCTCAGGGAGTCCACCACATTGTTTTCGATTAGCCCAGAATGGGCAAATCAAACACCGGCTCTAAATTAGGCCATTATAGGGTTTCCAGTTATAGAAAAGTCGTGGAATCTCCTGATCCCATTTTCCAGGCCTGGAAAAATAGTAGAATTCGTAAAAAGCCTTGAAAGGTTTCGAAAAGTCATGAAATTTTAATGTGCATATGGGTTGCTTGAAAGATCATGAAAAAGTTTGGAAATTTTTTCCATGAAATTGTGTGGGATACCTGCCGTTAGCATTTCACGGTTTCACATCAGCCACTGTGGTTCTCCCACACATGTGGCACACAGGAGAAGTTTCATTCCTGCAAATGCCGCTAAATCCTGCACACTGGAACTTTAATGTGAAATAAATCGTTTTTAAAAGTAAAAACATGTAGTTATAAATTAGAATGGGAACCTGTTCACATAGAGGAAACAGAGTGAAGATTAATCATTTTCATTTTCACAGTCAAAGCACATGTTTGCACTAACACAGCCACACTTTCTAGCATATGGTTGGTGGCTCTCTGAGG
The DNA here is from genome assembly GCF_026936395.1 of Plectropomus leopardus. Classification (NCBI taxonomy): domain Eukaryota; kingdom Metazoa; phylum Chordata; class Actinopteri; order Perciformes; family Serranidae; genus Plectropomus; species Plectropomus leopardus. The sequence continues at coordinate 16,038,115 of NC_142188.1, read as the reverse complement.
ATGCAGTATGTTAGTCTTCCTGCACTGCTGGTTTTTGTAGCCTGATAGCATTTTGTTACACTTGGAGCACACAACCCTCTCCTCCTCCGCAGCCACAGTCAGCTTTAAATGTTCAGAGAGGTGACAAACTATCCTGCCTGGCGCCAGAGTACAGAGTGTGTTCAGACACTTTGCACCAAGGGACAAATATATTAAAGTTAATGGTGTCAAAACTGGAACCTCTCCACTTTCCATATGCCCCACTGACTGCAAGTAAACACTCTGAAAAAAAGGGACTCTTCCAGCCAACAGAGGGCGCTGTGTGATGTGTTTGGAGCGTGTCGTGTCTGGCTCTGAGGTTGAAGATACAGAGAGAGGGATAATTATATCTAATTAAGCTTGATGCCATCTTTAACCAATGCCTCCTACACACTTCAGTGATGACAGCCACACAAATCATCTGGTTGAGGAGGAAGAATAGAAAATGCAGAGTTGAAGCACCACAGGTTTACATTCCTTCAAGGTTGTCTGATCATCTGGAATTCATATGCATTGTGCGCTATTGTTTTTGGTGCTGTTCCCTGGTTTGAATTAGGGAGGAACTTGTTAGGATGGAGAGCATTAACGTGTCGTCTCAGCCACCTCCTTTATCCTCTCTGAGGTTTTACCTCCGTGCAGTCATCCCACTCAATCATCGGCTACTGGTCTCTAACCACCTTCCTGATTTTCTCAGACCCTTCATCCATCTCCTACCTCTTTCCCTTCACCCCTCCACCTCCTCCCTTTTTACACACCTCCCATCATCCTCCCCCTACCTCTCTGCTTTCCTCTTTCTCTCCCTGAACCTCCTCTCTGCTGGTAGACACAGTGTCAGCATGGGATGAGATTAGCCCAGTGTGTCGGACTCATGGGAAAACCTCTGAATATGCAGCAAAAGACCTTTTACTCCACTCTGTTTCTTTCTTTCTTCCTTTCCTTTATTTTCTCTTTTTCTTCCTTGTATTTTGTGTGTTTTTACCATGTATTCACACTTTCACAAACAGTTTTACAGAAAACCACCATGTTAATAGGTTCTAGATAGTCACAAAAAGTACTTGTATTGTAAGAGCCAGTATTCTTCTTTAATTACAACGTTGTGCAACAATAAAGAAAAAATATAGATTTTTGTCAGGGGTGACATTGTCTTTTCACTATGGCAAATTTTATTGTATTTGCTTATAATGAAGGGAAACTTTCACTAATCAATAAGATAAAAAAAATAGCCTAATAAAACTGTGAATTTTTAAGTTTACTGACTTATAGAACAATAATTTGAGGTTTGTTTTAACCTTAGCAACACAAAAGGTACCTTTAAAAAATGTTTACAGTTTGAGCCTTTAAAACAGGGACACTTTCTTTGCCCACTTTGGCTAAATGACAGGAGGAACAGGACCAGTTAATTAACAAATATTGATACTATTTCTCTGTATATATGAAATACCTGTATTCAGCCTTTTAACAATAGGTGCTGTCATTGCAAATCAGTTGACAGTAGCCCCACACAGGTCCGGTGTGCATAGGGGCGTTTCTAGGATTTGAGTACATTTGCAGCTTATCCCAGACCTCTGTCGGGGGGTCTGAGGGATCCTCTTCTTGTACATTTTTTGATAAACAAGCTCTCTTTTGATGCCTTTTTTAAATTCACTCTTGAACGTTATTTACATTCAAAGTACGAAAAAATAAACAAATAAAATTCAAGTGTGTATCAATATTTTATTGTGACTTAGAAAATCATCGGCAAGCGACCTAGTACCCTATTGTAGACTAGATTATGGCCCATGGGCTGTAAACTGAATATCACTGCTTTAAATGATGAATAAAAAAAATGCTCCTGACCAGACACGAACCAGAGGAACATTGCAGTTCATGGTTAGCTTCTTAACCCCTGAACCACGGGGGCACCGCCTTTTAAACCAAATTTTAACCCTGAAATCAATGATTAACCTTGTGTGGACCAAATTCTTGCTCCCCAGAGGTGAATGTAATAGTGTATACCAGACTGTATATGAAGATGGATGATGCGTCTCCACTTACTTCCTCTGTACAAAAATGAAGCTGAAATATCCCAGATTAAGCTGCTGCACTCTTAGGCTGGCAGTGTCACTTGGACTCAGTCTAGGTAACAGCTATCTCCATGATATCAAGTTCCCACTTACAAACCCATCCAACCAAGCAACACAAGCACGCCGACTGGCACTCACAGCTGTCAGTCATGTCGTCAAATCCAACTCTGTTTTGAGCATCAAACTTATTAAAAAACAACCAAAAACAAACAAAAAAAATAGGTGAGCAAGCATCAGGGTGATAACAACTACCTGAAAACAAAAATATAAACCATTTTGGGAAAAATTAATTTGAGTTGATGAGTTGTTTTTTTTTTGACTATGTCCCATCCACTAACATAGAGGGGCCGCAGTTTTATGACCTCCACGTTAAGGGATCAAGTGATCAAGATGTTTTGGCTTCACTTTTGGTGAGCTGTTATGTCGTCTATCTTTAGATGCAGTATATGGTGTAAACAAATAATTTTTTCCACAACTTGATGGATACATTACACACACATTTGAGCCACAGTGTAGATGAGTTATTTTACTTTCTTTATATTTGTAGAAATATATTAAAAAAAAGTACAAAACAGTACAATCACAAATACAAGTACCAAGTGAGGATGAAGGACATCGAGCTAGTGCTTCAGGGAATTATCCATGTGTAGTGGCTTTACTATCACATTATTAGTCCCAGCCATATGCACATTAATCGTCTGTTCTTTGTGAGTCTGCTGGTCTCATATTGCGTAGCCCCTGCCTGTGTGCTCTCCTGTTGTCTCTTTGCCCTCGAGACGTCCTTGGCTGAAAGTGTCTGCTCTGTGAGGATGTAATCCTGGTGATACATGGTAAACTCCTGACCTGTCTGCGCTGTGGCCTCTCTGTTAGATGCTATTACGAGGGCCTCTAATTGCTGCTGACATTCATTTACCCACTAAGGCTATCACCTTCCCCATTACAGGACTGACTTCTGTCTCTGGGTTTTAGCCTGAGCCGCAGAGGGGTGTGTGTTTGTGCAATGTGTGTTCAATACAGTCTAGGCTAACCATCCTTCAGCTGTAACAAGACCATTGCTGCACAACTGTTCATATATAGTAATCAAAGCAGGTTTTCAATTCCCTTCCCCTGACTGCATGCACAAAACACTCCAGTGTCATCCCTTGTGTGGTGTAAAGCAGGCAGCGTCTTATCAGCAGTCGCTCAGAATGACTGTATTCACCATATGTGTTACTGTGCCTCAGCTTGATTACACAGGGACTTATCGTCCCAGACCACACTATAGACGCACCTGCATTCTGTTGCACACCGATTTAAGCGTCTGTGAAATATTATCGTGTGTATTCTGGGGCCGCAGAGCTACTAGAAACACAGCTATCACAGTGATGGTATGTTGATTCTTCATTATTTCTAACACCTTTTTGCCACTTAGAGTCCATTTTTTGGGGGGGAAGATAATCAAATCATAATTGGATGCAGAAACATTATGGTTTCAGCATCTCCCATTTCGCCTGTGTACTCGCTGAGTGGGAGATGAAATTCTTTTTAATGTCTGCGGGATATTGAAAATCAGAGCTGCTATCTGCGCGGGGTCAGCTTGTGCCTTTGTGTGATTAAGGAAGAGGGTGATCTTTGCAGCTTATCTGATGCTCTGATAAGGTAGCATGCAGCATGTAGGAACAAAAGAAGGAAACAAAGAATGAAAAGGTGTAAGTGAAGAGTGATCATGTTGATCATGTCATAGATACAGCTCTGTCGCAGCTGAAGTTATTTTTTCTCTGAGAAATGGTTTTACTTCTGATAGGTATGGAAGCCTATCTCTGCCAGTGTGATGAAAAAAAGATCTTATAAGTCATTTTAATGAGAAACTCTTGAAATTATGACATAGTATATCAAAATAATGACTTAGCATATATAAATACTTTAAAATTTAAATAATGAGGAACTTTCTCAAAATAATGACCCAATATCTCAAAATAATGACTTCATTTATCAAAAATCATAACTTAGTATCTCAAAACAATGAGACATTTTCTGAACATGATGAGGAACTTTCTCAACAAATTAGTTAGTTCATTAAAGTGATAACAGTAACTCAAAATAATAACATACTATCTTAAAATAATTTGTATGTCAAAATAATGACTTGGTATTAAAAATAATGAGTAAACATCTCAAAATAATGACTAGGTATTTTAAAATAATGACTTACCATGTGAAAAGCATTACTTAGTATCTCAAAATAACCAGGAAAGTTCTTAATATGATTACTTTTCTCATTATTTTTAGGTACTAAATCATTATTTTGACTCACTACTTCATTATATTTGAGATACTACGTCATTATTTTGAGAAAGCCTCTCATTATAATTATTTACAATATCACTTTCTTTTCTTCACACCGGCAGAAATGGGCTACTATAAATAGGTACTGCGTTTTTATGTAGGGTTTTTTGTTTGTTTGGTTTGTTTGTTAATCTGATAGACCCCTCTAATTGACCATTTGACCTTTGACCTCCTGGAAAAGGACTGCAATCCATAGTTGCTATAATCCATATTTTTATGGCTGAAAAAATTAGAAATTAGAATTAGAAATTAGAAATTAGGCTGAAAAAACAGATAATTCTCACTGGACTCTGCAGCTCTATGAAGCGTTTTAGCATCTTTCAGCTTTTTGTTTTATTGTCTGCAACTTCAATGTTTGCTGGTGAACATAGTGGATCATTTAGCAGCTGAAGAGGCAGATATTTCCCTCGGGGGTTGGTGGAGAACAAAACAGCGATAAAAGTAGAGTGAATATTGGACATACATTCATCAGGTGGACACAAACATTCCTCCAAAGGAATGTTACTCTTATAACCAGCCCCCTTTTTTTCAATTTGACTGCCCAGATATTGCTCCTATTAACCCTTTAACACCTGGATCTACATCAGTTTTCTTGTGTCGCATTCAGACGCATTTCACTAGCATTTAAACCTCTGAAATCCAAGAAAGCTGTTTTGATTTCTTTCAGAAACATGGGAAAAAATATAATGAGCAACTTGGCAAGAATTGTCCTGCAAACTACAAAAAGTAACAGAAAAGGTGACAAGAAAATGATCTGAAAATTAGCTGGGGGGAATTATTAGATATTATCAAAAACAGGGGAAAAATGTCAAGAAAATATTTATATTTCTCTTAATTATAATTTAATTAATTGAATTTTTATTCCTTTTTTCTGTTTACCTTTTTCCATGCAATTTTCTTGCAACTATATTTTAATTTCTTACAAATTTCTGGCCATTTTGTATTTGGTTGCTTGTCATCTTCTTCCCATGATTTTGAAAGAAATCAAGCCAATTTACTTATAAAGGATTAGAGGCTTATCTATTGAGCCTTAGTAAATGATTTGTTAATCATTAATAAGACCACTAGTTCAGCTTCTAACCCTTTATAACAGTGCTGTATGAGAAAGTAGTACCCGTCTGATGTACAAGCCACAGTCCAAAGAAAACCCCCATCACAGCACCACTTTGTGTGTCACTATTTGATGCAATACTCCACACATGAGAGCCTATGTATGTGCACTTCTCTGAGAGGGCCATTTGGAGAGCAGCAGGTCAATACACATTCATAGAGAGTGCATTTCCCTGAATGCTTCAACAGTCCGTAAAGCCTCAGTGCCACTTTCCATCGTTTTCTGCTTACCGCATTAATCCATCCTACAAAAGCGTCATTCTGCGTCTGGAGAGAGCACACTCACACACACATGCAGACACAGCAGAGGCCCCACATAGACACACATTTTCACAGCTTCAATGGCAGAAAATCCATAGCCCTTTCTGGGAGGAGGAATTCCATTAGATAATAGATATGGAATCCATCTCGATTCCCCACCTTATCTTCTCCCGAGGTGAGGGATCAATACTGGGGCTTCAGCTCAACTGCCAACAATAACAGGAAATTGATGGGACAGAGTAAGCAGCATGGAGGTCCAGTAATGGCACTTTCTTGGCCACCCCTGTAATGCAAATCAGAGGGGGAGTTAATTGGTGAATGGCTGCTTATAGTAATGAGGAGATAGTTCATGAACCAACACAGATTAGGTCGCTGATTGTTTGGAAAATCACCACAGTTGTTAAAAAAAATATACGCAATCACAAGACCGTCAGTGTTTTGCAGTAGAAACCAAAGAGTAGAGGTGGACAGAGAAAGCACAGATATCCAGTTATCTGGACAAATGGGTGTGCACACAGTAATGGCATCTAATTTTCCACAGAGCTATGGAGGTTTCCTGTCAGAGTTGCCAGGTGCTGTGTTTACGGAGACCGTTGCCGGGCAACGCATTCCAAACAGTATTAGGATATGAGGACGAGGAAGCAGCGGTGAGGTGAGTGTGGGGTCAGGTGCTGCACAGGCTGTGTAGATACAGGCACGCTGACACCGCACACAGACCACAGTGATCTGGGTGGTGCCTTTCTTACACAAGGATGAGTCATTTTGTGTTTGTGTACAGTAGGTCCCGAATGTGGCAACATGTGGGTGGGTGGTGGTTGGGAGGTTTACAGCTCGCTGGTCATTGAGGTCCAGAGTCCGTTCTCGCTGAGATGTTTGCACAGCTAAAACACCACTTATTGCGTCATATCACAGAGGGGTGTCAGCAACAGAGTGAGAGCATGAATGACTGCTGGAAAACTGCAAATGTGTTGTGTCAAGGAACATGAGCACCCTTTTGCTGCTAGCCACTGAGTATCTCCACTGGAGCATTCGGGATCTTGGTGACACTGATGGACTGGAGATTTGACTCGGCAACTCTTTAAAGGGATACTTAGGATTTTTTGAAGTGGGGTTGTTTGAATACTTATCCATAGTTTGTATATTATGTTAGTCTGCATGCCTCTAGTTTGGAAAAGCAGACTACAGAACGATATGCAGTGTACTGCTGAGGATGGGGGTCAGCAACAAAACGTATTTAGACAGAAGATAAAAGGACGGATGGGCAGACACACAGACAGAAAATTTTATTAATCCCTGAAGGGAAATTGGATTATCGCAGAAATGAAATATGACATAAACACATAAAACTACAGTAATAAATTAAAACACAGTAAAAACACAACAGATGCAAACACGGTGACTAAAACCATGTGACTAAAAAAAAAAAAAAAAGGGGGGGGCGACTGATTATCAGCTTGTATTATCGGCCGATATTTGGCATTTTGCCAATTATCTCCATCAGCGTTTATTTTAATGATCGCCAATAAAATGAATTCATTAAAAAGTGCAAAGAAAGTGTCAGCATGGGAGGAACTTTTACTATGAAAAAACCTTATGGAGCTATTTTTATTTATTCAGTTTTTATTTAAATTTTCACTTGACTTTATTATAAATATTTGCAGGGAAGTTTTGATTATGTTTCATTTGCTAAAGGCATTTAAACAAAGTTTTGTGTTGGAGTTTGTTATGTTATATTATAATAATTGACAGAAAGATTTTCATATTTAATGTAAATGCATATCGGTTCCAAATATTGGTTATCGACCTCTTTAACGACTAATAATTGGTATCGGCCCTGAGCAACCAATATCGGTCGTCCCTTAACGTGCATGTCAAGTCAGTGTGATTTAGCTGGTTCTTGCAAAGGCAGATGAATTATAGAGTCTTGTTGCACTTGGCAGGAATGATCTCTTGTGCCGCTCCTGTTTTTTAGCCACCTATAAGTGTAAGTGTACTGGGAAGTTTAAGTGTATGCTATACTGAGAGTATTTTCACTGCTTAACCTTTCCATCAGATGGCCTGTTTCAATGGGAAAGCTGTCAACAGCTTCAGATCCCAATCTATGCCACTAGACTCCATTAACAAAAACAGTCATTTTAGTTTGCTGAAGCTGCTGGTTTTACCGCTGCTCAGATCAGTTAGTTAGTTTGTGTTATTGTGCGACTTTGGTTAATCTGAGCTAACCCTTTTTAAAAGCTTATGCACACAATAACACAGAAAAAACAAAGTGATCGACGCAGTGGTAGACCAGCAGCTCCTGTGTTCAGTGATGTTAAATCACTTTTTCGCAGTGGATTCTGGTTTTGAAAAAAACGATATAACAGCTTCATTTTCCAGTTGGAAATAACTGTCCGACAGCAAAGTTAAATAGTGAAATTATTCAAAATATAGCATACGCTTTGGGGTGGGAGTTTTGTTGCTGATGGCTCCACAGCAGTAGCTTACCTAGCTTCCATGTTGGACTCCTGCCTGTGTCTCCAAACTGGGAGCGTGCTCACTGATATCTACGGTGTGTAGAATACTGTCCAAGGATAATAAGTCCAAACTACCCCACTTCAAAAACCTGAACTATCCCTTTAAACTCAATGACTCTAGTATCACACTTCCAGCATCTGTGAGTGAGATGGCGTCAAGCAGCATCTGGATGAGATTGTCATGAATGTGTTTGGTCTCATTCCATAACTAATCCTGTTTTCTGAACCCCCAACCCTCCTACCCCACACCACTGACCCAACACAACCAGCAGGTGGTGCTGTCTTCTGTGGTATCACCTTGTTTTTAATGGTTTAAATATTTTGACTTTTATTCTCCATTAGATCCATCCAGAATAGTGGACACCTCATGAGGAGGTTTAAAGGTAAATGCTGATTGCTACTCTCTGTGATTCGCTCTACAATCAGCGAAGTAGATGAATAGATGAAGCCATTTTAGATAATTGAGATACACATGATTACAAGTTTGAGCAACGCGCTTTTCTCTCTGATCTCTGTGCTTGTCTACCAGAGAGCATTATCTTCAGTAATAGAGTCAGATCTTCACGGACAAATCCCTGTAATGTCATCCACAGCGCCCAGGGGAGACCACCCTCATTGGGAGCAGGGTGGTGGGAGCTAATTTCAACCCACACAATAGACTCATCTCTACTGCCTTGTTAGATCACACTATTTCTCAGTCTAAAACTCTCTCTCTCTCTCTGTATGTGGGTTGTATTAAATGGAGAACTGTGCTGTCTGAGCATTGCCACTCTGGGGAATTAAGGTCATGTTTTCATGCATCTCGAATACTAATAAAGGAAGATTGAAGCTTTTCCTCTTCATGGACACATAACAGGTCTAATCAGGGTCCTGATCAGTTGAGGATGCAGCCAAAGCGTCTGAGAGAAGACAGAATGTTCTCACAGATAAAATCACGCAGCAAACCTTGTTAGGAGTGAAAGATCAGGACGTGATCTTAGGTTATGATTGAGTATTGAGCCCTTGTGGCGGAGCTGTTCCCTGGCTCGCCCTCCCTGCACAATGATGTCATCTGTGGGAAGGTATTTCTCTCAGACACAACCTGTCTGCTCCCGTCAGGGGCCACAGTAACTCGAGCTGCCTTGAAAGTCTGGGAGTGAGCACCGGTCACTTGCAGACAAGGGCGTTATTTATTTTTTCTGGAGGAGATTCAATACCTCCTCCTGCTGCTTCGCAGCTCTGGGCTCCTCCGTGAACTCTGAAGGCACAAAACACTTGCCCTCCAGAGACACACGAGAGGTTGTGAGCTCAGTCACAGTGCTTTGGAGGACTGGAGAGTGGAAAGTTGTATAACATGATTAGTCATTGTTAATGTATATAATCACTGAGATTTGAGGTGGCTAAGGCTCTTTACCAGGCTACAGGCTGTGATTCTGTTGTTAAGATGCTAAGCAGACATTGTTAGTGTTCCTTTGCAGTGCTATGAATGCCCTCTTCCACTCTAGTACCCTTCAATCCCACAATATCCATATGAAAGAAGTCTTAAAATCACATATGCTCCAAAGTCAAGTCAGTAATTATAGTGTTTATTGGGGGGTACCATGCAAAAAATGCCCAGTATATTGAATAGGCAACTATGCACCAATGTCTAAAATAATCACAAATACATGTAATCGTAATCATGACTAAACTTAGCAAATTGTCATTATTATTACTATTGGTTCTAGTAATACAGTGTACAGCAGCAGAACATGACTCACAAGCGTATTCAACAAATGTTAAAGTGGCAATCTTCAAGATTTTAGTTCAAGTTGATTTGGCTACACTGCAAGAAATAAGTAAAAGATGACAAGAAAATGACCTTAAAATTAGTTTAAAAAGCTTTTCTTTTTTAAAATAAAATAAAAAAAAACAAATATAGGAGAAAAAATAAAATTAAAAAATAAAAATATATATGTATATTATAATTATGTCTAATTATATGTTTAAAATTATGTTACTGAAAAAAATACATTTTTCTTGTTTGCTTTTTTTACTACTTTTTGCTTGCTTTTTACTTTTTTGTGTGATTATTTTCAGATTATTTCCTTGTGGCTTTTTACTGATTTCATGGTACTTTTTGAGCCATGTGTTGTTAAGTTGCTGACTGCCTTCTCCCCATGTCTGAACAAAATCAAACCAGTTTGCTCAAGTTTCAAAGGGGTTAACTCCTCAGGTCACAGAGTTCTGGAAAAGCAAAATTCACTATTGTTGTTTTAATATGGAAGTCGGGCAATAATTGGTATTTTTCCATCATTCTGTGAGCAGCTATGATCTGATGTTGTGCTGCACATGGCATGATTCTGCAGATGGCAGGGCACAGTGAAAGGAGCTGGTTTCCTAAGTTGGAGATGTGCAGCCTGTTGCAAACAGATGTTCATCTAACAGCTCATTGTGGCTGCTGCTGACTGTCCCATTACTCACTGCAATATTTCAAACTGATCCATTGTCAAAAATGTCTGTAGTAGTGGTTGCGCTAATCACACCAGCAAACACATTGCCTTTCCTGTGTCTACGTACTTCATGATGGAAGCAAAGTCATGTTTTACAAGTTAAATTCTTGTCATGTGAAGCTGCCGCAGTATGTTCGGTTTGCAGCAGCAGTAACATAATATTGCATTTTGCCCACAATTGTTGCTGCTAACACCCAGTTCATAAAACTGCAAATATAAAAATAATGCAATACTTTCATCAGTGTGCCATCAGCTCAATCACCCTTGTATTAACAAACGTTTGGACAGATAGTGACTAAACAGAAATGTATTTAAGTAATACTGTTTGAAATTATCACCATAGACCACATGAAGTCTGAGTCAGTTTTTGCGTGCTACATGTGTAATATATTTAGACAATAGTTTGCACAGTAGAGCAGCGTCAGTTGGGAAAGGGGGACAGCGCCTTTATGGTAACTAAGAAAACAAACTACATGTATGACTTCAGTATGACCATACTGTTTTTAGTAATGCCACATACAAAAAACATAATGCTGAAAAGCAGATTTTCTGGCCTATCACTTAGTGCTAGTCTTAGCTGTCTGAAAATTTGCTTGTAGCTAGTAAAGGGGTCAAAAGTGTGTTACCCAGAAACGAATCAGGCAGCATTGTTCATAGTTCCTACTTTTTACATTTGGACAGAAAGTGGACAAAAACAAGTCTTTAATGAGTGAGACCCCCCCCCAGCAGATTTGGTTGACATGGGTAAAGCTTTGTCTCACATGTATATACACGCATTGTTTTTCCCAACACCATTATCTGGATTGTGTATACCTTATGGTTTGTATATGTAAGTTTTGTGCCCCTGTGTATTTCATAGGTTCATTTGTCATACAGCGGAGTTTAAACAACCATATACAAAGCATAAACTGTGAGTATATCTCGAATGAAATATGAATGAAAGGTACCACAATCATGTCAGCCAAAATATAACATGTAAATTCTTCACAACATTTATGATTGTCATTCATGTTTTTCTTACAAGTAAATTCAACTGCATCAGAGGGTCTTAAATGTGAAAAGTAGGGAGGGGCCAACACCTGCTTTCAAAATCTCACCAGCCACACTGCAGAAGGTGTTTCCTTCTGCAGTGTACCTTTAAAACCCACAAATATTCTTTTAATATCTGTAGTTCAACAGAAGAACTGAGTTAACAGAAGAACATGAACATGAGTGTTGACTGTTACAGTCTTATGTTTGGAGCAGACATTGTCTCCATGCTCACTGCAAATGTTTTTAGTGCAGATACACATGACGAGCCAGACCCTTTTAATGCAAAAAAAGCCCCAAAAAACCTCCAGTTGCCTTGACACCTGCATTACAAACAACCTTATAGTGTCTCAGCTTTTTCATTAACTCCCTCCAGGATCAGCAGATACTAAATGGATCTCAAGAATCTGCGTTTACGGATGAGTCACCATGACCACTATGCTGGGGAATTATGGGACCATTGGAAACCAGGGGAGCATGAGTCAGCATGGTAAGGATGACAGCAATGTTGCGACATACATCATAACAAGGTATTTATATCTTTTAAAAAAAACTATTTAAGTTGTGATACCATGAGACTCATAACAGAAAAATTCTTGTAAGATAAAAAGAAGAGAAGAGAAGAGAAGAGATTAATTACTTACTTTTAGCATTTCACTGCATCTTTAAATGAATAAGAAAACTGAATGGAGATTAATTACTCACACATCAGCAGAAAACACACTACAAGACACAATATTTAACATGCAACACTGCAACAAATCCTTGCTTGAAAACATGCCCATGCCTAAGCATTCTGAGTTGGAGTGCAGCAATCGATTGGCTTAAAAGGTTATGTGAATCAATACAAAGTTGTTTTGGGCACCAGTGCTATTATATTAATGTCATCCTGAGAAATAGGCTCGATCTTAGGTGGCTTGTCTGCCAGCCTGTTTTCCTTTTTAACCCCAGTCACAAGATCCTTGTTACAATGCAGAGATTGCCTTAAAGTTGTTTTAAATGGCAGGTTAAGAGGATGGGTTTGAATGAGAATTTCACATTTTGTAACTATTAAGGAATTATTTTGAACATGATGGGTAAAAGGATCATTATGTAAGATTTAGGGGGATTTAGGGGCATCTAGTGGTGAGGATTGCAGATTGCAACCAGCAGAAACTTCTCCCAGTTAGTATTCCTTTAGTGGTAATTGTTCAGGAAGTTTTTACCAGGAGCAGGATTATCTCTAGAGGTCTCTTCCTCTCCAAAACAAACAGACAAAGTGAAGACAACTGGCAAAAACACTTAAAAAAACAGTTTCACAAGACAAATCAGCATTTCTCCGTCTTTGTTTGGCATGTCCCTGGGCCACTAGCCCAACTCTTGCGGATACGTGCTCACCGTATTTCGTATCCAAACAATAAGGGTTTTTTTTTCCATGAAGCCAAATTGTCCGCAGAGGTTTTTTCCTCTTCAAAACGAACTGATGTCTGAATTTAAACCTCTAGAAACACTAAATAAAGCACCTGCTAATGTGTGCTCACCTTTTTTTCTCTGATAACTAAAGATCCAGATGTTCAGAACGTTTTTCCCAGTGGCTGAATTATCCGCAGAGGTCTTTCCCTCCTCAAAACAAAGGTGCATGGTTAAATAAACCAATAAAAATACTGATTAAAGCAGTTTCACCTTAAAAAAATCTTTTTTTCCTGACACTCTTCACAGAGGGGCTGCAAATTACTGTGGCCTCCAAAAAAACATGAGTTGCCCTGTCTAGAACCAGTGATTGGTTTATTTTTTTTGGGCTAAAAACATGTAACAGTAATCTCCATAGACGAGGACCCACTCCTTGTGTAGATATAAACAATTCATTCGAAGGTAATGAAATCACAAGGTTTCTTATTTTCAGGTGGTGATACGCTCTAGAAGACATACTCATTAAATTAAATTTCTGCCAATATTATCCCCCTAATCCTACACACTGGAACGTTAAATGATGAATATTGACCATAAGATATTAACAAAAGTCATCTGTTCCTTCCTTCTAGCCTTGCACGTAACCTATGGATCTGAATAAGCTAAATTAATAATGTTCCGAGTCCTCGTGTGAGGTGCTCTGCAAAGAGTGAGGTAGCTAGTTGTGCAGTCAAGGATGACACAGAGGTTGAAGTAGTCACACATTTACTCAGCTCTCGCTCTATCCCTCTGGCACATGTTCTTACCAAGGTCAGATACTCCATTGCATAATAATGTTTATATATATATAAAAAAAAAGGCTCACACATAAGGATGCATGCAAACACGCAACAATGAGGGGAAGAAGAAGCCAACTAAAAATAGCGCTATCACTGCAGCCATCACCCCAAGCATCGGACCACCACTCTTCACTTCACATCTCATAACTGAAGAGTCCTGCTTCAGAGGCAGCCAAGAGTTCCTGAGCTGAGTGTTGACCTCGAGTTACACATGCTTTAGTGAACATAAACAACCATGAAGGAAAATGTGCTTTAGTGCTTCATGCATGCTCCTTATTTCTATATGGTGCGGAAACAACCTATGACACCCATGTGTTAAAGCGCAAAATCTCTTCACCCACCTTCCTCTGCCTTTTCTCTCCTGTTTCCCCCTCTTGTATCACCCCCCTCTTCGCCACCTCCTTCCCATGGCCTCAGGGAGCTGTTAGCTATCTGGATGCTGGCGCTCTATTGTGAGCACTCATTGATTGCCTCTGTGCTCCCCACAGCCAGTCGGGCCAGTCAGCATGGGGCCCCGGCTGTCTGCCTTATCTGCCACTGCTTAGTCGACATACACTACGAAAAAACAGAAGAGAAATGGAGAGAACGATTGAGGGAGAGAGGGAGAGAGAGAGAGAGAGAGAGAGAGAGAGGAACAGAGAGAGAGAAAGAGAGAGCATTTATAAAAAGCTGTTCAAGCTTCCAGAAGCCAGCAGTTGTATCATCTGTTTTCTGTCCCTCTCCGTCTCTTTCTCTCAGCTCTCTGTTCTTCTCGCAGCCAGAGACAATCAATGGTGTGCTCAACCAGACTTCTCTTGTCTTGTTTTAAAATAGTGCTCTTCGGCCTTTTCTCTGCAGGAGATGATCCATTTAGTGCCCCGCATCTGCTCTACTTGTCCCAAATATTAACCCTTGTTTCCCAGTTTTCAGTCAATCAGTTATATCACTTTTACACACAGTAGTCTCTTTTTATAGTGTATTCAGTGCAGATTCTACTTGCAATCAACCATTCACAACAGATTATTGCTCATGTGTTCATATCGTGTTGTTGCCATTAAGTTGAGGTTAGTGTTGGAATGATTTGTTGATTATGCGGTTAGTAAATCAAAAGAAAATTAATGAGAAACAAATTGGATAATTGTTTCTAATTTATCAAGCCAAAAGCCACTGGTGATCAGACAAAACAAGCAACTTTAAAATCATACCTTTGAGAAGGTAATTGTACCTGATTTCTGACATTTAATATAACTGTGGATGGATTAATTACTGTATGGGCCTCCTGAGCAAAGGTGCAAGGGCCCAAAGTGTCACAGGCCCTCTGGCTTTCACCTGCAAAATGTTAATGTTAATCAAGTTAAAACTTAATGACCAGGAGGAGACTCAAAATGACCATAAAAACACCAGCGTCACTCAAACCCAAAGATTTCCAATTTGGTTTCTTATCACAACTAAAAGACATAATTATGTCTATTGAAGCCCTTGTGTACAGGAATGTGGTTGGGGCTCACTGCTGTATTGTTTTTACAGGTGGACGGCATGGACCAGAGGTGGGAGTAAGTCATACATGTGTCTCCAGTCTCAACCCTCAAGCCCCAAGTTGCTGTGGTGAGAATCAAGTAAGTCAAGTTCAGTCTCTCCTAGAAGTCAAGCTGTATGAAATGCTGATGATCTACAAATATGTCCATCTTCAAATCAGTTTGAAAACCATGGTCATGAAAAATGGAGTTATTTTCACATTAATGAAAACTGTTACAGCCTGCTAACACCTTAGTTGACATTTAGTGGCAATCAATAACAAGCTTTGTAAATGAACAACAATGAAGATTGTGGCTCTGTAATTATAATATAACCCTGTAACTCCAATGGCCTGTGAAAACAGAATTACAACATGAAAAAAGTTTGGATGTTTTGGTGGATGCGTCACTGAATTTTGGGATGCAGACCTTGCTGTTCTCCTCTTGCTACCTTGATCGACAAAATAATTCTTGAAAACAAATTTTGTTATTTGTGCACAATCCTCCTCAATGATAGCTGCCTCTGTTGGTGGTCGGCTGCATCCTGGTAGGTTGCCAGGTTTGCACACATTACACTAGAACCATGGTTCCCAAATCATCCAGTCATGGGGTCCAGATTTCTCCTTAGTCATTATTTCAAGGTCCACACATTATAAATTACCATGTATTTAATTTTATTTCACAAAATGTAAACAACAAGTGTGTGTTTTTTTTTTTTTTTTACAAACTTGATATGTTCATGACTCACTTTCGGTCTTTTCCAAATGGACCCATGACCCACTTTTGGACCGTGACTGACCTGCACTAGTAATCACCAAATCATATTTCAAAAAATAATCAGAATTTCTCAAAATCTAGAAAAAAATCAATGTTTTAGAATCTCTTGTCTCAAATTCAAGTCAAATCTCAAGTCTTGAATACGATTCAGAGTCAAGTCTTTTATCGTTGTTAGTCAAGCTGGTCTCAAGTCTTCAAATCTGCAACTTGAGTTTGAATCTTATGCAGTCTATGATCTGATTAAAGTAAGGTCATGTGACTCATGTCCCCAACTCTGATATGGATGATGTGGCGAAACTTCACTGGAAATTTCTTTTCTTTCTTAAGTCACTTCATTAAAGGGCAATGCAAGTACTTACACAGTGCCATTATGGGCCTTTGCAAAACTTGTGGCAGAAATAGCTTGAGATGGCGGCGAGAGTTATTATCATTATTTTACAAGAGTTACCATATAGCAATCATCTGGTTACCATAGTAATCCTTGTTTGCTGTAGCAACAGCGTGCGACCTTTGTTAAACACTGAGCAAGGTCAGAAAACCTATTTACGCCAACAGAAAATGTTGTTTTTTCTCTTTTATGTTTTTTCTGTGAAAGAGGTATCAGTCACTCAGTCAGTCACTCAGTCACTCCGTGCTCCCGATGATAGTTTATTAGTATTTCAGTGTAGTGTTTTCAGCAGCAGGAGCCTCATGGCGGCGACAGCGGGGTGGCACTGTAAACAACCATCACACCTCTGTGTGAACGGGAGAGCTGATGTCAGCACAACTGAAAGTCTCCCTCCATCATGTAGCTACATGAGGCCCCAGCAGCATCCATCACTCCCCCTGCCGCCTCGACAGAGAGAAGCCTTGTCACCGGGAGAAAGCCCACAGCAAGGTGGCCAAGAGAAACGTACATCATTTCGTGTTTGAACGCTGGCCTCGATCGTCACTAATGTTCTGAGGTCTGAACAGTTTTTCATATGTTGATTTAATGCACTCCAACACAATGCAATATGTATTAACCTTGTCGGAGCGTGCTTCAATGAGAGTTCTCTTTGTTCTCCTTTGATGCATTCATTCAGCCCTTTGAAATACTGCACGTATGAAATTATACACAGAGCCAAGTCAAGCTGAAGTCACCCCACCTATAATCCATCCATCTTGTTGGCAGCCATCTGGCCATATTATTTTGGAGAGGCTGAGGCGCACGCCTTGCTACGAAAGCGAGGACTTTTGACAACGGGTCTTTGAACTGGAGAGTGACCCGACCGCCTGTGGGCCCCCGACACCCGTAACAGGCCTTGTCGCCTTAAGTTGGTATCAAACAAAAACTTGATGGATGATCCAGAACACATGATATTATGATAAGACTGAAACCCAAATGGGAAAAGGCAACAATAGATCTGTCAGTTGTTGATCCCGAGCTCTGGGTGAGCAGTAATATAGAAACTTGTCTCCTGTTAACCCCATATGAGGAACATTAAGAAATACATTTGCAAAAAAATTACTTTTTGGTAAAATTGTGTTCCTGACTCCATATTTAGCAACTTCTTTTTTTCCCGAGATGACCCGTTCAGGCATCTCAATCAGCTGGTTGATTTGCCCTGTTAGAGTAATCCTTGTATCAACTAACATATTCGGCATTGATGGATTATTTTTCATTTGGGTAACCAAAGTTTAATTTGTTTCATATAAAAACATTACAGACTGCAGAATACGTTATGCAAAAAAACCTAGCAATTTTTGTAAGATTTTATGTAATATCATGTATCATGTAATATAACAGTAATCTTACAAAAAAGTAACTTCATGAAATAAATAAACAAAAGTTAATATTTAAAAATAATATTAAATCTAGTGACAAAATATACTATATAAAATGTGTGGTAAAGTGTAAATCAAGTTCAGTGTGCTAAATAAAATCAATCCATCCCTTTCAGTAAAGAGCGATTGGCTTTATTTATATGCTTAAAATAAGATAAAGATAAAACACATATAATTCAGTCTCAAAAGTAATCTAATGTAGTAGTGATCTAATGTAGTGTTTATGCTGAAGTAAAGACAGCATCAGCTTTTTTTTTACAGCAATTGGGCAACTCAACCAGGCACTCACACACTTTTTTTCCAGTAAAATAAGGATACATCATAGTATAACATGATATTTTTTTTCTGACTGTAACTTTCAGTGTCACTTAAAGTCCACAGCAGAAAAGTTACTTTCTGGCGATCAACTTCAATATTTTTCTCAGCTTTCAGACTTTTGATATCTTTATACAACATTGTCTCCCAGTGGATATAATTGCCACTACAGACTTTTATCAGTGAGGGGAATAAGGACAAACAGCCAAAAATGGGTTTTGCTGAGTTTTTAGTACAGCAATTTGTCCACACAAAAAATGTCAACCATGTGGTCACAATGCCTGTTAAACTGAAAAAAGGCTCAAATTGTCTGACAACAAGAAGCCCTCAGGATTTTGGGAGATATTTCAAGTGTCTCATACCAACAGATCGATACATGTCAATATCAAAAGCAGGGTCAGCACAGAGACGGTTCATCTTGACAAGCATTTCCAGGGGAAAAAAATCTGATCACAGCCAAAGCATTGTGACATTGACTGCTCACCCAATCTCCATCGAAGAAACAGCCCCCCCACCCGAAATAAAAATGAGTGACTGCCAGAGCTGGTGATGTCACTGGCCGCATTTGTCCCCCATCGGTGCGGATAGCTGCTTCGACCAGGGGGCTAGAGCGTCCTTGAGACACTGTGATAGAGACACCCAACCCCCCCACCCACCCCTCACTGCTGATACCCTGCTCAGGCCCTCGCTGCATCAGTGTCAGGAGCCCTGCAGGCAGGAAGCTAAAAAGGATGGCAGCCCCTTCCTTCCTTTTAAAGAGGAGCGGGCCATGGGAGCTGCTGACAGGAATTTGACCCCTTGGACTGATGACATTATGTGAAGGGAAATTGTGAGTTGCCTCTCAGCAGACCTAATCTTGTCACCTTTATTGACGATCTAAATTTATCAGCTGCAGGAAACAAGGTGTTTGTAAAGTGCACACACAGGCCTACTTTTGTTATGTTTTTTTTTATTTTTATGATGGTTTATTTGCAGTAACTGATCTGCCACCCAATTCTTCTGTTTTTTTCCTGCAAAAAAAAAAAAAAACTAAACAAAAAAAAAAAAAAAAAACACAGAAAAAATCCTGTGTGCAGGCACAGCATGAGTAGTGAGTGATTCTATCTGATGCACTGCGAGCTGAGCGGCCCTCCCTCTGGGCAGTTCAGCCTTGCCTGACTAGGAAGAGAGGGAATAGCTTGTGTGCTGGCGTGCGTGTGTGTGTGTGTGTGTGTGTGTGTGTGTGTGTGTGTGTGTGCGCTGTGCGTGCGCTGTGCGTGCGTGTGTGTGCGTGTCGGGAGGGGAGACATTGTTCCTTGACGTCACCGCTCAGCCCAGCCTGCCGCTGCTCTCAAACACGTCTTTGTTATTCTTCCACTGGAGACCGGCCATCCGCAAAACACGGAGCCCCGCCTGCAGACCTGATGGAGCGGGGCGCGGGTTGCAAGGGTTCACATGCGCGCGCAGACACACACACACTCACACACACACACACACACACACACACGTCAGGGCAAGAAAGGGAACTTTTATAGATTAATATTAAGGTACTACTTATACGATCGATACTTTTATTGTAACTACCCTGATTGTACTGCTGCTACTGTAATAATAATAACAATAATAATAATAATAATAATAATGATAATGATAATAATAATAATATAAAAATATACTATAATAATATATGCTATTATTGCAAAACTAGAAGCATTATTATTATTTGGGTTATTTTTTAAGAAAAATAAGGTAAACGATAAAATAGTCTGTGCTGACCACAAAGGTCAATGGTGCTCGCGTGTGTGTAAATAAAAAGAATGTAAAATTCTTCTTCTTCTTCTTATTATTATTCTTATTGTTGTTGTTGGTGTTAATATCATTATTATAATTATAATTATTATCAATAATAATATTATTATTAGTATAATTTTAATAATTTTTCTTTTAAAAATTAATAATAGTCAAAATAATTTTGTTATTAATAGGCTAATGCCGTTTCTGTATACTGTTGTTTTTGTTAATGATGTTATGAACAGGCAATTATAACTAATGGCTAAAAGCCTCACTAACAATTAATGAACTAATAATTTCTGCTTCGTTTACACAAGGCATTACTAGAGCCACACCGCTGTACTGACACAGAGGCAGACAATAGCCGGAGCTGTAGCTGCAGTCCGCTCCAGTGTGAACTGTGCTGTTAGCAGCCCATTAGCGTGCACTTACACCTCGACACGCGGTGTCCTTCCGCGGAGATCTAGGTCGTGTTTTCTCGCCGACCGCCGAGCACGGCTCTCTCTGGTAACTGAATAGCCAGTGTAATCTGACACTTCAACTTGCCGTGCTCTACGGTAGTTGATTCAGTCAGTCACTCACACCGTCTCCGGGGCTCTCACGTCGTCTTTGTGAAGTGGAGGGAGCGAGAGCGAGCTGCACCGTAAACACGAGGTTTGGAGAAACAATACGCGGATTTGCCACAGAGGTCCGAGCTGAAAGTAAGTTTCGCGCCTGGTTATTTATTGTTGCAGAGCGAGGTTTTTGAATGTGAGTGCGGGTTGCTCAAGATGGGGTTTGCCTCCCGCTGGACAGACACTACCTGCTAACAATAGAGTGACCTCTTAGAAACCTTTAACAGCCGCTGATGAACTCGTGTCAAAGGGGGCAGATTGTGGCTGCGTGAGCGGTAACGGAGCGCATTTTACGCGGCGTAATAGCCAAGCTTATGCGCGCTGTGTATCGCATGTTCCTGCCTTGTGTGGACGAGTTGCGCTGGAGCGAAGCAGTCAGTGTGTCTGCAGGATTATTTCATGTTAGGTGCATGCATTTTGAGAAGATAGGAATGTGCTCAGTGACTGCATGTGTGTTTGTGAGCGTGTGTGGGGGTGAATGTCTCGTCTCGGTGGATCAGCTGATGACTCGGTTGAAGCTAAACTGAGAATGTATGTCATTTAGCTAGCAGTCAGTGGAGTGACTGGGCTTGTTGACTCCCTTCAAGGCTATTATCGGCTACCTGTTGTAATGCAATTAGCAGGCATGTCCATATGTTACTCTGTTGTGTTGTGTTGTGTTAAACAATACCAGGTAATGTAACATTTGCCATGTTGACCTGCACTGATAACACTGATTGGACCCTCTCAGGGATCATTCAGACATCAGTGGCCCCCAATGTGGGGTCACTGGGATCCTCGGGGGCCCTTAATTGAACTCAAGTGGACTCTGTAGTGAGCTGGAAAATAGATTATTTGCAAAGATAATAAATGCTCAGGTGTGACTTCAATGTCAGCGTCCACTCTTTCCAGTTATTTACATGCACTGCAATCTTCACTGCACACACATCCCTAAATTTTTCAGTTTATGCACTGATATGCAACAATCAGAACCAGCTTTAATGGCCAAGTATGTGTCCACAAACAAGGAATTTTGTTGCTATCTGAATCCCTGATAGAGACCAGCGGCACCACATTTTTAAGCCCTTCTGCAGGGGGAGTGTGGATGAGCTGCTTGACTCAGCGCAGCCTTAAGTTTGGCGGACCCTCCCCGTAAAAATTCCTCCCATCTGGATGTGAGGCCAGCCGGGGCAGAGCGCAGCAGAGAGGGGGCTCCCGACGGGAGGAGGTGGGAGAAAGAGGAGGAGGAGGAGGAGACTGCCGCTCTTTCATTACCATGCACCCTGCCACAGGACAGCTAAACTTTGGGACAGGGGTGAAAAACGAGGCTTTATCCTCGTTGGTAAAGTACTGAAGTTAAAGGGAGCGTGGTTTGTTGTGAAAGAGTTGTGGAGCTTTAAGCAAGAAACCATATCTCACTGACTGTGCTGCTATCCTGTTATCATAATGCAGGTAAGATAACAAGATACCACCTGCAGTAAATCACTTATCACCTAAAAGCCCTGTTTCCTCAGAAATCAGCCACATCCTCAACTAAAAGTGACACAGAAAAGGTTCACACAGTTTTTATTGCAGGAGTATTGCATTGGATTGCAGGTGTTCATGTTATTGTGTCCACTCCCTGTATGTCAGTCTAAAGAGAGCGTGTAAATAGGTTTTTGGATGGGTGCACCCTCCAGTGTCTCCCTCCTTGGTAATTTAAATTGGTGATGTAATGAAATTGTTTCAGCAGCAACACTTGTCAGCCACACCACATTAATTAGTGCTGTTCGACTTTTTTTTTCCTTCTTCCTTCTGACAAACCCGAAGCAGCGTTAAGTCATCTGAGCAAAGCATGAAAAGGAGGCACGCTCGTTCAGAGTGGGTTACCTGATAAATTGTGAAAGAAAGAGGGCAAGGAATTAAAGCCATCTGCAACTGTTTGAAACTTGGAAGAGTGTGTGTGTGTGTGTGTGTGTGTATGTGTGTGAGTTTTCTTTCCTTCTGTTGTCCCTCCTGGGGCCTCTCTGCAACCAGCCAGCCAGGCTGTGAGACAAGACAGAAGAGTGTCTGATTCACTAAACAGACTAAAGGCTCCAGTAGACTCACACTGAAATCAAATTTGGGCTGTTTAAGAAAGTGCAAAATGCAAGGATGCACACTGAGACCAGAGTGTGTACTCCTCTGTGCCATAATGCGAAGAAGATGATGCCGGAAATGTGTCGGGAAAATAGCGAAAATCGTAAACAGACACAGGGAGATAACACATGCACTGGCAGCGCTACAAGTGGAAGGAGATATGTTTATGTGCAACCGTATGTTTGTTCTCTAAACCAAACATGGAGACAGAATTGAGAGATTACCCGCACTATTAGGCTGTAAAATAATGGCGTTTTGTATCCGTTTAATTTAATCAATCAGGCTACGACAAGTTATGTCACATATTTAAGGATCAGTTACAAACACCTGCAGCTGTTCTCCAAACTCTCCCTGTTTTTTCACAGAGAGCAGTACAGTGCTGAGTGCACCTTACTCCCTATCTTTGCACCTCTGTGAAGCACCGAGCTAATACTGATTAGAAGTATCTACAGGAAAAACAACTAATTACTCGTGTCTGAGTAATTAGCTTTTTGTTACTCAGCAATTTACCAAGTTGCACCGTCTTTGCTGCTGTTTACTGTGTGCCGGCACAGCTGCAGCCCGCTAAGTGCTTAAAACCTGGCGAACACTAATCAATGTTTTGACAGACTGACATTTCATCTAACTGTTCATGTTGGTTCGGGGAGCGCTGAGAAATACTTGCTGCCTGTTAGCTTGACATGGATTCTTAGTAGTCTGGTGTCTCGCCATCAGCCCAAACCCACCCACTCATGTCCCAAGCAGAAGTCAGCCTTTGTTTCCGTCTCTCTCTCTCTCTTTCTGTCTCACTTGTGGTTCGACTTGGCAGTACTTTTCATCTAGACTGAGCCTTTGTTTTCAACGTGCCTATTTTGGTCTTTTAATAGGGAAAAACTTGTGTTGCCTCGGAGCATTTTAAAGACTAATTTTCAGAATAAGGGCTTAGAGGGAGTTACTATCTGCAATGTAAAGTTTGAGCTGAGGTTGTGCCCTTGTGTCAGACACTTAACTACTTCCTAAACCTTGTTGTAATTCTACCCATAAGCCTGTAGTTAAGCTCTCTTTAAGTTGAAATCTGGTAATTGCAGTGTAACTAATAAAGAGAAAATGAAGCTTCCATCAGTTGTAACTTATCCTGCTGACTGACTGTGATGACATCAGTTTGAGCCAAAAGTGGGCCAACAAGAGGTGCAGGGATAACAAAAAACCTCAATGCCACATTCCTGTCACCACTGTCCTTCAATCTGCAAACCTTGCACTGTGGTTCGTGTTTGTGGCTGGTTGGTTTAAAGTCCTGAAGTGGCTGAGAAAGTCAGGAGAGGCATTGTGAATAATATTCAGTCCTTGAGCAAGGCATTCAACTTTAAAAGTAGCAGCGAAGAGCATTGTTCGGTGGCCACATGGGTGCAAGAACTCCTCATACAGACGGATTTCCATCAAAAGTTAATTATATGTTCTGTCATAGTACGTTAGCAGGGTTTCCCACAGAATAAGAATGTATGTGGTGAGCAGCAGTTTCAGGAGTTTGAGTTTCGGGGTGGATTATTGGTCAGTCGATCCTGTCATATAGATGAATGAAGGGAGAAGCTAATGTTTAGACCCAGCACAATTAATGGTTAAGTTTCACTTTTATTGAACCTGATGTTCTGCTGCTCCGTCTGTGCCCAGAGTACACCCTGCACTCCAAGAGCATGGTGTAATCAATAACCAAACTGTGTATATATTCTACCAGTGCTCTTAATGAAAATTAAAAAATTTATTTGTGGCTGCAGATGTTTTAAGTGTGGCGGGGTGCCACAAATAAAAGCATGCATGGAAACCCTGGTTTAGTTTTACTGCTAATGCAAAAAAAGATTTTAAATTTAAAATTTGCTTCAAATTTGCCCTTGCCACTCTAAAAAAAACCTAAAATAAAAAATCGGTAAAGAATTGCATCCTCATAGGGGCCGCCATAATGCATGTTTCTGTTGACCTGAAGTGTAGAGTTAATGCATGGCATTTCCACATTACATTTTGCATGTGATGGATTAAGTGCTTTGCAATTTAAATAATATATTACAGCAAAGGAAAGAGACACTTGTTTGAATTTGAAAGTATAGCAGTTTTATTTAACGTGCACCAGGGCTGCCCCTTGAAAGCCGAGAGATTCAAATCATCAGTCAGAGACCCCTCAGTCGACTGAGATAGCTTCAAGTGGAGCAGTGGTGTTATTGGGTTATTTTTGCTATACATTCTGCTGTGCAGTGTATGTCTGGGGATGTTTTGGTGTAAACTTTGCTGCAAAGTAAATGCTCTTGACTTTCACAATACTCTTTGGTAGAGGCTGCAGCGGTCATGATGCAGCAGCACAGAGGCACTCTGCACTGTAAGGCTCTGAGATAACATCATCTCCTCGGTTCTGCTTCGAATCGGTGAATTTGCAGCTCACGGCAACGTGAAACGACACAGTCTCTGGCTTTTGTTTGATATCTAGTGTTGGCAAAAAATGTTGATGCGCATTTGCGATCTGTTGTTGGCACCCTTATCTTGTTTACCATATGACATAAATGCTGCTGTCACTCTGAACATCCTGCTGATATCCATTCAGACTCTAAAACTTTATATGGAAAAAAAAGAGTGGTTGAATATTCATATTTAACGACTGACATAATTTGGAGTTGGGTACAACCCTAATGTGCACTTACTTCTTTGTAGGGATAAGCAACCCTGTATTTAACAGCCCCGGAGCTAAATTATTCAAGACCAGGCTTCATTACTAGCATTGTTCTCAAAGGGAAAATGTTTCATTTTATAAATTGGTGCCTTTGTCATGGTTAAAATTCTTGGCTCAAATGCACCCAATTGCACCATTAAAAAAAAAAAAAAAATCCTGGTCCCCACTTGGTCACTATGACGTCCAACAACACGCCACTCACATAAAGTTGAAAAATGTTCGTTCCCGCACCCATATGACCAACTGTAGCAAACTTTAGCTGTGCTGAGCTGCTTTCAGGTGTGTGAAACAGGGCGTTGCTGTAAAGGAACGTTTGCACTCAGCAAAACCCTTCCTTGAATAAATAAATATTTTAGAAAAGGTATATTCCACTTCTCACAGTCAAGTTAAACATATAAAAGCAGTTTTAATGCGATTTTGCATTGACATTTTTGTGCACTGTGTTTTTGGAAGTTATGTGTTTATGTGGTATAATAAAGGCAAAACATCAACTTAACTCCTGTTTCTGAAGAGCCGTCACTTCAACCTTGAGCTCCCCCAACATCAGGGCGACGTAGTCCTCTAAGTGCTCTTTTTTTTCCTGAGACAAGAGAGTGAAACAGAGTGCAGAGAGGGAGAAAGTGAAGAGAGAAGTTGCTGGCCCACCCCTGTCACTGCCTCATGCATGTTTGATTTGATGTTCTTTGAGAAACGAGTGCAGGGGACGTCACAATGGCCATGTCTCGTTCCCGTCCGTCGAGAGGCTGGGGCCCTTGAATCATAAATGACACCAGGCCTCACCAGGAACAATATGAGAGTCGGAGCCCGCACAGGAGGAACAAAATGTTCCCTCTATCCATCCATCCATTCGCCCACCGCTGCTGCCTGCACTCAAGACTTCTCACCATCGCAAGCAATTACCCTCACTTTTTTTTTTTACTGCTGATGAAATCCTCACAGAGTCTGTCTCAGCTCTGTGTTGTCGAGGCGGAGAGAGAAAGGGGTAGCGATAGAGAAGAAAAGAGATAGTATGTGTCTGAGTGAGTGGCGTTGGCGTGTGTCTGTTTGGCTTGTAAATCCTGTTTAAGCTAAACAAACTCATTGTCCTCATCCTCCAACTGCAGGCTCTTGTGTGTGTTGTGTGTGTTGTGTGTGTGTGTGTGTGTGTGTGTGTGTGTGTGTGTGTGTGTGTGTGTGTGTGCTTTCCCCCCTCCCTCCTTTCTCTTCGTCTCTCTGCCTCTCCTTTTGAGTTGTAAGTACAGTCACTAATTAGTCCCCTCTCCCTCTTCATGCTGGGTCAGTGGGTTTACGGTTTCACCACTGATCTGCTGTGTTTGCCTTGTCTCTCCTGATACCGGAGCATGCCTGCGAGCCGCAGCAGACTGCAGCCTCCTCCAAGAGGTCTTCACACCTTACACAGTGTCCCACATGGGTTCATTTGCCAGACAGCCACTCAGGGCTGTGCTCGAGCTCAGGCTCGCTCTCATGCAGCTTGCTTGAGTTACAGCCAGGTATTAGACGAACCAGCTCGGTAAAGAGCTGCACCTGCCGGGTCGAGTCAATGAGTTAAAACGTATGTTTTTTTACCCTTTGAAAAATGTGCAAATTGGCTTGATTTCTTTCAAAAACATGGGAAGAAGGTAATGAGCACCGTAAGAAGAAATGACCCAAACATTAGCAATAAATTATTAAAAAGTACAAGTGGATTACCTGAAAGTTAGCAATAAATAAAAAATTTAAAACAAAACAGAAAATTTAAAAAAAAGGAAATTACTCCAAAAACTGCTTTAAATTAGAATAATTCTGTAAAATAGCTTTAAATTATTATGATAATGATAAACATAGCTCTCTGGACATTTTTTACTAGCCTTTTAAAAAATAATGTTCCAATCTACTAATGTCTTGCAATTTGCAGAACATTTCTCGCCAAGTTACCTGAAAACTTGCAAAAAACAAAACAAAACACAGATAAGTAGAAAAACAAACAAGGAAATTATCTTAAAAAAAATGCTGAAAAATTATAATAATTCTGCAAAATAATTAAAAATAAATTATTACAATCATTATAAACATAGCTCTCTGGACATGTTTCTGTTTTTCAAAGAAACTAATTTTCCAAATCTACTAATTTGTTGCAATTTGTGGGACATTTCTTGCAAAGTTCCTTTTTGCTTTTTTCCCCATGTTTTTAAAGAAATCAAACCATTAAACACGTATGAAAGGCGTCTGAATGTAGCACAAGGAGTTATGGTGCCTAAGGTTTTAAAGCGGTTATTAAACAGCAATGCATGATGAGAATTCCACATTTTATTTATTACATAGCCTCTACACAGCATGTAGCTTATCGCCTCCAATGGATCTTTCTCTAAAGATAATACTCCACATGCTACATTTATAATATCATTTGTGCTATAAACAGTCTCTTGTCTAGTCGGCACTGTTGTCTCTCAGAGTGCGCGGTGATGTTGATTTTCTGGTGGAGGTTTGCGTGGGAGATGGAGAGTGATGGCAGAGATTCTCTGAAGGCGGTCGAATTGTCTCCAACATGGCCTCCAGGGATACATACTTCCTTGTTTTCTGACAAAGTAAATTAACTAGGATTTTACTAATGCAAAGGGACAGCACTTACTCTTCGCCTGCGATGTCAGTTATGAGTCGGAGAGGGAGTCGTGCAATATCGGCTCTCATATAACACTAATTCTTACACATGCACGGAGTGCAAAGGCTGAAATGTGGTGGATATTGAGCGGCGGCTTTCACTTGTCTTCAAAGAGTATAATAAAAATGTCTTTTTTCACAGATGAGGTTGTGAGGCAGGAAGAAAACTGTACACTAGATGTTGATTTTTCAGTTGGTCTGTCAATGAAGCCAGCTGTGGCTGTTATTGAGAGCCCCTCAAATCATATTGGCATACAATCTTGAGCTCCACTGCCCTACTAAGACTGTTTTCTTACTGCTTTTCAACATTGCTTAGTGACAGAAAAAGTCTATTACTTTGTGCAGTGTGTTTGCCCGCTTGCTGCCCTCCCCTCGGTTTTGACACTGGCGGTTCAGCCAGGCGCTTTCCCAGGGTTCTAAGGACTGACATCCCTTTCATTTTCCCGCCTGGGCGGCTCAGATAAAGGGGCATATTTTAAACCTCTGTGTGGATACACCGACAGTAAAGAGAGACGGGCTGGTGGGCCGGGGCTGAGCAACAGCATTAAGTTCACAGAGAGAGGGGATGGAGGAGGTAGGGTTGTGATGAGAAGTGAAACAAATAAAGAAGTCCACTTTATTAAACAGTGATTTCAGATAATATATGGTTGAAAGTACAATAACTGGCTGCAAATATCACAAACATTATCTGCCATCGCACTGCAGATAACCCATCTCCTTTGTTTACCCCTGCTCTATTACAGGGGCAATGTGCTTCACCACTTTTTTTTCTAATCTCCCCGTCTTACAAGTACGTCCTCCCAGCAAACCAAAGCCACGGTGGAAGCCGTCGTTTATCATATCAGTAATGAGACCGGGCTAATCGTGTGTATTCCGGAGACAGCGATGATACACTGCTCAGAGCCTGCCAGGGATCAGCCTCTAAACAATGTTTATCATTGTCTCCCAGGGCTCTTTAATTATCTGGCAAACATTATTGACAAAACAGCAAGGGTCCCTGTGTTTTATGATTTTTAAAGGAGGCTGAGTTGCTATTCACAAATATGAGCACTAGAGGGGAAAAAAAGCAAAGGGATTTTTGATTTTACATTTGACACATAGAGACTAATCATGATATACATTTATTTAGTATTCATGTAAACAAATAATTTCACTAACATCCTTTTACACTTTGTAGAAATAACCAAATTTTGAGTGAGGAACACACAGAGATTTAGATCTGAAGCTTCATTCACTCTAGCACTCCCTAAAAACACTGAAAATATCTTAGTGACAACAAGAGGTATGCTGCACAGAAAATATGTCCTCTTTGCTCCTACTTTTTTTGTTGAATCATGCTGAATCGCTTTAATCCAGACTGAAAATATCCTATCAACTATGAGATGGATTGCCATGAAATTGCAGACAGACATTCATGGTGATGATGAATCCTAATAACTTTGGCGATACTTAAATTTTTCTTGTAGGACCACTGGGGGTTGAACTTTTTGGTTTTGACTAAAATGGCCCAAAAGCTGTGTGACGGATTGCCATAAAATTTGCTGCACTCATTCAAGCCACCTTCAGGACAAATTGTAATCCTTATGGTGATCTACTGACTTTTCATGAAGAGCCACCATCCACTCACATCATTAATCGGTTTAACACTTTGTTTATGACCAAATGAAAACTCCTGACATTCCCAACAGCTTCAGCTGTATCCTTCCTTGTGTTTATTGCTAATTAGCAAATGTTAGCATGTTAACACGCTAAACTATGATGATAAACAGAAGAAGAAGAAGAAGAAGTGAACATTGCCCGAGGGTCTAAAAAATGTTAGGCCATTGGAAAGTACCTTAAACCTGCATTTTTTTTATGTCCACTTCTTTTATACAGTCTACCAAACGTGGTATAGCCTTAACATTATACCTGCTTAACACCAGCCTTGTCATCTGAGCATGTTAGCATTTATTGTTGGTAAAGCAGAAACTTGTAGTGTTCAAATAAAGAAGTACAGTGGCAGCGTTGTTGTAGTTGTTCAAGATGACAATGATATTGTACATCAACTAAGCTGTGCAACACAATGCAATTTATTAGAAATATGCTCTAGCCATATTCTAGTTTGTTTATGTAATTTTGCTTGGTCCATTTAAAAGTGTGTAGCAGGCCGCGGTGGGCCCAGGGGCCGTAGTTTGGCCACCCATGCCTCACATACTTTTAACGCTCCACGGGAAAGTTCATTTTGAACCAATGAAAAACAACATTTTTCTTCTGTAATGTTTCTTTTGAGAACATCTGAAATTATTAAAATCTGTCAATTTTAAAGTGATACATTCAGTAAAAGGAGATAACCAAGCTCCTCTTTGTCTGATCCTGTCCCCGCGGCCCCCCATTACTTCAGGTGGCATACATAAGCAGCGTCTAATACAGATATTACGCAGCTCAGCCATATTGCTTTCACAGCCATTCTGTAACCTTTACTCGGCTCCCCGGTGGGAGCTGAGTGGACGCTGAACGGCATGTGTTGACATTGTTAAAGATACACGTGAGGACATCACACGGTTCATGTCTGACTCATATATCTGGAGGGGGGGGGGGGATTACCATACCACAGCCCAACCTGCAACATCTTGAGGCCGTTGCTCAATGTGTGTGGCTACAGTCTGAATGGAGAAATGTCTGTGCTGGTTAGCGATGGTCAACAACAGCAGTAACGGCAGCGATAACAACAGCAGACAGACGTGGCTGTGAGACATGAATTAGGGCCAAACAGTATGTTACCTACCCCCGCACATTTACACCCCCACATCCTCTTCCTCCTTGTCATGTCTGTGTAGCCACGTCTCCCTGGATATCAAATCAACGTGATTGTACAACAAGAGAGGAGGTGTGTCTCATTGATGGTTGCATGAAATCACCTTTGCTTTGCTGTGTGCATGTTGCCATGAAATGTGCGTGTGTGTGTGTGCGCGTATGTGTGTGTGTGAGAGAGAGAGAGAGAGAGCAATAGAGAGAGGGAGGTGGGGGTAGCAGCAGCGGCGGTGGCTTGGGGTGAGGTCCTGCCCTGATTTTCTCAGGAATTCCTTTGTTTTTGGAAGCCAGAAAGGGGGAAACTGAATCTGCGTAGCCCGAGGGTCTGTGCTCCTTGAGAATTCTCCGCACACATCTCTCTGCCGCCAGCTCTGATGGTTTTAGGGGTGGCTCTGTTTTCAAAGCTCGGAACAGCCAAGGTGTTTTTTACCTTCCAGAAAAAGGAGAGGGTGGAAAAAAAAATTGATGACTGCACCGGGCACGGTGTCTCAGGCCTGGAGGGACTGATGCTACTCAAACGTAAATTTGCTCCATATTTCAGGAGCTGCGGAAATGAAAGTCAAATGTAGATCCTGTCACTCAGGGCACAAAAGACACCTTCTTATGAATATGGATGGAAAACACAGGCGCAGAGAGTAATTTCTTTATTCAAAAAGTAATGATAATGAAAAGTGTGCTGCAACGATTTCCTAATGTTTTCCATTTTTAATGATCCTCCTCTGCAGATTAATAAGTGTTTTTAATAGTGTTTCATGGCCACTGGAAGGGCCAAGGCTGCTGTGGAAATGTTGTCAGCTGCTCCTGCAAGCTGAAATTTTCACTTCGCATTCATGCCTCATTAAGTCTGATAAACCTTGGGTAATGGTGTTAAGATTGTACAAAGGTATCTCCGTTTACTCCGTGCCACAAGTTTTCCGTGACCAGATCGTTATCTGGGGGGCTGTCGCTTTAAGTAACTAACTTCCACAAAGCGGAGCTTTTCCCTCTCGTTTGAAGGGGGCTCGTGTTGAGCGAGGGAGGGGGGAGATTGAATAGGCTTGTTGCCTGCCTCTATTGAGCCAGCCTCATTCTTCGCTGTCCCCTGGAACAGGCGGGAGAGGGGGCACGAGAGAGGGGAGGTGGCAGAGGAAAAGGGGAATAGGAGAAGGGCTCGGAGGTCTGGTCACGTGAGCAATGATAGCGTTCGTGCTGGTCCCTTTCAGGCTGTCACAGTAAATCTGTTTGACTTGTCACTTTGTAAATCATTACGAAGGCTAAAAGCCTCTCTATTGGATTGTGGTGGAAGGGGGGAGGCTGCAGGTTTCCTTTGTGCCTTCTTGACGATGATGATAATCAAGTTTGTTTCTGGCCATCCTGCTGTGAGGCTATAATTAGCTCCCTTCTTCTCTCTTCTCATCTTCCTTTTTGCGTGTTGCTCCTCAAAGGGAAAGTAGACGAGTAGAGTCACTGTGCAGAGGTCATATGTTGAGTTTTGTGTAGAAGCATCAGTGGCTTCTGAACACTGTCTTTTTTAGTTTTATCAGCCTTTCTACTGTAGATTCAGACACAGGGCTTGTGTGGTTTTTTTTTCTAAGTTCATTATTCAGTGTGTGACAGCCACCCCCGCCTGTGCTGAATAGATTTTTTAAAAAGAGCACTAATGGTGCATGCGAGGTCTCCTGTTCCTCCCCCAGGTCAGTCAGGGAGAGAGTCGCAGTTTGAGGTATGTCTAAACTTGTAGTGTCACTTTCTGACCAAACTGGTTGCTGTCTGACAGAAACATGACACAGTGGATCTCGTCCTGCGTGGTGTGTGACGTCTGATTTCCGATGGCAAACTCTCCTCACCCCCTTCCTCTTTTGTGTCTCCTCTCTCTTTTTTCACGCCATCCATCTTCTCCTCTGTGCTCACCCTGTTTTGCTTTTTCCCTCCTTCGTCTTTGGTGTGTGTGCCAGCAGCACTCATGCCTGGAACAGAGCGCCAGGGCAGACATCTGTCGCACTGTGTCCCTGATCTGATCTGTGGCTCGAAGCATCGGGGTCACGAAGAGTAGCAGCCGCCCGTCCAGACACTGTAAGAGACAATCTGAGAGCGCCATCTCTGCCTTTTGGTCTCTATGTTTCTCTGTCTCTCTCATTAAAATTCACATAGCGCACAGCCACACACACGCCGGGGTATTAAGCTGTTGTCTCTGTGTGGAGACGTCTGTTGTTTGGACTGTGTAAGTCAAACGGGGGCTGGCAGCGTCCCATGACTTCCTGATAAAGCTCTTTCTTAGACGCACAGGTGCAGAGAGCAGAGCGAGACGTCGGTTTTATCAGGCTGTTCGTCAGCTGCGATGATGTGCAGCTGATCTGAAAGGAGGATTCTGACAGTTAAACTGGATCTTTGTGCCTGGGGCAGCGCTGTTAATGACAAAACCAATGACAGAATGAATAAAAGGGTGTTAATTGCGGCTGTTGGGTTGTGTTAGAGCGAGTGTAACTGTGGATTGACGTACACAGTGTCTGCCAAGTTTGATACTTCACATACCTTCTTGAGAGATTAATGGCTGTGTATTGATCCTGCTCAGTGTTTTGACATTTATTGGTGCTGCATTGGCAGCTTTTTCCTCAAAACAGGTGAGTTCATGCCAAGTGACAACACCGGTAAATGCTCAGTTCAGATGTTATGGGGAAAAAGAGATTTTTTTGTTATTTTTTTGCATGTTGCATCCCATTAACTATAAAACATCAACACTATATTTTACATACATTTTCATATGGGTTTCCTTTCTTTTAGGCTGCCTTCTGCTCGTCTTCCTCTCCAGAAATGTCAAACTTTAACCTGCAGAGGCTTGTAAGTTGATTGAGATAGCTAAACCACCACACTACATGTTATGTTGCCCTTAAGTTATGTCATCTGAACTTTGTGTTGCGGATGACAGCAGAAAGTAAAAAAACTCCTCCTGCTGGTGCATTTGAAGATGCTACAACATCTGAGATTTGAGAGCAACCTTTTGTAAAAGCAAGAAACAACTAAACTCACATGCTCCCTTTTCACATCCATGTTTACTCACTTGCCGTTCTGATTTGATTTTCTGACAACACAGCTTGTCAGTGCAAAGCTTCTCAGCGTTCGACTGTCAGCTCTCAGATGTTGGGAGAGTTTTGAAAAAGGTTCCTGTTTGCAACTTGAGATACCACAGTTGAGTTGTAGAGCAACATTGACAAAAAAGGATAAAAGGTTACAAGGACTATCCTAAGTAAGATTTCACTCTCACGAGTTGAATTGATGGGCTGTCTGAAAGTTAGGGAAAGAAAATGTCTGTGAACTTATGGTGTGCTAAAAAATGACGGGTAATAACTTGAAGTATGTCTTGCGGTTAAGGGGCTCAGCATGCAAAACCACTTGCCTGATATTGCCACTGTTTTTCTGGCTGTGCAGCACAGGTAAATGACATCCCTACTAGTGTGTTGTTTACATCCGCCAATGGGCAGAGCATGTTTAAATCACAAAAAAAGAATCCCAGATTTGGCTCAGGATTCAGAGGTCTTAAATCATGCTACAAACCACCAGTATGGCCCTACTAAGATATATCAGTTAACCCATTTGATCAACTCGAAGCCACAGGAACACTCAGCTTCACAAAGCTCCCTGAGTCACTGAATGAAGCTGCTTTGATTCAGCTCATCTTATGTGAGTCAGCAGAATTGCAGAGTAAAAGGCTAGCATGTGTGACGAACAGATTAGTCCCCTTTATGACGCCCGTCCCCTTTCAAAACGCATATCTTAACATCTTGTTTACTTAGTATAAATCCCTGAGATGGAAATCAGGCCCAGATTAGATAAATGGCAGACACGGCTGTTATCTTTTGAAAGATAATTGACCTGTGACTCCTAGTTGGCAGGAGCCCAGGCCCGTGATGGCTCCATGATCTGAATGTAAATGCTTTGTCAAGTGCAGAAAATTAGATGTTTACATTTGGTCATTGCGAAGAGGTTACTCTGTATGAGTTAACATACTGCACATATTCACTGTATAGATCAGCCCTTCAGTAGCACTGCTGCGCCGGTTTAAGATAAGAGCGGCTCGTATGACCAGACAAACCTGCGGCCAATGTACATTAAAAAAACAGCTGCACTGCAAATTTCAGATAACATTCACTAAGCAAATATTAGCTGGCTGGCTCTGTGCATTAATTCTGTTCACTTTCAGTTCCATAGCCAGGGCTCACAGTATGCTTACACTGTATAAATCACTCTTTAATTTGTTTGTGCTCAATAACACCCATTCACCTTGATGTATCTTATTTTGCACTGCCATAATGTATTTCATTACATCGGTGACTGACTGCACACCTTACACACATACCTTTAATAACTTCTATGGATTCTTATTGGCTGTAAATTGGCTGTTTTGATGTAAACAGAGAAAAGCAGCAGATTCTCATATTTGAAAAGTTAAAACAAGCAAATGTTTTCCATTTCTAGCCATATGGCTCTATAAGGCTCTGGGGATCTTTTTTTTTTTTTTTTTTTTTAATTTAACCTATATTTAACCAGGAGTAAAAGATTCATCAAAATTGTCCTGGCTTAGAGAGGCAGCGGCAGGAATTCCATGGTTGCAGACATAGAACGAACATATAACAGTTTAAAAATTAAAAAAAGGACAAATTACATAATTGTACATACAAAACATAACATTCAAAGCATCTACAGCCATGTTCCTGCTTCCGAGTCATAGAGAACTGCCAAAAATCTGAGGACCAATGACTGATGGTCTGTCGCTCTACCACCTAGACGGCGATACAATAAAGGAAAGCCAAAAAGTCCTACTGAACAAAAGCATGAAGAAACTAGGGTAGAGTAAGGATAAAATTAAAACCAGAGGACAAATAATGCAAGATGTAGGACACATAAGAAATAGACCAACAAAAACAATACAAGCAATAAAACCACAAATAAAAAGAAGTAAAATGGATACATTAAAAAGGTAAAGTAGATAAGAATAAATAAAAAGAAATACTGTGCACTGCTGTGCCTAAGTACACCTTTCCTGATCTGCAGCGTAGCTGTAGATTCTCAGTTGTGTTGCTTGATAATGACTAGATTATAAAAGTCTCAGTCAAAAACTTTTCTGTCAGTCGATTAATCCTTTATGTAACTGATCATTCCAGCATAATATGCAAACAGTGTCCCTGCCCATGCTTAGATAAAAGCGGAGACTATCGTCTTAAACCCAGATGCATCCCTCTCACTCGTGCACCTTCAAACTAGAAGAATCCTCCCAGTGTCCTCTCTGCGCCTGTTATGCAGCAGCCTGGAAAAGGTGTTTTATACTGATGACAGGCAAGGTCGGGCCAGTGAAACAGGACAGTGCGAGAGTGTGTTGGGGGGGAGGGGGGTGTGGCAGACGGAGGAAGGGATGGAGAGAAAGTGAAAGAAAGTGCCACTGCAGCTCTCCCTGTGTACCACCCGCTCCTCAGCTGTAGCTACAAATCAAACAGAACCGAGTTGCTGCTGGCGCGGCGCCATGACACTGATCACTGGCACACAGAACACTGTCAAAACCATCTTGATGGGTAATTAGGAATACTCTATCATTTCTGCTATCACTTAGCTGCTGCGCTCATGTCGTCTTTTGTGTGTGTGTGTGTGTGTGTGTGTGTGTGTGTGTGTGTGTGTGTATGTATGTGTGTGTGTGGTATCTGAGGACTGATGGAGAAGATGCTGCAGTGATATAAGTACATTTTATACAATGTATCCCCAGCTGGGTGGTGAACTTGGAGATAGAAGGATCTTGGCTGATCCCTTAAAGTCAGTCCAAAGCAATAAACTCTCACTGACTCTGGTGTGTGTGTGTGTGTGTGTGTGTGTGTGTGTGTGTGTGCGTGTGTGTGTGTGCGTGTGCGCGTGTGCGCGCATGCATCTTTCTGCGCACATGCAGCACTGTGTGTGTAACCTTGTGCTTGTTTTAAAGGGTAACATCAGTGTAAAGGCTTTTTGTGAGTGTCGCTGATGCACATCGCGTCCTGTATGACTTTGACCGCGCAGGCCTTGGAGCTTTACAGAGCACAGCGAGCCAGATAGATAGATTGAGCTTTAAACAGCTCTGCATATATACAGCAAAAAAAAAGAAAGAAAGTAAAGACGCTGGTTGGCGGGCTGTTTCTCCCCCTGTGATTTTAAACATTTAGAATTTTCCCATTAACCCTCATCACTCACAAGAAGACCTCAGCTAAAATGCCTACTTTTACACTTATGCCGTGAACAATTTTGCAATTTGTGCTGTTATTATCCTAATTTGCGTGAGTGAAAATGAGAGAAAGGGAGAGCACATTGTGTGCCCTTTGATTAAGTGGGATGTTTGAATGTGGGCCCTCCACCTTCAAGAGAGATTTGATACTTGAGGGGTTGAAGTGTTTTTGATGGAAACTCCATTAATGATTGATAACAGGAGGAGAGCGGTTAAAAATCTCCCTGCTCCAGCACCATCAATTATTAAAAGCTCTCTCCTTGCATTTTGGTGGCACATAAAATATCAGTCACCATCTTGAAATCTTGAGTTGATAATATCTGTCAAAGGAATTAGGGCTTTGTATTGATTCCTTAAAGCTCTCGGCTTGCATGTTGTGCATTTTGAAGGTGGCGCTTACAACTGATTGCAACAATTAGCATCAGTTTGTTGTTTGTTATCTTCTCTCATCAAAGGAAAGTGTTTCAAGACTTCTAAGACATTATTTATAAAATTCCCATTGATATTATCATAGGTTTATGTTTTATTAATTGAATGAAAATATGTCTAGGACAGAAATAGCTCTGCTGAGTTTAGATAATAGGTTAGATAGATGTTTTGAGAGAGCAGAGAAACAACAAACTGTGCCAAATAAACTTAAAGCGATAGTTTGGACTTTTTGAAGTGGAGAAGCAGACTGAAGTCTGACACATGAGCTAAGCAATGTACTGCTGTGGATGGGGACAAAACATATTTTAGCTGCCTAAAAAATGTCCCACCCTACAAAAAAATCAGTGTCAGTTGAAGTGTATGCTATATTGAAAGTATTTTCACTGTTTTACCTCTCTGTCAAACAGCCCGTTCTGATAGGAAAGCTGTTCGCGGCTTCATTTCCCCATCTGTGCGCTTGTCAAAGCCACCACACGCCATTGAGAAAAACAATAATTTTGTCTCACTGGACACACGAGCTGCTAGTCTACTGCTACTTTGGTCAGTTATTTAGTTTCTGTTATGTATGACTTTGGTGATTAAAAAAAAATCCCTTTAAATGCTAAAGTCACACAATAACACAAAAAAACTATTAATTATAAACTGTTTGAGGCAGCGGTAGACCAGCAGCTACCGCAGTGATACATAATGGCTTCTTTTTTTCTGTTGGAAATCACTGTCTGACTTTAAGGCAAAGCAGTAACAAAAAATCACAATGTAGTGTACACTTAAACAGACTTGATTTTGTTAGATGGGACTTTTTATAGGTGGCTAAAATAAGTTTTCTTGCTGACCGGTCCACAGCAGAAGATTGCTTAGCTTCCCTGTCAGACTCCAGCCTGCTTCTCCAAACAGGGGGCGTGCAGACTGACATCTACTGTATGTAATATGCTGTCTATGGATAAGTGGTCCATACAACCTCACTTAAAAACAGATGAATCCTTTTAATATAACCTTTAACAGTTAATCTTTCCTGCAGCCTCAGGTGCATGCTAAAACATTGCTGCTCTCCTACATTAATCATGCAATGGTTGTGTGCCACACAATATCTAATTGAATGATTCAGCCCATCTTAATGCTGAGAATCTCTCTCTCACACACGTCACATGTCGAGTATGATGTTGAGTGGATGTTTGAAGTGATGCTGGAGATTCGTGTCAGCCAGTATATGAGTGCGTGTCAAGCGCAGCGGTGGAAGTTCTCCGGAGCCGAGTGCTGATTTGAGCCGCATCGAGACGAGCTGACAGGCCAGCGGGCTTCTCTGTGTCATCGCCAAGGTTCCCATCAACCCTTGCAGAGGGAATTCTCTCAGAAAGCACCGCTGTACTTCCACACAGAAGACCTGATTAAGTCTTTATACTGCATGTGGCGTCCAGCCAGTCTGCTCAAAGTGCTCCAAGGCTGCTTCAAGGCACGTGAGAGTAGATGTTTTTATGATGCTTCAATTGGTTGTGGAGCCTTTCTGAGGGTAATGATTATTGGCTCACATAAGCGCAAAAAAAAAAAAGGCCTGGAAGCACTTCCATTTGACTATGCTGCTCTTTTTTGTGTCATCTGAGTGACACCCTCATTTACCGATGTCAATATTCAAGTTATTCATTGACTACAAATGGAGTCCTGCAGCACTGTATCTGCATTTTTTTCATCCCTTTCAGCAACAGCAACCTCAGTCACTTAAACTGAGCTCAGAAAAATGCTCCTGAAGATATGAAATGTACATAAAGATAAAAGGATGTAAAGACAGATGACAGTAAATGAGAAGAAACAACAGTAAAGTGATGGCTGCTCTTATCTGCACCCTGATCGGCATGCCGCGTCACAGCAGCGTGTGCTGCCCGTCTTGTGTCAACAGCCTGTGTATTTACATAAGCTGCTTCCCGTCGGCCACGGCTTCTGTCCTGAGAGCACCAGGAGCCGCAGTGGTGAGGCGGCGTGATTAGATTTACAGATGGAGATTAATGTGAACAGAGGTAATAGCACAAAGGCATAAATCACAAAGAAGAGGCTGGAAGAACTGCGCTTGACCTTTTGAATGGTGATAATGATACTGGAGTCAGATACGCTCCAACTGGGGCTGTAGCACCAGCTCGCCTAAGTTTAAAAAACACTGTCATAAATGCAGAATGAATGTGTGTGCGTGCGTGGAGGGGGTTAATAGACAGGGCGGTCAGTACTGGAGTGCATTTAGATGAAAGTGACAGCATGTATGAAGCTGTCAGAACATTACATGTGACAAAATGCACTCAGAGTCTGCACACACACACACACACACACACACACACACACACACACACACACACACACACACACACACACACACACACACACACACACAGTGACAGGCTGATACCTGGCGCTCTGGCTTTTTCTTTAAGTGGGAAGTGAAACCTGTCTGTTTGTCGGTCTCCCTGTCTGTCCTCGCACCGCAGAGCATCAGCAGGGTTATTAGAAGAGTCCCATGGCTGCCACTGATAAGGCCTGTATGGCTGCTGCTGCTGCTGCTGCCACTGACAGCGCTGCCTTCCTGCCTGCGCGGCAAACACAAGTGGCCTGGCCGGGGGATTACTGCCTGCTGCCATTTCTGCTGATGCCTTTCTTTATGTTATCCTCTCCAGTCAGATGTGCTGCATTTGAATAACTTGGCTGATGTTGTAGAAATGGAACTCCTCGAAATCTCCACCTGCATACAAACGACGGCGTGCAGGACCAAACACTCACATTTAGACCATCCCGCTTTATTAGCCTCCCTGTCTCGCTCTTTTCTTTTCTCCTGCTAGTGGCCACAACTGGTTATTTACATGCTCTGTCACTTACTGGGAGGAGTGATGCTGATGGGTTAGGAGGCTCACTAATCCACTCTGCTGCTGTCATTAGAGAGAAGCAAACAGACTATTACCACCTCCTCCTCCTCTTTCTGCTCATCATAAGCCTGCCCGAACACCCCCCCAAACACACACACACACACGTGCACACTCACACACAGCTGTGATGGAGAGTGCCTCTTGTTTCTTTAGCGCTACTGAGTGGAGCCCTGCTTTGGTAATTGATCCTGTTTGGTACACGGGGAGGAGAGAGGGAGAGAGAGAGAGGGGGAGGCCCTAAGTGTTGTCAGTTTGCTGCATTAATTTTTCAACCGTGGCCAGTGAGGCTGGAGGGACGGAGGAGGGGCCCACCGCAGAGCTCGCTCAGAGGAACCGTGCTGTACCTAATGCTGCTTTGTCTGCTGTTTAGTGGTGCTCACTCTAAAATAAGTCCCCTTCTGTGAGACTCAGTTATGATTCAACTGATTCGTCGACTCAGCCTCCCGCTGATGACATATTTGTTTTTCTCCATCTCTTTCTTTCGCCGCTCAAAAATAGCCTTCTGGTTGTTGTGTGACTTGTGCCTCTTTGTCTGGGTGTTAATGCCCTCTCATGGCGTACAGTATGTGCGGCTGATAATAGACAGACCTCACTCTGTGCTTTTTGATCCCAGCTCTGGGCTCTGGTCGCTGACTCACTGATGATGTCAGCTGAGACGGGGGGCCGAGCAGAAACACTCAGTTTTTCGCTTGCGTTTTGGCCGCTGTAGTAGAAAATGCTATTATTACTTCTGTGTTCTTCACAGTTCTCCTCCATGTTCTGTGTCAAAATACTCCTGTCCTATAATTAGTACCAATGTTTTCACAATGACGGTCAGCAGTCAGAAAGGATACTGCTGAGTGATTTCCATGTCCGTCAGAACCACGATAGCAAACACTTCCGTGAGTCATTATTAAGAGGTGCTTGCAGCCACAGAGGACGTCACTGCTGACATTTGTTGCAGATATGAGTCATAATGTCTTGCTTTTATTTAATACTTCCTAAGCAATTTGTCTGTGACACATTTCATTTAGCATCTCTAATGCTCGGATTATGCTGGAAGATGTAAAGTAGCCGCGCAGCAGCTCACAGCTCCGCGCAGATGTCATGCAAAGTATCTAAAAATGCTTTGTGATGATGTATGTATAGCACATCACTGTGGGAGAGAAGTGCCTGGAGGCTACGCAGGAGTTAAGTCATGATCGCTGGAGTTACAGTACCCACAGTACAGGAAGCTAATAGTCAGGATGGGTCACAGGCAGAGTAAAGATCTTCCCTCAGGGATTATAACAACTTTACTTTCACTTTGTCACATTTTAATCTAAAGATCACTTCAAGACAACAGTCCGCAGATGTATGTAGTCCTGAAAGTTAGTTTCAAAAGTTTTCTGTCAACACCAACGCATGCTAACATACAATTCACATTGTTTTCTAAAAGTGAGGCGTCTGCTCTGGTATCACAAACAATAGAAACATAGTCAAATGAGGCATCAGGTGATTCAGTATTGCCCTTTCACTAAAGTTACAAGGTCTGCAATGTCAATTAAATACAGGCTACCTGTATTGTGTCATGGCTAGATTTAACGTTAAATAATTGTCTAAATTGTCTTAATTCTTAGATGTCTCAGATACTTTGGTCAGTACACCTCCATGTAGTATCCTTTGTACACTACTTACTTTCGTACATGATTTTCAATGGTGTAGTATTGTCTTAAATTGAACACATTGTCCTCTTATGGATATGACAAACACACCATTTCATCTCGACTTTGTCTTCTTAATGGCAAGTTATAATCCGGATGGAGCATTACCGCCAATATTTGACCGCTGACTTGGTTACAGTAGAAGAAGGAGGTGATGCCTGGCTCTGATGGCCGGCCCCCCAGCTGCTCTTTGGTGTTACAATGTAAAAGTACTAAAATAGAATCTCGAAAGTCTCAAATGAATGCACACAGCTATATATATATAGAAAAAAGGCACTTCATTTTTGGGTAAATAATCTCATTTATTTATTCTTTAAAAATAGGCAATCTAATGGACTGGCACATATTGACTCTGGGTCTTTATCAGGGTCTGAGAAACACTGATTAGACTAAATTATGTTCCAATTTCTGCAGATTTTTCCCTTGTGTCAGCTGCTGTTTTCACAAGCTTGGTGGTCCCTCCTCTTCCTCTTTGTAGCCAACATGGCATAACATGCATGTGCTGAAAAACAAAGAAAAGAAAAGTTTTCTGAGGAAAATGACATACCAACAAAGTGATGAGATTGTTGCCTAATATCACTCTGCTTATTATTGTTGTGTGTGTTTTACTCTTTGAACCGGACCATTTCACCTCAACATGACGACATACCCAGACTCACAAAAGGCAGGGCAGGGCTTGAGATGCACTGTGTGATTTACAGCCTTTGTCAGGTCACACAGGTGAGAGTCCTTTCTTTACCTCCCTCTGTTTTGTCCCATCTAACAGGTGTGTTTTCTCTCTCGGGTCTGATTCCTCTCCACCACCCGCCAGCTTAGCTAGCCAGGACAGGCCTTCCTCCACTCCAAAACCATGATTGCATTCTTGAGCTATTCCACCCCCTCCTTCAGAACAAGAGCCCTCCGCATCTCTCTCCCTTTCAAGTAGAGGCTGCCGGCCGCGTTTCCCCTTTGAAGATGTAATCTTGGAAAACACAGAGACATCTCCGGGATTATCTCAAATGTCTTCAGTATGTCAACAGCCTAGCCCCGTTGCTGTTGAGGTTGTCGAGCAGCGCTGGCTGTTTAAGGGGTCGGCTGTGATGACAGCCAAGGAAAATGCCTCATCGCAGAGGTAATCACAGGGTCAACTCCGCCGACTCCATTCAGGGCCAAACTCCCACTGTTAAAACTGGATGATAACAGACACAATGAATGATGTATTTCCCCATGTGGCGAGGCTGTGTTTACAACTGGAGGCAACGGCAGGCGGTGGAGTGCTCAATAACAGATGGCGCTGGTAGGTGAGGTTCATTTATGTCATGGCATTTTCCAAAATGTTATGAAAATCTGAACGGTGCAACACCTTAACTAAGCATACACAATAAGATGAGAAGCATCGTTGAGCAGTCACAAGAGGGAGAGTTACTATACAGCAAATTAGAGGCACATAAGTGGGCGCTCCTTGAAAAGGATCTTGACTTTGTAATCATATCAGATGTTATCGGGAGGAGATTTTAGGAAGGGTAAGTGCTTGGAAACTAAATCAGAGAGAAGCTGCCTAGGGAACACGTTGTTATCATAATTACCTGCTGAGCGATGACTGCAGAACCGGTGTTGATGTTGA
The DNA here is from genome assembly GCF_026936395.1 of Plectropomus leopardus. Lineage (NCBI taxonomy): Eukaryota > Metazoa > Chordata > Actinopteri > Perciformes > Serranidae > Plectropomus > Plectropomus leopardus. The sequence goes on along the minus strand of NC_142188.1, from coordinate 15,994,275 downwards.
CGCCGAGCCGCCCTCTTCTCTCTCCGACAAGGCTGTCTTGTGTGGGCTGCTGCCTGCTTCGACATCTCTTTGTGCTCTGTTCCTATGAGTGTTTTCTTTCTTTTTTTTGTTCTCAGCCAGGAACACACACTGCAGGCCAAAAAAACGTAAATATTGTTTTGGTGAGATGTGGCTCTCAGATTCAGGACGGACTTGCGTCAGAGTGTACGTGCGCTGTGGCGGGCGCTGGTGTGCTCTGGGGTTGCTCCCGGGAGCTGAGGCGAGCCAGAGACCTCATCTCCTCCGTTTTCAAACAACAAGCACACCTGCCTGCTTGAGCTTTTTTATTACAAATGATGAGTTTGAATGAAATGCGGCCCTCAGCATCCTCACTGCTGGCGTTTAAACAGGAGGAAATAACGGATGATGATATCAGAGCGTCAGAGAGTGAAGGAGAGGGAGAGACCACTCAAGGAGGAGAAACACTTGACCTGTTTGTTTTGGGAAAATGGTATTCCTCTGCTAATTTCCTCCTGATAAGTATCTGACAGCTCATAGTAAAGTGTTTTATCTTGGCTGGAGGGAAATGGCTTCTCTCACTCACAGCGCCAATCGATTTCAGAGACTCTGCTGCTTTAAATTGCATTCTCTGGTCTTTAGAGTTCTTCTATTTGCATAGAGGTAATCAATTACATATATTAGCTTACCGCTTTTAGCTTAACATGGACTTTCTTCTCCCCTCTCTCCCTCCCACTTGCTTCTCCTTACCTCTCCAGACGCTGCTGCAAATTTTTGCTCTTTCCTCCTCCACCTAACATCATTGACTGCTGTTTGCCGTGTTGGGGGGCATTGATTTTTACTGCTCTGCCTCTCTCTCTGGTTTAACAGTTGATGAGTTGTGTTAAGATGCCCTGGGACAGCCCTGCCTGTTTTAAGGAGATGAGGTTGGCTTTTATAGCTCCTCTGCTTCCTCAACCTCGGATGATAAGGTGTGTGTGTGTGTGTGGATATATAATGTGTGCACGTGTGAGTGTGTGCAGCCGCTTGAGAGTCGGATTCCCCCCCGGAAGCTAAAGTAAACGTTGTGGTGTTAAGGGCTTTTAACAGGAAAACTTGGGCTTTGTCATCTCCAGCATTTGAATCACTTTAAAGGCTTTGCACAGAAAATTGGTTTATCGCAGTCAATGAACAGCCACATCATCAGATACGATTACCAGGATTGAAGTGTTAAGAGAGTAAGCTCGATTATGAAACAGGAGACGAGTGGCTCGAGTGTAGAGTTGACACAGAGTTTAGATCCAAAGGTGACAGGAGTTTTTTAGTCTTCCAGAAGCACCTATAACCCCACACACACTCAGAAGTCATGGATACAGACACAAACCTCATTTAACACGATTAGTTTCTTTGAGGATTTTACCGCAGCCTCTTATATCCGGGATGAAAGAGTTCACACTTCTGACAGGGAAGGGAAAAAAAAGAGCTGGAGTCTGCAGAAGCTCGTACGAAGCACTCTGCTTTTCACTGCAATATTCACCACATTATTAAGGAACACATTGCTTTGTGCTGTGTTGCTCTCAACACCATCTGTAGTGTGCCGCTCAAGTGGTAGCAATTTTCTTGTAGTCTCGTGTCTCTCATGCAGTATTACAAGTGAAACTCGATTGCAGATCTCCGCTCGATGTTCTAGTGCATTTAGTTTCTCATAAACGTTTGCATTCTTGGGTGATTGCTCCCCGGCAGTTTCCGAAACGCACTGCCATCTCAGTATTTAGCTCTCACTCGCACTCTTTGGCTTTGTAGCCTGATGTCATTTCAGTATGAGAAAAAATATTTGCCCAGTTGTGCTCTTAAACTTGAATCCAGTCCTCAGCTTTGATAAAACCATGTTGTTGTTATTAGACAGATAAACATAAACTCTCTAGTATTTTTGCTAAATGATGACGAAGTATGTTCTGAAATGAATTAAACCAACTGATGAGTTTTAATATAAAAATTGAATTTGGGAACTTTATGTATGGCCATCTTAACAACGTGATATTGTAATCTTTCACTTAAAACCATAACCTTTACACACTCACCACACAGACGTTTTTAAGAGGGTCCATTGCGTGTTATAGCTGGGTAATATCAACCTAATAGGCTTACCTGTCAGCACTGTACGGGATGTAGAGCCTGTAAATCACATTTGTCTGCGACACCTGCTCGCCTCCCTGCGTATTTATGGGTTTCTTCTCCGCCCTGTCCTCTTCTTTTTGGCCTCAGTCCAAAATCAACCCCCTCTTCCCACAGTATGTTCGTCAGTATGCTCCCCTCTTCTCGTGGATTAAATGAACGAGCAGGTGTTAAGATGTATGGGGGGCCCCATTCCACCCATACGCCACTCCTGTTTAAACCATCCGCATATTGTTCTCGAACAGATATTTCAGAGTTAGCCTTGAGAAGAAAAACATTTTTTTTCTTAACTTTCATATTTAAGACATGATTTATTTATTTTTTTTTTTTTTCATTTTAAAAATTTAGTGTGAACTTGAGCTGCGATTGTTTATTGAATAATTTATTAGAAGACAACTCTTAAAATAATTGCCAGCTAATTTGGTAATCAATTAACCACTGTGGGACTTTTTTAAAGATAAAAAAAAAAAGATTAAAGTTTCTCAGATTCCAGATTCTTAAATGTGAATATTTTCTAGTTTATTTTCTCCTCTATGAGTATGTTTGGGTATTTGTTGACATCATCTTTCGTTTATCAACATTTATCACCATTTTCTGATATTTTATAAACCAAACGACAAATTAATAATCCGTTTGAGTTTGAACACCTGTCATGTGGAAATGCACTTGGTTTGACACTATTTCTTGAGTCCCTTTTTGTAGTCGTTCCCTCGAGTATTACTGATATGAAATCTCTTTTACTTTCCCATATTTTTATGTAAATGGTTGCATCCCACTGGCCAAAATTTCCTCGACTCTGATTAGAAGTGCCAAGATATACTGTACCTCTTGGAAAATGGCCACGAGGGCAGCCTGAAGCAGAGGAAGCTTGTTTGTACCAGTGGTAGAGATTGGAAGTGATGAAACAATGGGAGAGAAAAGAGAGTAGTGCGTCTTCCTGGGGGACTATCTTTGCCATTAGACTTAAAGATAAAGACCGAAATCAATAAAATTGTTAGTTGCGGTTACTGTTGTCGTGTGCAGCGTAGCTGCGGAGTCAGGTGACACTTCTCTGTGGCTCTTTCATTACAAGTGACCTCTTTTTTTGTTACATTTAGTCATTTGATTTAAGTTTGATTTGGAATTTAAAAACACAACAACTCAAAGGGATATCATGAGACAAAAATCCCAGAAGATAAAACTTAAAAAAAAAACACGTAAAACAAAATTTCCAATGTGGTCCTTGATGGAAACAACAACAGCAAAGATTAATGGAATAATCAATAAGTTGTCAACTATTAAATTATTTGCCAAGTAATTTGAATATTGATCAGTATTTTTATAAGAAACAAAAGTCAAGATACTTTTATTTCAGCCTCTTATGTAAATGTTTTATTGTTTCTTTTCTCCTCGATGACAGTAAACTATGACATTTGGGTTTTGGACAAAACAAACAACATATGACAACATCATCTAAGGCTTTGTAAGTCTGGGAAACTCTGATTGGCATTTTTCACCATTTAATGTCATTTTCTAGACCAAACAACTAATCAAATATTTGAGAAAATCAATGACAGATTAATCAAACAATGAAAATAATTTTTAGTTGCAGCTCTACAATATATGGAAACAAACAATATGAACCCGCTTGTCCCCCTAACAGCTCCAGACCCGTGGTTCAGACTCCCTCCATAAAATGTGAACCATCAACATTTCCCACAAAGCCCCCTTAACTTTTGTTTCATAAATTGTCTTTGCAGTGGCTGGTTGTTCCATGAGGAGACCCCGATATTAAAAAATGAGCTTATTTCTTGCTCTTGTGTTGGAACTAAGTTGGCTTCTAACCATGTTAATTTGTTAGGTTGTCCACCGACCACCGGGCTGGCGGTTCGTAGCCTCCTTCAGTCGACACGTTATAATATATTTGGGCAAGATACTGAAACCCAAACCGCTCTTGATGGCTGTTCCATCGGTGTGTGAATGCATGAGTGTTTCAAAAACTAAGTAGCAGGTGGCACCTTGTACGGTAGCCTTGGCCACCAGTGTATGAATGTGTGTGTGAATAGGAGAATGTGACTCGTAGCGGGAAAGCACTTTGAGTGGTTGAACATCTAGAAAGATCTAGAAGTGCCATCCAAGTGCAGGTCCATTTACCAGTTCGATTCAGTATGAAAAAAGGGGTGTAAAATATATAAACATAACAACAAAGACATAACATTTGCAATTTTAGATATGATATGTAGCTGCAGTTTCCTCCCCCAGTGCCACTTTGGTCTAGAATGACTTATTTGACACAGGTTTGCATTCACTTTAGCAGTCTAATCAGCTGTTAGTGTCAAACATATTTAGAATGTATTTTCATATATCCTGTATGTGACAATACAATTTAAGTCATGGAATTTAAAGTAAAGAGGCTACAGCCGTGCCAGAGGCAGAAAGCAGGGGCTTAGAGGTTAATGCTAACATCAGCATGCTGACATGCTCGCAGTGACAACGCTAACACACTGATATTGACCTGGTTCACCATCTCTTGTTCGTCGTTCATGAAATAAGGTATTGGACAAATAGAATTTTTCACCTGATGATGCTGCTAGAATTGGCAGAAAAGTCTTATAAAGGGAACAGAGAGTAAGAATAAGGGTTGTGTAATATGCAGGCTAATGTGGTATTTCATCACAGTATTCATGATGAAACCTACACCAATTGAGCTGAAGTGCGTGGCAGATGTCTGGAGACAGAATGGCAGTGTACTGGTAGGCTAATCCTGAAACCTGTGTATGTGTGTTCTGGGCCTATGCTGGATTTGTATCAGCCTGTAAAGGGTGCAGCGAAGCAGTGAGGAGAGACTAAGAGAGGTGTATTAAGGCAGTGAATCTCGCCGCTGTGTGTGTAATGGACTCAGGATGAGGGCTGACCAAGCGCCAGGCTGCTGATAACCTTTAGGAAGGACATTGTTCCTATGCAGTTGGGGGTGGGGTCGTGGGGGTATACAGGACTGCTGCAGTATACAGGCACGGCACTGTGATAGGTGGTGCAGTTGTTCATTGGTTCATTGGCTCTCCGGCAGGGTTAGGAGGTAGAGTAAATGGGGCAGTATAGCAAACTCCCTCATGGCTTCCTGCATACATTTTTCAACACTGGGGTGTATTTCTCTGTGAGACATTTGTCCTCTGTCTGAACCAGGCTCTCCCTGGCATTCCATTAAAAGAAATTTAACAGCCTTTTCTTCTGTCTTCCTTCCCCTCAGATCACCGCTTAAGGAGGGGGTCAGCGAAGGACCGTGCGTGAGGAATATATGAAGGGTGGGGTGGGGGAGGGGGCGGCCACCACAGCGGCAGTACCATTGAGGTCAGAGTTCATGCAGGTAAACAGATTTTTCTTTTAATCCACAGCTCAATGTTTTTGCACGCTTCTTGGTTTAGTCCGGGGCTTTTTTTTCCGACACGGAGCAGACTTGGCACGCAAAGGCAAAGTGAGGGAGTAGTGTAGCTGGTTTTGATTGGACCCTCCTGGGCTGGTGGCCGGGGAGGAACTGGGAACTGAGCAGCCTGCAGCTGCTGTTTATGAGGAGTGTGCAGGATCTTATTTGGCTCCATTCTAAAAAACCCAGCCAGTCCCCGCCGAGAAGCCTGTGGCCAGTGTCAATACTTGGAGAATTGAACAAAAATCATGATGATTCAAGAACCATTTGTTTCCAAAGAACTTAATTTTTCAGTTTTATACAGAGGGTAGAGGCAGGACTGGGAGTAGGGAGAAAGATTCATGTGTTTATGCAGATATCTGGTGACATAAAGTGAATGCAAGTGTAGATTTAGTGGATTTTTTAGACTATAGTCATTTTTACACAGACATCACACTATATGGCTACTACGAAGTCACTTCTTTATGCCCTATTTGCATTTTTTCATAGAAACAGACGACAGCGGCATCATACCAATCAAGTGTGTGATCAAAGGAAGCCTGCCGGCATCGTGGAACCAAAAGAGGCGTGATGTTTAACACAAGAGCGTAGGTCTCACTGTGATATAAGACATTGGTAGCGCTTCCTAAACAATAGCAAATCTGTAGCGATGGAAATCATTTACCTGCTTTGTTATATGGCAGCTCATCTCGTCCTCTGCGCGGATGGTAAGGAGCTCTTCAGTCTCAAACGTCCCACCTGTCCTGCCCATCGTCCAGCCCATCGCATTATGCCAGCTGTCCTGTTAATACAGACCCCACTTTGGCACTGGTTCTACAGTACCTCCTGTGGCGACTCAAAGGAGATAATACTTTTTTTTCCCAGTTTTTGATAATTTTCTAATGATGCTCCCCCTGTTTAGAACTATTTTTCTTAATCTTCTTTTACTATTTTTTTTGCAATTTGTGGGATTTTTCTTGCCAGGTTGATCCTGGCCTTTTGTCAGGTTTTAAAGATTGAATTAAAGCTGCAAGCAGCGATGAACGGGCCCTCACACCTCGACATATGTCGGGGGTTCTGGCGGGAATGAAAGCTGTCAAAGGGGAGGAGCCAGCCTGTGTGACTTTCTAGGCTGCTTGTTAGCTGTGTGAGATGTGACAGCAGCAGGAGCTTTTTTCTGTTTTTGTTTGTTTTTTGTAGAGTTTAATGTGTCACAATAGTTTTATAATATTGAATATCAGCACTATACCAATGAAAGGTGATACTTGAGGAGATTATTGTGGTTCAAATTGAAGTGTCTAGAGCAGGAACACTTTTTCTCATGGCGCTGAAGTTAGTCATCTTTGCATAGCCCCAGAGTGGTGCAAAAATCTGCCACCTAGCCCCAGTTCTGCACTCTCTTTTGCTGTTCCTCCCGTATACTTTGCTACCAGGGATTAAGGAGGATTGGGGTGGGGTGGGGGGGGGTTGTGGTGCGGTTGGGGGCAGATCCAGGAAGTAAATAAATAAATAAAATGCTGGTTAATCTTCCTTAGTGCCGTGTGTGTGAACACTGAGCAATGGCACTGCCGGGGAACATCTGCCTCTTACACAAACAGACACACACACACACACACACACACACACGTATATGACAGTCAGACAGACATAGATACTGTACACACATGCCCGACTAGCATGGATCAGCCAAAGCGATAAGCACACGGACGTCAGAGCACGGAAAGCGACAGGTTTAACACACATACACTACCCAAATACACACGCGCCGACCATCGGCAGAGTGACAAGTAATGCACAGTGAAAGAAAGAGAGAAGCTGCCAACCGACAGAACAGAGCCGCAAAAATGTGACAGCACACGACTGCAGACACATGAAAGTATAGGAAGACAAATTTTGCAGCGTTTCTCTGTTGCTGTCGTGCTGTATTCAGCCCGCCTGGTATCCGTTGGACTCGTATCTGTTCTTTTTTCTCCTCCTCCTCTCACATTAACACATACACAGCGCACCAACAGTTGATCAAACAACTGTGCAATTGAGGCAGAATTTGGCCAGACAGCCAGCCAGGATGAGTAATGCAGAGCTCCTCTGGCTTAATTTGTTTAGAAAGCCTATCATCGCTGCAAACATGTTACAGACTGTTGCCGTTTACAGAGGAGTTTTTTCCCCTGCAGCTTTAATTGGATGCATTTTTAATGTTAGCGCCACATAGTGTGACCACTGTTGACACTGAACACTGTGGCTGTTGTGAGGCCATGCAGTTGAGATTGAGGAGAGAGGAAGAGTGTGTGTGTTTGTCTGAGTGTGTAATAGTTGGGTGGATTCCCTCAGTGTGTTGTGTCCACACTAAAGGTGAAATTTATAGCTCTGTGTTAAAGGGTCATGGCTTAGTTATGAAGCTGACGCACGTAACCTTTGTAGCTATGCTGGAGCTGTTTACCTGTGTACAGCCGGACGCCTGTCTGCGGTAGTTCATCCTAAAAAAGCAAAACATATTTTTTCCCCCCGACTTTCGTCTTGTGTCCACACTTATCTGTCTTTTTGCTTTTTGAAAGATGATGTCCAGAGTAGATAAATCATAAATCACCAGCCATGAGAGGAAAAAAAATGAGTTTTTGGTAAACAATGGCGTAAATATTGCCCAGACATGATCAGGTGCTGAGGAGCACTGAGGTTAAGAGAAAAACATGTTGCCTCTAACCCCGCCAACTATTTTTATGAAGGATTTATTGTTTCAGTCATTTGTCAAGCAAAAACATCAAACATTTGCTGGTTCAAGCTTCTTAAATGGGAGAATTTCCTGCTTTTCTTTGTCATTTATGATACTAAAAGAATTTTTTTTGGTGTTTTGGACAGTTGTTGGACAAAAAAAGCAAATCGAAGATGTTAATTTGGTTTCTTTTTCTTTAACTTGTGCATGTCGCTTTTTTATCATTCTGTGTTCCCTCTCTAAATTGGGTAGTTTTTGTGGATACCTGAATCCAGTATAAGAAATGCTCTTGTTTTCCACAGCAACAGTTTACACATTGATGCAGTTTGATTTGCAGCGTGGATAATCCCGTTCTGCTGCTCCGTTTGTGCCCTAGGTACGCTCCGTGCTCCAGGATTTAAAAATTAAAAATTCCAACACACACTGATGAAAGACAAAACACAATAAACCATAACAAAAGTGCTCAGATGCTTTGCTATCAATAGAAGATTTGGATAAGATCAAAAATCACAATATGACACTAAATAATAAATGTGCAAATGTAGGTAGGTAGGTAGATTTCGTAAATTTACCAGCCACGGTGGCAGGTGGACCAGAAAGTTCATTTCCAACCTTGGTTGCAGCCCTACTGCGTTTTCTCTCATTTTAGATTTTGCCGATCATTTGATACAGGCGTTGTTTCCTCGCATATCCTTTGCTTATGTAGAGTGTTTTACAAATTGTGACGCAGTGGACGCAGTCTGAGTGTTAGGCTCTTTTTGGTGTGCTGACTGTGCCTTGTGCCACATGGCATTCCTAGATAAAGCAAAGGATGTCAGAGCTCTTAGGGATTAGTTCACTCCTAGGGAATTAACATCCCATTCCCAGCCTTCTTTTTCATTCTTGAGTGTTTCTTTCACTCCATTTTGTTTCCTGCGCCCTCTATTTTGTCGTTCCTCCCCACTTTCCATCTTTTTCCTTCTCCATGTTTAAGGTTTTCTTGGGTTAATGTGTTCATGTGATTGACAGAGGGGCAGAACTCCTCTATGTGGATGCAGATATTATACTATGAGAGACAATAAGAGACTAATCAAGACTCTGATTCTCTAAGGAGTTTCACCTCAGGGTGCTGCAGCTTAGGAGCGTGTGATGATATTCAAAAGACAGGAACGAGTATTTTTATCCTCGCCGGAGATATTTATTGTGGTTATTGTCTTAACGGCCCATTTTTCACATACACAAGCTGGCCTTTTTTGGATTGTGTGCTGCAAGAGGCATCTCACAAACAAGCAGAGGTATAAAGTGGTGAGAGTGGGAGGATGAGAGAGAACATTGTCTTCTCTTTTCCAGCTCAGGGACAGAGCAGAACAGGTTGTGTGAGGATACTTGCTATCCTTAACAACGTCTAACACCGCCTCAGGGCCACCAATACTTCTGTGATGCAGCAGAGAGTTTTGTTGTTAAAGAGGGGTCGGAATATTTGCAACACATTCCTCGGCGTCAGATGGCATTCCTGGTACACTATAATTACCAGAGTAACACTTTCACTTGGACATGTTTAAACACAATTAATACAATAACTTTTGCTAATGTCTTAAATGGGTTTCTTTAATAGATTTCGATAACCTTTTGACACAACTGTGACTCATTAAACCTAATAATACCTACATGGTTTCAATATGGAGTTAAAATAGATCAGGACGCATCAACAACAAGTGTTTTCTAGCTTTGTTTTCTTGCTTTTTCACTTTGTGTCAAGGTAAATTCAGGTTTTATGCAACTTGGGAGTTATTCTTGGCCACCTCTCCTCTGATTGTAGCGATAAAAATAGTTAATATTTACATTGTACAGCTGAGATCTGGGCGACATTGCAAAACTGAAGTCACATGGGGCAAGAAACAGGAGCGACTGGATGATCATACAGGTTGTAAATAAACCCTCAGGCTAACCAAACGTATTTGGAAGACAAAGCAAAGGTGAAAAGGTCAAATTATTCGAAGTGTCTGGATTCTGGTTCAACTTTGACTTCACTTCCTGTGCAATGACAGATTACTGTCAATATTTCAGTTGCACTGCCCTGTCTGACTTAGTGTTGTTGATGATCCCAGATCTCAGCAGACGGGGAGAAAGTTATAATAACTAAAGACGCACCAATTGTAATATTCTTGACTGATTCCGAATTGCTGTTTTGGCAAGTCTGGCCTGCCGATTCCAATTTTGGCCGGTACTTATTTTCTTTCTCGCTAAGAGCTATAATAGACAGCACACACAAACATTTTTGTAACTTTTCACTTATGAAAATTAGAGTTATGTTATGTTCATAATAAAACATTAACTATTAGATTAGGTTTACCTTGTTTTCCAAAACTGCCCCAGGTTACAGGATCAAACAAATGTCAAAATCAAAAAGAGTTCCCCCATTCCTGGACAGAGTTTTTCTTTGTGTTTTTTTTTTACAAATAAAATCCAACTGTAAAACTAATTTCAGTATATCCCACTTTATCTAATGTGTTTTACTTTCCCACAAGGCAGCAGGTGCGACAGAGCTACATATGCTCAAATGTATTATTTACATATCAGAGAGGAAGAATCAGAGAAAACAGTATTTCATATAGTGTATGTAGGCCTATTATAGAGAGTCAGCTATTTATTATCTAGCTATACTTATCTATTTATCTAATTATTTATACAAAATATTTATGAATCAATATTTATTTACAAGAATGTAAAGGTGTATGTGTGCAGTATGTATAAACTCTCACTCATGCAGCGAGCAGCGTCTTCTCACCTCCTGCGTGCCCATACTGTGTGCACGGTGCAAGAGGAGAAGAGCGACCCCGCAGTGCTGGCAGCAGAGCCGTCACTGCCATTACTCTGAGCAGCTTGCATAGGAATGAATTACAGCTTTTTTTCCCTGATGGTCTGAATAAGTCACCAAATTTGTTTCGTTTTAGAAATAAAGTTCCTAAGAATGTCAGTATTTGACAACCTGAGAAGGGCTCGCAGCAGCTGTGACGGCTGTGAGCGTAGTTGGATACTGACTGTGCACACGGTGTGAATCATTGTGCGATTCATGCATTCGATCATATCCGTTCCATGTCAGACTGACCGGTTGTCAACAGTCTTGGCTGATAAAGCTAAAAATCGGCCGATACCCATCACCAGCCGATTGATCTGTGCATAACAAATAAAAAATTTTGCCAAAACTACACAAATAACGTTTTGATAAACCAGAATTTTCCTGCAAATATCTCGAAAGTTGATGCAAACTGAAATGACATCACTCCGGTAGGCCGCCATCTTTTTGCACCAGTCGGTCCATGATGTTATCCATCATCGGGACTCTCTCTGTCTGCCGTCGTCAATTACCCAGAGGAAAACAACATTAGAGGCCTGAATGGGACATGGAGCCGTGGCAGGCCTGACATGGCTGTGTTATATGATTACACAACCTGTTGGCTGTCCGCCTGTCAAGTGTCTCCCGGTCCTGATGAATGGCTGTAATATGCCACGCATCACAACACGCTACGCCACACACTCATTAATGGCTTCTCATAATGCCGGGGACGTTCCTCCAATGCCGCGGCAGGATTCCCAGAGAGAGGGAGAGGGGTGAGAGAGGAGGTGGTAGCCGTAGAGTGAGAGTGAGAAATGGCGTTCATGAATACTCCAACCTTGTTTCCGTGTCGCCATTCAAGGCGGTAAACAAAAGAAACATGCTGTCCTCATTTGAATAATTTCACAAATGGTGTGGCAAGACGCCAGCATCGCACTCACACGTAACTCTGAGTGAATGAACGAAGGATGACAGGAACAGGATGAGAAAACAAATCAAAGGGAGATGTAAGAATTATTATTTTTAAAAGTGCGACACATATGCTTCTCAATTAGATACGTACTCGTCCATCTGTGGCCTATTTGCATAGATTATCAGAAATGTGTGCAATGCGGCATGCACGCCAGTGTGTGGGAACATTACAATAGGGATGCTTGAAGAAAGGAGATTGAATCGGTCGTGTGTCGGATGCCATCTGAAGCTTAGCTGATTGCTCTTTCTCTCAGTGAATTAGGAGGCACGCTACCCAAGATCCTCCAAACTACTCGACTCTCGGCTATAACAAACAGATTTGATTCTCATAGTGACACTGCTCTCTTTGAATTAAATGGCTGAAAATAGTTTTGAATGAGCTATTTTCTAAGAACTCTATGGTGGGAGATGCTGTGCACAAGTGGCTTTGTGGCAACAGAGTAGTTTTCTACAAAATGTACCGGCCATGTAGAGGTTATCTAAAACCTACATGACCCTAAGCCACATTAGCTGGTGGTATTTATGGCTCTGTCAGACTTTTAGTGCGCAATGCCTTCTGGGAAGCATCCGCCACATCCAAGCATTGATAAGCACATTCTTTCTCTCCATTTGACACGTCTGTGCTCAATAAACTGCGCCTCAGCTCTGTCTTGTCGTATATTGTGCGTTGTCTTGCATTAAAGTCAGTGTTTTGATATAAAGAGACACAGATGTTAAGAGATTTTCAATTTCACCTCGCTCAGATGTGCCAGCATTTTCAGGCTGAATGCCGTGGAGGAAAATGCTGAACAGTGCTGCACCTGCAGTGTGTGTGTATACGAGAGAGGAAGAGACAGTCTGTCTCTATATTCCTCTATCTGCTCTCCTGTGTTAGTGTATGTGTTCTCCCTCACAGCTTGAGTTTCTCGGTTTGAAATGCAACACCTGCAGATGTGTCTTGTAAACTGAAGCCCCCAGCTTCTTTCCCATTCAGAGGGGACCATTGAAACAAAGCAATTAAAGTAGCGTCTAGTGCGTGGGTGTGCCTGCCTGTGCGTGAGTGTGTGTGTGTGTGTGTGATTGTTTTAACACCAGAATCTTTAAATCAAACAGCAGACAGATCTACACTCCAGCAGGAGAGAGGACAGCTCTGCGCCAATCACAACATTAGCTGCCCTGTCATTTTCATAGTCTGTTTAAATGTGGAGGTCAGAGGTCACTGACAACCTGTTGACACGGAGCAGATTTATGCAACACGCACACACACACCCATGCAAACACACAGGCAGCCACAGCCCAGTGTTTGGCGCAGAGCGTTATAGCGGTGGTTTCTAGTTGCTGCTGATCTTTGGGTCCTTCCAGCTCCAGATACCAGAGTCTGAGTTATTCTCCGCTCCGCTCCCTGACCCTCCTAATTGAGAACGGCTGTGGCTGCGAAAGAGAGAGCTAAACAGACAGAGAGAGGAGGAGAATGGATTCTTGTGTGAAAGAAAGAAAGAAAGAAAGAAAGAAAGACCAAAAGAACAAGTAAGTGAAAAGGGCCAAAGAGCTAGACCTGCGCAGGCCAGCGCTGATCAAGTGGAGGACGGCTGTGTGCTCAACAGTTGGCCTTATGAAAGCCGAACCTCCTCCTCTGTGGCCGTGAGCCAAGCAGAGCCAAGCACAATGTCCTAAATGTTGGTATAGCTTTTTAATACAGTAGCTGTAAGAAAGAAAAAATGAGGGAAACAGTGTTCCAACAGTAGAGAAAGCATAAAGGAAATCAAACCAGAGGGGTTGGGAAGAGGAGTGGTAAGCTCAGTGACAGCTGCATGCATGTCGTAGTGGGTGACGGTCTGTCCGTCTGTCAGAGCAGATATTTCTGTCTGTTTAGTGCTGCCTTACTGGCTGCCAGAGACACTCCTCATGTCATCGCTGGGTGCCTGCTGTCACTGGCTAAAAAGGAGAGAGGGAGTGGAGTGTGTGTTTGCATGGGTGTGTGTGTGAGAGAGAGTGACAGAGAGAAACTCGAGCAGCTGTCTTGAAAGCTCCTCTACTCTGTCAGTACATCTTGAATCTGCTTTCCCCTGATATCTCCGTGATAAGACACGGTTTCAGTCAGTTGTTTGGTCAGAAGTCCATCTTTCTGCTGTTATAAGAACACACTTTCGGGGAATTCAGCGTGTTGCACAGCTTATCTGTCAAGCGATGAGTTCATAGCACATGCATCTATATATTTGCCGTCTTGCTCAGCCTAACTTTGAAAAGCAGGGTTTTTTACGGTTTAAATGAGGGTGAACATAACAAATCATCACATGAGTTATGTGTTACAGCTCTTTCTCAATGCGGAGGATGTTTTGGCCTAACCTGCATGTTTTTGTTTGTGATATGCGGGACCTGATTTGTGTAAGTGCACAGGCAAATGGCTGTTTCTATCCAAATGTAGCACACATTTCAACCAAATCTTCAGAAATCCTGTGCTCTTATGTGAATATTGGGAGTTGGTTCATCATGATAAGCAGTATATGGCGCTAATGCTCCAGTCAGGTGCCACCATGGAAAGATTATTGTGTTAGAGGTGGGGCCTTGTTTATGCCTGTAAAAGTTGCTCAGTGGTACATGAAGCCAAAAAAGTTTGATTTCCAAGGTTTAAAACTACCTTCATCATTGGTCCCATAGAGGAAGCACATTAGAGACTTTGGTGACTGGGCTAACTTCCGCTGACCAAGCTGGTTGTTTCTGGTTTAGCTCTACGCTAACTTAAATAAGGATGAAATTATTTAATTGTGAGGTGGGTCGTAACAGTGCTGAAATAGACACGCCTGCAGAACAGGTGTGACAATTTGACAATGTGATATGTGTGAAACCCACCGGGATATTTTAAAAGCAGTTAAAGTCATTAACAGCTAGTTTAAAGAAGGAGAAAAGTGGTCCCTAATGTCCCTAAATGCAAATTGGGAAAACAATGAGATTCGGAAGCTGCTTAGCAGAGGATGAGATCATGTAACAGAGATGGTAAATGATTGTTATTGCCATTTTATTGCATAGTTATTATTTAGAAAGTGGCCGCGATGTTACATATCACACTAGAGGTTAGCGCCGCTGTGTTAAACGTCATGCCCATCGCGCCTCTTTTGATTCTGCGATGCTGTGTGAAATCACACATTGGAGCTGAATGATGCCGCTGTTATTTGGATCTGTGTAAAAAATCCAAGGCAGCGTAGAAGGGACGTGGAAGTGGCCCTATAGTGTGATGTCTGTGCAAAAGGGGTAGAGTTTGAATTGTGCCTTATGTGCATAACAAGGTCAGAATCTGCACCGATACCAATCCATGCATCCCTGTGTGTCAGGTCCGAAAGTCAAAGTCAGAACAACCCCAGATTGTTCCGGATGAGCAGACCAATGTCTTAAATGGCAGCTCCACCACCAGTGGTGACTGTGGATTTGGGTGAATGAGACCCTTTGTGAGTCACTTTGTATGACTGAGGTTGAAAGTGCTTTATAAATGCAGCTTACATCCAAAACAAAATGAGAAATCATATAATTGGTCCGAAACGAAGCGCTAAGAAGTTTTTGTTGTTGAACCAGTTTAAGGCTTGTACTTCCTTGGCCCTGTTGGAATCTGTTGTAAAGCTCCTTCCAGTGGAGATGGTGAGCACAATGGTTTGCAGTAGATACTGGTCACTAGTTAAAACCAGTATGTACCCCCAGCGCGCGCACGCATACACACACACACACACACACACACACACAGTGTGTTGACTGATAGTAAGCGACTACTCGTATTATCTCTGAAAACTTATAGCAACTGTAATGGAAAGACATGGTGCAAGGCGGCTGAGTCTGTCAGTTTTGTGTAGGAGGTACAATTTACATGAAATATTAAATAAAAATAGCATACTGTTTTAAATTCCCTGGGTCAACTGAATGTGAGTGTGGGTGGCACAGTTAGTCAGTGCAGAGCTGAAATTCACTGTGTGCAGCCGACGCTTTCCTGAAATACTTCCACAAATTACCCCTGCTTGTCTCTTCAGTGGATTTTAAATATATGCAACGACTTGCAGTTTGTGAATTTGCAGGACAGAATAACAAATACCAGCTGACAACTGTTTACTGGATGGTTTGACCTCTTATTTCTGTTAATACCAGTCTTAATGGCTGTAAGCTTTTAACATACTGAAGAGGAAGAACTATCATGAAGCACATGCATGATTCCTGTGCCTGCACTTTCATTACTCCAACAATGGACCAATCTGTTGAAAACATCATGTACTCCTTTAAAATCATGGGTTTCTGTTTTTCTACTAATATGCTGTATTTTTGCCTTAAGTGCTGCCCATTGACTGTTTGATTGCAATCATCTGTTGTTGGAGTGCTGTTGTCTGATTACAAACATGTGTTTTTCGCCAACCGAGATGGCCGTGGAGTGAGGTAATGGAATATTAAGAAAATTTTAAGAGCATTAGAAAGGTACTGGGCTGCACAGTGGCTCGGTGGTTATCATAAAGATTGCACCCGTGAGGCGGTTTGCACCCAAAACTGTGAAATATTCACACTCTCTGGGTGTCAGTGTTGGTTTTCTCTGGTTGCTCTGCTTTTCATGCAGTTTAGGGAAATGCTTGAAGGTGCGAATGTGTGGATTAGTGGATATGGAATAGAGAGATGGGTAGTGAGTTAAGATGTCACTTCTGATTTAAATTTCTTCCGATATCTCAACTTTTCCTGACCTTTCTTGGCCTGTTCTGTGGGATCTCTCAATAAGATACTTGCATGACTTAATGAATCAAGGAAGCAGGGTCATTTCATTCTTCAAATGTAATTCCCAGGCTGGAAAACCCCTGATTTTAGCATTGGTATGAGCTTTCACAGTGACGTTGCCTATAATTTTGCGGCAGGCGTGACAACATTAGCCCAGCTTTAGATTCTGTACTGTCAGTGCTCGCTTCCTCTGGCTCCTCCGGTGCCCTGACAGCCCTGTAACCACACACCCGTGTTTATGTTCTTTAGGTTAACACGGTTATCTCTGTACGTAACCTGAGCCCTCAACCTACATGGGCAACTTGGCATACATGTGTGTGGTTGCGTGTGTGTGTGTGATCTTGCAGCTGCAGGACCGTCTCTTTTCCCCCGTGACTCTCTCCAGAAAGAGCTGCAGGGACTTGCCAGTATTTTCATTCCCTCTGGAGGCATTTCCGCACGCTAACAAAGCCCGGCCTGCGTGATGAAACAGAGAGGAAGCAGCTTTTGTGAAGGGAGCAGCCGATTTCGGTGTGTGTGTGCGTGTGTGTACACTGCTGACCCTGGCTAACAGTTAGTTACATGCAAATTTACTTTTGAGCTTGCAATTCAGGTTGCTCCGGGCTCTTGTTTGCAGACGAGCCTACTGTAGCACGAGAACAAGCCTACTTTGTATCCCATTCAGCAGACAAAGTTGCCTCTTGTTTGCCTCTAATTAACTGGCATAATACCTAGCTTGTTGGATTGGTTAGTGCTTTTTCACAGGGCTTGTTAACCACTGGCCTTTCACAGTCCCCACTTCCTCTCGAGCTTTTGCCAAAAGGAAATGTGTGCTGTGGCCCAGGTCACAATTCTCCAGGGTGTCTGGCTCATGGAAGGGACTGAACCAAACCAATAATAATTTCAAAACTTTTAGAACTAACATAAAAAGTTAATGTCTGCAATAAATAAATAACACTCATTTAAATGCGTACTATTTTTTGGGTTACAGTGTCTATTGTTTTGCTTTCCTGCCAGATACAATTTGTAAAGTTTCCAGAAATAACTCCCAGGTTTTGGCAGGAGCTGAGGTCGAAGCTCACACGAAACATTTTTGCTGTCTCACTTGAGGTCATGACACAGCTACTGAAAATCACAAATGTTTTTTCTTTCTCCTAAATGGGAGCAAAAGCAAAGCAGGTTCTTGCAACCGCAGTGTCGCTGAAGCTGAGATTTTTCTTTTCGGGTTGTCTAGAGTCAGCGTCCTGTGGGTTGTTAGCCAGAGCCCTGTGACACACGCTCATGCCCATAAACAGGGATTTGGCCCTCTGGAGAAAATAACCTTGATAATTACTGGGTGCATATAGACCTGCCCACAGTAGGAGGAGGAGGAGGTGGAGGAGGAGGAGACGGGGATTGACTGAGAAGGAGAAAGAGAGGGAGAGAGAGCCACATCCGCTGGTGCATTCCTCCATGCTGTGTCATACTGGTGCCGAGTTTCCCCTCCGTTTGCACGGAGATTTCCACCAGGCGGAGGGCGCAAAGGGCCACTGACGCAACGCTCGGGGCTGTGACGCTGACATTTTAAAGTTTAACAAGGCAACACGCCGCACACTCATAGACTCCCCACGGTAACAAAAAGACAACAAAAGTGTTTAAAGAGTAAACATGAGAGCGCTGCTGCACAATGGCCAAAAATTGGAGACATATGGAGGTGGAATACAGACACAGCCTGGTGACCTAACTGTTGATGCGCTCATAGATTTCGCCTCTCCCACTCTCTTTCTCTCCGCATCACATGGTTTCTCTGGTCTGGCTGAATTGGCATCATTACAGCAGCCAGAGCTGAATGTCTGTGGTTGGCTCGTCGCCCGTCGGCTCGCCTGTCATTCAGCTGGTTAAAGAGGCCTTGTTGAACCGCTGCACTGTGCCCGGCTACTACAGGGCCATTCATGCCTGTAACGGCAGAAACAGCCAAGTCCTGTCATCAGTGCTAGCTAGCACATACCAATTTACTACTGGAAATGACAAGGGCATTTTGCTTGGTAAGCACAGCTTCCCCTGAGCAAACCTCGTAACCCGTTTTTTTTTTTTTTTTTTTTTAAAGTTTGGATTACATTTCAGAGAAAGAGAAGCTCCTCTCTAACAAACACAGTGTTTGCTTCTCTAAATATGTTCTGTCTCTGTTGCATGTACACCGCCGCCTACATGCAGTGTAAAGTGAAATAGACTGATCCGTTCCCAAAGGAATCACACAACAACAGCACAAAACAACAAAACACATCCTTTGTGCTGCCTCGGATGCTGGAAATTTCAAACAGAGGACTTGAAAATGCAGTTTGTCACTCTGAGAGAGTTTTTTTTTTCCGCTTCTCCTCCTTGTCAGTTTCTCCTTGTGCCTTCGGCTAATGGCAGCTCATCCTGTCACAGATGACCTGCGCCTTAACTGTTCTCCTTTCACTTCCCAGTCCCAGTGTGACACACAGAGCGAGGACATGCATGAGAGCCATGACTTCATCCCTGCTTTCTGCGACTCCTTTTCGCCTCCTCCCCCCCTCCACATCCTTCACTCTCTCTTGTACTTTTTGTCTTCCTCCCCTCCTCGCTCCGTGTCTGCAGTCCTAACATCTTCCTGCTATGATTAGCTATAGTGTTTTTTCCCCAGCCAGTGTAATGTCTACAGCCTCCTGTGTCCTTGGAAAGCAGCCTAATAAGCTCAGACACACATTGCTGTCTCTGCGCTCCACAGGCCTATTCTCCAGTGTCACCCAGCGCACACTGAGGTAAACAAAGAGCGCCACACACACGTACACACGCACCATCCTAGTGTGCTAATAGACCAGCATACCAGCCCACTGAGGACAGCATTGATGCTAGCTTGCTAACGTTGACCTTCCGTGTGCCAATCACAACAAATCTGCTCTCTGATTTGAATACGGGGAGGAGGAACAGTGTAAATTGAAAGCAGAAATCCCCCTGGTGTGAGACAAGATGAGCCTCTGAATAAATTATTCAGATGGCAGCCTCTTTCCTGCATGATTCTCGCCTTCTGCTACGTTTAATGGCATCTGTGACGATGCCCATTGGAGATTAATCCAGATGTAAGACGTTTGTGCGTGTACATGTGTGTTTCCGTCGCTGTGTGTGTGTGTGTGTGTGTGTGTGTGTGGCCTGCTCACCCCTCTTCTCATGCATCCCGTTGTGTCGTATGATGGGGAAACAAAGCCTCAACAGGGGAATTTATGTCTTCTCCGGAGAGGGCTGTAAATAAACAACTAGTGAATCAATGCCTCCATTTGTTTTTCTCTGATAATTCTGCGTGTGTCGTGAGGCAGTGTGACAGTGTTTTGCAAGCCGGCGGAGCTCTCAGCAGCCATATTTCCTCTCTGTGAGAGTGAGAAAACATGCCACACTGGCCTCATGTTTCATTACCAGGGATCAGTAAATTACTGTGTGCTTTTTTATTTCGCTCACTGCAGCTCATTTAACACCGTGATATAGCGTTTGTATGAGTGGGAAATAATACCAGCATTAGATATTGTGCTTTAGAGCTACTCAGTCAACAAAAGACACATAGGCATAGAAATTACCAGGTGCAATTAAAAAGGAAAACTCACAGCAGGTTCTGTGCTGAATGCGATTCAGATGTGTGAGCATCATTGATTCGCTGCGAAATGATGACCTTCCCCTGACGCAAGTGCTTACAAACAGTTGAATATGAAATGCTTGTAAAAACATAGTTTGCAGTATTTTTGTGTTTTCCAATAGACATATTTAAAGGTGTGTTTTTTTTTAAAAACTCTTTTCAACTCATTTGGGAAGATAAATTCTTCAAAGCTGTTAAAGGCTCAATTCACAATTCATTGTTTGGTTTTATTTGGCTGGGTTTCATCATATCTGTCTCTGGAGGTGAAATGAATTTTTGTTGCAAAAGTGACATTTAAAACGTTAATCATACCATCTTATTGTGGCTGTACCAAGTGTCTTTTTTTTTAAAAACACATTGAAAGCTTATAATAAGGTTTTTGAATGAAGCCTCGAATGTCTGTTTTCTTATTTTATGACATCACCCTGAAAAGAATCCTTGAACAAAATTCAATTTATCAGGAGTATCTTTATTAATTTTTTAAATTTAACAAGTTCACACACTGTACGACAGGTATAAAACTAAACAGAGCATTTACGAGACAAAACACAACATGAAAACAAATTAAATCAACTTTGTTTAATGAGGAAATGTAATTTATGGTGCTGTTAGACTGGTTTTCAGAAACGTAGCAACATTTTCTAATGGCGACCGGGCTTAAAATTCTGTTTTTGAAAGGCTCAAGGCTCATAAATATGGACTGAAGCAGCATATTTTTCTGATAAATATACGTGAATTTTGGAACTGATTACATTTATTTTGTTTCAAAAAAACTGACTTCTGGATTTCACAACACTCTGGAGTTATTGGAAAGTTTTGGCTCAGACGAGTCAGAAACAATGCTACACAGCTACCACTGGAATCTAATTCTACATATAGTATAATACTAAAAAACATTAGTATAACCTCAGATTTTTCTACAACTGTGCATGAATATTTAGTTTAAACAGAATGAATAGACATGCAAAACAAGAAAAAAGAAGCTGCACAGCATTCGAATGTTGATTTACAATTTGAATGTCTTCATGATTGATGAAGACTGGAAATATTTAACGCAGCCTCACACTCCAGGACTAGTCCTTTATATTACGCTTCATAATACTTTGAACATGCTTGAACAAACAACATTTCTTTCACCGACATTTTATTGGTGTGGAGGCAGAAACCATAGAGACTCAGTTACCACCAGCAGTAAATGAGAAGGTTGTTTTGTTTTCTCCTGATTTTTTTTTTTTTTTTGGTGGAAGTGAATCGGCCCTTTAAACTGAAGGAATAAACTGTTGTTTTGCTTAATTGCAGTCCTGTGGTCTCCAGTAACAATAACAAGCAGAGCACAGGTCCCATAAAATATGAGGGGAGTTACTTGTATTAGCTTCGGTTCAATGACTAATAGGAGCAGTGAATAATGGTGTGAGTGGAGTGATCCCAGTTCTTTAGGAATAAAGGTAACCTCCCAGCGTGTAAACCTTGATTAGGAAGCAATCACTCAGCTAATGCTGCTGTTGGTAATGCCAACATGACTACACACAAGAGCCACTAATGAACGCTGGTTTACCATGGTTTCTTTGTGCTCAAGTACCCTTCTCTGTATCCCATATCCAAGTGTGAAATTACAATATCAGATCATATTTAGTTAATTAAACTCATATGACTAATTTAATTTGACTCAAATATGGGGGAAAATGAATAAATCATGGAGGCGTATTTAGCTTGCTAGCGCTGGTGTTAACAGTAATTAAATGTGGGGCAATCTGTAGCCTGTGAAGATAGCTCAAGTCCGCCTACTGTACAAGTACACATGTGGAAAAAAAATGTAAGCCAGACGGTTTTGGGAAGCGGACTAGCAGAATATTAATGAAATGATGTGGGAGTTTCAAACACAGAGCTAAAGTGAGTTAAAGATGCAGTCCTGTAAAGGAAGCTGGTGCATTAATAGTCAGCGAGTGGTCGTCCCATTAGGAGATCTGCTCATCGTAGCTCGAGAAGAGCCAGAAGCAGAGGAGAAATATTCCTCCATGATTAGAGCCTGGAGAGTTCAAAGACAGCTGCTTCTGCAACTAAGACAGGCGCAAAACACTCACAAGGAAGACGAGAAATCAACTTGTATTTGTCATTTAAGCATTTCATGTTTCATATTTGGCGGGGATTAGAGATGCACATTCTCTCCAGCTCTGTCACTCCTTGTTATGTGCTTCCAATCTGTCAGAAGCACGACAGGGTGCTTTATTACATCTCGATAAATGATGTCACCTAAGTCTTGTTTTCCTATCACTAAAAAGCAGATTGTGTTTTGTCACACTCCCTGATGTGCGTTGCATTCTGTTTTGTTTCATTTTAGACTCGCTCTGTGATTGATGAGGATTAAGGAACGGATTTTGCCTAATAGGAAAAACAGGAACGTCCTCATCCACAACTGGTAAGGAGCCTGATTTATCACCTATGTCTTCACCCAAGCAGTTCAGCATCAGCTCATAGGACGATACAGATATGCTTCAGCGTGGGTTTGCAAACAAGATAAGACGGCTGCAGTTTGGATTTGGTCTTTTGTTGTGTCACACCAGTCACTAAACGCACAGACGTTTTGTCCTAGGACAGAATGATCAAGCTGTACAGTGTGCTTTCAGTATGTTTCAATTCAGCGGACCTAAAGGACATTCAGATTTTTTAGTTTTAGGGAACCAAACACTTAAACTGAAATCATCTGTAAAGAAAAGCACTTTGATTTTCCTGTGGAATAGATACTACGCTTTGTCTTGTTCACTAAACACTTCCAGAGAACAATACTGAACCACATGAATGTCAGCACACACTGAATTGATCGCCCTGAGAGTTTGACCACCATTTGTTTTGAATAGAAGCACATGTTTACATGATGATTTATGCGATAGGGATAGAGATTTTGCGGGTTTCCTCTTTGCCTGGTAGACAGCTGGTGTTCGTCAGGTAACAGGGCAGTCAGTCACAAGAGACAAATTGTGATGCCAAGTCGTTCTCAGCTTCGATATATATCACCATTTTTTCCCGATGTGGTCGATTTAGAAAATAGCCCATTGAAGGATTTTTACACAGCCACATTTGCACATAAATACCACAGTGGTGATACCTTTCTGGCTCTGCTTCAGGCCGTCCCCAGGATGTGAAACCTGAACAGCGGTGTTAGCAGTGTTTAACCAATGGTGAGTTACCATGTAGCAGGGATGCTCAACTTGCTTTGCTTGGGGGCCACTTTGGCGAAATGACAGGAGGCCAGGGGCCAGTTGCAGAAGCCCCATATGTGTTTGTAGGATCTAAGGACAATTCTAGGATTTTAGAGTGTTTCTAGTTTTTTTGGACATTTCTAGGATATCCAGACATTTTTCAAATTTTAGGATGTTTCCAGGATTTTAGGATCTTTATATGATTTTAGGACGTTTCTAGGATTTTGGGACATTTTTAGGATTTTAGGATGTTTTTAGGATTCTTGGACGTATCTGGGATTTTCTAGAAAATTCTAGAAATGGGATTCTAGAATTTTAGGACGTTTCAAGGATTCTTGGACGTATCTTGGATTTTAGGAAGTTTCAAGGATTTTAGGACATTTCTAGGAGTTTAGGACATCAGGGGCTTAGCTGAGACCTCTGTCAGGGATTGTGGGGGGGATCCTCCACTGGCCCTTTTTTTGATAATCAAGCTAAATTTTAATGCTGTTTTATGCACTCTGGCACCTGATGTACTAAAAGTATTTGAATCTCTATATTTTATTGTGAATTAGAAAATGCTTGGGGGAGCAACCCGCACCCTATAAGGGGCCAGATTTGGCCTGTGGGCCTTAAGTTGCGTATCACTGATGTATGGCTATTGATCTGCCTCTATCAGTATCAATCTCCAGGAGGACGACAACTGTTGATCCCCACCTTCCAGTCATTTGCTGGCCTCTGCATAAACTGACTCCATTTGATGCAAAAACATGCATGAAGTCTGCGTTCAATTAGCCTTTGAACAGCATGAATATTATGTATTCAGTTACCCCTCAGACTGCATGAATATTAAGTGTTCGTTTAAACCTTGCCTGTGAAGAAACACTCCATCAGTCGTCATCACATTGTCGGAAAACCTTTGAATGACGTGATTGATGATGTAATTGGGGTGAACGAGGATGTGAGGAGACATCGGAAAAAAGGATGTCCCGTTGTGGCCCCTGACACATCCAAATAAAAGGAGACCATGTCCCTCTGCTTTTGTTTGGGAGGCTGCGCAAAATGTCGACAGTGTAGTTTGTATACATGTGAAACGGCATCAAAGCGCTGGAAGGTGAATAATTTTTGGTGACATCTGCACATTCTGCAATATGCTAATGAGCCAAGCTGCAAAAGCCAGATTGCCAGGAGAGAGAAGAGGAGATGGAGGGAGGGAGAGAGAGAGAGAGAGAAGAGGGAGGGAGCAGAGTGGAAAGGAGAGAAACAGACGGAGGCTGGTGTAAATTATGGATGCAACCTGCGATTTCCAAGAGGAAAAGAAAGGCAGAGAGAAACCTCAAGTCATGCATATCAGATTACGCATTTACCACATTTTCTTATCATGGTCCGTGAGCAAACTCATATACAATCTGGCCTCTGTGTGCGTCTGTGTGCGTCTGTGTGCGTGTGCGTGTGCGTGTGTGTGTGTGTGTGTGTGTGTGTGTGTGTTTGAGAAAGAGAGTGAGCACTTACACATTCATCCATGTCGGGTTGTGTGGACCTGTGTTGTGCTGTCAAGCGTTCTCTGAACTTGATATGACGTGTGTGTCTAAAGCTGTGTTGACTTTCATTGCGCTATTGTGTTGCTTCGTCTTGTGTGTCTCACTGTGTGTGTGTGTTTGTGTGCGCGCAGTCACATGGCCCCTGATAGTTCACGCATATCATTTCAGCATGGAGCATGCACATGGACACAGTGGCAAATCCGCTCTGTTAGGAGCTGTTTGAATCACTTGACGTTAGTCAAAGCACGCTGTGGATATTTATATGACATTGTTTAACTGTACTTGTCTAATGAAACACGGACTGCTGAGCTACCTGTTTTGTTTTGTTAAAGATGCTTAACTCTCATAATGTGTTTTGCTTGCTCGAGCAGTTCTAAGTTAAGTAAAAGTGAGTGTTCGTGATCCACTATCCACATCCCACCCTCATGTGCTAGTCCCCTAACAGCCTCTGTGAATAATGGATCCATTCTTGAGTCATGTCTGTGACTGGGGCCTGTGCAGTGGTGTGGTTTCCCCACCAGAGGTGGAGGTGGAGGAGACAGGAGGGGCTGGTGGTCTGGAAATAGCTCTGCCTGAGCCGGGAGCACCTTAGGTGGGCCTCTGTGCCACCTTCCTTTAACACGCTCGCACGACAAAAGCACAATTCTGCTGGAGAATCTGGCACATATTACGCACCTATTTTCCAGTTAGGTTGAAAGGAAGTATGGCTTAACCTGTCTGCATTCAAGTGTGCTGTTTGAGTGATCCTCTCAAAAGATGGCAGGAGAATTAGAAAACAAAATTTCTAAGAATTGGAGCGGTGCCACGTAAAGCAAAAAGTGTCTGTGCCGGCAACAGAAACTATGAAGCTGCCCTGGATTTTGCCTCCATGTAAATGTGTGTTAATGTGCAAAGTAGGTCATTTATTTGGAGCAGGGACAGCCTTAGTGTGCCTCTCTGGAGCAATGTCAGAATGGGGGAATCATTTCATAAGCAGACATATTGCTGGATTTGGTCAACTGTGCCAGGGGTTTATATACCGATATTTTGTTTATATGCCAAACTCTGATATACTGGAGGGGGGGCGTTGAAGGTGAAAATGGCTGTGGTCAATCCAGAGACAGCATCAGTAACCACAACCAGAGATAGCAGCCTAAAAATCAGACTAAATCAGATTACCAAACAAACAGCTAAGAGGATTAATTTTGATCTCTCTCTCTCTCTCTTCCTCTCTCTTTCTCTCTCTCTCTCCTTTTCCATCAGACGGACATTAAATCTGCAATCTATAAAATCCCTTCAAATGATTTTCTATTTTACTTCGCGGCCCCTCATTTTCTGGTCACATGTTTTGGAGTGAAGCTCTTTCTGCTCTCCGTGAACTCTGCCCTTTTGTTCTGCCTTGAGGCCTCTAGAAATTGCTTTACTAAACAGGGTATCATATCGGTCTTTAAAAATATCTTTCACGAGGTACGACACGAATCTGACCTCGGATCAGATGCTGTGCTGCTCTCTCTGTTTAAGCCCCGTAATGTTATAATAACGTGTTCCACCCAGCACGCTTGCTGTCAGGAATAAAACCGTGTGGAGAGACTCCTGTGGCTCTGTGGCTGTCAGTGCTCACTTGCACAGACCTAATTATTAGAAAACACAATATATGGAAGGGAATAATTACACCTTGTCCCCAGCTTTTAGAGATCAAAAATGTTAGCTGCATTTCTTAGAATTAATCTCAGGGATGATTGTTGGTGTACAGTGAATCAGTCGCAGCACAGTATGTACTCTGGAGGAAAAAAAAAAGACTGTAGATTAATTTGGTTAATATTTCATAAAGCTTACAAAGGCAGAGGGCATTTGAGGCTTTTCAGATTATTTGTTCTCAGCCAATATTACACACCACGGTTGAGCTGCTGCGCCGCTGCGCTGCAAAGTCTACAGCTCTCGAGGACAATGCCAAGACAAGGCACTTGCTGTTAAAAGTGTTTGTCTGCGATAGCGTTGTTTGTGAAATGGGAGCCGTCCAGATGTACTGCTCCTTTTTTTCCTTTTTGCCGTGATGCGATTCAAAGGGGCCAGTTCTCCTCGCACAGCATCGTATCGCTCTCCTGAGTGCTGATAACTGCTAACAGATTTGTATTAATATCCTCGCTGGTACTCTTTGATATCAGCTGATTCATTTTGAATCTCCGCTCGGCTACTCACGCACACCCCGGCTAAACACAATGCAGCATTGCTCTTGACAGCTTGACAAACTGACAATCCCGCTCTCAATCACTCCCTCCCCTCCCCTCCTCTCCCCTCCTGCTCCCTCTGATAGAGCCGTATATTGTAACCAACAAGACCGTAATCAGCGCAAACCTAATCAAATCATTGCTCCAACAAGCAGCCCTGGCTGCCGGGCTTCCACGAAACACATCTCAGATCAAGAGGCAGGCTGCTCGTACAGCAGTGTGCACTATATAACCAGCCGCTGCATGAAATGTCAGGAGAAGTAGGATTATTTCCGAAAATGTCACTGACAGCATAATAGCTCAGTAGAAGAGTGTCTCATGCTATGTTTGTATCTCATGTCAGCAGGTATGATATGTGACACCGCTTGCGTTTCTGAGTGTGCAGTAACAAAAGTACACAAATTTGAAAGTAAGCAGAATTTTTGTTGACTGAGACTGATGTGTGATTGGCAGCATGTTAAAGCCATCGAGTTAGCCATTAAAGTGTGTGTTTTAGATCCGCACAAACAAATGCACATCTCCAAACCTCCTCATTATCGGCAGCAGGAAAGCTGCCTGGGCACCGGGACAACTTGTTTGTGCATGTGTGTGTGCGTACTTGCATGTGTGTGCGCGCCTTCGTCAGTCAAAGCTCATTCCAAGATTTGGTTAACCGAGTTGGCTCGCCCAATCACATTGCCACAGAGTGTGCAGTTGCTTCGGCCTCTGTCTCATTTAGTGGCACCCACGCTCTTGTCTTCGTGCCATGAAAACACACAGACACTCGTGCTTTTTCTACACTGTAACAGACATATACACATGTGCGCGCACACACACACACACACACACACACACACAGCTGAGGGAGAGAGTGACAAAGTTAGAGAGAGAAAGAGGAAAAAATGAGAAAGTACCAATTAAGCTCCTCAGACAGTTCTGCCAACAGACATCAGGGGGTTGGAGGCAGAGAGTGTTTTTGTGTGTGTGTGTGTGTGTTTGTGTTGGAGAAAGGGGGTAGAGGAGAGTGTTTGACTAGAGCAGCGGTCTCCAACTTTGTGTTATACTAAATCAGTGTTGTACTTCTCAAGTTTTTGAAAAACTCATTACAGTGAGGTGTCAGTAACCTGCTGTGGAGTCCGGCAATTATCAAGAGCTTGTTTTTTTATGTTTTGTTTGTTTTTGACAATTTACAGAAGTTGGTGTGAAATTATGTTGTTTGTTTGTTCCTTCTGTTCACTTTTTACCATTTATATAACTTGATGCTCACCACTTTGAATCTGAAAATACCTGAAACATAATTTATTTTACACATGCACTGCAAACCTTAACTTTTCTTAGATGATGAGGTAGATAGATGAGGTCTAGAATATTCAAAGTGTGCAAGTGCGTGTGTTGATGACGTTTCTATCATACAATTTGCGAAATATTGAAAAAAAAAACATCCAAGGGTGGAAAAGATGGGTAATTTTTTAAAAAAAAAAGATGGTATCAAAAATGTATACTAGAAAATGACAATATAGGAACTTATGTTGGTAAAGGCCGAAGTTGAGGTCCTTAAACAAATTAAAGGAATAACAAGAGACTCTGTTCTTTATAACCAAATTACAACCTGGTTACAGGACCAGTAATTGCGTAATCTGCATCATGTCCTGTCTCCTTAACGCTCTACCCAGGCGCCAACCTCACGGTAACCAAACTGAGTATTTATAGTCAGTGAGAACAACTCTGACACAAGCCCCTTTTATACTGCCTGCTGAAGGCGAAAATATTGCAGCATTATGCTGCCTCGCCGTTTTGTGTAAAAGGTATGATGTCAGAATGGGAGGAGTTGTTTCGCCATAAGCCAGCACGAGAGGTTGTAACAGCGCAGAAGCCGTGTCTGTATAAAAGGGACAGCTGGCAGGAGGGGTGTAAGATTTTGACAACGCGTTTTTTGTGCGACCAACTGCAGTAGAGCAGCAATTAGCAGCAAATTTAAAAAAAGAACAGCGGCAGAAAATCCCCATGAATTGGGAAACCAATAAGGTGAAGAAGCTCCTAGGAGGAGACAACTGCTGTATAACAGAGATGCTACATGATTGTTATTGCCATTGCTATTGTTTATAAAGCGCTGTGGCACATATGTTATATGTCAGAATAGAGGCTGATGCTGTTGTGTTTAATATCTCGCCTCTCTTGCTTCTGCCATGCCGGCATGCTTTCTAAAATCACGCTGGAGTGGACTGCCATTTTTTGATTCTTTTTAAAAATGCAAAGGTGGTGTTAGGAGGAGACTTTGTAGAGACTCTGTAGCATGATCTCTGTGTAAAAAGGGCTAGAGAAAATCTCCTGTTATGTGCAACATGTGGGGAAAAAAATCTCCTTAGTTCATATAAGAAAATGGCTTGTGAAGTGCTTTTGCATCAATTTTTCTTTAAGATGAGGTGTCTGTAAATGGTTCATTGAATCATAATTTTCTTTTGCCGTGGATCTGTGAAACAATATATGGCTGCAAAGATATTATTTTCATAATAATAATTTCATCTATAAAAAGTCTGAAAAAGTGTGATTTTGGATAATGATTAACTACACAATTAATTGATTATCAAAGTTATTGTCAATTTTCTAAACTATTAAGCATCCCAGCACAAAAACTGTCTTTGTTCTACTTCCAGACTTTGATGCTAGCAACCGGTAGCTAATCCTTAATCCAAACAATTTTCGAGGAGACAGAAACACTCTTGCTGTACTGCCAAATGAAGCCTCCTTCTCTGTTCTGTGTTCATGCTGTGAAACAAAAGGCTAGTTTGGCCAAATCAGGACTGACATCATTGGCAACAGCTGCGGGCGGCATGTACTGTGTGTCCGCGCGTGTGTGCATGTCTCTGCGTGTTTACGTCTGTGTACGCGTGTGTTTGTGTCTGTCAAGATGAGGTGACCTGATTGCTCAGCTGAGCAGTGAGGGAAGACCCAGCCTCGTGTTGTCAGAGTAGCACCAATAAAAAAACACAAGAGACGAACCACAATGCACCCTGGCTGGCAGCCCCCCCCCTCCCTCCCCCTCCTCTCTCTCAGAGTCCCGGCATATTTTGTGTATGTGCCATGCCTTCCCTCCTAGAAATACACACACTCACACACACACTGGCACTGACCATGCCAAAGCAGATTTGGAGATGAAAAATGATCCACCACTGGCCGAGCGCTGCTGTATCAGCTCCCAGCTACAGAGTGGTGGGTCAGGCCAAATCCTGTTTAAAGAGCCTTTATCCTCATTGCTGTAAAGACAGAGCTAGTTACAACTGGACCTCTCCTCTTCCTACACTCCAGGTCAATCTAATGCTGCATTTACATCTGACTCCACCAGTACTCCCATGTACAGTGTTATTTTATTTGAGAAATGAAACCAAAGAACTCTTTACAGCTTGATGTGGGAGTTTTGTTTTTTACTCAGCCAGCTACAGGGGCTGACAGTCTGTAAAACCTGCAATGAAACATGTCTCACTCAGCCTCGAGGAGCTGTTAACCCACTTAAATGAATTGAATTTGTTTAGGTTTCAGCGGAGAGTTTTGCTATTTCATGGTGGCCCAAATGCTGTTTGAAGAGGCTGTAAAAACACTGTTTTAGAAGATCTGCAGAGTTTGGATCCTTTCCAGCATGAATATGATCCAATTTAAAGATATTAACTAACAACACAAAGCACCATATGCTTGCAGCTCGGTCTGAAAAGATGTAGTAGTGGATATTGGCCTTCAGAAAACAATATCAAGTGGACACTAGTTTGTGCCAGTAAAAGGTGGGTGGCCTCATCATTCACCTTTACCAGCATGAACACATAAAACACCGTCTTAACACACACACACAGACAGAAATGGCCCCCAGCCTCCTGGGGCTGCATCTCAGTGGCCCTGTGGCGAGCCGTGCGTTTGTGTGTGGGGCTTAATAACCTTGCAGGACCATCCCACCCCTGCTGCTCCA
This sequence comes from Plectropomus leopardus, assembly GCF_026936395.1. Classification (NCBI taxonomy): domain Eukaryota; kingdom Metazoa; phylum Chordata; class Actinopteri; order Perciformes; family Serranidae; genus Plectropomus; species Plectropomus leopardus. The sequence goes on along the minus strand of NC_142188.1, from coordinate 15,963,073 downwards.
TGTTATTACTCCATGTACCCTTTCTGTTGTGTCCAGAGGAAGGAAAAGAGATAGGATGGATTTCAAGAAGCACCTCAGGGGGCTGCAGGGAGAACAAGGCTGGAATGAGAGCTGCGGGGCGAGAGGGGTGAGTGCGAGGAGAGGCTGGGGGAGAAAAACAGAGAAAGCAGAGAATGGAGTGGAAGGTGAGGTCCAGCAGCCGTTATGGACGTAGTTCAGAGAAGAGAAGGATGAGTGGATCCACAATGAGCTGGGAGCTGCTGCTGCTCCTCGTTACACAGCAGCCAGCGGTGAAGTGGCTGCTCATAATGAACTGTGAAAAGGAAAAGGACATGCTTACATATGTATAGACATGCATTTAGACTGTAGATAGGGACATTCTGCAGTCCATTCACATAATGCAGTGGTTCTCAAATAGTTTTCAATAATGTACTCCCTTGACATATTTATTCCACCTAATTACCCCCTGCCCAGTGCAAAAAATTTTCATAGAAAGAAAATTGTAAGAAGTACAATACAGCGCTGAGCCCTCAGAATCTGATTTACTAACAACAACATTGCAACTGAATAACACTTACATGTGAAATGTTTAGAATCCATCACAATAATCATGGCAAACAAATATTTTTGTCATCATGCAATAACACTAACACAGCATTACAGTTGCATTGAGTTTTGACAAGTTGTACTTATAATTTAACGCAATATTTAATTTTGGAATCATGCGTGAATGATATATTTTTCAACCTTCTTCGTATTTTCTTCTTATTTTGCTGTTGTCGGGATGTTTGTAGGCCTGCAACATTTTGGCAGTGGTGTGTAAAATTGAAAATCGCTGACAAAATGTCAAAAAACAGGCAAACAAAAAAATATGCAAATATAATGAGGTGAAACACCAAGTAGATAAAGCTTGTTTAGGAAATGAAAGGAAATCTGGGGTTGGCTTTTACTTTCGGTAGTGAAGAGTGAAGGAGAAAATGAAGAGCAGTGCTGAGTTTGCCTAGGTGACAGCAGTTAGTTAAGTAAGCTTGTTTAAATATCTGCTTTTCCATCCCAAAAAATGTAACGTTCTTACAATAGTAGCTTGCAGTGTTCTCACAAGCAGTGTAGGGGGAGGGGCCACAATTAAATGTTATATTCACAAACTAACTGTCAGTTACTGTATCATTTCCCATAAAAAGACAAAAACTAACAATAAATAGATATATACTTTCTAACACATTGCGAGCCGTTCTAATGGTGGTATGTTTACCTATGAAAGAAATGCACCACAATTTGTGTGCCCACATAAGCATGAGTCAGTAATTTGTAGGTAACTCTCATAATTGTGAAAGCTGTGATCACGTGACCAATGCACTGACGGGAGTGAAGAAGGAAGTAGTATAAATGGCAAAAGTCCTCTTTAGAACACAGGTTGGGGTGTTGGATTGATCAAACAAACACAGGACTCTACCCCAGGAGACCAGTGTTTGTGTCTTGTTCAAAATCAAGGGAACTTTGAGTTATTTTACAAGTTCATAACTACACGTCAGATACATAAAATGACAACGCCCAACCATCTTTTTTTTACACCTAACCTAATTGGAAGGGTCTTTATTTATTGGGTGGAGATTCTTGGGATATCATATTAAGCGTTGTATGAGGATATATGTTGCATATTTCCTGTTTAGCCAAAGCCTGATGAAGCTTATTTCTCTGTGCTATAGAGCTCCATCACTGTCCAAACTTTAAATGTTGAACACATAAAAACCCGAAGAACCTGACCAAGAGCTTTTAATACCGGATTCTCTGGATGTATACCAGTTAGTGCTCAAATATTGATTTGGCAGATTTGGGGTGTCTGACTGTAAAATAATCACCAGACTTTGTCTTTACGTGTTTGTTTTTCAGAATTCTCAATCTCACAATTTATGTTGAGGTTATCACCCACACAAAGCCACATACAGATGAACATATGCAAACACAGCCACACAAGGAGTCTACTTTTTTAAATGTATCGAGAGTTGCAAACACAGTAGTCTCACTTCACGCGCCTCCTCCGCCTCCCCCTCTCTGCTTGCAATATACTTTCTTTTTCGACTCTGTCCGTCGTTTAACAAAGAGTCGACACGTCTGCTGGAGAAATATGAGCAGTGTATACTTACTGTGTGTCTTTTGTTACTTTCTCCAGGCACACTCACACTCGCCCACTGCAGCAGATACAATAGACAGAGCCATAGTAATATCTGCTGCTCATGTTGAGAAATGCTTGTTTAAAGTGAGAACTGCTTCTGTGTATGAGGATAATGATACATAAGACTCACTTGAGTGCAGGTTTTGTGTGAGTCTGAAAGCGCCTTTATGCTACTGTTGAATTGTTTGTGTCCCGTGTGTGCTTTAGTGCATGTCTATGTGGACTGAACAGGTGTTTCTGACTGTGTGTTTTGTGTGTGTGTCTACATGCAAGTCTGTGTGTTTTGTGTATGTGCCAATATCAGTGTGTTTTGTGTGTCTACATGCATCAGCGAGAATCCGGAGGGTCAGGTGTCTGTCTGGTTTCACGTTAGAGTGGAAAGCCAAAGGCTCAGATTTCAGCCAGGGTCATCTGTCATGCTCCGCGGGCCACAGAGGTTAAAGTTTATTCAGTTGAGGTATGGTGAGGGGAAGGACTGGTCTGGCTAGGCTACCTTACACAAACAAAACCTTTTCTGAAAAACAACATTACAATGAAAATGCCGCATGCTCCCTTCCGCCCTCACAAATGCTGTAAACATTGTGAAACAGCCAGGGGTTATTGGTGAAATTATCCTCATTCTAACATCCTCATGCTCACATTTTGACAAATCATCCCAGACCTGCAACTGCCAATTACTTCCATTATGGGATTGATCTGCTGGTTATTTTCTCAATTGATCGAGTAATCCTTTTGCCTATAAAATGTCCGGAAAAACGTCTCAGGGATGTCTTCAGAATCCTCATTTTGTCCAACCAGAATTCAAAACCCCAAGATGTTTATCGTCATATTATATCTAGCGATCGTTTCAGCTCTGAATAAACAATCTGCAGGCACACGAGAGTTGCATGATTATGGTCAAAATGATAATCACAAATTTTTTTTTCGAATCAATATTGAGATCACAGTTATCAATCAAGGTTTTTCATTGTTTTCAGGGACAAATGTTTTTATTGTACTGTCACATATAAATAAATAGAGCGCTGCTTACATTTCCATGTTATGCTGCTAATTTACCAATATTTGTGCTAAAGTAGGACTAAAACTAAGGTTCTTCTTCACCTGAATTCAGTGTATCTCATATGGACCGATATCCGCTGCAGTTTTGTTTTGTTTTTTTGTTTTTTTACATCACAGTACCATCACACGCTGGACAAGGACGTTGATTCAGTGAGATAACGTTAGTGATGTTATTCATTTTGGCCTTCATGCACTCATCGTACTAAATTGTCATGTTTTCAGGTGGTTTAACAAGTTAGTCGTGTTGCTTTGCAGTCTCATGCACTTTGCGTGTGATTTGTTCTTTCCTTAATCCAAAACACTTGCAAACAAAGGATGATGATGGTTGATGACGGCTGATTTTTGTTTTGCCCGTGAGCAGTTGCGACATTCAGGGAAGTTTTTTTCAGGTTGTTGCTTCAGGGTGCACACACAGTGGCATGACAGTGCTTTAAAAGTGGAGGCTGTCTGTTAGATTAGAAAGCACTTGATTTGACATGCAGCAGAGTTTTCTGTGAACGCAACATGTATTTTAAATGTCAATATTGCAGCCGATCATGTCCAAGCCAAAATCATGATCTCGATTAATATTCGATTAATTGTGCAGCCTTCATATTGGTTAATTACCTCTGGCAAGGAGGTTAAGTTTTTGGTTCAGTCTCTTCATTTGTCAGCAGATATTATGGAAACACATACGGGTCCGATTTTATGAAATTTGGTGGAAGGATGTAGCATGGGCCAAGGAAGAACCCATGAAATTTTGGCGCAGATCCCCATTACTACATTTGGCTTAGGGGTTTGGTCTGCATTCTACAAGTGCCCTACATCATTCATTCATTTTTAAAGTTTCCTTGAATATTCCTATTCAGGGTCACTATCACAGTAAAATTTTGGCAAGTAACCCAAGCATTAATTTGTATAAACTCAAAATGTTGTTAAAAGAGGAGAAGATTTTAGTATTCATCAAACTTTTAGTTGCTTTGTCCTTGTGTCCATTTTGTGATTCACGTTGGCAATTTATAATTGATTTCTGCTCAGAGGTTCTCTTTTATTGTCTGCGTCGAATCTTTGATCCAAGAGGTTATGAATGGAGCTGGTCTCCTTTGCCTTAAATACCATATCATATCTTGAGGGAAGGCCATTAAGATAAGGTAGAACTTTATTTATCTTTAGGGACATTGCTGAGAAAAGACAGAGAGCAACTGTTGCTGGCTGCCACTCGTATGAGAAGGAATCAGAGATGCAAATACACAACTATTTTGAGCATTTTTTTCTAGCGTTCACACGGATACATCTTCTGTTTTATGTCAATAAATGTCTCGCAAATTAACACACTTGTGATAAATGTGGCTCGTGTATGTGAAAATATAAAAACTGTCACATAATGTTCATGCCACCACATCCTGACAAGTCTAAAACTCATCGTAACATGGGACTGTTTCCCCAGACGACTTTGAGGTTTTAATAATTAGTGGAAACTCTTGATAATCTGACATGTCGGTGTGTCTGAAAAACTAAATAACAGTGACACTAAAGTTACATAAGCCACGTCGTCTGTCTCTCTCTGTCACTCTCTCTCTGTCTCTTGTTTTCTTCCATCTGACCCCCCCCCTCCCCTCCTACCATCTCTTTCCTTCTCTACCTCTCTTATACAGGAACTGGCCAATTTCCTGAGCCTGTTTTTCCATTTTGCTTCCCTGTGCGTGTATCTTTTACATGCGTATGTTTCTGTGTTCCTCCGTGTGTGCCTGTTCGTCATCCTCTGTCTCTGACTGGCTCTCAGCTAACAGCTTAAAATGTCACAACAGTTTAATTTCATGGGAGCAGGCTGGTTTGAGAATGACCTAGTGTGCTCAGTGGAGTTTAAATCAGGATGTGACTTTTTCAGCTTGATGCTCTTACATCCAATCGTGTTTTGGACGTTGTGTAAACACTTTATTGATGCTTTTGTATCTCTGGGTTTGACAGATGGATTAGTAATGTTTTTTTTTTTTTGTAGCACATGAGACATGAGTCTTATGCAGGAACCACTCACACAAACAGATTTGTTTTTAAAGGCACCATTTGGAGTTTTTGACCACTAGTTGCGCTATGTAGCAATGTTTTTACGCATGGGCCCCTGCTTTGTTTGTTGCACATGTGCACTTTACATTTCTGAGAACTATTCTATTCATCTACATGGTTTTAGACAAAGAATTGTAGCAATGCACTAACAAAGGCAGGGAAGAGAAGGAAGGCCTTAATTGGAATGAAACCTAAATAAACTAAAAACAAATAAATACCACGGTGCATCATGGCCAATTTATTGAGTGTTTCAACCACTTTCTTTTTTTCTTGGGGTATATTTGCAACATTTTTTGTACAATTAAGTCGTTGGTAGGAAAATTCCAACCCATTTGCCAGAATAAACCTTGGTATTGTATGAATTTGCAAACCATAAAAAGGCTACATTTTTACATTATTGCGCAGAAAAGGTGAAACTTTACACTTCAGCAGCGCTGTGATTAAGTTGTTTTCATGTCTAGGCACAATGATCACTTGGTTATGGTCAAGAAAAGATCATTTGGCTTAAAACACCAACTTTCTGTGGCACTAACGCAGCTGGAAACGCTGCATTATTGTCTTTATGCAAAACTGTCCAGGGGAGTTTCCTCTTTGCACCCGATAATAAAACATCACCTTTACTGGATGTATTTTCTATGTCACTTCCCCCTGACCAGCTTATGTTGAGGTCATGGACTTTTTTTAACATGTAACTTCATGCCAAGCCACTCCTTTAGCCATGATTCTGCAGTGACGTGATCAGATGTAGTGACATTTTGAAGTTGTTTGGTGTCCTCTGTTGCTACAAGTAACAGTATTTTTTATCTGATTTCTCACAACAGTGTAAATTTTTTTGTTACCTTTTAGGTGACTTTTTTTTAATTAAAATTTTCCCATGAATGGAGCAGAAAAGGTAGCTTTATAAAAATGTAAGGGTGTCAGTTATGCTAATGATCATGCACCTACTCATGAACAGCTGGTGTTCAACAAATAACAAGCATCAACAACAAATTAGTGCTGTTAAAAGAGTTTTTTACTCTCTGGATGACTTAACATTTTATTTTATAGACTGCAATATTTTTTTAGGAAACAGATGAAAACACTCATGTGGCAAAACGTGCCAAAAATTAGTAATCACCAGTCGTGTATAGTTTCTAACTTCAGTGCAGTACGTTGAAAATTATCATGATTCGATACCATTTTTGATACCATTGGGAAAATTGAGATTAGATTTAGATTAGATTTTCATAATTTATTTATTTATTTTTTTTATAAATGTAGCAAGTCTATAACAAGATAGCAGTGACTTTTTTCTTGATTAGTAGCAGAGAAAAGCAGAATTATTATAAACATTAATAATGTCAGACAGTAAGAAAGCACAGCTGATACTGGTGTATAAATACTGTGAAAAATGAGTACTGAAACAGTTACAAATATTCAGAATCGATAATCTGTGTTTTTGACAACACAGTTGCCAGTAAAGAAATGCTGAACTGAAGCTATTCTAGTAAAAACTGCTATTTTTTCCTGCGTCTCATTAAACCTTAACACGAGCTGACCTGTCGTATTTGTCAGTGTTTCCCTCTAATGGCCGCACGTCCAGCCGAGGCGATGCGTCTTTGATCAGAGCTGACCGGCGTTCCCCTCTGGCTCTAAACCAGGCCAACACCAAACACAATAACCTCTCAAATGTTTTTCCCATTAAGATTTGCTGCAATTACTATTCAGCATAAAGTTCATTTAGTGCCTGCTGTCGGCGTGTTTGTGTACTTATTGTTGTGTGTGTGTGTGGCCGCGCTGCCTCTGTTGATGAGGGAGATCCTTATTGCCCTCAGCACAGTGGCTCATGGAAATCAATGTTTGATTTGCCGGCTACTTGATAAAGGATTTAATGCTGAAACATGCCCCCCCACCCCTCTGCTGCCCCACTCACAGTAAAGAAATTGCCTTATTGAGTCCCATTTGTTCATTTCGCCTTCATTCAGGCTTGTTTTTGCAAAGTGGTGGTATTCGCTTCTGATCGTGTGTGTGTTTGTGAATGAGCAGGCACGTAATAAGATAGCCGTGATTACCTGACAGACCTTGTGTCCACTTGCTGCTGACTGCTTTTGTGTGTGTGTGTGTGTGTGTGTGTGTGCGCGCGCAGTGTCCAGAATGGTGTATAGCCCCCTCACCCCACCAGTGCTCCCTGCTCTCGGTGTGTGTATCGACCAGACTCTGGAATGGAGAAACGCCTGCCCAGCACACAAAATCAATGGCTGCTGTTTTCTCTCCTCCAACGGCCTCCTGTTATCTGCAATGAATACAAAGCACATATTGTAGCACACAAGACACACACTCATACACCTCATCTTTACATCCACTCCCCTTGCACTACTGTGGCAGGGTCACACACAAACTCACAGGAGATTGGGCTAAATTACAAGTCAGTTACACTTAATTGGATGAAATATGGCTCTCGCCGTGTGTTTTCTCATTCGCGGCCGAGTCTTCTGTCACCGAAAGAGACTTGAGTGAGACCTACGCTGCTGCAGCTTTCATCGCACTGCAAAGTTTATTATTTCTTCTGCTATATACAATCTGCTGTGCCAGCAAATCAAACAAGGCAGCTGAGAGCATGAATGTAACATCATCCGTCTTCCATTGTGTTGAGCAGCATTAGCAAAGTGGCCAACAAGTGTTTATTTAGCCAGTGGGCAGTCCATTTCATTTCAGGCACGGGGATACGATCAAGCCTATTTTTACCATTACGCAAGCGTCCCTCTCTCTCTCACTGTCCTAAACTCTTTCTTTCTCACTGTTTGTCTCTCTGTCAGGGATTATAGGTGGTGCTGGGAGGAGGAGGAGGAGGAGGTGGCAGATTAGCGGCGGCCGTCCGGCAGGTCCGTCTGTCTGCCGTCAGAAAATAGAATTCATTTGTGTTATCCAGATGCTTACGCTCAGCTCTCTATGTCTCTGTTTGTGTGTGTTGCTCAGTCAGAGGAGAGGATTGGCCGCTGGGCTGGGGGCGGGGATGTGTGGTGGTGGTGGCGGGGGCTAGCTCACATCCGCTTGGCAGCTTTTGTACTTGCATCAAAGAGATGGCCTGATGACTACATACCCTGTTTAACCACCCTGACAGAGTACAGTGTAAACAGAAATGTGTACTGAAACATGTACAGAGCCCATAGGTCCTGTCCAGTCCTGCAGTGGAGTGCTTTAGCCATTTGTCGCTTTAAAGATGATGCCATCAGGTTGATTTGGAAACTCCACAGGTTGACTTTCCAAAGTATATAATTAAAGTCGGAATGGTGGAGTTTAGTAATGAAAGGATAAGTCGATTATTTGATTCATTTGATAGACAGGAAATCATTCTTCAGGAGTTTCATTGAATTATTTGTCATCATCATTTATTTTTACTTTTTCTTTTCTGAATTGAGTTTGTGATTTAAATAAAGGCTGCACAAATTAGCAAAATATTTGTGAAATTGCAATATGGCCAAGTGCAATATGCAAATTGCAGGAGCTGCTTTTTTTTTTTTTTTTTTTGATAAAGGTAAAATGTTTCACAACATGCTATTACATATGAAGCATTGTGGTGCTGATGTGCACTGAGCTACAAATCATGTTCCAGACTCAAGTTAACGTGCTTGTTTGGTACAGACCCCAGCAAAAATCCCATTCTCATCATTTTCATATATTTTTAAGAGAATATGAAATGCAAAAATCAAAATTTCCACCAAAATTGCATTTGCAATCACAGTATAATTTTTTGTTCTTGTTGTTTTGCATTTTGTGAAGCCAGTTTTATACATTATTTAATTTAGTTTCAAAGTTTTTGTACGGTTGATTGTGAGACAGCAAATGAGATGTTTAGCTTCTTTTTTTTAAACAGAGGGTCACAAAGGGTTTTGTGTAAGAACATGTTTATATTCCTCAAAGAAAGGTTGGAAAAAAGTCTCAAAGCTTGCATCAGCACAAGCATCAATTTTTCAAAAAAATATTTTCAGTGCTTTGTATCATTGTAAAAAAAAAAAAAAAACTTTTCAACGCAGTTTTGTCTCCTAGAAATTACATTTAAATCCAACTTATTTGATAGAGCAAATATATTTTGTGGGAAACGTTAAGCCAGGAAAATTGCAATTTTTATCAACATAATGAGGAAATGCTGCTAGTTACGTATCTGTGATGTAGCAAAAATGGTGACTCTGAATTTTTCGGCAAATTGCTCATTAAGATCGTATTTTGCCAAAATCTTGCAATACAATACCCACTCATAGTGACCACCGCATACATTTCTTACCTTTTTTTTTTTTTTTTACATTTTACCAAAATCATGATCTCTGCATTTGTTGCCTAATCCTAAAACAACTTACTTTATTTATAATGAAATCATGACTCTAACCTTGACCAAAAGGCTTGTGGTACCTTAACCAAAGATCCGAGTCTGAAGGCGAACCTGAAGTTCTGGTCTCATGGTCCTGCTTCATCCCTCTCATACTACCTCCTTGCAACGCATACACAGTACATGAACGCAGTATTTTGTTCCCTGAAAGAAACCTTGTCTCTGAACAGACAGTGATTATGTTGCCACAACAACATAATGAAGAAAGCAGTTTAATAATTTCTAGGAGACGGGGTCGTTCAGGGTTTCTCGATATGCTCGTAGGCATTTGTCGGAGAAACTTAACTTTAAGTCAACATTGAAAAAATGACTGTTAGCAGCCGTTGTGGTGGAGAGAGGACAGAGAGAGCAGACAGCGTCTGTGTTAACAGGCTGGGTTAGGGTTACTACAGAGGGGAGAGGGGTTCTCTGTTGTGGCTGGCTCCTTCATGCTTTCAGGATGGGAGCGGGGTTGATGGATGGACCCCGACTGCAGATCTCACGGAGGGCTTCGGAGCAGGATGCTGGAGGAGGTCTGTGGGGTCCCTAAAGGAAGTACTGAAGGAGAGGAGGGGGGGAAGACAGAGAGGCAAAAAAGACCTGCCATTAATCAACCTCCCTCCACCTGCCACCTCTCCTCTCTGCCTCCTGTCCTCTCTTTATCCCTCCTGCCACCTCTCTTTAATCCCCCCCCCCAACCATTTTTTTGTTCTAAGTCCAAGTGCAGTCCTCTATTGTAAGCAGCTCTTTCACAGCCTTTTTGCTTGTGGTGTACTCGCTCCCAAACATCACTTTGGGAGGTGTTTAATGCTATTACGAGGTGGCAGCCCAGGCACTATGCCCTCCAACAAGGAGAGATGGACTCATGCCGGGGCTAAACACGACTTAGTTTTCTTAATTCACTTAAACTCGGGTGCTCCTGCTCCCTGCCACTAGCCTCTTAACTTCCTGGTCGGAGCAGCCCTCTAATGCCCGCCTGAGACCGCTGTAATGCACAGGGTTGCTCTTTTTGTTGCTTTGAGGTCAGTAAGAACATTACGAGGTGCTTTGACAGGTCAGAAGTCTTGGCCGGAGCTGGTGTGTGTTTTATTCGCTAACTGAACTTCCCCACAGCGTCTGGCTGAGGAGGGTTGGCCTTTCTGAGTTGTCGGCTTACAGGCAGCGAATTTGGATCGGAGTGTGTGGATCCTTTTTCTCGATGTGTCATCGAGAGAGTTAACTTGTCGCTATTGAGATTCAATCACACTCTCAAGTCCGTAGTAGTTAATCCTCCCTCTCTGCCCCCTTAAAATAGTATAATGAAATATGTTTTTATTAACATTTTTTAATAATAAGACAGGGCTGGGTCATATGGTTATAAACAAGCTATTTGAGGACATTGCCTTGGGCTTGGAAAACTTGTAATGGAAGTTTATATAATGTTTTATGACCTTTTAATAAAATATTAAATATTTTATTAAAAGATAATATTTGGCAGACTAATTGATAATGAACTTTCTTTCTAAGTCTTAAAAGGCATTGAATTCATTTATTTAATTGGTACTACAGTGCTTTAAATCAATCTTTCAAAAGTTTAAAAAGAAATACAGAAACAGTAGGAGTTTATGAATTGTTTTTTTCTGATGTAATGTAACATCTGTTTTCTAAAATACGTCTAGCAGGTCAGGAAAGCGGAACCAGCAGCAGTCATGTGCTCAGAACAGAGGATGCAATGTGTGCTAGCTTGCTGTCACATAGGGAAGTGCAAAAATTCAACAAAAATTGGCCATTTAACTGAAATTTTGTGGCATGGCTGAAACAGATACAAAGCAATGAGTATTAGGCTTAGGTGTATTTTATGCAAAAAGTTCTTTCAAACTTGGCATGATGGAAATCAAGGCAGTGGAATCCCACATAAAAACCCACCAACAAACGGCAGGTATTTCCCCCCAAAATAATGTTTTATGTTACAATAAACATATGGGCAAAACAGTCTTTAATCCTAAGTAATAGACGTCAGTTTATGTTGTTTTCCCCTTTAATTTCGGTTATTGCAAAATTGGTCTGAAATTATATTCCAAACAGCATTTTATAAGTCTTAAAACGTCTTAAATCAGCTAGTCTTAACCAGTAGGAACCCTGCACAGTGTAATAACTATATTTTTCATATATGTTTTTACACACTGCATCAGAGTAATTGTATCATAAGCATCACATATGAAATAATCCCTCTGATATTCAAAGCAATTAGCTGTGTGTGTGTGTGAGTCCACACTCATATGTGCAAAGCAAAAATGTAAAACCTACAACAATAATTAGATTTCAGTAGTTTTTACTTGCAGCTCTCTCAGAATCCTTTATTTGAACAACAGAAAGTGACATTTGAATGATCGCCCCACAGAAGACACAGTGAATCTTGTAACAACACAAACAACACAGAAGCATAATTTAACTACAGTCTACATCTGTATGGATAAATATATTGAGAAAGAGCTTTACATTACCATATACTTTTTGCACACTCATGCACACAAATGAGCACATAGAGTGCATTGTACCGTTCTCAGTTTGAGTCAAACAAAGTCTTTCTGGCATGAAAAGACATTTATACAGTAATTATGCAGCAAACTACTAACAACATTAGCATCAGAAGCCAAATTAACCATCTCTATCTCTCCCTCAGCCCACAGTTCTCTATAAACATCAGCATTTCACAGCGTTTCTTCCTCATCTGCAATCTCTTGCCTATATATTAAATGAGCAACAGTGTGAGCTCATTAAAAATGCATGCTGCGCATTGAGCTTAGGAGACCAATTATCCCACCTAGCTCCTTTACAATGGTTGATAATAAAAGCCCCTGCAGTTGGCCACTCCCAGATTGCCTCACTCCCTCATCCACTCTCACCCCTCACCTCCCTCTTTCCCTCTCTCCCCTTCTCTTCATCTCTTCCTCCCACCGCCTGTTGTCTTCACACCAGATCATCAGTAAACAGGCTTTTCACTGGATTTGATGGAGTGCAGTGTTTTGATCTGTTGGGATTTGTGTGTGTGTGTGTGTGTGTGTGTGTGTGTGTGTGTGTGTGTGTGTGTGTGTGTGTGTGTGTGTGAGCGTGTGTGTGTGTCTTTGTGTGTGTGTGCAGGGGGGTCCCTAATGCTGCTGTGCTCTGCAGGTGGCAGTGGACAATGGTTTTACAAAAAGGGAGGCAGACATTTGAGTACATACACAGACAAAAGAACACACCTCGTGTCACACACACACACACACACACACACACACATGGGCTCACATGTGTAAACGCATAGATGAGACTGTTACAGTCCACATCGAGCCATCATGCTTTTTGACAGGAGTGTCTTGAGAAGATCAGAGCGCCTGGAGCACAGAGGCTGTTTCCCGCCACATGCTGTACATCAAAAATGAATGCGTGTGGGAAGCATCACTGGAGCACTTTAAAGCCCCCATACGACCAACTTGCTCATCAAAAGGCTGCCATCACTGTACACATATGGAGCTATATAATGTACAACCCCCACCTTATATTTGTACACGTGTTTGTACGTGCATCGCTGGCGGTGTACCCTTTGAGGATCAAACGTGGGTAGTTTTACTTCGCAGCAGGCGAGTAAACAACGTAAGAAGAGAAGGCGATATGATGGCGTTTCTGTAGCTAATGATTAGGTTTGTTTAAACGTATACGCCGGCGCACATGGCGTGTTGTCACCACCTCCCTGCACTTCAAACAGCTGAGCGCTGATGGATGATACATCCGGCCCCGACACCTTCACACAAACAGCCGAGGAATCTGTTCGGCTGGTTCTGCAGAGTGCTGGAGCTTTAGTGCCGAGATGATTAGTCTATTAATCAATCAGCCAGGGGACGCAATCCACAGCGAGTTTGACTATCGAATTATAGTCAAAGTGATTGGTAACTCTTTATTTGAGGAGCCCACCTACAGATAGTTTAGAGAGTATTTGTAACATTTCAACAGCTTGTCGGTTGAGAGTCAGCTGTTTTCCTTTATTCTGTAGATGTTTCATGAGTATATGTGACAGTTTAACACACATTCACAGAATGATTCAGTGAACTATTTACTCAACTTACGAATCGTTTAAATTATTGAGAGAATACGTAGATATGTTCAGTAATTGTCACATATACTCTATAGATAAGATGCTAAGATGATAGATATGATGAACATCTGACTGACTGACTGAACAACTGAATAAAGCAAAATAGCTGAATTGTTAAATCTCAATTATTAAGGAATGTTTTAAATATTTTATTTTATCTGTAGGTGGACTTTTCGAATGAAAATGAAACTGTTCACTGGTTCCAGCTTCAGCGAGGATTTGCTTTTTTTCAGTTTTCTGTCATTTTGAATTGAGTAATCACCATATTTCAGCATTTTATGAAGTTTCCAAAAATCTACAATTTATTTATTTGGGGGGGAACTCTAACGATTGCACATATCAAAGTCTGTTTACAGCTCTGCATAAGTCAAATACGCTGCCTCAAGTGATGTCACACAAGTCAGCAATTGATGGGGCCACGGACTACAAAAAATTAAAAAACACAAAAAAATATGGCGTTGTGGAGGCTGAAAGAAATGAGCTCACCAGACTGCTGCGGCCCGCTCCTCAATCCTGCTTGGAGCTAACGGTGGCTTTATTAGCCACTAAGAGCATAAGTCTCGAGATTCTCTGACTGAACTGTTGGCGTTCGAGTCGCAACGTTGGCACGGTCAGAAAACCTCCTAAGCACCAAATGCAAGAACATTTTCCGCTTGACTAGTAAATCCTAAAAGTTATCTGACACACTGACGGGTAAATGTTTGTTCCAAAATTATCATATAAAAAAGAGTAATTCTCAAAGACTCTAGCACGATTTCGGGGTCATTTACAGGCACACTGTTTCTGTCCTCTGCACCACCAGATGTGTTTTTACACACATCCAACAGTGCTGCAAAAGTGACCGTCTCGAGCACCATTATTTTCACAAAACGGTTTATTATACGGGACGTCAGCCACTCTGCTAAACTATCACCTGTTGCCAGTCTGCTGCTAGATACTGCCATTTTTGTCAGTAAAAAATATGCACTTTTTTATCTGCAGTCCTCTTGGCCAGTGAGTCAAAAAGTTGATTTTGGACACTGATTGTGTGTAATGAAGAGCGCATAAAAAAAGATATCTCTGTTCTGCTGCGTACATTTTTATCCTTTTTCTTCCTTCAAAAACTGCCATTCCACAATGCTTAATAGGTGGAGTACTGTTTTTATTTTAATTTTAAATCAACAGTGGAAATAATGATCGGCATGTCATTTTACTCCACCACAAAACCTGTCAAGGCCAAGAGCCAGATTTGATTTGATATGTTCACTGGCTGAGGAAAACCCTCCTTCACTCCCTGTAGGTGTTGTTAAAGCAGACTGACTTCATTAATAGTCTGATCTGGATGTAATTAAGAATGAGCAGAGGGCGGCAGGCAGAGAGAGAGAGACAGCAGGAAGGAGAGTAGGAGAGATTCTCCTCCCAGCTTTCTTTTCAAATCCCTCTGTCACCCATGTTGACAGGCCGGGGAGCAAAAACTTGAGAGAGGAGAAGGAGGAGGTCAGCGGAGTGGGCTGTAGATGAAGCTTGACCCTCGTTATATCATCTTCCTGAAGCGGCTTCTTCACGAGAAAGGTCTATCACAGCTGGTAAACACGCGGCTATCACCGTGTTCAGAGATGTTTTGGCTCATTTGTCCGAGATTAGTCCGCCTGCCTGCCTTTGTTTTGTGTGTGCACATTATCTGAAACACACCCATGCACACGCACAGCAGTTTTTCTACACTCGTGTTTACGCGGCACTGGGTGGAAAACATAAATTGGAGACAGAGCGTTCCCCGTCTGCGGGGCTTGGAAGAGGGTTTGGGCTCGGAAAGCTGGCTTTCCTCTCAGGAAGTGTTGTTCCTCACCGCTCTCCATAAACACTGGAAAAGAGACCCAAAGAAAATGTCCCAGACTCACTATTTCCACTGTAAACACGCAGACATACACATATTATACTGCTCCCTCTCTCTATTTCTCTCATATGTGTCTCTTCTCTTTCTCGGGGCAGAGGGCTATATATTTTCTCAAAGAGGTGTAGAGTGTGTCTGAGTGTGCAAACCAGAAAAATCCTCATCTATGCAGATCAGCTGCTTCAACGTTTAACTGTGGGTGTTGTTTTTAAGGATTTGCAAAGTCTTAACTGTGTATATGAGCACAAACAACAAAGAACTAAACACCAAAACTCTCTTTCATTAGTATTTCACCTAACTTCTGTTTTTTTCAACCTTTACCCTATTTTCCATTTTCTCTGTGTGTCTAAGTGACTAATGTGAACAACATTTTCTGAAATTCGTCCAGTACTGAGTGAGGCAGCTGCAGCTGGTAGCTGTGAAACGGGCTGTAATGTAACCACCACATTTGTGCATGGTCACTTTATGTCTGCTGAAAGTGCTTTTTTTGCCACTGACAGGATCAGATTGTTATTTTAGTTGCTGGCAAAATTAGGTCTAGCATTCCTACAGTGATAGACCTTTTTTTGTGAAAGAGTAAGAGCCTTTTTGTTTAACTAGAAATGGAAATCGCCATGGCCAAACTTTCATGACTCCATTTAAAAAAAAACAAACAGTATTTTCAGCATGTAAAGAGCCAGCATATTTTCCCATCTAAGTGTGTAAATTAATGGTTTGTTTTAACCAAATGAGAGTTGGTGTGTCAGAAATGTGTAGATGAGCCAAGATGACATTTGTTTGTTTTCTTTGGTGTCCAGTTGATTTGAATTATGAGTTTCTACAATGATAGAGTTACTGTTAATTTAAATGGAGTCTGGTGGCTATGGCTGTTTGAAACAAAAAAGATTTTACTCTTTATCATAAAGGTCTATCTCTCTACAGATCTTTTCCATAATGTTGTCAGACACTTAAAAAAACAATTTGACCTTGTCAATGGCACTTTTGGTACACATAAATTGATGGTGCGCAAATGCCCAAAGTTGTTATATTGCCTGTTATATAGCTGCTGGCTAAAGTAGTCTCACCCAACACCGGACCCGTGTATTACAAAAATGCTCCCATAAGTCACTTAGACACAGAAACATGGGAAAATAGTATCCAGAACCAACGTTACCGTTTAACTTAAGACGTAGGGACCAGGCTACTTTTTCTTCAACAGCCAAAGCATTTTAATGCAGTGCTGCTGTCATTAGAAGTAAAGCAATAAAAAAGTCAGGGTTTCTTGTTCACGTTGAGCCCCTGAGTAAAAATGCCTGAATGCTGCGACTGAATTACCTCTCAGAGCAGTGTAAATGTTACTTCCCAGTCCTTAACAAGTGGTTGGATTTGCAGTTCCTCTCGTGTGCTGTGCAAGTTAATAAATCCACACCAGCGAGTGAAAGCGAGCAAGCCCTTTCCATCAATTTTAGTTGTCAAGGCATTTATTACCGCACCGGAGCATTATGCTGTGAAAATATCATTGATAAGTCCCGAAAACCCCAAATAAGACTTGAAATGTTCACAGTTTGTCATTGTCAGTACTCGGATTTGACAGCAGGGTGCAGGACTCTGTAATCTATCACAGACAAGTTGGCCACCGTGGATTCATTGCAGTTTCTTTTAATCAGCAAAGTCCCGTCTCGACATGTCAATCAATTTTTTTTTTTATTTTTTTTTTACACTGATGATGACACTGCAGACAAAATAAATGCTGCAACTGATGTGCTTTGTTGCAACACCAGCCAGACATTACCCTTTGCTGCTCTTCTCTCCGCTGTGGTAAAAACACTGAGCTCACTTTACCACCCAGCTGGCTTACACAGCACCCTAACTTGTGTGTGTGTGTGTGTGTGTGTGTGTCTGTCTGTGTGCGCGTGCATGCGCGCGCGTGTGTGTGTGTAGAGAGGCAGAGTGAAGGAGTGTCAGAGAGAGAGGTTAGAAACCCCTTTTTTTATTACATTTCCTCCGCAGTGAAAGAGGAGGCAAGATGGACACTCCATATCTCCCCGCTGCGCCAGAAAACTCATCTAAATGGAAAACACATTGTCTTCATTATTTTGCAAGAGCTGAAAGAACAGGGTTGTCATGGTAACAGCCATCTGAGTGAGCGCAAGCGGGCAGCCGAGGGGCTGGTTTTAGGGCCAGAGGAATGGAGAGAGAGAAAAGAGGAGGAGGAGGTGGGAGGGAGGGAACAAGGAGTCAGGAGAGAGAGAGAGAGGAGGGAGGGAGGGGGGGTTGAAAGAGAGGAGAGGGGACTGAGATGAAGAGGGTGGAGATGGAAGGAAGACAATAGAGATGGAGGGTAGGAAGATATAGGGAATTGTGGGGTAAAAGAGACAGAGAGAGGAAAGAGAGCAGCGGGTGTGATGGAGAAGAAAAAAACGGGAAAAAGGGTTCATGAGAGGAAGCAAGGAGTGCCTTTTCCAGTGGAGCCAGGCAGTGCAAATGGCCAGTTAGTGGCTCTCAGAGAGCAGTTCAGAGGCCCTTATTAATTTCAAGGGGCAGCAACATGGTAGATTTAACATCTTAGGAAACCTCTTCCAACTGTGTCTCACTGCAGCCCCACTGGTGCTCTCCATGTGTGTGTATATATGCATGAGAGCGCGTACTGATTTACAGTCAGGGGAAGAGCTATCTTTGCCCGCCGAGCTAACGTTAGAAGTCTGGTTGCTTTGGTAAACAGGGGGCGACACACCGCTCTCCAGCCACTTGTGCTCAGCCAGCGCCCCGGCGGTGATCGACAACCTGCCTGCTGCTGTCTTTATTAGTTGCTCCCTCAGAACAGCCTCTGGCAGCAGCGAGCCCAACACCATAACGCCCTTCATCAAATATTTACCCCTCCTGAATCTACAACGTGCACCAAGGCCACATCAAATAAAACCAAGTGCCAAGGCGATATCTAATCCAGTCCAATCCCTTCTCCTTGTCGACTTCATTCTCTCTCGCGGATTTCCGTGACGTTGCTGTCAGTTTAGCATCAAGTCGAGGATTAGGGCCACGGAGGAAGGGACCTCCATGATTGTTTATTTACAAGTTGTTGCCTGCTTCTCAGTCATATAGCCAGTGGCGTTGATGTGACTGAGGCCTGACATGACAACGTTTTGACAGCCGTCGGGCGATTAAGGACTTTAAAGTAATTGCTTAAGTCTGTGTCTTGTAAATACTAACAACCTACCCCTGGAGTATTTGGCTTGGCTCAGACATCCATCGAGATCTGACATCCAACCTTCTTCAAAGGAGCCGCATCGTTATTGTTTGTGTTTTGAAAATGGGATGGAGTTGAAGAACCAAGACAAACACTGTCAGATTAGATTGATGAAGCGATCACAGGAGTCCCAGCTTGTGTAAATTTGCATTGCATATTCAGTTTTTGTGCTGGGGTCAATTACAATGTTTCCCAGCAGCCTGCTGTGAAGTGGATCCATTGAAGGCGCTAAAAAGCCGTCAGAGCTTCACAGGATCCCTCAGCGCTGACGCTGTGGGGAAATTATGTTTGTTTTTGTCTCTCATCAGTTCCTTCCAGATGTGCAATCATGGTCAAGGGAGGAGCGATGGCTGTGGCTCTCGATTGACCTGCACTTAGGGAAAGACACGGCGTGCGCTCGCTCGGCTGTTTGGCTGCCCTGGCTTGCTGGCTGGCCGGCCAGCTTCGCGGCTGCCTGTAGGTCTTAGTGATTCATGTCACACTGTAATTGGTTTACCTGCTCCCTGTGTGTCTGCGCTCCGAGAGGACCAAAACAAATTACCCAGGGATGACCTCTCGCCATCTCTCTCCTGCTCTGCAACCATTTCCCCCTATCTCTCCGCGCACGTCTCTCCCTGCCTCCCACTACATGTAATATGTTGTATGAGTGTTTTTCCCTCTCCCTCTCTCTTCCCATCTACTTGTCTGTCTCGTCTTCCTGTGCTCTCTCCTACATACCTTGAATTTCACAAGCAGAGCCACGGTAGAACAACATTTTGGAGAGAAATACACACATGAAAGACTTCTGAGGCTTGAAGATGTGTGTGTCTTTCTGCCTGCTGTCAAACATAATTTTAGCATGATTTTACGCACATGCATGCGTGAAGATGAGCTGATAGGATGGACTTTGAATAACGATGCTTGAGATCACAAATAAACACAAATGCACACGTGCGTGGAGTGCTTTGTAGCACTAAAAGAGTGTTTTGTGAAGCTGCAGTGAGGCACATTAGCCTTTCAGTGCTGGTTTTTGCGCTCACTGTGCCAAACAGTACCTGTGTGGATTGTCCCTTCAGCGAATGAAACTGGTGCTCTGTGTACCCCATTAGGCTGCTTCATTTTCACAGCAAGCAGATGTTTTGTGTTCTTCGCCACTCATACCCTGACTCTGACACACAGCGGTGAACAAACACACACACACACAGAGCAAGATGAATGAGCGCGTCGTTCTCCCCTCTACGCGTGTAGGAAGGTCTTGCTGTCTCAAAGGTTATTTAGCTGTTTCAGTAAAAAAAAAATCCACTGCCAAAGGATTTCAGTCAGAGTGTGCAAAGCTTTAAAACGTGATTTGTTTGTATTTGTTGTATCGTTGTTGGTTACACAGACTGTTCTCCTGGCCCAGGACCTGGTGTAGCAAACATCAGTTTATGTTTCGGTGCCCTTGAACAACATCCTTATTAAGTATCAGGGGGGCGCTCTACTTTTCTGTGTTCTGAACCTTTTTTCAAAACTGTATTTATTGTTTTTCAGTAATATTGCACAATTAAACAAACCTATACACATATACACGTACAAAGTGTAATAACATTAATAGTGCATAGCATAGATTAAATCTTAAGTCTTGTCAGAAGATTTTATATAATTGGTTTAACGTTGTTTTTCTGTTTGTTTGATTGTTTTTTTTATAAATAGAGAAACGTGAATATGTTAGTGGTGTACTCTCCTTATTTGATGTCTGAAACACAGGTTTGGGGGTGTGTAAAGAGTAGCGATGTCAGGAGAACAGATACCTCACTACCAAATTGATGCCAAACTTCTGAAAGGAGTATGTGTTTTTCTCCAGTACTGTATGAAGAGGGGATGCAATTCTTTCAGACGTGACGGGGCAGCGTAAACGCCTCGAAGGGTTCTTGTCTGCCGCTGCCAGCACAGAAGAATAACTACACATGGAGAACGGTGACAAGTACACTTGCAGCGACAACTCGTAGAAAAGAAAAGCGTTTTTTTTTCCGGAGGCCAGCACATTTTGTTAATTGTTCGCAAAATGGAGCGCCACAAATTTTGCTACAAATGCCAGCAGTGTGACAAAGCGCTGAGCGTCTATTTTGCTCTGAAGGCTGTATGTTGAGTTAAAAGACATTCAGCTTTGTGCTCTTTACTGTCATACAGCCGTCCAATCGCAATTAAATGCTGAACAACATAATAAATGGTGGAGAAATATATTAATATACTATAGTTTTTATTAAACCTTTAAAACATAGATCAACATCACCTTTTTTTGCTGTGTTCAGATGCCTTTTGCAAATATTTAAACCTTTGAACCCTGAGCAAATTGATTTGATTTCTTTCAAAAACATGGAGAAAAAAGGCGATGAGCAACTTGGACAGAAATGTTCCGCAAATTGCAAGAAATAAGTAGATTTAGTAAATTATTTTTTAAAAAGCTAGAAAATTTTCTAGAGAAAAAGGAATTTAAAATTCCAAAATAACATATTTAGTATAATTTTATAGAAGTTTTTTTTTTTTTTTACACATTTTAAGCAGTTATTTTAGGTATTTTCCTTTTTTACTTCTGCATTCTTTGTTTATATATTTATATTTTTATTTCCTTGTTTTTATTTTATTTTTTTCTTCTACTTTTTAGTTTTTACTAATTTCTGTGTCATTTCTTTTTAAGTTGCTCAATGTCCTCTTCCTGTCTTTTTGAAAGACATAAAGCCAGTTTACCCAGGTTTTAAAGGGTTAATACTTACTCAACTGCAAAAGCGCATGAACCCACACAGACCAGAGCTTTGCATTTGAGGCGGATCATCAAGAAATAATAATATCATTTAAATTTAATCAATTTAAATGTTTATAATAAAGGCGATCTTTTTTAAGTACATGGGATTCATTGTTTCATCTTTGTTTTGTACGGTGGTATCAAAATGAATATCGAGAATCACACAAACAAGCTGCTTTTGTTTTTTTCTTTTCTCAGAATAAAAGAGGACAAATCCGCCAGTGATCTGATGACCATTTTAAGTTGCTTTATTGAAAGTTATTGCCAGAATTTTTGTTCAGTTGTCTGTTTTTTTGTGTATTTTTGAAACATCCTATTTCCTTCAGCGACCTGTTAGATAACAGGTAATCCACTAGCTTTGTCCTTAGTCAATTCAATTTTCTAATTGCTGTGAATAATTGATTTTTTTCTCATTTTTGAACTGAAAGATTTTATTTCATAAAGCAGTCCTTGCACAGCTTTCTAATAACCTTTTCATTAAGAGTCTTTCAACAAATACACCTTATGTACTATACTGGTTGCACTACATGTATGAGTTCTCATGGTTTTAAATTGGAAACGTTTTTTTTGGTTTTTTGTATTGTTTAATTGGATTGTTGTCGAAACGATCAGAAGCACAAATAAAGGTTGCTGTGCAGGAGCTGCGGCGCCGTAGGTCATTTTGTTCCACCAAGTGCAGAGAGGCTGGGCTGGTTGCTTTTTTAGTAAGGATTGTGCTTTTGGAGTGTCAAAGACAAGGGGAGTGGAGGGCAGACTGGCACAGATATATTTTTTGCTCTCCCTAATGACACCAATACCATTTCATGGCTTACTGAGCAGATTGAATCACACTCACTCTTTGTAAGTCTCACTCTCTGCCCCTGTCTCTCTGTTTCTCTTTCCCGCACACACACTTCATCACCCTCTCCTCGCGTAGACTATCACATGCACATTCATATGCTACCGTACATCGATGTGTTACACTTACCCCAGTGGATGTTGTTTAATTGCATTTGGGTCAGCAGTTTGCCGGTGCTGAAACCGAAGGACATGGAATTTGTCAGTTTACCCATTCAGCAGTCACAGGGGGCGGTGTGTGAGCTAACAGCTCTGCTGGACTCAGGCCCATAAGGTTAGCTTTACACAAGCCTGTCAGACTGCACTGTCAATCACTCTCCTCTCCTCTCTCCTCAGACACACTGTCATCTCCTCATATATTCCTCACAAAAATGTAGACTGCTGTTATTCCACTTAATAAAGCCTCCAAGATTTATGCACTCTTTTACTGAGAGGGTTCAGTAGTATTTCAGACGGTCCTGTGATGGCCTGGTGCGGCGATAAAGGCTACATACTGGCCTGACACACACACTCACACACTTGCTCCATCCCTTGTGCATCAAGAGTGATAGAATCTTGCCTTTCGTGACAGTGGAAAATCGTATGTGGCAGCCAGGACATACAATCTTCTCCAGCTGGTATTTATAGTCCTCAGCAACTGGAACATTCTATGGAATAAGGAGTTCATTCATTCATCATGTGAGACTCAAGCTCCGTTCAGCTCGTGGATGACCTGATTTCGTATCTCATGCTTAGATAGATGGCCTTTCCCTATTAATGCACGTGAGACAATAGAAACAAAAACATGGGCGCGTGCACTGACAGGGGGCCACACACACACGCAGATATAAAAAACAAGAAAGCAAAGATAGAAAAGATAAAATGTTGCACCATGATGATTGATGATGTTATAATGCATTTTTCTTGGTTTGTTATAACAAGATCTTAAAGGGAGACATTACAGGTGAAAATCTGTGATTCCTCCAATTCCATAACATGTCTTCTATCAGACTCTTGCAGAGAAAACATCCAAATTACACATTTAAGTGTTTCTTTCAGTTTAGATTTCAGTTCTTTGTTTAGATAATGTCTTATATGCATATTTAAACATAACATTTTTGAGCATTTGTAATAAAAAATGTCTTAATTTAAGTATTAAGCCGGGGAAGTTTCACGGTCATATCTGTTAATTCAGAGTTTTACTGTATTCATCTGAAGTGTCATATTTTTTGTCTGAAAATATATGAAAATTTACAATACATATCTTTAAAGGCAGTTTTCTCAAAAGTAGAATTTTTTTATACCAAAATCTCCACTTCAGTATCTCTTACATACATCAAAGTCCCCAGGTTGATTACTATCTATATTCTAAATGTTTTTATGCTCAGGCTTAACTCATAGCCTAATTTGTGTAACATTTTAGTCCTAAAACGTGGTGAAAATTACTTTTTTAATTACTATTGTCAGTATTGTTTGATTTATTGAGTAATAATAAAACATCCACGCTGAAGGACAGAGTGAAAAAATGTCCATCATAGAGAGAGGGGAGATACGATGTGGTTTAAATATGGTGATAATGGTGCAAATTTTCATGCAGTCTCTTCGGGAACACTCAGAGTGCTGCACTTGAGTTTCTCCGCTCTGCACAGCTGGCTGATCATAGTGAAAGTCATTATTGGTTCCGGAAAATTACAGAAATGGTTGAACACAGTCTCCCCAATCAGATGTCAAAAAGATTCAGGGAATTGGTTACTGATTTTTTTTCAAACATCTGTTAAGCAGTGCTGGGGAAGTATTCTGGCTGCTCAAATCTGCAATTCTTGGCCTTTTGGGGAAATCGCAACAAGCTGTCAACACAAAAGTGTTATCAGCTTATGGGAAAATTGCTTGCAAACAGCTCCTTACTGGTCATGTCAAATATTCTGCTCGACTTTTTTGCTCTGTTTTTGGTCTTCGCCAATTCCTGAGCAAAATCTAAGTTGAAAGTCAAAAATAGAGTAAAAAAAGTATTAGTAAAAAAAACACTTTGAGTCATAGCCCTTCTCCATAACTCAAACAATTAATTTACTTTTTTCTACTATAGCTTACTATTAAACCTTTTGAAACCTGAGCAAATTGGCTTGGTTTCTTTTAAAAACATAGGAAGAAGTTTCAAGTTACCAGTAACTAGAAAATTACCTAAAATTGAAAGAAAAGAAAAAAGAGAGACATTTTTTATAATGATGTAAAATAATATTGTGATATCTATCTATCTTTCTCTCTGTCTGTTTTAAAAGGTTTTTTTAGGTCATTTGTTTTTAGGACTTTCTATTTTTTTGCAATTTTTGTGACATTTCCTGCCTTTCTTCTTGACTTTTTAGCTGTGTTTTCAAAAGAAATAGTAACCAATTTACTCAGGTTTCAAATGCAAAAATGCATGTGAATTGAGTCTGAACACAGCTCAAGAAAACTGATGTCTTTCCAGGTTTCAAAGTGTAAACATAATATCCTCCCAAAATATTAGGATTTGTTGCTTTTTTTCTGTTTTGTGTCAATGTTAATTTAATACTGTGGAACTTTTGACTGTTAAACAAAACAAGAACCTTGCAGACGCTATGTAAGATCCGATTCTCCTAGATGAAGGATGAATCAACAATCATCAAAAATGATCGATAGATTTATTAATGGTTAAAAATGATTGTCAGATTCAGTGTTATGTGTAACTTCTTTTTTTGCGTGTAAGTCTTTATAAGCGTGTCAGTACCTCGTAAAAGCAGCAAGTATCCCTAAAATGTCATGCTACCAATATCAACCCACTCAATTCCAAATATTGTAAAACTGAAGTGTTAGTTGCCAATCCCAGTTGGCTAAAAAAGAGAGGGCACCTCTGTGCTCACTTAGCACACGCTGCTCTTTTTCTGATCCCACACACTGAGTGGTGAAATAATCGGCTGCTCCCGGGGGTATCTGGTGGCGCATACCTGCAATACTCCTCAACTGAAGCTCCATATTTATAGACAGCAACAGAACAGCTCACATATCCCCACATCACAGCTGTTTGCATTGCAGTGTTGGGTGTCACATAGCTGCCCGCTGCTCCTGTGGTTGTCACATTAAAACAGAAGATAAACAAACAGCGACATTTAGAGTTTGTTTTTTTCCACCCCTGGGACGCGTCATTTCAAATTTGTATTTAGGCTGGTAGTTATGATGCAGTTGAGTTTTAGAAAGGCCGGAGGGAGCGATGTGACCAATAGTTGGCTTTGCTGGGAGGGAAAAAGGAGAGATTAGCGGTGGAGAGGATTAGCAAAATAATGCAAAGAGTGAAACAAGGCAGAAACGCAGGGATGGTATGGTGAAAAAAGTGAAGAAACGGCAGCTAAGGACAGAATGGAGTGGACAGGAGAAAATAAAGGCAATAAGAGCAAAAAGGGACTGTCTGGCTATGGGAGTTTGCCACTAGAGATAATAGTGTGTGTGTGTGTGTGTGTGTGAGAGAGAGAGAGAGCTGGTGGCTTTTTACAGACACACTGAGAGCAGAGATTGTGGGAGGAAGAGGGAGAGAGAGAGGCCAGCACAGCTGAGTGGTGTTGATTGGCCTGTTTGAAAACACATGAACTGCAGACAGAGAGAGAAAGAGAAGGAGAGAAGCTCCGTGCACTGGGAGAAAGTGTCGCTCTGTGCCGTGCCACGCTGCAGCCCAAACCACATTAGAGCAAATGAATCCATTCCGCCTCCTGTTATGGCAGCTCCCGCACGGGGCCCCAGGAAGGAGAGCGGAGGGAGGGGGGAGGGAGGAAGAGTGGCAGGAGGGTTGAGATATGAGGGACGGGGAGGAAGAAAATGATAGGAAAATGGAAGGTGGTGGAAAGGAGTCGCATGCTGGGTGGCTCTAATGATGTCTGAGGGCTATAAGAAAGGGGAGCAAAAAAGCACACAGCAGTGAGAGAAAAGAAGGCTGCGGCCATATAACTGAAGAGGAGGAGGAGGAGGAGGAGGAGGAGGAGGAGGAGATCCCCCACTGTGTCCAGAGAGCAGGAGTGATAGTTATGTTCTCCTTTTTCAGACTGTTGCTGAATAATGAAGACGATCTCTTGCCGGATTTGCTCCTTCATATTGTTCAGCACTGCCCTCTGCACTTTATATACAGGTTAGACTGAGCATTGGAACATTAAAACACCACCAAAGATGTTATTTTACTTAGTTTGCTTGCAAACCCGTAAACCTGAGTAAATTGGCTTGATTTGTTTAAAAAATATGGCAAGAAGGCAACAAGCAATTTTACAAGAAATGATTCAAAAAATAACTAGAAGTACAAAAGTTACAAGAAAATTACCTGAATTATGAAAAATAAGATTTTTTTTTTAAAAATCTGTAAATAACCTGAAAAATGCTAAAATAAAAATAAAAAATATAAATAATAATAGATATTTTACTGTAACTTAATTTTAAATATATAATTATAATAATATATATAAATATATTTTTCTTGATGTTTTTCCCTAGTTATTTGATCATTTTCTAATGATTCTCCTGATCTGTATTTAAGCTAATTTTCAGGTAATTTTCTTGTTCAAAAAGTTCACTATTTCAGTTAGTTGTACAGTTTATCAGTTGTTCTGTCCTGTCACTGTTGCATTGAATATAAGCGTGATATATTCTTAAAATATGTCACTTAGTGAGGGGGTTGACAGTTTGCTCAGTGATAGAAAAGGAGTCCCTGAAGGAAAAAGATTTGGAAACACTGATACAGATGTTTGAAAACACACATGTTAATATTCTGAGACTGATTCCCACCATATTGCCCAGAACTGCTCCTCATGTGCTCCAATGTTATACACATATTGGAGCGCTTTATGAACTCCTGTGTAACCGCTTCCGTGCAACCCCCACCAGACATTCACAAAGCAAGCTGCACTTGACAAAGGTGGTAGTCATTTGTCTGAAATGAGAAATCACTCATGCTATGAGTGATCACACACTACGTGTGTGTGTGTGTATGAATAAGTGGGTGTGTGCCGCTGCTGATAACGACAAGATAATTTCAACACCCTTTCTTTTTCTTCCTCCCTGTCTCTTTTCCCCACTGAGTCTGGTCCTACTTGACCCCCTCCTGCCATCCTCCAGTGCTTTTCATATTACTTTGCTTTTGTTTCTGAGCACTTATTTCTTGCCCCACTTCCCCCAGCTTGTTTTGCTCGGGAAAGAGAGAAGGAGGGAAACAAAAAATTGTGTGTGTGTGTGTGTGTGTGTGTGTGTGTGTTTTTGAAGACAGAGAGAGAAAGAAACAGAGGCTGCCTCGGATGTTAGTATTATTTGTGGTTTGTTACTCTGCTCTGATTCATAGCAGCATCCTCCCACTGCTGTTTAAAGGGAGGTTGTAATATGCACAGCATAATTGGATGTGTAATCCTTTGCTTTGCACCTCTGGTAAGCAGTGCTGAGTGGAGCTGATTAAGATGTTTGGAAGACAATAAAGATTAAGCAGGCCTGTCTTCAGCGTGTGCATGCTCAAACAACAACAGTTAGCCCAAAAAAAGCCTAAAGCAGAAAGTAGAAGTCTGGAAAGGAGTTGGAAAATCACACATTGTTATCATTCTTCGAATTTTTTTTTTTTTATTTCAGCTGTAATTAGTCAATCTGTGGACAAGTGGAGTCACTGATGTCAACATTTTTTAGGGTTCCCACTGATCCTTAAATAATCTTAAAAGGCACTGAGTCCATGAATCTAAACATAAGGCCTTAAGAAGCATTAAAATGTCTAAAATCAATCTTTCAATGTCTTTAAATGCTTAGTCATCAGAGGTGGGCTTTTCTTCTGTTTTGCATTGCAAAAGCTCAAAGCAATGAATAAAAACAAAAATTATTTACTGAATGTCTCTTGCATCACATCACCAAACAGTTCTGTTTTATGTTTCAACGAATATTTCAGAAATAAAATATAACCCCCCCCCCACCCCCCAACTTAAATTATGATCACATTCGTTTTTTTCCCCTTCAATATTGGCTACTGTAAATTGGTCTTAATTTTTAATCCAAATGGCACTTAAAAAGTCTTAAAAAGTCTTTAAAAGTCTTAAGTCCGGCCTTTAGCTGTAGGATCCCTGATTTTGTTGTTCAAACATTCAACTTGCTCTCCTACCTACAATGATTTGGCAGATTTGTTGTGGTAGTAAAAAGGGAGGGTTGAGGATGTAGGGCAGGAGGAAGGCTTCTGCCATGTTTCCACTGAAGCATCATCTGTTATGCAACACATTTTTCCCCTCAGCAGGGGGGGTGTGGTGCTGAAGAGTCTGCCAGCCTGGACAGTCAGTCAGTCAGTCAGGTGGATTGACTTCTTATCTTAGTTACAACGCCACCAGCCAGTCAAATTTCCCCCTCACTCATTTTCCTTTCAGAACCTGAGGGCCCGTCTTTTCATCGACAACAAAAGCCTGTTAGCGGGAGGAGGTGTGTGTGTGTTGGACCTTGTGAAAGCACAACAGTGGAAAGGAGGGAAAGATTATTGGGAAAAAAAAGAGGCAGATTTCTCCACCCCCGTCCTATGTCCCTCCTCCCTCTTCAGTCTTGGCATGTTGGGACAGCAGGAAGGGGAGCTGGAGGAGAAACAGTTAATCAATAGCCACAAGGTCAGACGGCCAGCGCTGGGCTGAAGCGTGCCCTGTTAGCGGTCCGTGGAGCTGCCTGGCCGCTGAAGGGGATTTGTAGCACTTGTCAGGGCTTAAAGGAGCCCTCTCTGGACCACTTGCTCTGGGTGTAGTGTGTGAAAGAGACATGCTGGTTAGCAGCAGGAGAGGGAGACATCTGCTGGATGCCGAGAAACAGCACAGCACAGCAGAAATAGGCCACCCAAAGTTATGGTCATATTACACACAGTCAGAGTGGCTTTGAGTGCAGAATGTCACTGTTTTGTAGGGACTTTTCACAGCAACCACTGCAGCATCATACCCGTGTAACCTGACATGCCTGCCCACCGTTTGACCACGTTTGCTCCAGAATTCCCCCTTACTCATGCGAGCAGCTAATGTGTCAGACTCTGTGTGCGAGTGCACTCCAGGTAATTCTAGTCTGCTAATGCTTAAGCTCAGAGGATTAGTAATACACTCTTATTCTCAAAGTGTTCCTTTGAAGTTTTACCTTTACGCTTAATCAAAGTGAAGAATTCGAGCTTTTGTGTTTACATGCTCTTAAGTGTGTGTGTGTGTGTGTGTAGGAGAGAAGGAGACTGAAAGAGTGTGCATACTTGCAATAGTCTTTCGAAGATAAGCCCACCAGACTGAGCATTACACATGAAAACTCCCTGGCTGAGCACTACGCTTTCATCGTATTCGCTCTCTCGCTCTGTTTCTCACAGCAGGGGATCTTGGGGGACCCTTTATCAGTAGTGAGCAGCTTTCTAGAGCCCCGGCTCCCCCCCTCCCAACCCACCTGTGGTCTCTCAGTTTGCCTTTTGTGTGGAGGAATGTGAGGCGGACCAACACTGATGGAGATAAACAGAGAGGGACGGAGGCCTCACGGGCAAACCAGCAAGATATTTATTAATCCAGCCTCCATTTCTCTGAGATGTAATGATGACGTTGTTGCAGCTCAGTGTTGGATCATCATAAACACAAAAATAAAGAGATGCTGAACCTTATCTGCTGTTAGATGTGGGTATAAATTTGTTGTCTTTGCTACACTGATAACCTTGACTGTGAGGTGCGCGTCTTTAAAAGAGAGATAACAGTTATTGTCCCTCCTCAGTTGCAGCAAGTGTTCGATTTTTCTCCCACAGGTAACATAAAGCTTTCTTTCAGTTTCATCATGTTTCTGTTTGTCAGTAATGCCGCTGCTGTGGAACATCCTGGTTTCACACCATTGCCAAAAAAAACACGTGCTTAGGCGCATCGAGCCCTTCGATGAGTCAAACAAGCTGGCTTCCCCTGTTTGAAAATTTGTCAAGCTGCTAAATTGCTATTTGAACTTCACGGGCTACAAACTCTTCACATGGGTGACCTGGCAGAAACCTACTCTAACAGATGTACCTCTCCTCCTCTGCTTCCTTTACAGAGTACAGAACTTTTTTTAATGGCGTCCCGGTAGAGGCATCAAGATGAACACACTACCATCAATGGACCGGCACATTCAGCAGACCAATGACAGGCTGCAGTGCATCAAACAGGTGTGTATTGCAGCGGCCCTATTATGCTCATTTTTGGGATCATATTTGTATTTTGGGGGTCTACTAGAATAGGTTTACATGCTTTAAAAAAAATCACACCATGTGTCTCATACTGCCCTTTGCTACAGCATCAATGTCTGAAACAGTCTGTCTGAGCTTATGTCCCGCCTCCCAAAAAGCCCAGCCTGCTGTGATTGGTCAGCTGCATATTCTAATCTATTTGTTACATTGTGATGTCATCAAGTCACACAAGTAAACACTGAAACTCAAATGAGCTGTTTCAGGCATCCTCCCAGCAGTGTCTTCTGAGGGAGAGAGAGCTCCCTTTGGCTTGGACTTTGGGCTTTATTACTTAGGAGAATTTCCACATGCACAAAATGCTATACAAAACCATTAAGAAAAGGGAAAACCCCAAAAGCATAATAGGTTCCCTTTAAGAGTCATTCATCCAGTAAAATGCAAATTGGATTCTAAAGACACAAGAGCATTTACTCTCTAAGGCTGTCAGCGTTAATGTATTAATTGCGATGCGAGTAAGGTCCGTACATAATGCATACATTTTTTAAAACCACGCTAACTGCCAGCTGACAACTCTGTCTTTAAGAGGCTGTACGGGGCTTTGAAATGCAAAAAAATGTAATTGAAAACGTAATTAAAAAATCAGGTTTACCTATTGAAATTC
Organism: Plectropomus leopardus; assembly: GCF_026936395.1. Taxonomy (NCBI): domain Eukaryota; kingdom Metazoa; phylum Chordata; class Actinopteri; order Perciformes; family Serranidae; genus Plectropomus; species Plectropomus leopardus. The sequence goes on along the minus strand of NC_142188.1, from coordinate 15,931,853 downwards.
TTCAATTAATCGCATTTGAAAAGTGAATCATTTGATAGCCCTGTTCCTCTCCTTTCCTACAGTCCTGTCTCCTCTCAGCACCTTATATGGACATCAGTTTTTCTGGCCATTAGCTCCAGTCACACAGATCATGTTGCACAGGGTCATAGAGAGAGAAAAAGAGAGAGAGGGGAAGGCATATCTGGCAGCGAACACAAGAAGAGACTTCAAAGAGCAACATAACAGACTTTCCCCCTCCCTGGTCCTGTGCTCCCTTACATCACGTTCCTGACTCTTGACGTATGCCGGTCCTTGTTGTGGTTTTGCCTAAACGCTTCCTTGACTGCCAGCTTTCAGGAGACTCCTCTCAGACTGATACAGACAGAAAGACACAGTCAGACATAACCCTGGGCTACCGCCTCTGCCTGTGATTAATAGTCTACAAGAACTCGCTGGCTGGCAGGCTGTGGGCTTATTTGTTTATGCTATGTGGGTGTGATCCTTTATATCTCCCAACATCCATATGACACCGTGCCTTACAGTGAATTGGTGAATGGTAATGCTTTGAGCTTGCGATTATGAGGTGACATATCCCTTTTCTCCCCCACCCTCCACCTAAACTCCTGAGCACCCACTGTCATAATCTTTATCTAAACAGGCTCTTTTACTTTGATTGCATGTAACGATGCGCTTGACGTCAAAAGCCTTATTTCCAAAATGTCAGCTTTCCTCAAATGAGCAGAATTTGCGTGAATTGACACTACTCACTTCACAAAGCCTCCTCAATTATTTTCTCAGGCGTCACTGATAAGCCCTAAATAGGCCGAGTTAACACGTCTAGCTTAATAAATGCACTAATTGTAGTTGGGTTTATATACTCCTCGGCTCTGGCTGTAATAGAATTCGTAGTAAAGCAGACTTCAAAGGCAGCGAGTTAGTCAGTGAGCTCTGAGCTCGTGGCGGCTCTGCCAGCAGGGTGTTGTTTTGGTTCGGGGAAAGCCGCTGGCAGAGCGCCAGGTGTTGTGCTGTTTTTCATGCAGCCAGGTAGGCACTGAACAGCCTGATCCTCGGCTGGCCTGAAAAGAGGTAAGTCAGTCCATCATCTCACAGAGGACAGTCTGTCAAACGTCTGGCTCTTTGTCTGCTGAAACCCCCATCACTGTTGCTGCTGCTCCCCCCACCTCCCCGTTCTTGTCCTCATCCAACCCTGAACAGCAACAACAACAGCTCAGGAGCCCATCCTCCTCCCAAAAAAACTCAGCGGAGCTATTTCACTCCGCTGTCCTCCCCCTCGCACCAGAGTCAGGGTTGTCAGGCAGAGTCGGTGGCGAGCGCCGCAGCAAGAGGAGCTGTGAGTTCAGATCTAGACAGACAGCCCCTGCTGCGCCAGTTCTGATTCCTCTCGCGCTGGAGGCTGATACGCCTCCCATCAAGCAGCAATAATGCCAGATTATATCACTCATCTAGAGCAGGCTCTTCTCCTCCCTCTAACTCAACGAGAGCATCACTTTCTCTCGCTCTCCCTGCTTCTCTTCATCAGTCAAACCTCTGTTCGAGTCGCCAGCGAGCTCTGTAACGGCTAATCTTCACATCAAAAAAGATGAGTCACTCAAAGCCTCTCTTGAAGCTCATGATATCATTGGGGGCTCTCAGAGATTTTCTCGGCGGGCGGGTACCGGGCCTGACATGTTGGACCGCGTTCGCACCCAAGAGCTCTTTTGTCGCACAGTGCCGAAAAGCTGCCCTTTCAAAAACGCTCACCTCTGCTGCCCCCTAAAGACAATAGTCCTACCTTCTCCGCGAGAACACACAAAACAAGACGCTTCAGCTCCAGATGAGAATAATAAATGCTTTCAAGTGGGCTCAATCTCGCCGACTAAACAGGCTGCAGCTCTGCGCCATTTCAGAGCTATTAACCTCCTGAGCCGTGAAGAAAGGGAGCCCAATTTTAAAAACCGCTTATTGTGTCCTGCCAGCCTGAGTAGCCTTCAGACACTGGGAAGAAAAGACTCAACTGTTTCAGGCCTCAGTGAACAAGCGAGAGAGACAGACAGAGAGTGAAAGAGATTAGACAACACACCAACGGCGCGTATTGAGTCTGCACACATAGCTGCCAGGACCAAGGTTGTTTTCTTTGTGAGCCGCCGAGCCAGCCAGTGGACTTCTGGTGCCGACCGAGGCTCTGTTACATTCTGAAAACAAGCAATGAATGAGGGGAAGAGAGAAGAGGAGGGTTGGAGGGAAAGATTTGGTTGCTGCGCGGGTCATGGGGGTGAGGGCTGGGTGTTGCCAAGAGAGATTAACAGGAAACACTGGCATCATTGTTGATATGGGTGTGATCTTCTTCCCACAATGCAGCAGAGCCCTGAGTGGGCGTACATTGGAAAGAGTCAAGGTCCTCACAGGGTTGTGCAGAAACACAAGACATTAAATCAAGGCAGTTTGGAGGGAGAGCATGAGGCTGCGAAACTATTTGGTTTCAGTGTTTTTCCAATTTGTTCTTAATCAGAAAAAAAATAACGGTCATTATTTCCCATTGTTTCTAATGGCAGTCTGCTTTCTCTTGTGTTTGCACAGCACTTACAGAACCCGGCCAACTTCCACTCAGCGGCCACAGAGCTGCTCGACTGGTGTGGAGATCCCCGGGCCTTCCAGCGACCTTTCGAGCAAAGTCTCATGGGATGTCTGACGGTACGCAAACAGTAATTATGGTTTTCGTTGGGTTTTTCAGGTACTTTTTAGGAGACAGGAGCAAAACAATAATTAGATTTGGGATACTTGGGAAGAAAAGATGGGCTCATGTGTCCACTTCTGACACTTTCTACCTACATTCAATTTATCCTAGACTGTAGTTAAAACAAAATTCATGTCATAGTCATATTTAGCATTTAGTATTTGGGTTATGCTTTTACAGGGTTCCCACACATTTTTATGGACAAAATCTAAGAACTTTTCCATGATTTTTCAAGGACCCCAAATATTTTCTTTTTCCCACTCAACCAGCAGTTTTCAAACAAATAAGATTCAAACTCTATTCAAACATAATGTCAGCGTCCCCAATGATATGTTCAAGGATCGTAAAAAAATTTGACAGTCCAACAATAATTTCTGTTTAAGTTTCTGTCTTTGCTACTTGGTGTAATTTTGTAATTTTATCTTTTTTTTCTTAAATATAAAGATCCATTCCAAAAAAAAAAAGAAAAAATCTTTTTTTCAGTTCTCTATGAAACTTGCCAAAAATATGAAAAATATCTGATTGTTTTAAAGAAAACACGCTTTCAAAATGCGTGATTTGCTTAATATATAAAATATTGAAGCAAAAAAAAAAACGCTTAAAAGTTTACTATAAAAATGTCAAAAAAAATTACCACAAAAAAATCTTCAAAATATATATATGATGAAAAAAACATTTTATAATTTTATAAACCTTTTTTTTTTTTAATGAAAAGAAAACTCCAAAACCTGCCAGCCCACCACTTTGAAAGGCATATTTTCTTTAAAAATCAGTTGAAAAAGAAATACAAAACACAGCCATTTCAAGCTGGATGCCCCTCTCCTAAGCTAAAAGTGGGCAGACATGAATGGAGAGACAGAACAGAGGGAGAAAGTGAAGAAACTTGCATAATGAAAAAACATCAACAAAAACATTGACTCACATTGACAAATGTTAAAGGTTACGCTACATCAACAGCTACAGAAAATAAATTTACCATTATCTTACATTAATGTTATTTAATTTATTATACACAACAGATTTCTGTGATTTTTCCAAAACTTTAAATCATTTTTACCAGCTCCATTACTTTTACAGGCCTGGAAAATGTGATTGTGAAATTCCATGACTTCTCCAGGTTTTCCATGACCTTGGGGACACTGTTTTTTTCCCTCCAAATTTGCGTAACAACAGTTAGTAGCAGGCTGTAGTCACACCAGATTGTATCCAGCAGTTATCCAGGCAGTTGCTCAGGCCGTCAGGGGCCAGTGACAGAGGTTAAAGTCCTTGTCACCCACTGCTCCTCTCCACTTTGTGCTTTACGCACACACACACACACACACACACACACACACACACACACTGAAAAAGAGGCTTGAATGGGGCTGCGGGTAGCCAGTCACCCCTGGCCATCCCTTCTCAGTTCACCAGCTACCATTCATCGATTTGGGCTCGGGGCCAGAGGGCTGGCCTGCACCAGGTGTGTGACACACCTCACACACTTCCACACACAGCCACACGTGTGAAAGAGGCTTTAGAGCAGACAGTCTAAAGTTTCACACATCTGTCTCTGAGATCAGCCTCTGAAACACTGGAGGAACGTTGTCCCCGGCTGAAGTGGTAGCGTGAGCAAACAGATAAATGCTCATTAATGTGTAAATCACAATAAAAGCCTCTTAAAGGCTGATAAAGAGCCATACAATGGAGCCCACCACTGAGATCCTTCTCAGCATGGGGCCGTTTCCATCAGCTAAATTGTTTCATCAGACTGGGAGAGCAAACGGCTTCTTATCTGGAGAATTACAGCGTGCAACAAGCCTTTGCTTTCGTTCAAGGATTTTATTCTAATGTTACCTCGTTGGCTGTGTGTCAGAGCGCTGCACTGAAATGTAAAGATGACTGAGCATCACTCAAAGCCCATGAGATTTGCCGTAGCTGAATGAAACTGAATGTGGAGACACTTGTTCCCTCTGGCATGTTGCACATGTGGAGGTCATCCCTGGTCCCCGGTGGAGTATCGACTCCAGAGCCAATAAAAGATGACATAACTGCTGCACTATTAGCCCTCTCTGCTTTACAATTTTTGGGTTTCTTTATCGATATATATATTGAGTTTTTTAATGTCCAAGGTTCCCACAGTCATGGAAAACCTGGAAAAGTAAAAAGCAAATTGGATTGATTTCTTTCAAAAATGGTAAAAAGAACGTAGTAAATCATAAGAAAATCCCACAAAAATAGTAAAAAGTAAAAGGAAATTACCTGAAAAATTTCTCAAAATTTCCAGTAACATAAAAAACAGAAACAATAACAGGGAATAACCTAAAAAAAAGTGCTTAAAAATAATAATTATGCAACATAATTTTAATTATATATAATATGACATGGTTTCTTGACATTTCTTGCCTCGCTACCTGAAATTATGTTTGAATACAGTTTGATTCGATTCGACCGTGACTATGTGTGGAAACCCTGAATGTCAGTGCAGGCAGACATCTGTATTATTTCTGCCACTAGCTGTCGTTCACACACAACCATTTAAAAACAAGCAGAAATCAGCCACAGTGCTTTTTTCCCCTCCAGCAAATAAATAAACAAAAATATCAATGGCCCAGTAACCCTCCAGCACCTCTCGGAGCCCTGTTCTCATATTGACAGGAGTATGGGCCTGGATGTTCGTCCTCAGAGGCAGATTAAGCTGAAAAGGCTTACGAGGTGAAACACTGTAAAATCCGTGTTGAATCTATGCTAGCCTCTGTAGCTGGCTGCCTGCCTCGTGCAAACTGCAGGGCACACTCACTCACGCAGGAAATTAAACGATTGACAGCGACATGATTGGACTGTTTGTCAGAACCGTCGTTGTTTGCATAACACAGTCGGGTTGAACAGATTACGTTGTGGTGTATTTATCCCTGGAATGTCTCCTCAACAGCTTCCAGTAAATTCACCGTGATCTACTAAAACTGTAGATTTGTATATCATCATTTCAGAACAATCAAATAAACCCTGCTTACTGACATCATTTCTATACACGTTTTCCACAGTCATGAATAACCTGATAAAAGGTTTTCCAGGCCTGGAAAAGTAATGAGATAAGTAAAAATATTTGAGAGTTTTGGAAAAGTCATTTTTTAACTCATTTAAATCGGACTAACTAGTTTGATTTCTTTCAAGAATGGAAAAAAAGGCAACGTGAAGAAGAAATTACCCAAAAATGTATAACAAATTGGTAGAAAATAAAACAAAATTACCTGAACATAAGCAAAAAAAGGAAAGTAAAATAACAATAACAAACAAGGAAATTACCTGAAAAATGAAAGTAACAATTGTGTAACATAATTTAAAATGTATAATTATAATGATTATAAACATAGTTTTCTCAACATTTTTCCCTCAACTACTGAAATCTTGCAATTTGCAGGTCAATTAATTGCCTTTTTTCCATGTTTTTGAGAAATCAAACCAATTTGCTCAGTGCTCAAAACACCCCTAAAAAGGCATCTGTATGCCACTCAAGAAAACTGATGTCAAACCAGGTTTCAAAGGATTAAAAATCATTGAAAGTTTTTGGAAAAGTCATGGAATTTTGTTGTATGAAATGAAATTCTTACAGTAATCTTCAGTGGATAACTCTTCACATAAGGTAATAGAACAGAAATTTTTAAACTTGTGTCCATCTATGACAGTTTTTTTACCATCATGTCCATTTCTATATTTTCTCCCTGCGTCCCATTTATTTCTTAAAGTCTGCCGGCTAACTGAAATTATGTTTAAATCTGATATGTTTGGAAAAACGCTCTGCGAGTGGGCCAAGAAAAAAATGAATCATTAGTCCGTAAAAGGTCATGGAAAAGTTTTGAAATTGTGTCCATGACAATGACATGACAAAACAGTGTGGGAGCCCCATCTATAGTGTTTCATTTAGTGCTCTAGCAGCCATATAACCTGCGACAAAGGCACTTTATGATCCCTGCTAGCTGTTGCGTTGACTCTCTCCGAGGCGCCCCGGCTGACCGTGTTAACGTTAATGTGTGTTTTGAGGTCAGAGGGAGCAGAGGAGTTGTCATGTGTTAGCAGATAAAAGCACAGGGGGTTCCCTGCTAATAATGATTCACCTCTGTCTCCTGAGTCCTGTTTAACGTCACTCAGCATCCCCTTTAACGTTATATATTAAAGTCCGAGAGCCCCCCTGCTATATGTCCCATAAATGTTTGACGTCTTTTTGAAGTCATTAGCACTGAAGGATTATTAAAACCTTCTAGCTGGGGACCAGTTCCTCTCAAAATGAGAGGATTTTCAACCTTTGTTCACTCAGGGGATGCTGCTGACACATAGTCAGTGGTCAGTTTAGCTGGACACCTTAATACCCTTTTTTTCCCAGTCTGTTTGGGTAATTAAAGCGGCAACCTTTAGTCCAGAGACAAACTGTGTTCATTTTAAGGCCAGAGCAGGCTTGTTTGATGATAACCTTTCAGAGACTCGGCTCGCTGTGCAGAGCGACTGTGGTTTGGCTCTCTCACTTTTTTGGAGGTTGATGCAGTCATCAGACTCGTCCTGACTGGATCACTGGAGCAATCCAGACTGCAGACTCCACATTAATCTCACTGTGTGTGTGTGTGTGTTTATTGACTGTGTGTCTGTCTGAGGAAAAAGGAAGTTCAGTGATAACAGTGGTGCAAAATATTAACAAAATGAAGCAGGCGAAAATATTAGCATGCATTAACTATGGCTGTTTATTTAGCATTCGTTATTCATGTAAGAGATCAATATTCTATGGTTTTGCATAAGACAGAGTTAAAGATGGATAGAATTTGATCATATAAAATAATTTGCAATAATGTAGTGTTCGCTTGTTTGTCTTTTTTTTTTTTTTTACTTTTTTTGATATAGGACCTCTTAAAAATGATGGTTAAAAAAGAAAAAAAAACAAAACAAAAATAAATAAACGTAAAAAGTAGAATTGTGTGTACATTTCAAAAGGTTAAATTAAATAAATATGAAACAGAGACTTACGGGTAAGGGAGGCATGCAAGGAGGAATGCAAAAATGACATTTTGAGTGATATTGCATTATTATACAATATTTTATAACAACCTGTTCTATGTGATTAAACTCCCAGATATTATGTAACTTGAGTCCACCTTTGTGTTAAATGTCCATTTTCAGTTGCACACTCCCTGTCATTTGTTCCATAATAAGAAAGAAATTAAGATTGCAAGGTTTTGTTTTATTCTTTTACTTGCGCTTAATTGCCTTTTAATGTGTGACAACCTGAGCAGCTTTTGAGCATGTGCCCAACCGTAAGAATAATATAGTTTTCATTAATATTCAATTCAATAATTAGCATTAGTTAGGAGTGGGGAAAAATTGATGCAGCAGAGTATTTTAGCATGGCAATATTGTATTGATACACTGCGGCAAGTATTGATTTTTTAAAAATATAAATGATTAATATTACAATTACAAATTATTCTTACAGAAACCTATTAGAATAATAAAATAGATAGCTTTTTCAGTCCACTAGGAACAATTTGCTCCAATGAAAAGGATTTGTTGTGACATTAACAGACTGACAACTTTATCTTTAAGACTAAACAGATGTTGACAAAGTTTCATTTGGTGACATATATTGCAATTGAAAAAGTAATGAATCGCAATTTATGCTGTTACAATTCTCAGCATATTGCAACATTGCAATAATATTGTGTCCTGCCTTGAGTATCGCAGGAATATCGTATCGTTGGGCCTGATTCCCACATCTATCTTTTATGTTTACTGCAGTAATTCTGCTGTTCTCCGCTGCTAGCCAAGAAAAGAAAAGTTATCGTTGTCATGTTGTAGCCTTGTTGTTTCTTTCTTTAATAGAGATCCAAAAATTGTATGCCCTCAATGTTGTCATTTTTCCTATAAGTATCAACATAGGTAGAGAATATCGCTATTTTTCAAGATATTGATTTAGATTGGATATTAATTCCTAATATATGAATTCCAGTGTCTTGACAACACTGAAATCACATCAAATAATGTGATTAAAATTAAGTAATGACTAAAAAGCGATTGATATAATGCTAATCCTATCAGAACCTAAAGGGCAGCAGCTTTACTCACAATCCATCACTCTCTCCAAAGGTGGTGAGTCGTGTTGCTGCTCAGCAGGGGTTCGACTTGGATCTGGGCTACAGGTTGCTGGCTGTGTGTGCTGCCAACAGGGACAAATTCACACCCAAGTCTGCAGGTAAGACCCAACTCCTCTACTAAAACGCCAGCAGGTGCATGCTCATACATCATCCCATTTACTGCTGTTGACTCACGAGACAGTGGAAAACATGGCGCTCATTGTTCCTCATGCTGCAATTATTCACTTTTTCATGAAATGAAGCAGAAAACAACTCACTGTATGTTTTAAAGTCATAATCCAGTCAGACGTGTTTTTTTATCCTGCTCAGGTCATGAATGCACAACATAGCTGCTTATTATCTTTGAGCACTATATGAAGGTAATAGGATGTTTTGTTGGCAAAGCATTTCATAATTAGACTATGAGACAGTTTAATTTGTGTATTATTTTTGCTTTATTTTGCTCTTGTCAGTGCTTTAAAACAAATACAGTTACTTTCATTCTGTGGTTTGCAGATTTGCGACTGCGACCACAGACATCACACAAAAAGCCCACAGAGCATTATAATGTCAGATATTTTTAGCCCCCATTAAACATTAATGTGCTATTGAGATGAGCTGTCCGGGTGGTAGCCTCACAAAAACAGTCTACTCAACAGTCTTTCCACACACTCGCATGTGCATAATCTGCATGCACGCACACATGAGGCAGCAGAGAGAGAAAGCAGTAATGCTATCCTCAGACATTTATCTATCAAATCCAATTTCCCCCTCCGATCCATACCTCCCCTACCCGCCTCCCACAGTCCTGCAGGAGCAGCCTGGTCGTGTACATTTGTCAAAGTGAAATGTGCAGAGGCGGGAGAGGGGAGAGAGCGAAAGAGATGGATGGCAGGGGACGTGTCGCTGATGTGTGCTGGACCACTCACTCCGCCTGACAGAGACCTGACAAATCCGCAGCCAGCCATTCAGAACACAGATAAACCTTTGTTCGGCAGTTACATAAGTGGCAGGAGTGAGAGTCGGTTTTGATGAAACCGTCTTGATTCCTTTGTTTTTCCGACACTGTGAATATGTCACAGTTTCATAACAGGAACAGCAGTAACACTAACAGTAACGCTGTGAAACTTTATCCCATAATTCCTCGTACGAGCTACAATGTGTTGAATGTGCAGAAATGTATTAGTTTTTGCTCTCACTGTTCTTTGATATGAACAGCTCAATATCCTCTTTCAGTTGTTGTGGGAAGCGTCTTGTTGGGAGGAACTTAAGTGGTCAGACAGACGTCAGTGTACAATATTGATTGCTGTATTTCTCTCTCTGTCTGTGTTCCTGTGTTGGGATAATGTGATTGTTGTCCAGGCATGGCTCGGACTGGCTGCCTGTCTGGGCCCCGACTGACAGTCAGAATCATCCTCAGGCCTGCTGATGGTTCTGGGATCTAATAGAAGACAGCACTGGGTTTCAGGAAGAGCTGTTTATGCACAGCGGACAAATGGGAACTGTAGTGTAATTATGCGGGGTGGCGGGGGGTGAGGGGGGATGGGAGATATGATGCGACTAGTCATCAAACAAGGCAGGCAGGCAGGCAGGCTGGCTGTCGGGGTGGGAGGCAGATGTGACTCAGGGCAGATCTTACTCACTGAGCATCCGTCTTACCTCCCTTACAAGGACGTCTGTCTGAGAAAGCAGACGGGAGGGCGACAGGAGAGACGTGATGCACACTTGAACTCAGAGAGGCATGCATGCCCTCTTACAAATGCACCAGCCAAACATTTTGTTTACATTTCCGTCAGCTCTGTCTGTAGGTCATATTTATGTATTTCTTACTCTGTCTGCACATGCATGAATGCGTGTTATTTGTGCAGCCCCAGCAAAATCTTCTGACAGCCCGCATGGCGACAGAGGGGCAGCGAATCTGACACCTGAGAGCCTCAGACGAGGGCCGAGGAGTCTGGGATGCTCTCTGCGGGCTCCTTAGGGAGGAAGAAGCCGACTCTTAAGACTGCAGATCAATCACGCTGACGCTTTCTTTCAGAGCATCAGTTAAAGAGGACATTGATAAGGCAATTATTGCTACCCTACTTTTATTTTAACAGTTTGACACCTTGAGTCGCTGCAAAATTTAGTTGACGTGTGTATTTCTCACCACAGTACAAAATACTGTCATTTCTGCAGAGTGTGTGCAGATTCCAGCTGATCTATGAAATGAGGGAGACACTTTACTAGGAATTAATCACTACACAAATTAATATCTGACTTCCAGTAGGTAATTAGAGAGTCTACAAGAGGATAAACAAATCGACAGTCAAAAGAACGCTTTCCGTCTTGCATTTATACAGGATTCCCAGCGTCATGGAAAACCTGGAACAGTCATGGAACTTCAGAATCTCAGTTCTTGGCCTGGAAAAGTCATGGAACTAGTAAAAATCATTCAAAGTTTTGGAAAAATCACGGAAATGTGTTGCGTGTAATAACGTAAACTATCTTAATTTAACATAACGTTGAATTTATTTTCTGTAGCTAATGACGTAACATAGCTTTAATATGTGTCGACATGTGACAATATTTTGACTGTGTTTTTGTTTATTGGTTCATCGTGGACGTTTTTTCATTCTTTTCGTGTTCCATCTCACCCTTTCTGTCTGCCCACTAGGCATGTCAAATTGTTTTTTAAACATTTTTGGCTTTGAGGGAACGTACATCTTTAAGTATTTGTAATTTATTATACTGCCAATTTTTAAGGAGACATGCAGGTTTGGAAGGCATGATCTCTTTTTAAAAATGTTTTTTTAAAAACACTGGCATTTTTTTCTTGTACAAAAAATTTGGTGATGCTTTTTGTTCTTAATTTTTTTAGCGATATTTAGGGAAAACGTTAATAATTTTGGTGATTTTCTTTCCTTTTTTTCTCTCAAAATGTATTTTTTTAAAGAACCACAGTTTGTAAATCATGTTTTCTTTAAAATCATTTAAATCATTTACCATTTATCATTTAAAATTTCTGACGGTCCTTGAACACATCATTGGAAACGCTGAAATTATGTTTGAATAGAGTTTGAATCTTATATGTTTGAAAAATACTAGGCAAGTAGGGCAAGGAAAAAAAAATGTTTTGAAAAATATAAATGATGTCAGGGGTCCTTGAAAAGTTACATAAAAGTTTTGAAATTTTGTCTATGAAAATGAGTGAGAACACTGTTTATAGGTAAATCTTGCATTTGTCATTTTCCTTTTGCATGTGTTTGTTTATCAGTGTCTTCTCCCCAAGTAAGAGAAACCCTGAGCAAACTCCAAATGCCTACAGTTGCACTTCTCCCAGTACAAAACTGCTGCCCTGTGAAACCTGTCGAGCGCATTGAAGAGATTTTCAGCAACGGCAGACTGCTGCCGATGAGCTGTCTGGAGATTGTGACCCTGCAGTGAGGCCTCGGGGATTAGCGTGTTGCTCTAATCTGGAATCAGCCAGTGAAGAGATTTATATGCTGTTAGCTAGCTAGCATTAGCACTGTTAACTCACGCTGGCAGCGAGGCTACACGACTTTAATGCAGTTAGCATACTAGCAGCTAGCATTGTAACGTTTAATTCACTGACTCTCCTGAAAAGAGCGACTTTGAGGTTTTGATTTTTGACGAGCGCTGCTTCTTTTTTTAAATGCAGCGTTCTAAAACCCGTGGTTTAAATCTTCTCTGAGTTGTTTATGTTTTCTTGTCATAATCTGTTGTCTGCTACAAGCTGACTTCCAGCTGAGAGCCTCATTAGATAATAGGTGTGCTGCTGCCCTACAAACACACACAACCCTAACAGACTCTGAGCTGTTGGGCTACTGTGAAGTTCAGCAGACACCAAATCAGATTAGGCACATAATCTATCAAGGGTTTTATCGTTTCCTTCCTCAGTGACTCTGCCACTCTTGTCGCCAAGCACATAATAGTTTGTTTTCTTTCTTTATGAAGCATGAGCTCAGATAATATATGTATAAAATCATCATTATGACAAGTTTTATCTCAACTTTCTTGCCTCTTCTTCTTGACGACGTCTCCTCCTAAGATTTAAATAGATGAAAGTAGACCTTAAGCGTGATGTTTATTATGTTTTTGACATGACTCGACATGCTCCGGATTAAAGCTAGCTGCTCCCTGGAATGATCGCTATGTTCACAGACACCTACTTTAATGTTTAAGCCAGGTTTCTGCTTGTTGTTCCTCTGTCTTGCTCAGAGAAATAATGATTAAATCATTTATGTTAGCATCTCATGTTATCAGAAGGTGAAGCTCCAGTAGTGAATGCTTATCATTGTGCTCAAAGAGAGGGTGTTTTTTTTCTTTTTAAATCCCTTTTATCTACACAAGCAATAATGGCGTTTGATGTTTTTAGTTTCTCTTCTTCAGCTGATTAAGAGCGAGTGTTGGAAAATATGATGAAAAGAGCTCAGCTTTGTTCTGGGTGGTTTGTAAATTCCCCCCACCCACTCACATCTGACATTAAAACGAAAATTGTCCCAGCAGAGCTGCAGAATTGCCAGCGCTCGGTCAGTCAACAGAGAGCGTGCTCGCAGGGCGATCTCAGGAAAAAACAGCCGCTCTGCTGTGTCAACAGTGACAGAAAACTTCCAGGGTGTGGCTGTAACTCACCCCGTGTCCTGTGAAAAACACACACACGGCGTACAAAAAAAACCTCCCATAATTCAGCAAGTGAGTGCAAGTGAAAATCAGTGTTCCCATCAGACTTTGTGCAGACTCACTGCACAGTGTGCGAGTGCCTACACATTACACATCCTCCCTCACATGTCTTCCACTTATCTGTCTCAATTTACTTCCACTTGATTGATTTTCTCACCCCTTTCCATCTTTGAGCTGTGTGTGTAGAACTAGAGGAAGGTGTAGGCATCCTTTGTTACTGACCCAATCAACCTTACAGACTTTTATATTTAATTACTGCTGAGTAAGAGCAGTGCACTGAATTATTAACAGGAAACGGGGTTTATTTTTAGCAGGCGGGCCTCTCCTCTGACACTCTCCAGCGGTTTGCCTCAGATGATGAAACCCCTTTGCAACCCAAAACTACCTTCAGAACTTCACTATTAAGTTTATAAAAGATAAAGCTCATGGGGAAACACTTATTAGGGGGGGAGCTGTATTTGCTGCCTCTGGCTGATTGGGTCCTCGATCACTTGCTACTTAATTGGTGTGGTTTACACACTTGCAAGTAAATCCATTTTGGTAATATCCCAGCTGAGCAGGCAGTGCGCTCCAAACACAGAAGACTTTGTTCTTGTCAAAACCGGATGAGCAAATGATTTAAATCCTCCTTTTGTTCAGGGTTGACTGATCTGGCACCCACACCTCAGGACCCCACCCCCCACCCTCCACCCATCATCCCCTCAGGGGGTTTAGATACTCCCTTTTTCAAGTTATATTTTTGTCCAACAATGCCTCCGTTGTGTGTGTTTCAATTCTGCGTGAGACACTTTTTTGAAACGGTTGATGACTGTCTCTGTCACACAAAAGACAACTTCCCTCTGCTGTCACAAGGCCAGTCGGCTTTCCCGCTCTCTGGCTGCAAAGCACATGTCAACATTTAGGTAAGGAAATAGCGAGAACAATGACAGCTTTGGCCTTTCCTGTTCATTCATCCAGATTGCTTCTTTCACCATGTTGGATTATGTTGGGGGCGGGCGAAAAGAGGAGATGAACCCAGATTCACCCTCATCCTCCCTCTTCTTTAATTTAGTTGCACTCTGCAAGTCTCTGATGTGTCTTGTTAGTTGGATTTTGGACTTTGATGAAGATGAGGGGATGTCGTCGGGTTAAATCGTCCTGCAGAGAGGAATCCCCCTTATGATAACTTTGTATTTGTTTGCCTTTGAATAGATTGATCTTTACACGTTTTCTTCTCCCACTTCCTCTCTCATGCATTGGCTTCCAGCCAGCCTTGCATAGCACATTTAGCTCCACCCACTTATGTAAGTTTGCACTCTGAGCATGCAGATTTTTTTTTGTAGTTGTTTCCTCTTTTTTGCCCTTCCCTGACAAATGGCAGTCACATAGTCGGATTATGCATGTGTGTCTCTGTGTGCACTGTCTTAAGTGTGTGATGGCAGCTTAGAGAAACGGAGCGCTAGACAGACTAGGCAGAGCACATCAATAACAGCACCTCACGACAGAGGTGAGAAGCACTGGAATATCTTGCCTTCTCTATCTCTACTCCTGTTTGTCTGCGTCGGCTCGCTGTCTTTATCTCTTCCTCTCATCCTCCCTCCTCCTCGGCTGTCTCCTCTGCTCCCTCCGTCTATTTCTCTCCCTCCCTCCACCCCCCCGCTGTCTCGAGAGTGTGTTGGAGCCGGTAGCAGGTACAGCAGGAGCCCATTAGTGCAGAGCCCCGCTCTGATTGGATAAGCCCGAGAAACCGGGAGACTGCCTCTGAATAATTGATGTGCATTGTGCAGACGCTGGACAAGAGAAAAAGACAGATCAGAGAGCAAGGGAGGAGAAAGAGAGTGAGCAAAAGAAAGAGAAAAAGAGGAAGACAGGAGGAGGGGAGAGGAAGTAAGAAAGAAAGAGTGAGCAGAGTAAGGGATATGTGCAGAGAGTGAGAGTGATAAGGCGCAGGCAGGAGGTTTCGAAGCAGCAAAAGCTTTGAGAGTTGCCACTGGCCTCTGCGGGAACAGGAGCATTTGTGACACTTGGGTCTTTTCTCTGCGCTATGAAGGGAATAAGATGAGATGTGCAGGGACTTTGCTTGGCTCTGGGTAAGTGTGCGTGTGTGTGTGCGTGTGTGTGCGTGTGCGTGTGCGTGTGTGTTACTGCTGTCCACATGTGTATCCCTGCACAAAACTATTTGGTATATTATTTGAGTGTGTTTGCATGCATGGGGGGGATCAGGGGTTAACAGAGGCCAATTGAGCAGTTGATGTAGGTCTAAGATGATGCAGGTAGAGTTGCAGTTATTGAAGCAGCATTAGTTTTGTCTTTTAAGTATAAACTGTTACACAGTCTCTATGCAAAACTTTTAATTTCAGCTGTGCTTCCACATAGTTGCAACTGTAATTTAGGCCTTGAATATCAAAAGCCTCTGTCTTGTCTAGTGTGCTGTAATGTGACTGTAGTTTAAAGCACTGGCTGCTCGCACAAGACAGGATCAGGGCAGATCAGCTGACCACAGGTTGACCTACATGCTGTTCTCTCATAGGGTTTTTTTCAGTGGGTTTTTTTTTCTGTGTGCACAAGCATACATTGTTATATGAATTGGCTAATTTGGGGCTCTTTTCTGGCCTTTGTGGGTGAGAGTTACAGTTGAGGTTGTGGTTCACTTTTGGTCTTTATGTCTTGTATCAACGCTGGGCATTAAACGAGTTAAGTCGGGGGTTTAAGGTGGGTTTATTTTAGGGGATTGAGGGTCATGCTCAGAGTTAGGGGTAAAGGATTGGATTATAAATTCATTATTAAATTCTCACAAAGACAGAGGAGCAAACGTGTTTTTTTTAGTTTGGATGAAGTGTTTTGGTTTGGTTTTTTTTTACATTATACCCATGCAAATGCCATAAAGACACATGCATTTCCATTGTTGGCAATGACGTAATGAATGAATGAAACCTTTATTGCCCCAACGGGTATTTGCTTTGTACAAATGAGTATAAGAGTATCAAGAAACACATTAATAACAACACCACATAACATAAAAACATGTTTAAAAAAAAACATCATTAAAAGCATCATCACAAGGAATTTGATAAGTGACATGAAGTTTAAAAAGTGCTAGTTTCAGATCAGATCAGAGCTAGTTAACCCCTTAATATATGTATTCAACTATATATTTAAAATGATGTTATGAGAAAAAAAATACATTTTTATCACTTTCTTGAGGTCATTTTCTTGATGTTTGTTTTTTTAAACTTCTCTTTCTTTTTGTTTTTACTTACTATCAGGTAATTTTCTTGCAATTTTTAAAAGTTAATTTCTTACTAATTTGTTGGCCAATTTTTGTTAGAGTAGCTGAATGCTCTTATAGTCCGCATCCTGGGCATGCCGTACCTGCCTGCACCCTGAAGGTAAAAGCGCATATTCAGATCATAGAGGGTGCAAAGGATCTGCTGTGTTTTTATGAGAAAGAAGATTGTGTGAGTCACAGTGACTAGGCAGCATTGTGACATTCAACAACTTCTTCCAATTTATGGCAGCTAAAGGAGCATATATCCATGTTAAGAGTACAAAGGTATGTGTGTTAGTGTTTCTGTGTCAGGAGAAGATGACCCACTTTTCCACAGTGGATTCTTTTTCAAGTTGTTGACCTGTGCTTGGAGCCAGAGCCTGTCTGCCTGTCCACTCATTAGGAGAGAAGGAGGGGGGGTGCAGTCAGGGAAGGACAATGCAGTTAGATCAGCAGCGCACAGCAAGGCCTGCATTACTCTTTCAGTGGTGTTTTATAAGTATTAACTGCAGCGGTGGAATGTAACTAAGTACATTTGCTAAAGTACTGTACTATGAATTCAAAGTGCTCAAAAGTTTTCAAAGTTTTACTTTCATGTCACTTTATATTTGAATTTTAATACATTTACGTGGTACTTTTTACTTTACTACATTTATCTGATAGCTTAAGTTACTTTACATAAGTTTTTTTTTTTTTGCAAAAAAGTATGAAGGGTTCGTAAAATATTATGTTTGTTAGGAATTAGGAATTAACAGTTTATACAAGTACAAAACAATTGGTTGAGTACTAAATCAGTTGATTCACAGAAAATTAATCACCAACTACTACACATTTAGGTCTTTTTCTTTTTTTAAAAATAATATTGACTTTTTGGGGCTGTTGTTTTCTTTAGATAATATTTGGGTGTTTATTTATTTTATTAATTTGAAGTTTTATGTGTTTGTTTTCTATTTTTTATTATTTAGATTTTTTGGGATGTTTTCTTCTTTTTTGAGTTTTTCTGTGTTTTTTTTTATAATTTTGTTTTTTTCTGTGCTTTGTTAGTTGATGTTTTTTTCTTCTTTTTAAAATAATTTTGTGTTTTGCGGTTTGTTTGTTTGTTTTTTTTTTTTTTTTTTACAGTTTTGAGGTTTGGGGTGTTTTTTCTTTTTTAAATAATTTGGGGTTTTGGGTGGTTTTTAAAAAAAAAATTTTTTAATAATTTTAATTTTTTGAGTGTTTTTTTCTGCATTGGGTACCTTTATTTTTCACACTTTAAGTACATTTTCATAATCATTCTTACTTTTACTTCAATACCATACTTCTTCCACCACTGGTTTAAATGTACCTTTAGTTGTGAAATGTGTGTCTCATAAAGGGAAACACCACTTCCTTCACATGAGTTAGTAAAGGCCAGGCAGGCAATAAAAGCGACATGATGCTGCAGGCTATACAATCAGTGTTTAACCTCAAAACTGACAGCTTAATGGCTGCTGCAAACAATCTTCCAGTGACCTATGTAGAAACACTGCAGCACACTTCCAGCTGGTTGTTGCGGAGCTGCAGCACTTCCTTTCAGCCTGAGCAGAGTGTAAACCACTGAAACCTTCCTCAACCTCACAACCACATGCTCTCCCCCTCCAGCCTTCCTCCTCTCTCTCTGGCTCCAAAGCTTTTGTTTGTATCGCTTACTCTACATACTTCTGTGACCTCCTGTGACTCTGAGTACTTCCCATCAGGCTGTGTGGTGACTCACTCATGACATTTGACTTTGAACTGTAAATGTGCGCTTATTTTCTTTTCTTTTTGCAAATTGTTTCTGCTTTTTCTGTGAATCATTGCTCGACACCCCCCCCACTTCCTTCATCTGAATGCAAAGTTGTGTTCGAGAGAGGAATTTCTGGTAGGACAAACTGATGTCATGTATTGACAGCAGCGAGGGTGGAGCTCTCAGCGCCCCGGGCCGCGCAGTATTCTTGCAGGATGTGTTTCAGGAAACGCTCGTAACATTCTTCAGTCTTGTTAATCACTTCCAAGTCTATTCAGTGAGGTGTGTTGACATCCTCCTGTGGCCATTCCTTGAGAAATTCTTCCTACACTAATTCACCTGTTTAAAGGACACAGCTGGAATTTCATCACTGTTTAATCACTGTTTTATATCATGAAACGGCAGCTCCGGGAAATCTCAGTTTTTGATTGTGTTTTTCACCCTCATGATTTCATTGAAGGAACAACAGTGTGAGGTGAAAGACATATTGTGGAAGTTGAGACAAGTAGTGTGTCTGGTTATAATTAAGCATGTGATATTTACTAGTTCCCCTCTAGTGGCAGGAAGCTGCGCGTGGCTGATAAGAGCAGTTCATTCACAGCTTGCTGTCCTCTGATGCTCTTCCTCGCCGTGTGAGGTGCTTTACTGTATAAGCACATCTCCACAAAGCCCAGGCACTCACTGTGTTTGTTTACTCACCAACATACACCTCCGTTTCCTTATTTGCTTTACTTTTTCCTGTCTTTTGTACATATGCTTTTGTCCACATACTTGTGCTCAAATATGTATTTTCCTCTTTACATTTACATACCTTTGAGTGCGCGTATTTGCTGCACAACGCGTGTGACTCAGATGTGGATAATTGGTGTGTGATCATGTGAAGGATCATTGTTAGTGTTGTGACAGTTCTCTGATACAGATGTGGAAGGCCGTGTGACCCCGGGGCTTAACACTGTAAGCAGGATGTGCTGACTCACAGAGTAGCTGACGCAGATACACCGGCCACCTAAATTTCATATCCCAGCGAGGATGTAGGTCAGATCTGTCGGTCAGTGCCGTAACCCCTGTCATAACAAATGTACCCAGAGCAAACCTGTAGTGCTGAATAACTGACATGGTCTGTCACTGAGATTCAGACTGGAGTCACAGGAGGTGCAAAATTACCTCATCAAATAGAGTCGCAACGATAAGTCGATGGAACGAAAAGTGAGGCAGAAACTATTGTGATAATTGATTCATTGATATTTTTTAAAGGGACAATTAAAACTAGAATCAAACATACATATATTTCCTCGTACCTGTAGTGCTATTTATCGGTTTGAATTGTTTTGCTGTGAGTCGCTTTTTTCTTCACAGAGGGAGTAGTTTCGGGCCAGAGTATGCTTTGAGATTATGAATAAAATTGAAAAAAAAAGTCAATGATTGCTAATTCCTTTCCTAAATATATTTGGAAGTGGATGTTAGGAAATATACAAAGGATGAGCCCTGCATCCAAATGCTTGTCTTTTGTAGTCCCTGACTCACTGTATAACAGCACACAAATTAAAGTATCTGACTCATGAGAATGACCATTTAAAGCTGCTATAAATACTATGCTAAAAAAAATGTAAGTCTTTGCAGTGAGCTCAGTTGGACTAGGCACGCCCCACAGTACATTAGAAATGTAACAGACTGTGTTTGCATTTTTGTGGCCACATGCGATTCAGAGATCCCACACTTCCCACCCGAGCTCTGACATTTTGCACCAGTGTAGTCTGATCCAGCCGTCATACTGCTTTATGTTTGGTGTTCATGCTGATTCTTATAACTCTGCCCCGTTTAAAAATGTGTAATTTGAACCCCACAGAAACCAGCACCTGCAGGAGATGTCAGAGTGACTCAGGTAGAGCTACCCTCCCTTCTGGGCTGCAGCATCTCTTTGGCTTGTGACCCACACACATCCCGGGGAGGAGGGGACCTGCCCACTCCCTCCATCTCCACCTGTCCTCTGTCTAGCATCCTTCCATCCATCTTCTCCCCCCCTCTGTCCTTGCGTCTGGTGTACTGCCAGAGGTCATGGATGAAATTCTGTCAAACCAGCCAGAGAACAAAACTGCATTGTTTTACCAATGCAAACCAAAAAAAACAAACCCAGAAACTTAAAAGTCAATCAAAGAATAAGTGACACATTTGAAGTTAGAGGCCACTTCAGATTTGAAATATTCTGATCCGTGTGAACAGTTAGTTACATTAAAGGCCTGGTTTTGGTTGAGTGTGATTTCTGATGCAGAGCTGCCTCTCTGCAGGGCATGTTTGAGTTGTTCTGCCTCTAAGCTGTTGAGACTAAAGCCCATTTGATATGCTCTTCTCTTGGAAGAAGTTGGCTGAACAGAGAGGGGGCAGGATGGGGGATATCATTGACTGCTTAAATGGCTTCCATTACACTTCTGCAAAAAGCATGACTTTTTTTTTTTTTTCAGGATTTTATATCCCCTCCATATTCGTCTTTTGCATAATACTTTGTACCCACACAGCATAGACCTACCTGCCAGTGTTTTACAGACCTCTGCCTATGATATCTATTATAAATTGCTTCTTTGTTATCATCCCACACATTGTCTCAGAAGGCTTCTGTCTAGTGCTGCAGTGTTCATGCTCAGAAAGTGTAATCTTTCATGTAGTATTTCCTCCTTTGTCTGTGTTGTTATCAACAAAACTACAGAAGAGCTGCATGCACGGTTTTACATGTCTCTATCAAAGCCTGGTGTGTACAGCGTTGGCGATCAGAATTTGGCATGACAGCCAGATTTTTTGGTAATTTCAGGACAAGAGGTGATGTAAGGATGCAGGCAGGGATGTGCAATCCATGTGAAGATTTATTTAACATATTTAGACTGATTAAAACTTACATAATTTACACATTGCACTTGCAGAATGCATTACAAACTTCTATTTAGGCTTTTGTGCAAACCAGCCTAGTCAGCTATAGAAAAGAATAGAATTAGATAGAATAGAGTTGAATGGAAATGGATTAAATTGACAAGTACAATGAAATTTAAAAGTGCTTCTTCTGAAACAGTGCAGGTATTACAAAATAAAGGACACAATAAACACAATAAAATATGAGGCACACATACAACAAATAAAGGTCTAAAGGGCTATACTTTGAGCCTGCACAGTTAACACCTTGAGATTGTGGGGAATATAGCAGTTCATGCTGCTACATGAAAGATCTTTTCTACTCAGTTTTGCAAACGTCTTTGGTGCCATTCATTGCCACCGATCTTTGCTTTGTGCTATCATCCAAACAAACAAAGCTACAGCAGTCACATGTAACATCTCCTCTACAAAAGATCTCTTGGGTGTAGCAGCTAAAACATGCATTTAAGTATGCAACAAAAGAGATAAGCCCTCAAGCTTTTCATACCATATCAGTAACATATCACTGATGCCATATTAATATCACAATTTGATAGTACAGCGTCATTCTTAAGAGGAACCAGGTGTACTTCTCCTGAGCTGAATTAAGTGGGGTGCAGTGTGTTTAAAAAAAACAACAAAAGCTGTCATTTGTTTGTTTCCCCAGAACAAATTCAGAAAAAAAAGATGGCACTCAAGAGCACTCTGATGAGTGACAACTTGAAAACTCATCAGCACATTTGTCTGTCAAGTAGTTGTAAATACACACACCGAGATGACAACATGAGCTGATTCTTTTTATTTTATTACCTCGAGTGACGCCTTTTCTTGTGTTTGATTTGGGGAAACAAACAAGTGTGTAATTAATTTTGAAAAATGAAATCTATTGTAGCAGTTTAGGGGTTTTGGTAAAACACTTGGCACCTTTGCTGTGGTTAAGCACTCCATATACTGCTGTTGAAAATGCTTTTTGGGTGAAACTTGTGCTGGTTGACTTGGTTGAAAAAAGCAAGTAATATATTGATCTTGAAGTTAGTAATATTATCTATCTATCTATCTATCTATCTATCTATATCTTTCTATAGTAACCACATTTTACATATTTCAGCACATTTTATGTAACACTTAGCCTTAAAATATGTTTATTCCACATTGGAGTGCCTTAAGGGGTTAACTGCTTTACTAAATGGCACACAGTTCATGTAAAGGTGTCTCAGCTACCTTCCTGATGTACCCTGATGATGCGTACATGTAGCAGATCTGGGGCTTAACACTTGAATCATGTCAGGTGTTTCACCAAAGCAAAGTCACCATCATCAGGCTAACAGAATCATGTTGGTGTGCACATTTAAAGTGTCCTAGAATCAGACAGTTAGCAAACTGTCATTATATTCACACAGGCTTTCACCACACAGAGACACACACACAGACGCTTGCCCACACACTGCACTATCAGAGTTCACAGTAATTAGCATCGGGGTTTCCTTGTAAAAGAGGACTTGTACAAACACTCTGTCATTAGTTAATGGGCCTTGCAGCCTGTTACCAGGGCTTACTCTCCCTTCCTGCTGCTCCCAGAGGGGCCGAGGTGAGGTGAGAACAAACCAGGGCCTCTGCTGTGTCAACCATACCAGCATTAAATATAACCCAAGTGAGGAGGGCCCATATGTCTTTCGGCATTACTCAGTTAAAAGGTGCAGCTTAAAAGAAGTGGAGCTGCTCGAAGAAGCTCAGCGTATGTTCAGCTGGTTGAGGAGGGAGAGGTCTCTGTGTCGAGGCCTGAGAATCCAATAAAATTACCTCAACACAATATGGTGTGTATCTGGCAACATGATATGTATCATGATACACAGGTTACAATTCATTATTTTTTGCGATATATTGTAATATTAGAACTGTTGCATTTACACTGGCGTTATGTTGTGTTGAAGTTGTAGAGTCAAATGGCTGAAGTTAGACTACTGAAGGATCTAGTGGTAGGCGGTTTAAACACAACACAAAATGAACAACTTCCAGTAATCCTTGTATGTAAACTATTAATTAGAAGTCTATACAGTGTTTTTGAGAATCCATACAGAATGACAATACATAATATGGTGATATTCGAGTGTATCGATATTTTCAGCAGCTTTACACTAAAGAGGCATCCACACCAAGAACGATCACTGTAACAATAATGATGAGAACTCACACTGATGAACCATATTGTTCTTTACACTTATTTCTCCTGCATAGAATTCAGGCGCTATTGTTGGAAATTGAATATTTTGTGCTTGATAGAGACAGCTAGAGTGGTTCATTCTCTTCAAAGGACACATGAGTTATTAGGTTGCCTGAAATAATGCTAGATCACCTACTATCTAGCATTAGCTATTCATAATCACCTCCTCAAATTTATCAATGATAATAATAGAACACTTAACCACTGATTTCAAGGGTGAGCCTGATTGCATCTGAGATGTTTTACTTCAAAATAGTGTCTTCTTGGGTTTTATCAAACGTTTTGCAAATTTGAATGGATTTTAAATGGCTTTCAGTGTTTCCATCGTTCATCAAATTGCTCTGAAAATTATCCCATTGATGTTGTTCACCATTGTCGTCATTAAAGTTGTCATGTCGACTCCCTGCCCTCCACATGAATTAGAACTTATTTTTTTCCATTTTGGCCCCTAAGGCTTCAGTCTCATCACAGTTGACATTTTTTTCTTGTGTGTGTGTATGTGTGTGTCCCTTTTGTTTTATTCTCTGTCCTCTCTCCATTTTTTTGTGAGGCAGTGAATGCTGCGCAGGAGAAACTCATCTGAAGTTTTTTTTTTTTCCCCTCAGCAGCAGTTTGAGGAGTTTGAGTCGTGGATTAGAAAATCGATCTGTTGATACGGTCAGAGCACATCAGATCAGATCGATGGATGAAAGAAGGAGCTGCTGCTGCAGAGAGTATGAAAGCAAACTTTGCCACCACGAGTAGTTACATTTCACTTTCACTGTGTCTGGTGTTCTGCTGCTCCATCTGTGCCCAGACTACGCTCTGCACTTCATGAGTGTGGTGCAACAAATAACCAGATGATACATAGTATGTTTAAACAGTGCTCCGAATGAACAGTCCAGCTCCAAAAATATAAAATCAGTATGTGGCAGCAGATGTTTTGAAATAAATAAATGACTGTGTGGGAAACACTGCATGTATTTGAAAAGAAAATTTGACTTGTGTGCATTTTGATGTCTGCTTGCACTTAAATGATATGAATGATGAGATAAGCCTAGATAAACTCAATTTTTGGATTTTTTAGGGGATCAGCAGCAGCTTCTCTCAAAGGCTGCGAAATACGCTTTTAAACTACTGCAAAGAGGGATGGCATATCTAAGTAAACTATGATGTAATTTCCATGATTAAACTGACACAGACACAAACACACACCACACATACAGTAGTTGTTAACCAACTCCCCTTTACAAGCTCCTGCTTTCAAACTATATTGTTATTGTTGGGATTTTGTAAGCACTCAGAAAGAAAAAACTGATAACATTAGACTAACAACTCCAAACCCTCGGTGCTGGAGAATGTGCCTTCAGGCAACACCGCCACAAGCTCCCGATGATGTTTCATACTTTAGTTACAATCGCTCTGCTTTCTTACCCAACTGTAAACTGTCATGTCAACACTTTATCGAGTAGCACTGACATTCTGCAGAGCTGCTACTTGATCCTCTGGATATCCAGTGTTTGGGCAAAGCTTGGCTAAACTTAACATTTTAACATTCAAGCTGTATGCAGAGACATAAGAAAAACATCCTTCAGCTCGTCCCACTCTGTGTGAGGAGAAGCACTTTCCCCCAAAACAGAGCTGATCTCTTTGATCTCGCCTGTTACAGAATTTGCTCGTTATGAAGGAATTATTTTATGGTGCTGTAAATCGATCTTTAATTGAAACTCTCAGGATTCGGTTCACAGTGATTTGACTTCATGCAGCATGTAACTCTTCAGTTCATCTCTTTTTTTAGATTCTACATCATTTTGATAAGCGTTGCATAAGCAATTTTTACATGACTGGAAGCTGCTGATATAAAGACGGTATGGAGCGAATAAGGTTTTAACAAAGAGCCTTTAAGTAGTTGACCTCATCTCATCTACAACATGTAGCTGTTGAAGCCTCCAGCACAAAGTGTATGATTTAACTACAAGGCCCCAGTGTAAATTAAAACAAAATAAACTGAAAGATGAAAGAGGAGAAACGAGAGGTGTAACAAGATGGAGACCTTACTTTTATATTTTTTTGGCTCATTTGTCTGCGCTCCTGGCATCCGCTCCTCTTGTTCTCCATTAGTGAAGTTACCTTAATTAATAATAGTGCAGACAGATGGATCACAATAGAACTTCAAAAAAAGACTGAGGAATGTGGGTGTGTCCAGCAAGTGAGAAGAGTATTAAATGCCGAGCAGTTGCGGGTGTGTGATGGTGTTGGCAGGAGTTTAAACACAGGGGACTATGAGGTGAAAACAAGGTCACACACAGTGTACTAAGCTTGCTAAATGTGCACGTTGCCCAGAGCGGACCCTCACTCTATTATGAATGACTTCTGGCCTTGGCAGCTTGTTAGATTTGGTGGCTCGTAGCCACACTGATATGATAAGTCACTGCCTCGCTCTTCTCTCCTCTGCCTCTCACTATCGCTCTCTCTCCCTCTCAGAGGGACTCCATCACTTCTGCTTGGAGCTGATCTTTAGGTCTAAATGGTGGGTTGCCAGTTGAAGAGACAGTCCCTCGGTGCAGAGGTGGTGATTTAGTGGGGAGATAAGCCCTCTGTAATGGCAGGGTGGAATAATTCCTCTTTAACTAGGAGGCTTGGCTCTCTCCACCCTCCACAAGAAAATGTAACTGCTCCTCTGCTTTGTTCTTCATTTCTTTCCTCTTTTCTTTCTTCCCCTCTCTCCTCTCCTTTTCGTTTGTCTTTATAAGAAGCAGAGCTGCAACAGTTAGTTGATCAACAGAATATTTATCAGCAGTTATATTTTACATATTCATATTTTTTAAGCTCAAGTGTTTAGGGGGATATGTTGGCAGAAGTGTAATATTATGTAGTTGTACATTTTTTAGCGTTTAACCACCTTAAAATAAGAATCTTTTTGTTTTTGTTACCTTAAAAATGAACTGTTGACATAGACATAGGGATCAGATCCTTGTTCACTGACTCCGCCTTGTTGCACTGCCATGTTTCTACAGTAGCCCAGAAAGGAAAAACCAAATGCATCTGTGTTTTCTTGTTGGCTACCCTAGTTAGCAGCTCCTCTGCGACGAGCCAAACAGCATCGTAAAAACACAAATTCTAATTGTGAAATTGCTTCATTAAGTGTTTTTACTGGGTGAAAAAGACCTCTGTGAATAATTCAGCTCCCTGTATAAACCCCCTGGTTTAGTTCCAGCTGTTTGCAATCAGCAATGATTTCCGCTAGATGCCACTAAATCCTTCACACTACTCCTTTAAAGCAAAAAACACAAATATTTTCTGGTCTCATGCTTTTTCAATGGTCTCATGCTTTTCCCTGTCATATATGATAATATAATACATAATAAGTGTTGGTCAGATAAAACATTGAATTTAAAGATTTCACCTTGAGCTGTTTCACTATTTTCTGACATTCTATTTACAAAATGATAAATTGAGAAAAAATTTTCAGCTTATTAATTGATAATGAGTTTTAGTTTCAGCCCTAACAAGTGGTGACTTGTCAGATCATGTATTATTCATTTCGCTAATATGATGCCGTGTTAGCTGAAACAGTTTAGCTTCGGTGTATCACACTGTACAGGTTACAGATGGCACAACTCACTCACTAACAAGCTTTCAAAATCACAACAGTGGGTTTCAGTTTTCCATTTACAGCTATGTTTTGATTTTATTTTCATTTGAAGGGCATTGTGACACACATTTGTTGTTTGTGGCCTTGTAATTGCTCACAATTAAATGTCACACAGACTATTAAAACCTTAGGGGGACAAAGATTTCCAAAAATGCTACATCTTGAAACCCCAAACTTGACAACTGCACTTCCTAAAAGCTGGTGTATCTGGGTCTACAAGGCTAAAAATAGCATGTTAAATTATTTAATTAAGTAGTGAGCACTGTAACCTTTCTTTTGTTTTTGTTTGTGCAGACAAGTTTCTGTAATCAAGAGGCAGTGTGTTTAAACAAGCTGCACGACTCTGATCGATTCAAGAGCGACAAGTTGATTGGCATTGGGAAAAAAGGAAATAAAATTGGCACATCATTGAAACAAAATAGAAAAAAATATCTCTTGTTTTCAAGGAGAAGATGACAGTGCTGCACAGTTTGATGTTTGTCTTTAGAGATATGAGAGGACATGGAAGTTGGTGGAGAAGAATGAAGTGATGAATGGAGGAGAGTGAAGATTCATTGTTTCTTACTTCCTACATAGATCATATCTGTAACCCCAATCACTCCGTGTCTGTCGCTCTCTCATGCTCCATTTCAGCCTCTCCCTCTCTGTGGCAGAAAAACTGGGAGGTCCTTTGTGCTGTAGAGAGATTTCAGTTTATATTTTACACTGCAGGTACAAATGATGTGATGTAACTGTTGTGAAATCCACACAGGCAAATAATCAGTGCAGGTTTATTGAGTTAGGCTGCCCCCTAGAGGCTTTAGCAATAACCTCAGGCTGGTTATAAATGAACAAACCAGTACGCCGCACTGTCGGGAGAGCTGACAGGGTAAATCTATTCATTTGAGGTTGACATTTAAAGAGTGTGAAGATGAAAACAAGAAAATAACGTTTTCTTGGTCATCATTCGCACACAGAACTTCAAACATTCAACTAATGCCACATTGTGCAGCCCCATGTTAATGCAGGCAAGTGTATGTGTCCGCTGAGAAGAGACTAACGCGTGTGCATATGTGTGTGTGTCTGTGTTTTTCCCTTGCAGCCCTGCTGTCGTCGTGGTGCGAGGAGCTGGGTCGTCTCCTCCTGCTGCGTCACCAGAAGAGCCGGCAGAACGAACCGCAGGGAAAAGTCCCCATGCAGCCCAGCATGAACAGCATGAAGCCCGGCCTCACACACAGGTCAGTGGGGAGTCTCCGAGAAACCTCCTGTCAGATGAATAAAGACCGTGTTTTTCTTACACTGAATTCTAACTTCAGTTCAAGGTGACTGTTTCTCCATTTTACCAGTGAAATAAAGCTTTTTTTTCTGCATCCCCAAAACAGAGTCAAAGGCAGAAACTGTACAGCATAAAATCAGAGTGCAGCTGTGATTTGGCAGATATGAGTCACTTGCTTTTGAATAAATTAGGTTAATGCTGCCGTTTCTGCTTCTAGTTTCCCCCCGCTGAATGTGGTACACATCACTCACGTCTCATACTTTTAATTACAGTTTTTTGACTCAAATGTTTCTGTTTGATTGAATTTGTATTGCACCCGTTGATACTTAGACTGATACATGCCTTTCTGTGCCATCTGTCAGTTGTCTGTTCCTGCAGGCAGTCATCTGAAAGAAGCCAACAGTGAGATAAGCTCTCAGTCAGCCTGACTTAAGCCCTTTAACAGACATCAATACAAAATCACATTGCAGCAGACAGCTGATGTACAGCGTTTTTATACAGCAACACAAACTTATTATTTCTTTATTGTAAGGAATAACGTGACAAAGCAGGTGAATAAACAGAGGTTAATACAATGCACATACACTGGCCATAGCAGTCTCTGAAGCACAACTGAAAAGATGGCATGGTGTCTCTGTAGATGGGAGCTGTGGGTTAGTGTGCATGTGTGAGTGGAGGGAGATTGGGTGAAAAAAAAGTAAAAAAAATATGGTATGTTTACCACTGGTGGTACGCAAGCTCCTTCCAGTGGTGCATGAAGAAATTTCAAAAATACTGAAATAAAAATGCTACACTTAGATCCCTGAAATCTAATTTAAAATAAGTTTTTGCTTTTCCTGGAATATTTTTTGTTTTGATATAAGCCTGCGACATATTCATGTTCATGAATGCAGTGGCATATACATCCATGATTGGCGAAATCCTACTGAGATCAAGTTTTTATTTGCAAGTGAGTAATAAAAAATATATAGTAATGATAACGGGGGTGACATAGTAATATATAACATTGAAATAGCAATAAAAAAGGATACAATACACCTTCTAAAATGTCCTTGATGTTGGTATGAATAGAAATAGAAATAAATAAAATACAAGCATATTATTTTAAAACATATTATACATATATTTATGTCGACAACTTCATGACAAATTATGAATTAGAGAATTCTGAAAGCCAGTCTGTGTGTTACAATGTCTTCTGCATAGGAGTGATGATAAAAAAGGTTTTTGAAGCAGTCTTTATGGATTAATAGATACAACTGTGATGGCAAGATAGTAAACGGTGGTGCGAGGTGGAAAAGCTTTAAGAACCACAGATGCAGTGAAAGAGAGAAAAGAAATGTCAACAAATAGAGGAGCAAGAACAGAAAAAGACAGAATAAAGATTTTCCCCCAGTTTGTTTTATTCATTTGCATTCCTCCAAATTACAGCCAACTAATTCATTAAAGCTAACAAAGGTTTGCTCTGGTGTCTTAAGGAAACATGGTGCAGTAATAGATCTGTCATCATTAAGGTTTTATCTTGAAATCCAGTTCTTGTGTAATACACACACCAACACACAGGATTTCTGTTGTTTGGCAGAGAGAGCCAAACTTTCTTTGAGAGAGCTGAGGTGTTTTGGGGTAGAGGGACAAACCGGCAGAGAGGAGAGCTGTGAAGTAATGTTTTTGGAGAACATTGTGTGCTCATGCCTCACTCGAAGAAGAAGAAAGCCTGGAGTTAGCCAAGAGTCCTGTGTGCCTCTGCTGAGGATCTTGGGATAATGTTGTGCCTTTATGAGGAAATATTGAACAAGTCGTCCATTCCAAGAGCTAACCTCTGAGCAAAAACAAGCTGCTCTCCAAAAACAGCAGTTCCTTCCCACTCCACTGGCCACTTGCCTCTCCCCATGAGAATTCAGCTTGTTTATTGTATGTAACAGACACTCATATTTTGACCTGATATTTGTTTTAAATCTGAATGTTAAACATTCCAACTGCACTCTCCCTCTCCACATCCAAAGACTTTCCAACAACTCACAGAATCATTTTTTATTAAATTTAGTTTTTACTGGTGTGTGTGGGCATGCAACTCCTCACGGCTCATTTGGAAATTTTTGCTCATCTCACTGTGCAGGCATTAGCAGATATCCTGGCTGACAAGCCTGTTTTGAAATTGTACGCCAAACATTTCAAATTGCCTCACATTTTGGCAAGAAGAATTCCCAAATTATTCACATTTCTGGATGGATATGCAACTCTGTTGGCTTTCTATTGGCTCTTTTCTTGGCCGGTTGAAACTTCAAGTGACATCAGGCGCATGTTTGTGTTTTGATCTCCTTTTCAGTGATGGATCCTTTCCCTATGACTCTGTCCCCTGGCAACAAAACACCAACCAGCCCCCCGGGTCATTGTCTGTGGTCACAACAGTGTGGGGCGTGACCAATACATCACAGAGTCAGGTATGTTCATGCACGAACAGCATCCCGGTCTGTAAGTTCTGACACACAATCGCTGCTTGGCTTAGAAGTTTTGTCTGCTTATTTTAATGGATATTTTATTTTCCTGTATTTGTTAAATCCAGGTGCTAGGTAACCCAATGGCAAATAGCAATAACCCCATGAATCCTGGAGGTAACCCAATGGGATCAGGTCTGTCTGCCAGCGCTGCAGGGCTCAACTCACCTCAGTTCAATGCTCAGCAGCAACAGTTTCCAAATAAAGGAGGCTCCAACCAAGCGTACATGCAGCAGGGCATGTATGGTAGGCCCGGCTACCCCGGAGGTCCTGGGGGATACAGCGGGAGGTAAGAGGCTGGATGGATACCACTCTCATTTTTAAAAAATCAAGCAATAAAATTTACAATAATGATTAAAACATATGTTTTTTACAGTTACTCCGGAGGCCCAAACCCTCCTCCAGGAGGTATGGGATTGACCTCCCACACACGTCCTCCTGGTGACTTTACTCAACCAGCTGCGGCCGCTGCAGCTGCTGCTGTCGCCGCCGCTGCTGCTACGGCAACGGCCACAGCAACGGCCACGGTGGCAGCTCTGCAGGAAACCCAGAATAAAGATATGAACCAGTATGGACAGGTACAGTACACATTACAGCTGTGACCATCAAACAGGCTGTACTATACAGATATACACAGAAATCTATCATCCAACCACATGCCTGAGACCCTAAATGATCATGTTAAACACTGAAATCTGCTGTTTTGCCTCCAGATGTGTTCTTCGTTCCAAATGGGTCCCGCGCAGGCCTACAATAGCCAGTTCATGAACCAGCCAGGCCCACGAGGCCCCCCTGGAGGAATGAATCCAGCAAGCATGGGATCAGCCATGAACAACCCCAATATGAGTGGGCCTCCCATGGGCATGAACCAGGCTCGGACCCCAGGCATGGTGCCTTTCGGGGCTCACGGCCAAAGGATGCCTCAGCAAGGGTATCCCGGAGGACCACGACAGGGCATGCCCATGCAGGGGATGAAGAGGCCATATCCTGGGGAGGTGAGTGGAAAGATCTGATGATTCAAAACAATCTGGCGCTATTTGCCTTCAGGCTCAAAGCCAACACTGCTTTCGCAAGTCAATTGTTTTGCATCTTTGCCTGTTTGGTAATTTACTGGCACCATATGGGTGTCACAAAAACATCTACAAACCCTATTTTGCATTTAGTTGTGACAGATATGAGGACCATTTCATTTTTATTTATTGGAAAAATAGACTCTGCACCCTAGATATAAATAATTATATTTAATTATATCTAGTAATTACCAAGGTGGCATTTCGAGCGTAAAGAGCCATAGTAGTAATTAAATGCATATTCATGGATTAGCATTATCTTGTTAGCGGACACCTTTATGTCTTCTTTCTTATATTCTTCTGTCTAGCACCTTGTACTTATAGTCTGGATGTGTGTGCTTTTGTAAATATTTTTTGCAAGGTTTTTTTTCACTGGATAAATAAGGACTTGAATTTAGCAAATAGACATGTTTATGTGAATTGTACATTAGAGACATAAAAAAGTGTTTTCAAATATGCAGAAGAGAAGAACAGCAGTTAATAGGTTTTTTAATAGGAACGAGTCCTGAAACCTGGAAATGAGTTAGTATTTCAATGTGTTTTATATTCATGTGTTCTTGGTTAGCTGCCTGAAATATGGTGTGTTGTTAACACAAGCTTAAGAGACCCACATGTTAATTCTGCGTCATAAGTGAACTTTGAAGCTTTTATGTGATTAAAAAAGATGGTTACTAACTAGTGCATTAATGAGACTACAGTATATACATGCCAAACATGGCTTCACAGCCTTAATGTGGAGACAGAGTTAAGTCAGGTGAACATGGTGAAGTTTGTTTATAACTTAATGTTAGTTTTTTCTTTGGGTGATTGCATTTGGTCTTCAAAAATCCTATCTTGCTCGATCAAACGTGCAAGTATCATAAACCTTTATTTGCCACAGAGCTAATTTACTAATTCAAAATCCCTTTTTAAAAATGAAACCAGGGAGATGTTCAGCGATGCCGAAGCCAACACACTTAGCTACTGAGATAAAAACACTGAACCTGCTTAATCTACCATCAACAGTACATTTGAGATAATATTTATTAAAATTTAGGGTGCTATGTATTTTTTATTATGGAAGTGCATGTGTTTCATGGAAATTAATTCTACCTCTATTTCACCTGTTGCTGCCTCATGTGATCAGTCATTACTGAATTTTGCCCCAACTCCACCTGCTGTTCTGTATTTATCCTGCTAATAATGTATTTAGCCGTCGTCTGCAACATCTGCAGCCCAAAAATCTTGGTTCGTGTTTGCATATGTGCCTTATTTTGGAAAAAATAGAGCCCTAATTGTCATGTATCACCTAAAACATGCTTTTTCCTTTCACTTACTTTGTCCAGGGGAGTTACGGTGGTCAGCAGTATGGGCCGAACAGTCAGTTCCCACCACAGCAAGGGCAGTACCCGCCATCAAACACCTCCAGACCGCTGCCATCTCCTAACTACCCCAGCCAGAGGATGCCAGGGCAGCAGGGCCAAGGGCAGTACCCACCTGGCATGCCCATGAGCCAGTACTACAAGGTTTGTTAACCCACATCATTCATCCATTTATCTACTTTCTACTCCTACACGGGGTCACAAGGGCAGCTTGAGCCTTTCCCAGCATGCACTGTGCCTAAAGGCAGGGCCAGACAGATCACTTTGAGATTTAACGCACATTTTGGAACAAACTGCGTGCTATATTCCTGGAGTATTAATGATCTATATGAAATATATATATCAATTTGTTTATGTCTTTACAGCAAGAGCCCTTCAATGGTCAGAGCACCAACTTCTCTGGAGGCGGATACTCCTACAGCCAAGGCAACGGGGTATGTTTTCAGAAAGATCTTTGTGCTACATTTGACCTCGTCATGTATGTGAAATACAGATGTTTTCATTATTGCACTTTCCTGCCTTTTACAGCCCCCGAGGCCCGGTAACTACCCCCACTCCCCGGTCCCTGGAAACCCCACACCCCCTATGACCCCAGGAAGTAGTATTCCTCCGTACCTGTCGCCAAACCAGGATGTGAAGCCCCCGTTTCCACCCGACATGAAACCAAATATGACCGCACTTCCACCCCCTCCAAGTGAGTACCCCAGCAGATATCTGGTGCATTG
The DNA here is from genome assembly GCF_026936395.1 of Plectropomus leopardus. Classification (NCBI taxonomy): domain Eukaryota; kingdom Metazoa; phylum Chordata; class Actinopteri; order Perciformes; family Serranidae; genus Plectropomus; species Plectropomus leopardus. The sequence continues at coordinate 15,897,712 of NC_142188.1, read as the reverse complement.
TTTGACTTCACTGGGGTTTAAAAGTTGACCCTTTCTGTTTATCTTCTCTTCCAGCTAACCCTAATGAGGAGCTGCGGCTGACGTTCCCAGTCAGGGATGGAGTGGTGCTGGAGCCGTTCCGCTTGGAGCACAACCTGGCTGTCAGTAACCACGTCTTCCACCTCCGACCCTCCGTCCACCAGACACTCATGTGGAGGTACGACCACCAAGCAGGCCTCCGCTTCTGTTATAATTGCTCAGCTGTCTCATACGAAGAGAAAACTTCTTTGACTGAATATTAGGAATATACGTTCTCTAATACAGTCAGAGATTGAGATTATTTTTAGATAAATGCTCAATGACACACAGATTTTGTGCTTTGTTTTTCTGAATATCATCACTTTCCGCTAACTCTTTTGTGGTTGTTTCACTCCCATAGGTCAGATCTTGAGCTCCAGTTTAAGTGCTACCACCATGAAGACAGGCAGATGAACACCAACTGGCCCGCCTCCGTCCAGGTCAGCGTCAACGCCACGCCCCTCACCATCGAGAGAGGAGACAACAAAACCTCCCACAAACCCCTGCACCTGAAGCACGTATGCCAACCTGGAAGAAACACCATCCAGATTACAGTCACCGCCTGCTGCTGTGTGAGTACAAACTATCAGTGCAGGATAACTTCTAACGGAAATGTAATTATTTCATTCAACAGAAAGATCAGCAGCAATGATTTTCACACAGATGATTGAACTTAATGTACGAGTTGATTTTCTGTTTATTTTAATGTCCTCGTGTTGCTTCGCAGTCCCACCTGTTTGTGCTGCAGCTGGTCCACAGGCCATCTGTGCGATCCGTCCTCCAGGGGCTCCTGAAGAAAAGGCTCCTTCCTGCAGAACACTGCATCACCAAGGGTATGTCTCCATTTGTCTCTTGGTGTTGTTAATATGCATAAGGATGTCTTAATTACACAAGCTTGCACCTGTTTCTCTTTACGCTGTACTTTAAAATAGATATCGAAGTACACCTGCGAGTGTTTACAAAGTGTCTGAAACACTGTCCTCTTTTCAGTTAAGAGGAACTTCAGCAGCGTGGCGGCCTCGGCAGGCAGCACCACTCTGAACGGGGAAGACGGTGTGGAGCAGACGGCCATTAAAGTGTCGCTGAAATGTCCCATTACCTTCCGACGCATCCAGCTACCCGCGCGAGGGCATGACTGCAAACATGTCCAGGTTTGTTTAGACTTAAAGAAACGTTAAAACCCTAACCCGAAGCGTTAAAATAAATGTTTACTTACAATTGTGTCACGTCTTTCATGAGCATTTGTAATGTTCTCCACAGTGCTTCGATCTGGAGTCCTACTTGCAGCTCAACTGTGAGAGGGGAACATGGAGGTGTCCTGTGTGCAAGTAAGTAAAGCGTTGTTTTGGGGGTTTTTTTCAGGTGAAGGATGATAAGATTACCATATAAGTAGGGCCTCCAATAGATTATATTTAATGTTTTATCTCTACTTTTTAAATATTTTATTTTAATTTCAATAAGAAAAGAGACACAACACTGAGGAAGTTAACAAAAGGAGCACTAACCACCTCCTCCCATCGCTCCCTACAAACATAGGGAACAGAGGGTAGAAAAAAATCACCAAAAAACCCCAACAAAAACCACTGCACTCTGCTACGTGTTTCCGTTGTCATCCTGTGATAAATTTACATTTTATTGTGAAAAGTGTATAAAGACAAATGTTCAACGAAGAGTAAAAGTCATGAGGTGTCATGAGGGTCCTCTCTGTGGTGTGGTATAATCAAGAAAGGGTTGCCATATCCATTTAACGATTTCTCTCTCCTTTCAGTAAAACAGCATTATTAGAAGGTCTGGAGGTGGACCAGTACATGTGGGGAATCCTTAATGCCATCCAAAAGTATGTTTCCTCTTTTTGTTCTGCTAAATCCACCTAAAACTTTGAATCTGTGTTCCAACATTAAGACAACACTTTCTTTGTTAACAGTTCAGAGTTCGAGGAGGTCACTATAGACCCTACGTGTAGCTGGCGACCGGTCCCCATCAAGTCAGAGCTACACATCAAAGAGGACCCCGATGGCCCACTGGCCAAGCGCTTTAAGACCATGAGCCCGAGTCAGATGACCATGCCCAATGTGATGGAGATGATCGCCCAGCTAGGGCCCGGCCCAGGACCTGGACCGGGACCCGTACTGGGCCCCAGCCCCTACCCACCACACCCTAGTCAACATCCCAGTGGCAACGGGGGAGATTACCCTGGAGCAGGTAAAGAGAAGCAGCCAGGCTCCAACTGCGTAGATAAATAACAAGATAGTCAGCTCATTTGTTGGAAAAGTGAGCTGTTTTGCACTTTATAGCAGGAACTACTGATGTGTCTCTGGTGCATTAAACAAAGCAACAGCCTCAAGGAGAGTTTTGTGCTGAACCTGTTTTAAAATATTGTAAGCTCATTGCTCTGATAAATGTTTCATAACAGTGAAAAAAGTGGAACGTGTGTATCCCCTTATGTAACCACTTTGAAAAGATAACTTTTTGCAACAGCAGAGATTCATTAGACAAGTCAGCAAGGCCAGACTGCAGTTAGCCTTTTGACAAAAGTGCTGTTTTTGTCCTTCAAGGCAACAGTTACCACGGCCAAGGGAACTTTGACTTCCCTCATGGGAACCCCTCTGGTGGTGGAGTTGGAGGAGGAGGTCCCCCAATGAATGACTTCATCCATGGCCCCCAGCTCTCACACCCTCCAGATGGACCTGGTGGTCTCCTCCCGCAGGATAAGCCCCTGAACCACGGCATGAACGATGCAGTAAGTAGGGTCGACTCCCAGGGCTGCTTTCTTTTGCATCCCACTTTACCAATAAAGTTTGGGAACAGTATATTATGTAGTTGTCTCAAAGGCCCAGTGTGTAGGATTTAGGACTTTATACAGTCAGAAAAGCAATATGTTATTAAGAATGCTTTCTTTTGTGTTTAATCACCTGAAAATAAGAACCGTGTTTCCATTACCTTGGAATGAGCTGTTTTTATCTGCATAAGGAGGGGATTCTTATTCACAGAGATCACCATGTTCCCTGACTTCCTTCTACAATAGCACAGAAAGGACAAATCAAACACCTCTGCGAATAATTCAGCACCTGATAAAAATGTCCTGAATGTCTAGATCTTAAGTTCTCAGAGAAAAAATGTGAGCACACATTAGTAGGTTCTGGGCGAGCAACTCATCTGCGACATATCAGCGGAGGAGAAACACTGGCTTGTAACATAAAACTACTCCATTCAGTGTTTAAAGCACCTGGTCAGTTTGTTTTTGAGAGGAGGAGACTGCTGCGGATAACTCACCTCCTGGTAAAAACCTCCTAAACAATCACACTGAAGTAATTCTGGGAGACGTTTCAGCTGGTTGCAATCTGCAGTCTTCACCACTAGATGCCAATAAATCCCCCTAAATCTTACACACTGGACCTTCAAATTAGGATTATGTCTCATGTGACTTTTAGGCTTTTCTCTTCTGCCAAGTTATTTTATCCTGTAGCATAATTTGGTAACTTAGTATGCAGAAGAACAATCTGCGGCGTACTATAAAAAGAGGCTCACATTTGTTATCTGTACGAGGTGCAGCCGGTGCCTCTAGCCAGCATGTGTGCTCGGTCATGCTCACATGCTCATGTCGCCGTATAATGTTGCAGCTGTACATGTCTGCTTATCACAGCTTCCATTTAGGCCTGTTCCATATTATTCACGCTGGAACTCATTTCGCTTTTCCTCTCTTTCCTCCCATGCATCCCCTCCCTCCTCCTCCCCTCTTTAACACTCTCTGTGTCTTCCTCCTTATTTCTCACTCTCCACCCTCTCTCGCTTTCTGTCTCCCTCTCGCACCTGCAGATGTCCCATCCCGATCAGTCCCATAACTCCATGCAGCAGAGCTTGCATGCGTCTCCCCACCCTGGCAGCCAATCAGGGCCTCCCTTACATCACAGTGGCCAGTCAGGGCAGCCCTTGCATCACAGTGGCCAACCATCGCAGCCGCCTCGCCAGTCGCAGCCTCAACCGCAGCCTCAGCCTCAGCAGCCGCCTCAGCAGCAGCCTGGGCAGAACAGTCACCCCCACAGCGATCTGAACTTTAACCCCTCCTCAGATGGTCAGATGGGTCAGGGCGCCCAGGATATGCCTGAACCCTCCCTGGATGTAAGTGTGCCCGCTTTGGGCACCCAAAGCTACCTGTTAACAGCTAAAATTGTCTGCTACTGCTGCTCTCATCTCTTTGCTATGTTTGTGTTTGACTCTCAATTTGCTTGTTTACGTGGCTTCAACAGACACTTGAGCAAGACTCAAAGTCGTCCAGCATCAGAAAGTTCAAATGTTTTCAGGTTGTTTAGCCTCGCCGCTCATTGTCTCTTTCTGCTTTTTATCCACAGCTGCTTCCAGAGCTGGCCAACCCGGACGAGTTACTATCATATCTGGACCCCCCCGACCTCCCTGCCAACAGCAACGACGACCTTCTCTCCCTTTTCGAGAACAACTAGCCCTTCACCTCCACTAAAAAAAAACCCTCCTGCACCCACAGGAGCCGTGATGTGTTTGACTGTCCGTCCACAGACACCTCACTGACCTCCTGTCGATACTTCAAGCGGCTTCCTATGCCCACACACGCGCACACACACAGTCTTTCACAGATGTGTGGCATGGGAGCACGGCTGAACAGAGGCACCTGTTTGGGAACTCCAAGGGAGAAAGCAGGAATGCCGGTCCCTTTTTTCTCCCCCCACACTCCCTTTTTTCCTCCTGTAAAGATTCCACGCACCAGTTCCACCGCCTCTGACTCGAAACACACCATTTACAGCCATGTTGGCGGGCACTAAAGTGATATTATATATATACATATATGATATTTGTGACTTTTAAACTGAAAACTGTGCAGCTATAATCATCATGTGTAAACAACACGGAGGAGACAGGAGCCTTTGTGGGCTCTAAGTGTTGTAGCTTTGTTTTTTTGTTGTTTTTTTTTTGTTTGTTTTTTGTCATTTTCCTTTTGTGAAAAAAAAACATTGTCTTGTAAGAGTGTTTTTATCCTATTTGAAATGTGTTCTTCCAAAACTTTGGCACATGCCGTGCCCCGCTGATCCCCCCCCCCAGTGTGTGTGTTGAATAACTGGAACTCTTCAGAATCAGAGCACTGAAAGGACGAGCTAAAATGTCCCGAGTGTCAACAGAGGAAACGAGCGCACATTGTGCAATTTAGTGTGTGTGAGTGTGTCCGTGTGTGTATATACGTGTGTCTGTTTACGCGTCTTCTTTTGTTTGCCTGCGAGCGTTTGTGAAAGACAGCGGGGGAGGGAAAGTCTGAGACAGAGGAGGGAAGGGAAATATTGAATGGAAGAAAGATAAAACACTTTAAGAGCTTTCTCTGTACTTTTTCTCCTCCCGCGGTCGTTCTTGTGTATTTATTGTAAATGTTTCGCTCTTCCTTATCAAATTCAGCACCATTTTGTTCACAAGTGCATGTGTGCCAATGGCTCCTGTTGTCTTTGTCCAGCCTAAACGTGCTTGATCAAATAATTTTCTCTCTTGTCTTTATATTTATTATTTCAAATTCATCAGTTTTTTTTTTTGTTTTTTTAATTGTCATCCTTTTTATGTGTTTTATCTTTGTCCCACAAAGTAATCAGAAACACATCACCAAAGTTCTCCTATATGGTTTTTATAAGGGGTCGGGCCTGAGCAGGATTTCAACATCCTACAGAAGTTTTTAAATCACTGTGTTTTATAGAAACGTCTGTGTGATTGTTCCGAAATTTCCTTTTGTCGTTTTGTTACTGTTGAACTGCATCTTTTTTGGGAAAAAAAACATCCTGCATGATCCAACAGTGTTTCCAGAGCTGTTGTATATACCCTTTGTGAATACTTTGTGACTGTACAGTACTGTACCTATCTATTACTGGCAACTACATGGTACTGTATGTGTGTCAAGGACTATACGCACACTCACACACACACTTACAAACACACACAGACTCCTTTATAACCAGTCCAATATTGTAACAAATTGATCCAAATGCACTCTCACAGGCCTTGTATTGAGTCCTTGTGTGTTGTTTTCCATCACCCTGTGACAATGCATCAATGAAAAGGCATATTCAAGTTGCTCAGCAGGCACGTTTTAAGAGTTATTTTTATTTTTTCTTTATGTATAAGAATTGGTCACCTTTCAATTTGTTTGTTTTTTTGTCTAAATAATTGTTAATGCAGCTTCGAGGTCCAGATTTCTCCAAAATAGTGGTTCAATATCATTGGAATAAGTGACCTCGTCCTTTTTATTTAAAGTGAGAATGTGCAAAAATGTCCTCAGAATTGCTTTGACTCCTGATCATGAGCTTTTGATAACCATACCTAGCAAAAGTGTGTATTTTCATCACATTTGATATTGTTTTAAGTTATTGATTTTGTCCAGTGTTTTTTAAGTATAATTTGGTTTACACAGTTTCATGCAGTACAGTCAATGAATTTAAATATACTGTATGTTGTTGGATAAAAGTTCCCCCATATTTGAGATTTGTAATTTGTTTGAAGAACCAAATATGGCTTTTACTGATCTTCAAAAATGGATCACCTGCATTTAAGACAGTTGAAGGATCAGATGTTGTATGTGTTTGTTTATATGTTTGTTAAAGACAATGCACTGCCGCATTGGGATGTTTTATTTCCCTACACAGCGTGTAACTGTAACCGCAACCTTTCACGAAATCACGTCTACTAATTTGACACAAATTGTACTGTCTGATTGCAGACGTTGGAAATTGAGGATTTAAAAGAGAATGCAATTAATATTGTAAAATGGAATTTGGGGGAGATCCCCCCCCTCCTGTTTGCATACAAGGGGAGGTTGTGGCAGAGGGTTGGGGATGGGGTTTGGGATGTAAGGGATACGTGTATATAATGTAAATGACAAATAGAGACACGTTAACAGAAATGTATTCATTTTCTCCAGGGGGAGTGTGCATAGTGTATTTAGAATTTGTAAAGCTTGCATCCTCCTGTCAGACATTGAATTGGCAAAATGAGTCTGTGTTCGATTGCGTCTGTGCAGACCTCTAACCACGCCTGTTCATTTATGGAAGATACTTTATGTACCCCTCCACGGGGGATTCCAAGAAAAAAAAAGACATTTTTCCTTTGTGTAATATTAAACTTCTGTGTATTTCTCTATTACCTGTGTACTTTATAAAGGTGCTACAAAATTATTAAAACCTTTTGAGGTATAATTGGGACTTGGAGACGTTGAGCTTTTAGTGGCTCTTAAGGGTTGTTTCCAAATTTACAGTTTGTAAAAAAGATTTTGTCAAATTTATAATTTTTATGCAATTTGGCAAAAACATGCTATAAAGGTACAATCTGAAGTGATTGGCACAACAGGTGGCAGTTGTCTCTTTGGTTTTGTACATCCTATGTACAATCATTTCATATTCTAAACTGGTCAGAAAAACATTGTGATTTTTAGTCTTGCAAATCTGTATGTAGTTAGATGACGTGACATCCTAATATTTATCTAATAAATATGTATTCAGATGAAACACAGTTAATGGCCTTTTGTGTCTTTTGACATACAAATTACAACCAGATTATACTAACCCATTACATATTCCACAAAAAGATTTTAAAGAAAGGACTGTAATTTTGTGCTACACAATCCATAGAATACCTGCAGTACTAAACTGTATAATTTGAAATTAAAATAGTGTAAAAAGTCACATGTTAATAGTAGTACAGTGGAAAAAAACATGTGGATCGTAGATTAGTTATTAGAAACACAGCTGACAGGACAAAGTCTCTGCTGTCTGTTTCACCACTTAAATAATTAGGCAATCTACAAGCTATTAGTAAAAGGGGCATTAATAAATATAGGGTAGCAACAAGTTATCTTGGGAACTTGGGAGAAAAAAGCAAATAATCACTTGTTGCAGATTGGAGCTTCATCGTTGATTGTGATTGATTCAAGAAGCTTTAGGCTAAGCATTCCTGTAAAACAAAACACAAGCAATCATACTCTTATTTTATCGCTTAGTTCAACGTAACTGAGATCACAACACTGTCACAAATGATACTGATGATAAAGGTCCCTCTTGCTTTGAATCTGTGCAGTTAACAAATACTTAAAAGAATCATGCATTTGCAGTTTTAAAAGCATCGCTGTGGGTCAAAGTTTAATGTTTTTGGGAAAGAAACATTAAAGCTAAAAACTGTGATCATTTTGAACAGATTTATAATTTTCAGCATGCCCCTTCTGTCTATATATATATATATATATATATATATATATATATATATATATATAGTTTCACTTTAAGTATGACCACTTTACCAGGAAGCCTATTTCCACTAGTGAGGAAACAAAGGATCTTATAAGTCATTATAATGAGAAACGTTCTCAAAATGATTTACTAACTCAAAATAATGTACTTTCCACAGCCCTGTACCTGAACAGACATGAATGCAGGAAGGTATTGCACCACAACACATTTTTTAAAATAAGTATTCAAATTATATCATCACAGTGAGTAGCAGGAGCTGTGCAGGCAGATTACAAAAAAATCCCAATAAAAATCCAGTTTGTAAAGCAACATAATAATGAAAAACGCTAAGACGGGTGAAAATTTCACTATAATACATCCATGGTGAATACTCTCGTAAGGCACTGTACATCCGGAACCTCCCACGTGGTGTCGCTGTTTTACCACCGCGCGCGCTGACTCTCAGCCCGTGACGTCACTGTAAACACGGCTAGCATGGCCTGCCGGTCCTCCTCGGCCTGTCAGCTGAGCACCGATGATGTTTCAAATAAAAAGCCACATGAGGTACAGCGCGCCGGGGATCGCCGCCGCGAAGCTGTTTTCGTCCGGACCCACCAAGAACCCCGTCGTGTTTCTGGACATCGAGGCGGACGGCGAGCCTCTGGGCAGGATAATCATTGAGGTAGCTGGTTAGCGTTAGCCTCTCTCAAAGACTTTGGTCTCAGCTGCAGCATGTCCTCAAATATGCACAGATAGAGGCATCGGTTTAAGTTTGATTTTTTTCTTGCAGTTGAATGCAGATGTGGTGCCAAAGACTGCAGGTATGTTTAACCGTGATTCTCTAAACACAAGCTGCGAAATATCCGGAGTGTATTGAATTCATAATTTAAAGAGCTCGTAAACTCTGAAAGAGTTGTGTATAATATTAATGCAACAACTAAGACAACTAATATTTTCACAGCAAACTTCAGAGCCCTGTGCACCGGGGAGCCCGGCTTTGGATTCAAAGGATCAGTGTTTCACAGGATCATACCTGAGTTCATGTGTCAGGTGAGATTTACAGTGAAGGTGGTGCATGCAAAGCAGTGTTTGCCATTTTTGTCTGTTTCTGCGTTTCCTTTTATAGGGGGGAGATTTCACCAACCACAACGGCACAGGAGGGAAGTCTATATATGGGAAGACTTTCAAAGATGAAAACTTCAAATTAAAACACACTGGTCCAGGTATGTCTACAAGCATACACTTCTTTATCTCTGTTTAAAGGATAAACCAAATGTCTTTATCCATCCATATAGGTTTGTATTCATATCTATATGCTAATTAAACTGTTGTAAGTTACACACTACATGACACAACACTGTCATTTATGTGGTGGCTGGAAGTGTATCAGTGTGATAAAATCAGTGAAACAATTTGACAATGAATTGAATAGGAGATTAAAAGAAAATTAATCAACAATCCTGATTAATAATAATTAAAGGTGCATTGTGTAGATATTAGCAGAAATGGAATAAAACACAATTAATGTTTTCTTTAGTGAAAAATTGCATAATTCTTTTTTTGTTTGTTTGTTTTTTAACCGGTTTAAATAAGTGTGTGTGTGTGTGAGAGACCAAGTTTTTATTGCTTTTGACCATTGTTTTTTTTTTTATTCAATTCGGAAATACAATTCACATAAAAGTGCATTAACAGAAATTAGAGTAATATAGCTCATCCGTTCAGTATGGGTTAGTAGAACAATGAACACTGATTCAAACTTTGAGAAGTTTCAGCTGGTTGCAATCTGCAGTCCTCACTGCTAGATGCCACTACATCCTACACACTGCTCCTTTAAGTTAAGTAATTTATCAAGCAAAGATGTGAAGCGTTCTCTTATTCCAGTATCTCAAATGTGGGGATTTTATCACCATTTGCTGACATTTGGAAAATGAAATGACTAGTCCATAAAAAATATCAGTATGGAAAAAGACTGAAAACTGTTGCTCTTAATTATGACATATATTTTACTTCCCAGCATTCCTTACAGTATCATTTTCCAGTTTCATATCTTTAAATATATAGCTGCCTGTCTCCACTAGATGGCAGTGCCTAATTTCATGCAGCACTAAAAACACTGGCTATATAGATTTTATAATCCCCAGGTGAATGACCTACTTTTTAGAGTGTCAGCATGCACTAATCAAAATAACTACTTTCTTGAATAAACTTAATCCACAGGCTGATTATGTTGTTCTTCTTTTTAAAGCGTGGTATTATCACAGTTTGCATTTCAGGAAAGAAAAACAGGCCTTAAACCACAACAGTTAGACACAGACTCCAGGCATGCTTTTCTTTTGCAACAGCTAAATGGTATCAGGCCAGCGATAAAAGGAGGTCAAGATCTTGTTGACTGCATCACGTTTAATTGATTTACTTGTTTTGATCTCTGCAGGAACTCTTTCAATGGCAAATTCAGGGCCAAACACCAACGGCTCCCAGTTCTTTATCTGTACGACTAAAACAGAGTGGTAAATACTTTAAAGACCTTTTTAATGAGTCATCTAAGCTCTGCCACTCACCACATTCAAATCCAGTCACTGACCAGTTGCTGAAGTCCTGCTTTTTCTCTGTTATCGACAGGCTTGATGGTAAACACGTAGTGTTTGGTCAGGTGAAGGACGGCATGGACGTGGTCACCAAGATGGAATCCTTTGGTTTGCACGACGGTGGTGTGATTAAGAAAATTGTCATCAGTGACTGTGGGGAGATCAAATAACACCCAGAGTCACACGTGGACTTCTGTCGGATGACTCGGACCGATTTTGGTATTTACTTTATATTTCATCCTGGGTTCATGGCACTTTCAAGGACTAACTGTCACGGGTGATTCTCTTCTATAATCGGATGTTTTTACTGTTGATGATGTTCGAAGAGATCTTGCTATTTAAATTTTGAACTTGACCCATCTCCTTTGTATATAGGCACTAAATCATCCACTATGTGAAATGATCTTATAAGGCAATTACTCTCCATTTACTGCCAATTAAAATGTTTTCAGATTTTACCAGCTCTAGTTTTAGAACAGGACATTTGTTCTCATGTGCCACCGACTCACTGGTTTTTAAAGCTTCCTGGAAGTTGATCCGGCATCTTTTTTTAGACACCGGTTTTCCAGCACGACTGACTTCCTGTTCATCGGAGCAGGATGTGACATCATGTGACATCCACCTACAGTGGAGCTGAAATATCGCATGAATGCAGCTGACAGATGATAGAACCGCTGGCTCCAGCTTCATTGGATACAGTGAATGCAGATGATTTAATCTCCTGGAGCCGTAAAGGAACCTGAAAATGTCTTTAGCTTGTATGTGGGCTGCTCTTCCCTCGCTGCCTCTTTATTTGAAACGCAGAATGTCTGTAGGAGAGACAGAGAAAAGGAGGCCAGGACATGTCTGAGAGCCAGAGACTGGGTGGTGCTGCTTATCGAGCTAATACTTTATGAAAGTAAATAATGAAGCGACGTGAAAAAGCAGCTCTTGCTCCTAAATGAAACCATATGCGCGCTGACCTTCCACCGTTTGTTTGAATTCTCAGATTACATTGTTGCTATAGAGACCTCTCAGCTCTCGCTCTGTTTGAGCAAGCGATGTTGTAACAAACTTGATATAATTTGGGTCCCCACCCTCTGGTTTAGTTTTAGTTATTTGGAATGCATGGCCAATATTGTGTATGGAAACTTGGCTCGGGAGACGGCGGTGCTGTGGCCAACGTTTAGTACACATGCAGCACAATGACATCTTTACAACTGGTACAAGCTGGTTTCTTTTGCTGTAAACGTCTCATTTTATCACACAGCACCCATGTCAGCTGGTGTCCTTTTTGCCTTTCGGTTTTCCCATTCGAAGATTAGTGTTGAAATCAAGACCTGTCAGCTGGATGTGTCTGTTATCTTTCAGCACTTTCACAGAAAGTGAAAAACAAGTTTTACAGGCCGACCCCTGTTCTGTGTTACACAACCACCATGAATAATCCATTAAAAAAGCCTCTTTATCATGATCTATACGCTCAGGGTTGCATTAGTCTTCCAGCTTGCAGCAAAGACATGAAAATATATACTCTAAAGAATATTATACAGACAGGAGCTCTCAGAAAACAATGTGTTGCTTTTGGCTGAAATCAAACTCCGGAGCGAACACCTCCCAGTTACTGGTAACAACAATTCAGCAGAGGACCCAAACAAATGAAACCACATAATCCAAGCATTCCTAATTCAATATGACTTTAATTCATCAAACTCTTGACAGCACTAAAACACTAAAATGTTTTCCCAACTAACAAATAAGGCACATTTTGGAATGCCGTTTCATGGACATGAAAAACAGACCTGTGGTCTACTCTCGAAACCATGACTGTCCTTGTTTCCCCAAAATCATTGTCTTCCCTACCTCACGCCTGTGTTCTGTCCAATTCAAATATTACATTATTGCAATATTGCAATACAAACATCAACAGTAAAGAATACAAACATAACTTTCCAAGTTGACCACATAAGTGTTAACACATTACATTCAGTAAATATGTATTATTTGTAGAGGCTACACTAGCGGTAAATGAAATACTTCAAGATCATCAGAAACTGCTGATAATGTTAAAAACAATATGTACTGGAGCAAACTATTTAAATAAAGTATACATTGCACAAAATAATATTTCATCCAAAACCAAACACATGCACATGCAAACTCTAAAATAGTTCTTTGTCACACGCGCTTTCTTGACAAAAGTATACACTCCCTAAACTACTAATAACACATTTTATAATAGTTTCTTGTCATTGCTGCTTTAAGCAAACTACATCTCACAGTTTAACGTGCTTATACAGTGGTGAGTATCCGTCACTAATTAAGAAAACAAAAATCTGCATGTTAACACAATATATATCTTCATAATATTGTTTACAAAATGAATACATGCGCCTGTATGGATGTAAATGGCAGCTCGTAATTAGTTACATATAGCAACTGAATAACATTGTGGGTTATTCAACACTGATAACACCGTAAAACAGAACACAAAAAATACAATGGCTTATAATTGAGAAAGGGTATTAATTATGTACCAGCTTTTTTCATAATATTCTATGTAGACATCAATATTTCCTTCTTAGTGTAACTTTGTTGCATATTCTATACAAAAAGTGTTGTAAAAAATATCTCCATAAATATTTCTGCAGGATAACCCCTCAGATTATTGTAAAACATAAAGAAAAAAACTCCCAGCTTTGTTTATTTCTCAGCAACAGGCCCTTCTTCACACACAAAAAAGCTTCAATATTGCATAACACTTTAAAAGAGCTACTATCCTTGATAATGATGGCCATCAAATATATACATAAAACAGTCTTCTCTTTGTCAGGGAAATAACTCTTGAGTTTTTGCAGATTGCTTTAAAATTTTCAACATCTATTAAGTGTTCCAAAATACACATCTCATTCATAGAAAATAACAAATTTGAACTGAAAAGGTACTAGAAAAGTCAAGTATATGTAATTCAAGACGTTACATCTGAAGGCAGATTTTTTTTTTTTTTCAAACGTATTGTATCAACTGCTTCCATTGGCTCTTGATTCACCATTTAAAATGGCCGCCTCACAACATGTCTCTGGGCTGAATCTCCCGAACAAGATTTCTCATTATTCTGCCAGAACTCAGTGAATCACAACAACATTGTTACTTGTTTATGAGGTTAGTTCATAAGGCCTCATTGGTATCTATTCCTCTCACTACAGCCACATGATGTGGACAATAAGGTTCAGATGTAAAGACCTGGTAGGTTAGTGTCGTCACGCAGAGCAAAAGAAAGACGATGTTAACAGTAAGAAAAATAAGTTGTTCCCAACTAAAAGGAGAATCTTTCATTCAGATTTTTGTGGCATTATAGGTGTGCAAATTCCATCTTTTAAAGGGGCACTCCATCAATTTTACTCATTGAGTTCAGTTTACTTATCTCAGGGAGTAAGAACTACTCTGACTGTGAAAACATCTGTTTGTGTCATGTCTAAGGTCACATCCACACACACGTTTTCATCTCAGTAAGCTGTCAAAAACCATCTCTGTACATGTGAGCATTTTAACACTCTTTAAGAAATGATCTCCATCCATACTAACGTGTTTTAACTAATTTTCGTAAGGTCTCTGTTTTAGGAATTTGGAAACATAGGAGTAGTGTGGACACTAGGCGTAAACTAGGGATGTCCCTAATGACTAATTTCCCGGATCTTTAAATTTAAGTCAAAACTTTGTCTAATCTATTAGTCTAAAAATCAGAAAACAGTCAAGACTGAGCACAAATTAATCTATAAGGTTAATCATTGTCCAAAATATTATATATATTATAAAAGCCATCCATTGACCAAATATTAATTTAGCTGCTGCTGAAATGTGTGGCACATTATTCTACAAAACATGACACCAACTAACTAAACCAAAGTTGAGTAATAGCAGTAATTGGAAACAATATTCTTAGGGGAAAATAAATCTTAACGAGACATGCCTTTTTATTCCAAGAGCATGTTTACTGGGAGGACACAGTCACATAGAAAGCAGCCCATCCTACTGTAAAAAAAACAAAAAAGCCAGTCATGGGATTATGCAATAATATGTAATTCAGATGTATCCATTAATAATAAAAAGTTTGACTGAGTAATAATTATAGTGCAGACCAGCGACGGTAGCAATGTTTAATCGACTAGTTGACTAATTGTGCACATCACCAGCATAAGCACAGCAAAAAGTATGCTTTCTGAAATGAAAATGCATTAGTGTGGATTAGGCCTGAGAAAAAAAAGGGTTTTAACCAAACAGAGGAAGTTGACTGAAAGATGCTACAACAACTTGGGAAAAGTAGGATCCAGCGTTTTGGAGCTTAAGCAATACTAGGGAATAAATGTATCTCAGCCTCTGCTGCACTGATTTCAACTATTCTTCAGTGTCACTTGCAAGCTTCCCAAGCTTGTAGATCTGCACTGGTTAATCAGTGGAGTGTCCCTTTGACTTTGGAATTTAGCAAAATTTCCCTAAACTGTAATGCACCATAATGAGCCACTGCAAACTCTCCCACTAGGGCGAGTGACCATGTATATTTTTTGACAAAACCCACAGTTCCTTTGATAAACACAACTACAATAGATAAAAGAAACAAAGAGTGAGGTCCACAGTTTCATCGCGACTCCGTTCTGTTGTGAGGATCGACTAAGAAATAACATCTTTGTGGATATTCCATGACAACAGACCGCAGTAGGATTGTTATTGCCAGCTGGAAATGCTGTTTCAGCCCGTGCCTCCAACTCAGCAAACTGTGTTGGAGCGAACACCCACCGTGCCAGTTCAAACTAATAGAGGAACTGTATCGTTTTCTTGTCCTTTGTCACATCTTGAACCTGCATTAAACTTACTATGCATCACAGTTACCACTTGCACGTATGCTGCTCTGTCTCGGAGCCTATCCCTACGTGACTTTTCCCAATTTCAATTGGCCTCCTCGTCCTGTTACTTCAGAATGATTTCAGTCTTTTTAAGGCACATACAGTTTGTTACAGTATCAAATATAGTCAACCAGCTTTTATAAGGCTAGAAATACAATACATATAAAATCATTCACAATTCCTATGATAAGGTTCCTTTAAAGGTGTCAAAACTACATTAATTTCCTCTGTAGTGCTTTAGATCTGCACATTGATACATTATGTAAACAGGATGTGTACTTCTCTTCCTTTAAAGATGTTGGTATATAATAGTAGGCACTTATATTTTCATAAAAAGTAATATAAGTGTAAACTTAATTCATCATCACTTTCAATATATCCTTAAATCTTCAGCATCACCACATCACAAGTCAGCCCTCTGATATTTAAATCTTATTTTTTCTCTCAGTCAACCTGAAAATCATTGCAATTCTGCAAAACTTCACTTTCGTCTAGACTCTCTTTACACTCCAATCAACCTTTTGGACTTTGTTTTTAAGGGTGCAAGCTCTGTAGAAAGTTAAGACTGACAGCTTGGCTGCAACTAATGATTATTTTCATCATTAATTAATCTGTTGCTTATTTTATCGATTAGTTGTTTTGTCTAAACAATGTCAGAAAATGGTGAAAATGTCAATCAGTGTTTCCTAAAGCCCAAGATACGTCCTCAAATGTCTTGTTTTGTCCATTACCGAAAGATATTCAGTTAACTGTCATAGAGGAGTAAAGAAACCAAAAAATAATAAAATTTAAGAATTACAAAGAAAATTACTCATCAATTATCGATTATCAATTATGCCTATCATACACTATAAGACTCTGAAAATATTCCACAAAATACTTTTAAAAGACTTACATCTGACACCCTCTCACATCCAAAGACAATTTGAGTTTTTAGTCACACAATGTAACATTTTGCAAAGACTGGAAATCTTGCAGCATATGTTCTTGCACCTTCCAGGAGTCCCTCACATTTTTACTGTCTACCTAGGTAGCTGCTTCCTGTTTGGTGCTGGAGAGAGCGCAGCTATTGGTTGTTGACAATGTTCTTGTCATTGAAATTTGGTATTTCACAAGCCAAGACTAAAAACTTGAAACGTCATGAGAAGAAAAACTTTCAAGACACCTTGGGCTGAGTTTAACGACCACCTTACACCAAACGGTCAAGATCATGGGAGCACACCTCGACTGAGGTAAAACTCTCATGGTTTTATTCCGACATTGGAAATTTGCCTGCAGCAGTGAAAATGCTTGAAAAGTTGTTTGGTGTAAGGTTATCATCGGTTTAACAGTTGACAAGTAGTCAATTAATGGTTGCAGCTCTAGCTGACAGACATCAACTGGCATTTCAAAGTAAACTCAATGTCTTTCTGACTCTCATTCAAATCAACATTTCCTTTGTAATTTACAAATTTTTGGATAAAATCTAACCAGACTTTACATGTGAACAGTTTAACCTTTAAAATCATGTTTCATAATTGCTTTGAAAAATTGAATATTCAACTCTGACAAGAAACTGTGTGGACGGCAAAAAACTTGATCGTAAAACTAGTGTTATTTCCTCGCAGCTCCTTCTCAGTTGACCTTCTTGCAATTTAAAATGAACACAACTTACCTATCAAACATCTGTCTAACACTATAGATAATTGAGAATTTGTGACAGCAAAAATACATGAGGAAGGGTGAATGAAACCTTATCTGTTAGCAACGCGCTAAATCTAAACGAGGAGCGACTGAACCTACAGTAGTTTCTAAAGACACGTGGAAGCAGTTACACAATAATGTGATTATACAAACATACAAAAAAACATTTCTTTATGTCCCAGTTAAAATTCAAATTGCACACTAGACAACAAGAAAATAAATAGGCCAAATGTAAGCTAGGGATGTATGGCACATTGTCCCTCAGTTAATTCACAGTTAATAAGATGTGCTGTTGACCCTAATACGGCAAGACATCAAAGGCCTCGTATACATTATACCATCGTGAGAGGCCCGGGTTAAACTTTCGTCACATTACCACACACTTCACTTGGCAGGGAAATGGAAGGCAGATCTCTGTAAACACAAAGCCAACAAACCCCAAGGTGAGGTAATCTATTGAGACCAATACTGTCAGTGACACCAATGATGCTAATTCATACATTACTAGCTGTTAATCATCGAGTTGGATCAATGGGGTTATGTGGCTTCTGAGGCACAAAAAAGTCACGGATTTTGGCAAAGTTCTTGTTTTTTTTGAAGAGCACTTTTGAGAGATTGATCCTAAGTTAACATCTCATTCCTGGATGTAATCTTCAGTACTGTCATTGGAAAAAAGAAAGAATAATCTGTGTTCCACGGGTGGCTTAAAAGAGGGACAGAAAGGACTCAAGCTACTGTCTATTGTTAAGGCTTCTGAGAGAAGAGGGAGAAGACGTGAGGAGGAAAGGACGCCATGTGTGCAGAACAGGGATGAGGGAAACCTGGATGTGAAGGGGGAAAGTTAACAGCCTTGATGGAGGATGAGCAATAGGACGTGGGACACAAAAGTTGCTCTGTGACTCTGAATTAAGATGATTATTGCACACGGCGGCAGTAGTAGCCCAAGACTTTACATTTCTCGCACAGGTGTTGTGGGTGCTCCTTGCTCTGGTCAGAAACATCCAGGCCGTCCGGCTTCTCTAAAGGGCGCTGAGGAGACAAACAGAACCAATAATGAGTCATATGAAGCAAACCAAGCAGCACTCATAAACCTCTGAGTTATGCAAGCAGTTTCTTTGGCCTCCAACATTACGCCCATATTCTTCACAGACCAGACGTGTACTAAACACAATTAGTTGCAGAGATATGGCAACGCACCATCAGCTGTGGAAACTTTGCAGCACACTTTAACAACCTGGTATTAGAGAAAAAGATCCAATATGCATTTGATCATGATGGCCTGTATGGAAATATCAGACTGCTACAGCAATGGCTTTCTTGGAATCATTATCAAGGACGAAGGGGAATCTATCTCGGCCAGCAAGTTTCAAGCTTTTTTTAACAATCCGTCTGGGAAATTTTATTTCTCGTCTATTGTTCTTTTCTCGTTTGAGCTCTTTTACAAAAGTGCTATTTATTCCAAGTGGTCTAACTAAAGGAAAGCAGGTTACCATGGGTCACTACTAGGAGATATTTCAGTCGTCGCTAATGAGTCTGCCAGGAAGTGTTGAGACTTTACTATCGGTGCGTCAAAGACATTAGGTCCTTGAGGAAAGCAGAAAAATCTGATGTATATTTTGTGGGGTCCCCTCAGCGGTTAGAAGGAACTGGGTTCAAGACTCTGTGCTGCAGGAATCTTCCCTGTTGAAGTGTCCTTGAGCAAGAAACTCAAGCTCAATTGAGTCAGCTCTGTAGCTGCAGTCTGAGCTCTGTCCATTTGGAGAAAGTGAAAAGCGAATGTTCCCCTACAGCGATCAGTAATCTACAGCTTTATTTGGTATGTGTGTTTGGCACAGAAGCAGGAATCACTTGACAGAATTTGTAGGTTTGTTTGAATCAAGGGCATAGTTTTGGTTTCAGTGGTGTTGGGACAAACCAATAATATGTGTAAACGAAATTGTGAAAACGTTTTTTGTAAAAGTGAGCCAGGAACATGCTAGCACTGATCCATCAAAATAGCTCACAGAGCTCCTTTCCATTTTCTTTACTTTCACTGTGTGTGCCACGCTGAAAATTAGTTCACGCTCAGCTCATAGACTTCACATTGTGATGACACCATAGATTTTTAAATTAAATCCCTTTTCTCACCTCAAGGAACGTTTCACAAATATAAAACCAATGTAGATCAAGAAATCATAATAGAAAGAGTCGTAACTGACCTTGTTTGCAGTTCGAGGTGCGCTGACAACAGTTTTGACGTCTCTTTTACAATGGTGGACTATGGGGAATATGCTTTTTGGGCTGCAGGAGATTTTTTTTGCTAATATTTTGCAAGTGACCACTGAAAAAAAATATTGGAAGCAAGGCTGAACAGCATTCAGGACTAGTACTGTGACATTTACCTCACCCGTGGCATTTTGTCCATAGGATTGTACATCATTTCGTTGAATAAAGAGTAACTGAAGAGGGCAAAGACATTCTCAGAGTTAGCAAGCTGGCTAAGTGTTATCAGTTTGTTAGCATATTAGTTAGCTAACTGATTGAAAATGACCATTCCTCTTTTGAGGAAGAGTTTACACTTAGACAGAGTGGGAAGGGTTTAATAAAGAGAGATGGAGTGCTACTAAGCAACATAAGCTTCCAACATTTTGGATGCTCCCTTCCCTAAAAGGTCAGCACTGTCATAACAGCTTGCTCGTGATCAACGGCAAAAACTCACATGTTAAAGTTCAGTTAAGTTAAATTCAGCAGAAGATTCGTATAGATATACTTTATATACCAACTACAACCGAATTTACTTAAAAAATACCAATTTTAAAGCTGGTGTGACCGGCTGTAGTAAATCAAACTGAAACTATAAACCTGATTTAGTAAGGGGGACATGTCCCCATCATACCCAATAGGTAAATTATGCCCTAGGTTAAAACCAAATGCACTGGGCGTCCAAGAAATATACTATTTCCCACCTTACATGGACAAATATTTTATGCATGTGGACCAGATTGGAAAATACATATTCAGGTTATTTATGGGAATCCGCAGGGTGGGAGGGAGCCGTGCTGAGAGGCTGAACTCTTTGATACTCGAGGACACGGAGGTTAGTGGTCCATTTCAAACGCTGACGGGGGGAAATATGTTAAGTGGGTGACATTGCAAATGCGGGGAATTTGCTTGCCTGTGTGTAGCTTTGCCACAAGACACAGAGGAGAGCGAGGTTTTCTCAACAGTCGAAAAAGAGGGTCCTCTATGCAGTATAGTTCTTGGAGATCTCACACTGATGACAATGTGAATGAAAACAAAAGATTTTGAAAATATTTTGTATTGTGGATATTGAATTTATAATGAAACTGACATTGAACATCCCTCGTCTGCTTCATTTTATGGAAGTGTTAACAGAGTGGAGCATGGTCAGCTGTGGTATTTAGAGAACGAGCAGGGCCTCAAGCACTAATCCTAACTTTATTTCAGGAAGTGGAATTGGAAGAATGTGGTAAAGCATAAATATTAAAAGATGAAGTGTTGCAGATAAATATATCTCTAGCTGGAGAAAACAGAGTGGATTCTTTCTCAGGCGATTCATCTCTTTAGTCAATAGCCTGCGAGGAAAACTCTTCGAGGTTAAGCCCAACAGACAGCTCACCAGCACGTTAATTCCCTCTGAGTGTTTGCTGTTTGGAAAAACACTTCACAGCATTTCAACTAGCATGATTTCACTTTTTCGTGTTATTAAATGTGAGAGTAATTTCTGCAGCTGTAAGCCTCAATTACCTTTTTGTGTCAGTTACTTTGTGTCTATGAGGCATTAATAAGGAAATACTTGTTTTAAGATTCAATGACAATCTGTATACAAACCCAGACTTTTACCAGTCGGGAAATGCAGTTAGTTTATTCAGTGCTGCTTTATTACCAAAGAGGCAAAAGCAATTGTTAGTGGTATGATTTTGATTTTATTTTAATGAGGCCATCTGGAATATCCTCAAGACAAAATGCAGCCACGCAAACCAGAGTCTGGACTGTGTTAACTTTGGTTGAGTTGATTCAATATACCACTTAAACAATGTGTATGAGTAATGCTTTTTTTACTTTACGACATTACTGCACATTCTCAGAAAGCGGATGTCATACTGTCGGATGAAGTACCTGTTTGTGTGGATAGACGTTGATGTGGCATTTGATACATTCTTGTCCCATGTTGGCCCAGGAGTTTCCACTCATCCACTTCCTCTTACACTTGGGGCACTTGTACTCTCCGAAGCATCTCTTCTTCCCCTGATAGGGTGTCAGTCCTTCACCCTTGGGTCTAGCCTGGTAAGAAAATCAAAAAACATGCAAAATAAAACGTGTGCACGTATGTGGAAATCATTATTTTTGACTTTCTTGACCAGATAAATAAAACTTTATGAGTGCAGAAAGATTTTTTTTTCAGAAAGACATTTTTAAGAGAAGCTCTTGGACAATAATGGATGTTGAGCTTTGACAGCAGGGTGTGTCCGTCCTTGTCGTGCTAATATAGCCAACTTCATCACACTGCACACTCCTACACACAGTTTTGGCACATTGTGAGGTTGTGTAATTGACATTTACTTCCATTACAGCTGTGTTAAATTACTCCTCTGATTCTCATGAGGGAGATGATTACGAACAGTCAGTCAGCCATGAAAAAAGCACTAGCCTGAGGGTAATATTGTTGGGAGGAGCCGCTGCGATGACTTCATGTTGGCAACTTTATGTAGGCCACTATAACAGCATTTGGGGAAAAGAGTCGTTATTCCCCTAAAAGCATGCCACAAACAAACTGATGTCATCAAAAGGATAAATCACAAACTGACTTCCATGCTGCCAAAAGAAACCAAAATGTACACTGATTAGTAAGTTTGTATGGGCTTGTCATTATCAATTTGGAGCTCCTTCATCAAAAAAAAGAGAGATCATCCCAGGACTTGCATCTGCCTAGCAACAGTCATTATGAGACTGGGAGTGGTTATTTTTCTAAACAAAATCCTTCTATTTGTAAGCTAAACATTGGAAACAGAGCAGTGAGAAATTGTGTTTTTTTATCTCAAATTTTCTCCCAAACATTCTCTCAAGCACAGATGAAAACCTGATACGACAGAAAGAAGTAATCTTAATGCACAGCATGTAACTGTTGGCAGTTTTCCAAAAGGTTAGGAAAGTCTCAGAGTGAAATCAGACCTGTCCACTCCACTCCTGGTTCTCCTGCAAGCCTGCAGATTGTTTTCATAATCACTTTAACGTTAGCTGTACATTTTGGAGGGATGTTGGGTGTTTGGGTCAGAGAAAGTGAGAGCAGGGGTACAGTCTGAACCCCTGGTATTCCCTTATTTTTGTCCCAGCCCATGTGTGAGTAATAGGAACTTTAATCAGCAGCATCTGGCACTGTCCTTATGGACGTCAGCAGTTTGCATCAGCACCAGCAAGCCAACGCTAAGTATGAGCGGCTGTGCTTCAATCTGGCCCCTCAACAGCATGACCTCAACCCCACTGTCAGCTCCGCATCTCCCACTGTGACAGCACGCTGGCTGGAAAATCTGACTTCTGCTGGCCTGCAGCACACACACTGACAGGATCGTCTCGATGTAATCAACGGGCAATCTCAAAGACAATGCCATGGCAACGTTTTGTTTGGATGCTCTCCTACCGAGTGATCTAGTTGCAATATGATCCAGCTCCAAACATTCAGCCACTCTTAAAAAACCCGAATGCCAAAATAAAGCACTTTCTAGGTCCCCTGCAGTAAGATTTATAGCCATTATAATAAAATAAATCTGACTAATTTGACGTTTAAAAATAAGTCACAATCAGAGCACCAGGTGCGCTACCCAGGAGGTTGAACCTTAAACCTCATTTTTCATTTGGAAATGTGAACATAGTCAAATTTCCTGTTACAGCTGTTTGCTCAAATTTACAAAATCTCTCCCTGATACTGCAGCCAGGACTCAGCAGGGTAGAAACAGCACTCATCCTCCTCATGACCATTCCTCTCGCTCACCCTGCTGTTTCTAGGGTCAGGCCTTGGCCTTTGGCTGCACGTCATGCTCTGTCTGCAGCTGAGTGCTTTCAGATTAGATACGACCCTGTTTGCAATCAATTTAAAGATGTTGCCAATGTGCACACAGCAAATGGATTATTCATCCTGTCAAGATGAAAAAGTAGATGTTTACCAGTAGGTTGGCCAGCTGTGTCTCAAAGAGGTAAACAGAGTTTTCAAATAAAAGAAAGGTGTATGTATAATTGTAGAGCTGAGACATTAGTTGATTCATTTGATTATCACAAAATTAATAAGAAACTAAACTGATAATTGAATAAGAAGCAATTTTTCAGGAAAAATGTCACACATTTGCTGGTTTCATCTCCCTAAATTGAGTTGCCATCTACAATAGTAAACTGTAGGGATGAGCGAGTACACCATTATCTGTATCTGTATCATTTCGACCAACTAAATTATCTGTCTCCCTGTAAGTGGCTAGTACTTGTTTTTGTTGATTGGACTGGTGGGATTAAGGCAAAGAGAGTGGGATTGGTTCAGGTTAGGGTAAAATTGATAGGATAAGCCAATCAGGGGCAAAGTAAAGGCTCTGATGCACCAAGCAGACAGTTGGCCGTCCAACCACATTAGGTTGAGTGTCTGCAGCCCTCGTCACTGCGGTGTGTCCTGCACTGTTGGCCCGCGTGGATCCACGTCAGCTTTTTTTCAGCCGATTCAGCACGCTGAATTGGCATCGGCAGCCATGGAGCCTGTTTGAATCACTCTGATTGGCCATTCAGCTCAGCGCATGAGAGGAGAAACGAAAGGGTGGAGTGTAAACAAACAGCTTAAGTTAAGAGAGAGTGAGGTCAAAACAAACTTATTATATGAAGTTAGATTGTTTTTCTTTAACTATTGAGCTCTTAACAGAAACATTTCCTGATGGGTTGTGTTGTCGTTCACTGGCACACAGTAAACAGGCCTATGCTTTGTTCTTTTAATATTAGGTTATGTTTGTAATATGCTAACTGGCTAACTACCATCATGGGGGTCTTCCATTTTCCAGTTGTGTGAATGACTAATATACGCGACCGCCGTTTACTGGTATGCAGGGGAACCTCCTCTCACGCAGGCGCAGAACATATGTGATTGGTGGCTGTTGGTTTGGTGTGCTCCTCTGCAACTTTTTGGCTGTGACACAGCGACATGAGGGCAACACAGCAAGGGGCTTTCGTTGCTGCTAGTTCTCTGATGTCTGTTTGGCTATTGCTTTGTTATCCAAGAAGACCAAGTTTGCACACAGGCAGGGCCTAACTGGATGTTGTTCTCTGGTTTTGTTTTATGCCTGAAATTGATGTGGGTTAAACAGAAGTTGAGCTCTTTGTCAAGAGTTCAGATATTGGCAAATTTTCTGCAGATGATACTGTACTTATAACAAGTACATAATCTATTCCAGATATTTTTTTTTCTGAGTGTTTGATCCAACCCTAATAAACTGAATGTCTTTGGGTTTACAACTGATGGTTGGATAAAAACTTAGAATCCTTAAATGGAGCCCCACTGACTGTAAGTACTTTTAAGGAACATAAAATGAATGCAGTCAGTAAACTGATTAATTTATCGACTAAGTTGGTAAGAATGCACCAGAAACACACATGATAAGCGCTGAATGAACCAGTTTCTTTTGCCTCATTTACTGTCCATGCAAATCTGGTTTGTACAACCACACCTTTTTTGAACATTTGGATTTATAATCTGAGTATTATTCTGAAATTGAGGTCAGCTGTTCTCAAGCCATTGCAACACACCACCTCTCATGGAGGTCTTCGATCAAGGGCAGGTTTCTGTTCTGAAGTCATAAACTCTACAGTCGCAGTTGGTATTGCACATTCCAATGGACGCCCAAACACGTGGGAACCAATGTCACAATAACATCTGGACTGTTGTGCCACCACTGCCAGCTGAGGCAGGCTGTGAAATCCTAGACTCAGGGCAGCAGCTGATGAAGGAAGCTTTGGGTTTCTTCAGGGCGCGTCTTTCCATTTATACTGAAGCAGTGTATTACATATCCAAAATTGCAGCTGTAAACACTAGGACTGATCAAATATTTTAGTTAAACTTGATTTCCAGGAAAACAACCATGTGTTGCTGCCTTTAAGGCAACATGTACAAACTATTCATGATGCACACACAGTACAATGACTAAATTAATGGAACTGCGTCATCACACCACAAAACACTGTGGAGAAAAGCCTGAATGATAGGATGTGTTTTGTTTTCCTTTGCCCTCTACAAATAAAGCCATTCAAGATGGTGCTGGGGTAAGAGCTAAATGGATGTATCAGAGCCATTTAGAGTGTTTTAGTTGTCCACGAAGAGGAAGCAAAGCTTTGAAACAACAAATCGGTCGATGGCGTTTGTGCCAGGAGATGGGGAGCAGTGTTTGTCATATCACTTTGACAGTGCCGGCTTGCATTGAGTCAATGTTTGTTTATGTCCCCGTGGCTAGAGCCCCCGTGTGTTGAGATAAGGGTCAGTGTGGGTGTCTATGTGTAGAGGACAGTATCCATAGTGAAGACAGTATAGTTCCTTAACCACAGCTAGTTGACCGCATCCTCCTTTGGTCCAGATCACAGCAGGGACTCATCATATCAAACACACATGTGCATGCACCACGGGTCAGTGAACTGTTAAATGAAGCATATACAGTACACACAAGACACACACATTTTACTGATGCAATCTCTACGCAAAACATGGCCACACACAACGCCTCCATCTCCCTTGTCCCCTCTAACACCCAGACATAAATGCACAAATACAGACACACACTCAACAAATTCCTCACTTTCATACACTCTTGAGACACAACTGGAAAGTCTCGGTTTCCTGCACTACTCCCACTCAGAGTTTAGCCCGGCTGCAAGGACACAGATCGTTTGTTTGGCTTATATTGTAGGATTAATGAGCTCACAAACTGCATTAAATGGAATAAGCAGACAATAAAACAAAAAGGAGACAAATATGAGAGAACAGGACGAACAGAAACAGGAGAAAGCTCATTAAGATTGAGAGAGAAATAACGTCTGATGTGAAACAGCGTCCTGCTGCTCCAGGTTTCTGCAACGAAGGGGGTCTAAAAACCTGCTGCTCTAGAATCAGACTCCAATACACACACAAGGAGAAAAGCGGACAAATACCACAAGCCCCACAGTCGCTCGAGCCAACTGTGGAGAGACCCTCCAATCAGCCCCTCTCAGGAGGGTGGGGAACGGGAAGGAGAAACTGAGAGAAAGAGAAAGAAAAGGAGGAGGAAATCTAAATCCAAAGCAGATGGCTTCCATAGGGGCTGAACTCGAGAAACACTGAGAGCCGTCGTAAAATCACTCCTCTGCTTTCAATTAGGCCATACATTTCAGGGACAGCAAAAGAGAGAGAGAGGTGGAGGATAAAATAGCGTTAACTACCCGCTGTAGCTCTGGACAGAGCTACAGTGGATTGGGCTCATTATCATGCAGAGGAATGTGGAGACGATTCTCTGGGGGGTCGACTTTAAAGACACATATGTTGAACAAACAGAGTGATATTAGGAATTTGAAGTAGGCACTGAAATAGAGCCCTGCGATCCCGGTCTAGACGACACCCACTGCGACGTCTTTAAATTTCAGGGTAATTCAGGTAATACCGTGAAATTGATAACAAGGTATGCAGCCCAGGCATCCGACTCTAAAATTGCAGTTCTTTTTGCCACAATACCGTTTTGAAATTCTGCTCCAATGCAAATCATAAAAAGTCTATTACTGACCACTGGGGGAAAAAAATGCGGTCTAGACCGCTGTCTGAGGCCTAAAGGTGATCTTGCATTTGTGTTGATCCTACATTCCAGGATAAGAGTAATGACCAGTGGACAGACAGCAGACTGCATACTCCCAGACACTCGCCCCAAAACCTGAACCTTTAATCCTCCATCTCCAGCAACAGGATAGCTTAGCCTTGGTTAAATATTAGACATCCAACTTCCAAGCCAAACCTTAGAGGAATCATTTGAAAAGACCACTGCTCTCAAGGTTGTGGATATGGGATTTCATAATTACTCGAAATATTAGGGGAGACATCTGCCTATGGTTGATTTGGGCTCCACATGTTGCCCACAGTCGGTCCCTGGACAACAAATCTGAGGAAACAGCGCTGACAGTAAAGCTTGGGTTTTTATGCAAATGGTATATGCCATTCAGCGGTTTGTCCGCCTCTGTGAGAAAACAAGGGATTTGGTAGGTGAAACAACACTGAGGCTTTGGAAAAGGTTTGGTAGTAATTGTACACAACCACGTTTCTGGTCTGGATTTGGAATGCAGGGTCTTTGTTGGCAAACGCAGCTCAGCTGTATATGAATAATGCAAAGGCTTTGCATTTTTGAAATGTCTTCAGAGGAACATACACATTTGAAAAGAGATGGTTTGTTGGATTCTACATAAAGAAAAGAAACAAAAGCACTAAGTTCAAAATAAAGAAAACAAAGCATTCTTTAATCATTTACATAGATTTTCACACAAAGTATTGCCTCAAACCAAGACTCTTCCCTCCAGTACACAGCCTCAACGTTATTTATGATAATGTGAAATTCTTATGCGTGATTTGATGTTCCCATCACAGCACTGTAGAGCTGCATGATCACTGAGAGCCAGACAGGTCAATGAGTCACAGCATAAGCCTCCCATTCAGCAAAGAGAAATACACTGTAAAAGGAATACAGCCTGAGGATGTTTGTCAGACCACACCAGAAGGAACAGAAACGTTTGTCGGGTCATTCAGGGCAAGTAATTCTTTTATGATTCTTAGCACACAGTTTGGTTTGGGTTGGCCACATCAAGGCGATTCAGATGTGAAACATGAAAATTATGCAGAGAAGTCACATACTTTCACACTTTACATTATGTGATGTGGTATTCCTTTCCATATGGCACTTTGGCTATATTCACACTGCAAGCTTTAGCGCTCAATTTGGATTCATCGCTCAGATCCAATTTTTTTGTGTAGCTGTTCACATTATTCTTTAAATGTTGAATCATGTATCAAATTCCTGTGTGAACTGGTCACAGGTCTGAAATGACTGACTGTTGTAAGGAAGTAAATACAATGTTACGGTTTCATTTAAAAGTTGATGTGCAGAGAGAGAGTCACATTTTAAATGATGATTTGTTTTGTTTTTTAATTTATATTTCATGGACGCGGACTCAGAGCCAGGAGTGATAGCATCGTAATCATAGACATAAAAATAATGGACGTAGCTACCGTGACATCACCCATTGGTTTATGGACTCCTGTTTTAAAGCCTGCAAGAAGCTGGAGCTGTGAAGGAGGGGGTGGATCTGACTGTGACGCCAAGGACACTGTCAGCATACAGCCTGTCACTTAAAGCAGTCTGTCCTTAATTATGCGTAACTTTAAGCCTTAATTAAATATTAACGGCTGAGTTATATTAAAAAAATTCACCCTCGGACAGTTATCAAGAAGGGGAAAATAAGCTGTGGAGACCATAGCCATTTTTTATATTGGACTGTAAACAAGTTTATTGATGCTGTAAAGTTGGACATTTTACCCTGGGGGTCTATGGGGACTGCCTGGCTTTTGGAGCCAGCCTCAAGTGGCCATTAGAAGAACTGTAGTTTTTTGGCACTTTTGCATTGGCTTCATTTTTCAGCCCCACAGATTGCTGCTTGATCGTAACATGACTGGCCTCACTGAAATAAATTTCAATCAAAATTTCAGGATGTTAAGGGTTACTTTTAACCACACATGTCCAGTGTTAACTGTCTTTCATGGTTGACCACATATGACCACATCAGACTGCCAACCTAAACTGTTCTTTTTTTTTTTGGCATATCCCGATTTAATCCAGATTGATTTTAGGTATTCTGGACAGCAAAAAACACATGTAATGCATTTTTTGCAAATCTGACGAAGGTTTGAAATACGCTCCCAATCTGATTTATACAGATTCTCCTTAGTCTGGATGCTCTGGCAGCTCAAATCGGATTTCACAGTGTCTTTGAACACAACACATAATGACAACGTCAAATCCAGTGTGAAGGAAGTGCAACAGTGCCAAAGAGGACAACATGAGGAACAATAATCTATGGACAGATGCCAAAATAAACAGTTTGTAGGATGAAATGATGGACCTCCATTTCTCATGC
Source organism: Plectropomus leopardus (assembly GCF_026936395.1). Lineage (NCBI taxonomy): Eukaryota > Metazoa > Chordata > Actinopteri > Perciformes > Serranidae > Plectropomus > Plectropomus leopardus. The sequence goes on along the minus strand of NC_142188.1, from coordinate 15,868,126 downwards.
TTCCATGTTGGAAAGCAGCACCACCACGTTGCCCCGTAGTTACTGATGCCTCCATCAGAACTGCAGCAACACATGCAGATAGGTTGGTGATGTCTGGACACACAAGAAACAAATCTGATTAGCCTGCAGTCTGAATGTAACCAAAGTGGCCCAAATCAGAATGGAAAAGATCACATTTGAAGTGATTTGTGTTGTTCAAATTGTTGAAAAAAACCCAGATCTTTCACCTGCAGTCCAAACACAGCCTTGGAAAAAGAACATCAGAAAACAAAAAAGCACTCTTTGACCCACTCTTTATGTCTGAACTGTTTGTGCATTAGATCATCGTATCCTTGCCCATCACTACCCGCGTTATCTGACATCACAGCGACTAAAGATCTGAGGACCAGGGCCAAGTGAGGGCGTGCAGATGGCCACTGCTTCAAGTCTCTCACAAGAATGACACTGTCGCCACCTCAGCTGTGTCTCACTGCACACAGAACAAGCATTTTTTTATTGGCTGTTTCCGCTGCTGGACTAAACAGCCCCGACCCCATGCCAGAACCTCAGCCAGGTGCATTATGGGGACTATTTATCAATCCCACCATGCACTACAAGCTCTAAATACAGCCACTGTTTCCTGTGCGTCTCTTTTTTTCGCTGCCATCTTTCTCACCTCTCTCCCTCTCTCTCTTTCTGGACGGCTCCTTCACTGGTGCAGCTGTCTCTTTCTAATGCCTGTAAAGAAAAGCGGCTGAGGCTGAAAGTGACGGGAGGAACAGGTGTGCTGTTTAAGTGATAAATTTGCTCTCACTTGAGCACAATGCACCTCAGTTTAAAACAACAATCTACCCCGAACGGGGCGGCGCCAAAGAAACAGACAATAACGTCAGGCTGCCACAGGCTGGAGCCTGTTAAAAGAAACATGCAAATTACTGAGTAAAACAACTATGTTAATCACAGTCGCATGCAATTAATCCAAGTTTTGTGACTAATCATTACACTTATTGACCTAAGACATCATTGTGCATTGCATGTGTCACCCCTATAAATGAGGACAATGTTTATGACACTTTTATTTTTAAGATCCCAACCATAATCACTCTCCTAAAACTCTCTCAGCCTTTGGAAACAATTGCAGAGTTATTACAAAGCAAAGCCATGTTTTTCAAGTATCCCAGATAGAGCTGCCTTAATCCCGGCCTGCTGGCACAAGCCCCAAACTGCTGGGCTGCTCCCCAGCGTTCCGAAGCACTCCGATCACTAGCTAGCATCTGGAAACCATCAGTGTAAACAAAGGAGCAGCGGAGGAGCTCAGGCCCCGCTCTGCCTCTCCGCATCCCCCAGGACATCACTCAGAGAGCAACACAAGAACACCAAAACCAGTCCCGAACCCTGTGTGTATTGCATTTCTGCATGTGCGTGTGCATCCGTGCACATATCTGTGTCTGCTCTTGTGTCTTCATCTAGGGATCTTTATTTGTTTTAGCCGCAGTTCAGAAAGAGATAGATTTCCAGATAGAGCGGATGGGGTTCAGTCCACAATGTTAGCTTTAAGTCTTTTGGAGTTTGTGTTTGGTTTGTTCATTAACCGTAGCATTTGTGATAAGACTTCTAATTGCTTTAATGTGGTTTCAGTTAGTGTGCTAGCCTTAGCGGTCTGTCTGATAAATGCTACAAGGGGTAGAGGCAGGAGCCTGGATGTGGTTTAAACCTGAGAACTGGTTCTTTTCTGTGAAACATCAAAAAAGATCAAAGCATCAATCTTGCCTGATCCTTCTCTGAGACACGACAAGGAAATATTTCCTGAACTTTTCATAATAGTGTTTCAGTAACCATATATCTATTAATCATGTGGTTTGGTCTTTTTCAGTGCAGCCGAAACCTTCTGAAATGTGGTTTGTGGAGCTTTTAAACACTGAACCTCACACTTAAGCAAACTCTATGACGCTTGTAAACACATACCACAGAGGAACGCAGGGTTTTGCAGTTGTGTCTGCAACCTGTTACACCAGAAAAGAAAGTTATTAGTCTGTATGAACATGAATGTTTTCACCACAGATGTGGTTTTCACTTTTCTCATGCATTTTAGCATTACTCATTTTCCAAAGTAGATAATGAAGCTGATAATATTCTCGGTTTAATCAACATAATGTGTATATATTTGAACCCTTTGACTCCTGGCATGACATCAGTTTTCTTGTGCTGCATTTAGATGCATTTCACATGTATTTAACCCTTTAAAACCTTAGGAAATTGGTCTGATTTCTTTGCCATGAAAAAAAAAAAGCCAATGAGCAACACACTGGTCAAAGATGGCAAGAAAACAAGCTTGAAATACATTTTTAAAATGAGGGAGGGAGAAAATTATTAGGAAACATAAAAATAGGAAAAAATGTCCAGAAAATGCAGGATTATGTTATAGTATATATGCATATTATTATATGTATTTTTAAAAAAATAACTTTTTTCAGGTAATTTCCTTGTTCATAGTTGTTTTTTACTTTATTTCTTGCTGTCTTTCACATAATTTTTTGCAATATTTTTTGCTTCTTTTTGTTTTGTTTTTTTTTGTCAAAAGTTGCTTTTTGCCTTGTTCCGATGTTTTTGAAAGAAATCAACCCTTTTTGCTCAAGTTTCAAAGTGTTAAATAACAGTGACTTGTGCTAGCTTTAACAGTGAAGACCACTGTGGCTTATAACTGTCTCATATTCCTTCTGTTGCTTTGCAGCTCCACATCTACAACTGCTGAGATAAGCATACTTATCTTGTACAGTTGTCTCTAAATATAAACCTCCACATTACACAATCACGTACTGCACAGAACCCCAATAACACACACTTGGGCTTTTGCACACACTTGCATTTATACTACCAAGCACACACAAATGCATACATGCATTTATTCTACAAACAATGCAAACTTCTTCTTACCTAGACACAAAGTACAACATCAGATTAAATTAAAAAAAAACATTGTGTAATACAAATAAATAATACATGTAATACATATAAATTGTACTGTGTGTATCTTCTGTCATCCATGTCCATTGATTTCTATATTACTGAGCTACACTGAGAAAAAAATGTGATATTTAAATAGATGTAAAAGCTACTGACATGTACTCAGCCACCTCATTCATTGTAAGTGTGGTGACAAGCAGAGAGCTAGCATAACAGTGCTACTTTCAAGAAGCTATTTGTAACACTTTCCCCTGACTGAGTGCCAAATATGCATATGGACATATGAATCTAACACTTTAAAAAAACATGTATGTAAACATGAATGTAAACTGTCGGTCTATAATGTGCAAATGTTTTATGCATAGATAAAGTTGACCCTTTTCTGATATTAGTCAACAGATCTTATGTGCACTCCTTAGAAATGACAAACCATTACTAGTCAGATGGCACTCGTCTGAACCTGCACTGCACCCATGTGGGTCAGGGTGCTATTCTTAAAAAGGTTTCATATTCTAGAAGCTCTTTATTTTAGCAATTGACATTTCATTAACACTATAAACAGCAGTTTACTCACAATAGCACATCCCAGTTGTTTCCAGGTCTAAATATATGAGGTATTTGTGCTGTCGCAGAGTCTTTTTCTGCATTTATCTAAAATGTTAAGCATGAAGGAAGCAATTAAAGTAGTAGTGAACAGAGAAAAGTGAGGTGTTATGTGCTAAGGAACCATGACAGTCTAAATATACTGCCTAATCAAATTTGCAGCTATTTTGGAAACTTGGATTTTAAGGGGCAGTTCACCCCAAAATCCAAAATACATATCTTTCCTCCTACCTGCAGAGCTGTTTATCAGTCTAGATTGCTTTGTTGTGATTTGCCTAGTGTTGGAGACATTGGCTATAAAGTTGTCTGCCTTCTCTTAAATATACTGGAACTACGTAGCACTCGGCTTAACACCAAAAATATGTATTTAAAAAACTCAACAGCAATGTCTCTTTCCAGAAATCATGACCCTTCTGCTCAAGATAAGCCGCAGAGCTTGTTGTGAGCAGTTTCATGTAGGAACTATTTCTTTCTACCAAACTACACCCACAAGCCGAATCACTGCGTAGAAGGAAGCATGCATCTACCGCTAGCTCACCTAGCACCAATGAGCTAGCTAGCACAGCCATTAATGTTTATATCTTGCACTGTTAAAAGCATCTCGTCCATGAGTGAATGCATAAAACTTTCTGTGCAGTGATACATACAGTTGGCAAGTGTAGTTTGGTAAAAAGGAAATAGTTCCTACCTGAAACAGCTCACCACAAGGTCAGACATTGCTGTTGAGTTTTTAATATGTATAGTTTTGGCACTTTGAGCACCACAAGTTGAGTGCCATTTAGTCCCATTATAATGGAGAGTAGGCAGATATCTCTGGTCAATATCTCCAACACTCTGCAACTCACATCAAAATAATCGAGAGTAATGTATAGCACTAGAGATAAAGGAGAGATGTGTATTTTTGTTTTTGGGGTGAACTGTTGCTTTGACAGGCAACATTTCCTAAAAGGATCCCAAACCAAAATGGATCTGAAACAGTGCAACAAATATCACCAGTGCAGTCTATTTCAGATGGACAGCAATGCATTTAAATGACTTGAAGCAAAATATCTTTAAGCAAGCATGTTTGAGGTTACATGTTTTTCCCTCATGGGTTTTTGGGTTTGACCACTGACATCACAAGTCTTTGTAAATGGGTTTGTTATCTCACCGTGATACAGAGGGGAGGATGTCAAGAGGACAACCACTCCAACTGTTTGAAAGAATAACCACAAGTCCATTTCGAGCTCCGTGGAGACGCCAAAATAATTCATTCTAAGAAATGGCCTCTGCTTGGCAGTTAGTACTCAGTGTGTGTGTGTGTGTGTGTGTGTGTGTGTGTGTGTGTGTGTGTGTGTGTGTGTGTGTGTGTGTGTGTGTGTGTGTGTGAGAGAGAGAGAGAGAGAGAATCTATGAACTGTACATGTGTGTTTTTCAGCTGGACGAGGCCCTGATACAGCACACACACAGAAAGCTTTCTGTAAAGATCTCAAAACAGAGCGAATGTCCAGGTTGAACATTCTCTCAAATCCAGTGAAGTCCCGTAACAGTACTGGGCATATCTCTTCTGTTTAGTCTGTTCTTTGACATGCTGAGCTATCACACAGGGAAAAGGTAAATCAAGACAGCTGTACCAGAGATAAAACATCCCACAGCTGCCAGTCATTGAGATATGTGGAGAGGCCGTGCCAGAAAGTATCAAAAAAGGTATTCTGTGCTTTAAAATGTCATCAATTACCCACCGATAAATTGCTGAAGCATATTTACAAGAACAGCATGCTGGATAATAAAACGGTCATGGTTTCAATTTATGTGTCACTTTCAAATAAAAGAAAGAGCAAACAAATGCATGCAGGATTGCTGCACTTTAAAGCCAGTGGTGCCCCCTAAAAGTTTTCATAGGGGTGGCCAGATGGGGTGCCACATCAAAAAAACAAAAAGAAATCAGAACTGAATTTCAGGAATTCTATTATTCTGTTCTATATACACTGATTTAAAACTAACCAAGCTGAAAACGAGTTGAAAACACATAAAAATGTTTGTGTCTGTATTTCCATGTGTTTATTAATTTATTGTTCCTCAATTTGGCTGGTTGTACTTTTCTTTAAAAAGACAAAATTGCAGCTTTAATTTGAAGGAGTGCATTGATTGCAAGGAACAAAACATTCACTGGGAACAGGCCTTGTCAGGTTAAGGGGAGACTCATGACTCCCTTGCCAAAATTTAGCCTAACTTTGGAGCGTTATTTAGCCCCGTTTCCAACAAGCTAACTTGGCTGGTGCCAATGGATGCCTTAGTTGTCTAGTTTTACAAAACACCACTCCCTTTGTGCTATCTTAAAAAAAATAGGGAGTCACAACCCCCTGTTCAAGGCGGGAATATCACACCTTGGCATGCTATATAATAAGTGCGATTACAGAGTGGGGGAAGGAGTTGTCTGTCCAGAAGGGGAGGTAGTAACAGTGTCAAAAGGGCATCTTTGTAAAAAGGGACAGGCAGCAGGACAGGATTATGGGCGGGAGGGATGTGACATTTTGACGACATGTTATGCGTGTGACTGACTGGCAGGATATTTAAAAAGCAACTAATAGCAGTTAGCGGCTAACTCAAAGAAGAACAGTGGCTGTAAATATCTGCAAATTGAGAAAACAATCAGTATGTTTACAGTTCAGTCAACTGCGGTTATAGCTCGATTAGGCTATTTAATTGTACTACTGTCCTCGTCTCAGTGTACAAGCCCTGAGGGAGAATCGATTCATTGATGGAAGTATGTTTACGTCACATACCTAACAAGTAAACGAGCGGTTGCATGTCAAACAGTGACAACATGTCTTGTTTTGTTTTCTTCCTTTCTTCTTCTTTTGTTTTTCCTGGCTTTCTTTTACGAATTTATGATATTTGACTTCCGTGTCAAAGCTCAGCGTGGGGACTATGGAGCGTGTGCAGAACACGTAGACCAGTTCAGGTCCAGTTGCGTCGTATACATGACTTAGAGAAATTCAATTTCAGTCAGACTAACATGTTTACATGTATTTTAAAAGTCTAGTTTTACTAGGACTAACACAAAAATTTGACTTTTTCTAACATCGTTGTAAACGTAAACGTACTGAATGAGGTCGCAGAGCAGTGGCCCCCTCTGAGCCCTCATTGGGATCACCACTGCCTAAAACCATAGAAATAACACAGAAGAGCAATATTTATCATTTGGATAAAAATATCTTTTTTTTTATCTTTAAACTGCCCACTAACCTCATTGCATTTTTGACTTTTGACCATTAGATTTCCAATCAGTAGCTAAGCTTAGCAGAAGGGTCAAAAAACAATTTTCTAGGTGCGTGAGACAATAGAGCTTTCCATTATTGTATTTTGAAAAAAAAAGCAAAGTTGACACAATATACTGACCTGTTGATTTAGATTAAAATAAATCTCGGGTAAGTCATCTTTAATGATGTTATTGCTTACAAATGAAATTTGGTGACCTGCAATTTCTGGTTGTTTTGATAAACTTGAGGTGGAGGTCTTGGATTATGTGTTTTTGTAATCAGCTGATGTCAATGTTCTGACAATGAATGCGGTTGTGTTTGGTTTTGCCCAACCAAATAAAGAGAGGATATTTATTTTCAAGGAATTTCCCCCTGAAAATATACTATGAAATTTCAGTGGTGCCCCAACAGACCAGTATTAATCTTTTAAACAGGCTTTCTATACAATGCATGCAGGCACTATAGATAAACCGTGTGTGCTTGTGTGTGTACGTCAAAGATCTTCTCCTCGGTAACAGTCCCACGTCATCTGTGTCCAAGACAGCTGCAGAGACATATCACCATGCCAGCGCGCTCTTTGCCAAAACCCTATTCCCAGATTCCTAGATTTCCACAGCCCAGCTTCCCTAATCGTTCACGGATCTCGGTGTCATGTTCTTGGATGACTGATTGATACCCCCGAGAGTCGAGCATGTGGGCGTTTTGTTTTATACCAATAACAATATCTTGTTTTAAAGCTGATGTTTTTGACAGAATCCGTCCTCTCTCTCCTCATGCTTCATTCATAGAAAACACACGTACGGGCCAACTGGGTCTTGGAATCTGCCCTGGTTGAACCCAGAAGCTCAGCTCCATCAACACACCAGCTCGACATGGAAGCTGCCTCTTTTTAAAGACTTAGGGTAAGTTTACCATACTCCTACACTTACCATATTTACAGGGCGCTAAGGGCTAATGCTAAGTGGGGCCGTGGGTGTGAATTTCCCCCCTGCCTTCTCCTAGCCTTGGACTTAGCCACGGTCCCACTAAGCTCGACAAGCTGTGCAGCTGCACAGCAGCGTTGGGTTACCAGGCCAGTGAATGACAAGAGCAGGTTGGGTGGCGGACTGGGGCATACAGAGGTGCACAAAACATCTTGCCGTCTGTCACAGGAAGTTCATACTGCTGCTGTCTATGTTTGCATGTCATGCCTATAGTTGTGTTTGTGTGTGTATTTCTGTTACTCTGACGGATATACCGCACACGTGTGCTGCTAATCTCAGTGTCACTTGGTGTCAATGCTATATTAGACCTGTGGCCCTATATGGTTTCTCATTGCTCTCGCTATAAAGGCTCTTTCTTTGTATAACTCCTCAAAAATAAAATGCGCTGACAGGTAGCAGCCACATCTGTTTTTTAACTGCGAGGACGGCAGTCTGTCTGCTGTGACACTATGAGAGAGAAAAGTTGTCTCCAGCATCCCTGATAAGCCTTATCTGTTTACAGGGCCGTCCCTTGGTCTCTCTTTGGTAACCTGACTGAGTGAGTGTTAGAGCAGAGTCAGGCGCAGGGCCTTCAGAGCCTTTGCAACGACTGGAAGGAAGATCAGGGGTCACCCTGTAAAAACATTCCCATGGTGCACCTCCCCCCAGCCCTCATCCTCTGCCAGAAACTTCCCGACACACTGCAGGGCAGTTACACACAGAGAGGAGGGACAGAAAAAGGTTTTTAAATGAAATGTTATTTTTTTACAGTAAGTAAAGGGGCAGTCAGCAAAATCTATTTTCACATGCAAGTTACAGAGACACTGCGGAAGAGCTACAATTAAACTTGAGTTAGAGAGAACACATTATGATAAAGTAAAAAAAAAAGTAGGTCGATTTAATAACATATATAACATAATAACATACATAGAAAAGTATGTTATTTTCTTGACAGACATCTTTATGCCATTTAAACAGGCACTCCAACAGCAGAAAAAGGCCTCAACACTGCTACAATATACATTTAGGATGACTTAGCTTACTTACTTAGCTTTGTTTGTTTGTTTTGGTTTGTTTTTTATTACTAATGTTTAGGTAATTTTCTTACGCTCTTTAATAATTTTGCTCATATTTGGGACATTTATTCTTTTATTGCTCACCTATTAGAGTTACATATTAGAATATTACTTAAGTACAAGTCTTACAGTATCTAATATTTACTGTCCAAAGTATCAAAAGTAATTTATAAAATTAAATGTACTTTAGCATTAAAAGTAAAAGTACAAGTAAATGCTTTTAATAAAAAAGCAAATGGTCAGGATTTTGATAATCATAAAGTTTGTTTCTCCGTAACATACGCTAACCTAAAAATGGAGGCCATAATACACTTGAAGGAAAAGTTTTGGGTTTTTTTTTTTTGTTTTTTTTTCACAACTTAAAGTATTTAGAGAACTTTCATTCGACTGTCTGTCCTTTCCTCACTCCCTCCCTTGCTTCCCTGTTTTTTGGACAGAAATATAAAAACTCAAGTAAAGTACAGATACTCCCAAATAATACTTAAGTACAGTAATTAAGTACTTTGTGACATTGCCACTGCTTCCAGTAAGTACACACACACACATATGTGACTCCACATATTGACCAAAACTGTGTTCACCAGAGCAAACCGGAGCAAATCAGCTTGATTTCTTTCAAAGACATGGGAGGAAGGCAATGAGGAACTTAACAAGAAATGATCCAAAAATTAGCAATAAATGAGTAAAAAGTTTAAAGAAAATTTCCTGAAAATTACAAACAAAAACAAACTAAAAAACAAAAACAAACACGAAACTGACCTGAAGAAGTGCTAAAAAATTTTTTTTAAAATACATATTTTAGAACATATTTTGAATATATAATTCTAGTAATCATAAATATAGTTTAGGGATATAATCTAAATTATTTTCTAATATTTTTCTCTCGCTCTCTCTCCATTTTTAACATCACTTTTCGGATGATTTTCTTGTCACCTTTTACTAACTTCTTGCAAGTTGCTCATTGCCATTTACCATGTTTTTGAAGAGAATTAAACATATTTGTTCAGGTTTTAAAGGATTAAATACTTGGGAAAGGTGCCTGAATGCAGCACAAGAAAAAATCATGTCCATCCAGGTTTCAAAGGGTTAATCTATGGTTATCACTGAGAGGGCTGCAGTGAGCCTGCCAGAGAAGGACTTCAAGATACTTAAGCACAAAGAGAGAGAAAAAAAGTTACAAAATCAAAACCACAGAAGAGGCCCCTATATGTTGACATATAGACAAGCAGATTATATAGGGCCATCTGTGTGGTTTGTTGTAGTAATTCCATTTTTTTTTCTCTGTAAGATTCGAGGCTCTATCCAAACATACTTCAGTGTGACGCTCCACTGTAATGCAGCGAGGGCCCTGCTGGGGGAACAATACGGGCCTGCCTTCCTGACCTCTCCGTCTAGCAGATCCTACAGACACACAATGACTGCCTTAATTACCAGCCTCCATTCCCACCACTTGGGCTTTCCCCAATGGTGCCCATTCAGAACCACAGTCTCTCCCTAAGGTGCCCATTCAAGCGCAACACAAAGCCAGCAGTGTCAGTCCCTGATCTCTTGACACCAAAATCTAGTCCTGTGTGCCAGCACTCGCAGCTTCACAGTGTCTCTGTCTGTCCGTCCGGTTGTCCCCTTCTCTCTGTCAGTCTGTCATATCACGGAAGAATCTTTGTTGTTCACATGTGACAAGAATCGGTGCTGCTACAGGGAGCAATTAGTTCAACCACATACTGATCGAACATTGGAGATAAGCACGATGTTTAGTTGGCGGTCTGATGTGGAAGTATGAGTCTGGTGGTTTGGTGTGTGGAACCAAGTCTGTTCTTAAGTCCTGTTCGCACTCTACATTTCTCTGCTCACTAATGAGTTTAAGTCGAGAGTCAAGGTTAATGTAAACACGTGATGTAACCACTCCATGTAAAGTGTCTGCTAGTTTGTAAGGAGCGTAATCGGGTTGTTTAAATTCCAATTAGCTGAATTTGTTGGCTGTACAAGAGGTTTGGCTATCAAGCATATCAATTTCACACAAAGCCATGAGAAGAAAAAATCCAACATGAACTCAAACTGCTGCATCTACAGGCTAAAAATTACCAATATTATCATCACAGATTAATCTGCTGATTAGTTTCTTGATTTATAGAATAATTGTTTGGTCTATAGAACATAAAAAAACAGCTAAAAGTGTCTATAACAATTTTCAAAAGCCTAAGATGATATCTTAAATGTCTTTTTTTGACTAACCAACAGTTCAACTAATGATATACCCAATGAGCAGTAAATGCTGGAAATTCTCACATTGGAGAGGCTCCAATAATAAAAAAAATGACCTTTTTTGGTTGAGAAATGACTGAAACTGTTAATTGATTATCAGAATAGTTGGAAATGAATTTTCTGTTGATCATCCAGTTGATGCAAGAAATTAGTAAAAGATGCCAAGAAAAAAGACGTGAAAATCACTTCTTTTGTAACTGGGGGTAAAAAAAAATTGGGAAATTATCTATAATTATATATTTAAAATGATGTTGCAGTAAAAAAATATACATATAAGGGGCTGACAATATTGATGTGATATGTGATTGAAATATGCAGCTTGTACCAAAAAAGGCTACATGAGAAAACAGAGGCATTTAGTTTGAGTTAGCAAAGCTCTCTGGGCCTGGTGTGCTAACAGGACATCATGCAGTAGTGAAAATCTGACCTCTGACCCTCTCAACTCTCCCTCAGTGAAAACTGAACCATCCTGTTCTAGTTCCTGAGGCCTCAGTGCTGCTGCTGACCTCCATTACACTTTAAGTTGTGTTAACGACACAAGCCAAAGTGTTTTTACTGTACAAGTAACTGCTGCTGTTGTTGCCATCATTCTTTATTGTGATCAGTTTTCTAATATCCTGACGTTATGCTAAAGAAGTGGAATGGTATCCAGTAAAGAGACGCAATGTTACAGCTTTAAAGGGGTATGTGCAAAGGTACTACAAACAAAATAAGAGGTATCACATCAGGAGACTGTATTATTAAATGAGTGGTGACCTGGTTTCTCCCATGCTGCAGAGACAAGCTTACATAAAGCAGTGTGAAGGGCAACAAAACACATTATTGTTTATTTTTTTTATTAACTCCAGCCTGCCTGACAGTGCTGGCTCAGCAGCGTGATAGGAAAAAGATTCATGTGATGAAGTATTACATAAGATGTTAAGATAGTACAATAGCATAATATTTGTTTTTGGTTCCAACTGGTCCAGCCACTTGGTCCAGATTTCTTCTTAGTCATTAGTTCAACCATCTAAACTTCTAAACCTTTAGGAGCATGAGTTTGGAATGCATGTTTTCTTTGAAAAAATGTAGTGGTTTTCTTTTTTTCCTTAAATTGTTTTTGTCAATTTTTTTCTTTATAACTTTTTGGTAATGATTTTTTTCCTCTAAAATATTTTGGGTAATTTGTAAAAAAAAATGTTTTTATTTTTCTCACAAAAAGAATTGGCAATTTTTTTTTTAAAGAAAACAAGACTTCCAAACCTGCTGGCCTGCCACAATAAAAATCACCAAAAATGACAACATTTATCACAGTCAGAAATGGTAAAAATAGAAATGATGATTGGATTTTCAAATTTAATCACATCATGTGGGGTGAACGCTACATGTCTTTTCCCTTGAGTCACTTGAAGAGGCTTGAGGAAAAATATTTATATCTTTAGGGAGGGCTAAAAAAATCCCAGCCACCCCCTTCCTCTGGTAAATAAAGAACAGTCCCTTAGGCCTATTCTTATTTTTGAAAAATAAATAAAAAATAAAAGAACAGGCCACATAATACCAAGACCAGGGTAATGAAATAGGTACTATTAACGAAAAAAAACTCTCTCACTCTACAGCAGAAAACCACACTTAAAAATGAAAGCTCTGTGCTGTAAATTTGCTGAGCTTCAAAATAAAGTGTGTTTTCACAAACCTAACATGGACGCAAGTCACTTGCAACCCATACAGAATGGACCCGTGACCCACCAGTGGGAAACCACTGATTTAGGCAATACACCCATAGTCTGACCGTGAAAGTAAGGAGGTGCAAAATCAATTTTTGATGAGACAACTGATGGAATTAGTGTCAGCTTAGCTTTACGTTAAATTTCTTTTGACTTGCAAGCTGACACTAAGATATTATCTTCAAACAGCTCTCTCCTGATCTCTTCCATTGTCGTTTCACCTTAACAACAGCAAGTTCACCTGACTAATGTAACATCACACCGCCTCCCAGAGATGGGGTTATAGGTGTCATGGTTACCAAAACAGGAAGTGGTGCGATTGTTGTCTCAGCAAAAACCGAGAGGAAGAATGGGATTTCTGCACAGAACACAAACCATCTGGCAGGAAACCGCACTTTTATCATTCTTTTAACTTTGATTTCCTTTCAGGGGAAGTGCCCTCACTCCCCTTTCGCTCGCTGGCTCTCTGCTCTTGTGCCCCTCTCAGGATTTCAAACTATACCGTCTCTGTGTCAGTGCTTCATGCCACGACAGTGACACATCAAGCCTGCCACAGCAAATAGCTGCAGCCATGTCAGAATTGGCCCCGGGGCACAGAGATCATGGGGGTAAAATGTGAAACATTCTCTCATGACAAATGTTGAAGCGCGACTGCGGTGTTGAAAGATTGTTTATCGACAGGGTTAACAATCTGCAGGATGCATAAAGACGAGAAGATAGAAAACAGCTGGAGGCGGAGGAAAATGTAAATACATGATCCCCCTAAAGATTTCTTTCAGCGAAGGCAGGAGGTTGGTTAAATAACAGATAATAAAAAGAAGCTAAAGGACAGATGTAGGATCTATGTTTTTTCTCCTCCCAGGAACATTAGCCTCCGGGGGACAGCAAACGTCTCCAGCTACGTTAAACCCGCATAATCTGTTGAACTATTGAATAATCAGCACTGTACTAACTATCAAAGAGCGCTAGCAAGCTATTTTAGACAATTTAACAGCATGTTTCCAAAACAAGCGTTGACAAATGTTTTGCCAGAGGCTAGAGGTGGAGCTGTTTAGAATACGAGATAGAGGCTGCACACAAGAATATTAAACTGGATTTTAGATTATGGTGGATAATTTTTTATTTTTTTTTTTTTGGACTGGAAAATATGAATTTTACAGGAAGCTACAGGTTATGAACCACATTCTGAGCAAAGGGAGAGAAAGACATTTTGGCCTAAATACCAGGGCCAGCTGGGGAAAACTGAACGTGGGTGAAGTGAAAAGGACTACAAAGTTACCCACAAGCAAGGCACTTAAACTGTTTCTGATTAACTGTTACAGCTGGAAAGCCGACAGTATAACACCATGGGAACACTCTTCCTTCCAGATGTGAATGTGGTAGCCTTCCTTTTGCAAATATTCACTTGGGCTTTTATAAGAATAGAAAATATCCCCAAATCATTCAGATTTAAGGAAAATAGATTAAGCTAGTGCTGGTATCTTTTAAGACTTTTGCTTTTCACTGAATTTGTTTATTTTCAATTGTAAGCAGAGCCTTTGCTCCAGAGTTTGTAGTTTCAGTTAAAGGGGACTTTCAGTATTTTTCAACCTGGACTCTATCTTCCCATGTTTTTGTGTCTAGGTGACTAATGGGAACAACAGTTGTTGACATTGGTCCAGTATTGAGCTGCAGATGACAGCAGCAATGTAATCACTCAGGGCTTTTGTAAATGTCCATGTACATCCACTAAAAGTCCCTTTTTTGCAGCTGTCCAGCTGTGGAAGAAGTATTTAGATCCTCAGCTTAAGTAAATGTACTAATACCACACTATGAAAATACTCTGTCACACATAAAAGTCTTGCATTGAAGATGGTACTTAATTAAAACTTGGTAAGTATAATAAGGAAAATGTACTCAATGTATTAAAAGTAAAAGTATGAATGCAGACAAATCTTTAAAAAACACATCTAAAAAAAACAATCTCAAATTAGAGAACAAAACACCACAAAAATTCAAAATTGTTTAAAAAAGAAGAAATATAAATAAAGTCCAAATATGAAAAAAAGGAAACAAAAACACCCCAAAACTCAAAATGATAAGATGTAGAAAAAACACCCTAAAAAACCCAAAAATTACTTACAAAAAGAAGAAAAACCCCCACAAAAAAATTTAAAAAAACCCTGACCCAATTTTTTTTAAATCATTTAAAAAATATAAAAAGATTTGAATGTTTTTCAAAATAGTTGTCAATTCTAATTATATATATATATATATAAGTATAAAGTTGCATGTAATTAAAATACTCAAGTTAAGTACAAGTACCTCAGATTGATACTTAGGTACAGTACTTGAGTAAATATACTTAGTTACATTCCCCCGCCGCAACTGACAGGTTCAGATTATTATTAAGTGTCTGACAACATGATGGAAAAGACCATACAGAGATAGACCTTTTTATTAAAGAGTGAGATCCTTCTTGTTTAACCAGAAACAGCCCTGAAATCACTATGGTCAAATCTTTCGAACTCCATTTAAATAAACAGTAATTCAAGCATGTTTAAAGCCAGCATATTTTCCCATCTAACCATGTCTGACAGAGTTTATTTCAACCAAACCAATATTGGTGATTGTTGGATCAGTAGAGACATGAACCAAGACATTTGTGAGTTTTATTTTTTGTTTGTGTAAACTTTAAATTAAGCGTTTTACCATGATAAAGTTACTGTTTATTAAAATGGAGTCTGGTGGCTTTGGTGATAGACTTTTCAGGGCTGTTTCTGGTTAAACAAAAAGGATCTCATCTTTAACAAAAAGGTGTATCTCTGTAGGGATCCTTTCCATGACATTGTCAGACACTTACGATAACAATCTGAGCCAGTCAGTTGCCAGTTGCCCCAAGTGGTTACTTTACAGCCTGTTTTGCTGCTGCCAGCTGCAGCAGGCGTGCTCAATACTGGACCAATTTCAAAAACTGCTGTTCCCATTAATCACTTAAACAAGAAATATGGAAAATAAGATCCAGGCTGATTTGTGCCCTAAAGACTCAAAAAAGTAGTTGTTAATTCTGTTCTACCACCCCTTAAGTCTGGCTTAGAATACATTTTGTTGTGAAAAGGTAGAGCGTGCTGGAAAGGGGGAAACTCATTTGCAAACCTCAACTTGTTTCAATTAAAACTTTAATATTGAAGTTACAAACAGCAGGAAATTGGGTGTGCCCATGCAAGGCCAAATACTGCTTTTCCATGACTGAAGCACACAAACAGCAAAGCGCAGAGATGTAAAACCGGCAAATTCTAAACTTGCAATGTGTATGTGATACATTATCCCCCCTGCTCCAGCCCCATCCCCGAGTACAATAACAAACTGAAACATTAAAACAAAGTGGTTGCACAATTATCCCAGCACGACTGCCAACCAATTCGGAGAAGGATCAGTGCTCTGTCAAAAGCAAACACTGGAAGATTTAAAACCAAATAGGTTTTGTGAAAACAACAACCACTGGTGTTTGTTATGGTGGACAAAGTGGGCTGCAGTAATGACGAGTCATTACGTTTATCACCCCAACAAAAGGAAAAGCACACACATTGTCAAGTCACACATTACTCAAAGTGTGATTTGCCTCTGGTGTGAAGACTGGGCCCTCGCTTCAGAGCTCGCCTCAGGTCCCAGTGTTGACACTGTTATGGGAGATTATAGTGACCATTTGTCACAAAGGACATACTGTTGCTGAAATTACCACCACGTAAGGTGTGAGGTCCATCACGGTTTTTGGCATATGGTCACAGATGCAGATCAGATGCAGGCAAAAGCAGTGGCAGGATGTAACTAAGTACATTTACTCAATTACTGTACTTAAAAACAAGTCTGAGGCAATTTTATTTGACTTGAGTATTGCCGCTTATAATTTTACTCCACTACATTTCAAAAGGGAAGTATGTGCTTTTTACTTTATTACATTTATAATATGAAGTTCTGGTATACATTTAGTTAGTCAACAGTTTCTACAAGTACAGCCAATGATTAGCTGATTGATCAATCAGACGACTGACAGAAAATGTATTGCCAACTATTTTGATTAACATTTAAGTCTTACATTTTACTAATAATTTTGAATTTTGTGGGAGTTTTATATTTACTTTTTTAAAAAATAATTTTAAGTTGTTTTTTAAAAAAAATATATATATATATTTTGGGGGTGTTTTTTCATATCTTTTTTAAAATTTGAGTTTTTTGGGTGTTTTTTTTTTTTTTAAATCTAATTTTGAGTTTTAGGATGTCTTTTTAAAATAATTCAGAATTTTGGGGGATGTTTTTCATTTATTTATTTTGTAATTTTTTTGATCTGAATACCTCTTCCACCACTGCACAAAAAGAGACATGAATGATTGATAGGAACCAGGAGAAGAGGAAATGGCAGCACTTCTACTTATCAATGTAACTTTTGAAGTTCATCTTTATGCAATCAGGACGGTGACATGAATGATTAAATTATCAGCCGCATATGTCTCACATGGGACACATTTTGCTCCATGTCGGCTCACTGTAAACATTGTGCTATGTCAGATATCATTACAGAGATAAGTAGAGGAGAGGTCAAAGGAAAGAAAAACCAAAGTATGAAATTGATGCTACATGTATAACACACACTGAACAAACATCATGAACAAAAGGCACATTATCCTGGTGCCATAAAGAAGGCTCTGTATGTGGATCAATGAGCTCCACGTGTTTCTGATCAACACAGTAAATGTGATGCTCTTGGCTCCGCTCCTCTTTACAAATGCATACAGAACGCTCTGTGTTTAAGTGTGGTCATGGTTTAATGTATTATATATTAAATTTGTCTCACAGCTGGCCAAAAAAGACAAATCTGTACTTCCTCACCAGCTTTTTCTCCATATCTACGCAATCGAAATGATGAAAAATATGCAGAAACAGCAGCCTTATATAAGTTCATTGCTACAGTGGCCCTCAAAGCAGAAGTTCAACAATTTGGGAAATATTTGTAACTTTTGAGTTTAACAAGACTGATAGCACTGACATGTCTGTCAATTAAATATGAGTCTTTAGGCAGCAGCTGATTAGTTTATCTTAGCACAAAGACTGGAAAGCAGCTAGCATGGCTTTGTCCTCTCAGTCTCATTAAATAACACATAATACAGTTTGTTTAATCCATAGAATAAAATCAAATCATGAATAAATCTTTCGTTCGAACTCAAACAAGTCAGCAAATAGCTGTTGTTTCAAAGGCTCACAAAAAGTGCTTTCTGGCTCAACCTCCTGTGTTTAGGCAGCTAAAACAAAAACAAATATGGGCTGTGAGTTTGTCGCACTCATACACTATATATAAGGATGGACAACACGCCCCCACTTACCCCCACTATGCATAAGTGAGGCTAAAATATCAGAGATTTGGACTTTGCAAAAGTAAAAATAATTGCAAAATTATTGTCATTTTTAAGCCTCTTTTCCAGTTACTTTTTTTTAATTTTCAGGTAATTTGTTGTACTTTTTACTAATTTCTGTCATTTCTGCTTTTGTTGCTCATTGCCTCCTTCCCTTGAATTTGAAATAAATCAAGCCAATTTATGCAGGTGTCAAAGGGTTAAGATTGTTTAATATAAACTTTGGTTGTTGCACATTGAGAGATTAAATTTTCATATTATATAGAAATAGTCAAACCAGAAATAGGCAAAAGGGTGAAAGCAGAAGTAGTGATGGATGTTATTTCTGATACTTTGGACTTTTAAGCTTATAAGTATTCTACCGGTTTCAAAATAGTGAAATTTCCCAGAAGAGTCAAAAAAAACAAATCCAGGAAACTATAATTCTGAACCGGGAGAATGCATTGCGACCAGGAATGGGGCATAGTAACACACACATAACACACACACCAGCACACACAGCAGTGGCAGCAGCAGCCACCCCCACATACCCACAAACCTGCATTCCAGCAAAGACATTTTCCATGAGTTAATCTTCCTACAGAGAGTCATAGCAAGAAGATGTCATTCAAGGCATCATTGTGATCACTCAAATCAGAGGTGGGGCCAACTGTTGAGAGGATTAGTCCACTGAACAGAACCAAATCATGAGTGCAAGTGGAAGACATCTTGGAAGCGGGCCAAAGCGTGGCAGCAAGGGGCATTCTGCTCATAACTGGGGGAGCGACCTCATTTTCCGAATAAAAGCCAGTTTACATAACACCTCTCTCCCCATAACAGGGAGCACTGGGCAGCTGCTGCCAGGCCTGTGGCTTTCACTCGACTACCAAGAGTTCCCTGAGAAATTATTCTCTCAGCACAGCCGCAAGCCTTCTCTGCACATTTCCAATATTAACATGTTATAACTAAAAAAGGTCTTAAATTGCAAGTAATGCATAAACACTTTGGTAACCGCAACTATTTAATTGCAAGACTCTTATTCTTTCAGAACAGAGCAACAGAAGGAATGAGGAAACCATCAGCCACAGTGCAAGGATCCACCACCGTCTGAATCCTTGACTCCCCTTCAGCCGCAAAAAAAGTCAACTTTGGCAGAGGTAAGGTGGTTTTGATGCACGTGATACAATCTTTTGATAATAAAATCTTAATTTAAATGTCTATTGTAAAAAATAACCTGATTCAACCAACAGTAATTATACAGTTAACACATTTGAATCGTATCAAATACTCTAAGAGTGATATTTGTTTGGGTTTTTTTTTTTTGTTTGTTTTATTTTTTGTTTTTTTTTGTTGCAAGCTAAATCTTAAGCCTCAAATGACAACAGCTATAGTGTAAACTACTTTCACATGATGGATGGAGACTGAACAAGAGCAGGACAAAAAAGCAAAGCATGTGTGTGAACATGCACATCCAGAACATCCAGAGCAACAGTGTGGCTCATTAATGTGTTCTTATAAGGTTTCTGGACAATAATGGAGGTTTACATTAATGACATTCCCACTCCCAACTCATCAAATAAAGCAGCTTAGTCAGTGGAACTATGCCTTTAACTAAGACAGTGGCCCTAAAAATTATGACGAGAGCAATGCATGAAGTCAGGTGATGCTGTATAAAGCAGCACCTCCAGGACTTAGCAATGTAGCAATCACAACACAATGCAAATTTAGTCAATCCCCATGAATTCTGCAAATTTTACCATTATAGAGGGTAAAACCTCATTTCATTGTACAGATGTGCAAAGTGTACTGATTTGCTCAGAGTTATAGACACACAGACAGGGCTGACTGTTAGCACCAAATGGCTAATGTTACTCAACAGTTATGGCTATTATGGCGCATAATTATATGGTCGAGCCATTTCACTGTCAGCGTGACTTTGTTGGGACTGTTTAAAAGCTGAGTGTTGGATTTAAACTTGCTGTTGTGTTGCTTGGGTTAACCTGGCAGAGAGAGCAGGAAAAGAGCAGCTTAATGAGACGCTGCTTCAGCACTGCATCATAGACAGCAAGAAATGATTACCATTTCAATTTCATTATATTTAAATGCCTAAAAAGACAGTAAAATGCACTGCATTTTTTTTTTTAGAAAAGTTGCTGTGAAATAAGACATCTTAGGCCATAAAAATCCCCCAAACAGCATGTGAAATCATGAAGAGAGATATGAAGAGCGACAAAGTCCATGTGGGTAGAAGCTTGGGGTGGATTGATGAGTCAAACAAACACAGGACTTTACTAGAGAGAGTGTTGTTTGTGTCAAGTGTAAAATCAAAAGTCAGTGTAAATTTATTTGAACTTAGGTTTGTCAGTTGACCTACAAAATGTACTCAACTTACATGATGTACAAATATTCTTTTAAGCCAACCATCATATTATATTTATCAAGTAGCCTTGGTAAATAAAGCTAACCGCGCATTTATTTTGAAAAGACACTGTGCATGTAATGAGCAGAAAATTGACATGTAGGTAAATTGGTATATGGAGCGTAATAATTTGAAGCGTAGGGCCATACATGGTTTGGAGTCAAACATGTTGATATATCAGGGTTTGGATACACTGACAGTGCTTTTTATTTCTAATTGAATGCTGCTATTTCTGTTTCTATTCATTTGATTTGTAAAAAAAAAACAACAAAAAAACAACCAAAGAACATATACATATCACTGACATTACTCTTTAAAATAAATGCATATGTAAATAAATGTCATATTAATCCGCTTTAATTTATAAAAGTAACCCTTACCTCAACTTGGCAATAAAAATCACAGAAAAAAACAACACAATAAAACATGCTGAGGTGAAGTAGAGGAGGAAGACTGTACATGTCATCAGAATGTGTTTCTCTATGCTGGATCACGATGACATACTTAGCAGCGCTCTGTGAAGCAGGAGCTTCTGTTTTCATTGGCAAAACATCTCTGAACAGTACAAACTATTAGCGGGGACACATTCATCCTCAAATACATTCCAGCACAGGCAGATACCAGAAACTCTGTAGGCACACAACTGAACATTGTGAGTAATGATAATGTAGGACAAGAAACTTTTGCTTGGAAAATGACGCAGGTCTTGGCTAATAGGTAAGCTGAACACTCTTTGCCATTAAAAACAATGTTTCAATTGCAAGACGTGTGTCACATCTGTTATTTGGCTCTTAGCTGGTTAAGTAAGAATAGGCACGTAATGACAGGTGACTGGGCAATAGTGTAAGTGATGTAGCACAAATGGAAGGTAAATTTATGGACAAAAGAAGCCCAGGAGAGACCTAAATAACTGAGATGGTGTTGAACTGTGTAGGTGCGGAGGCCGTTTGGAGACTTTGCTGCTTTTTGAGTTACTGTTGGCAGTTTAACGAACAGCTGAAATATAAACCAGAAGACGGCTGAGTGTGATTCTGAGGTTCAGCCCTAAATGCTAACATCCATAGCATGATTGATTTCACAGCATCTACTGAACGGGGGATTCTGTTTAATAAAGCAAAGTTTTAACCTTTTTAGTGTGAATGTGCATGGTATTTTAGAAAAGGTAATAAATACATTAAATCATGTATTACTAAATGCACACCTGCTCCAATGTTGAGCCTCACTTCAATCTGAAGAATGCTCACTTCAACTATAGCATTACATAAAGGAAAATCGTAGGGAGAAGTTACATGTTGTATGATATACTTCAACCAAAAATTCCCCTTGGAGTTGTCAATAGATGATCTAATTCCCTTACGTTGTAGCTTGGAGCTGTCCAGGAGATATTTCATCAGTACACAGGTCATTTACAGACCTCCCGAGACCAGTCATCATATGTCATAAAGCGAGTCAAAGCATTTTAATCTCACATCTGCTCCTCATTACCATTCCATGCAAAAAGAAACTCAGGGCTGGGCCTCGGCTATTGCACCTCACCCAAGGAAAGGAAGAGAAGAAACAGGGGAGGCAAAAAAGAGACAGAGGGAGAGAGAAAGGATATTATCAGGTACTGTGAGTCCAGAGAAAAAAACAACTAAAAATTCCCCAATTCCAAGGGAAAGTGACATTGTGCTCTCCTATGAAATCAGATCACTTCCAGGCCGCAGTCTCAGCCATGGAGTTTGCCTTTTACAAGGCACTATATAACACCACAATGACAGATCCACCACAGCAATTTCATAGTCCATCCCTTCCCTTAAAATCTACTGCAAAAATCCACAAAATATCAAATCACTTTGCATTTTCACAGTGTTTGTGCACATAAGCTTTTCACTCATTCGCATGTAGACGTTTAGTGATTGCACACCTGCATCAACCTGTAGCAACAAGTCAGCCTCTCAACCAGGATCTTATTCTTAAAAAAGACATTTCCGCTCATACTTCATTTAAAGTGAATTGACAGGGATCGTTCAAAACATTTTCCTGATGCTTCCCGAGATGAGTTTAGATTTGACAGCTGCTGATTTGTCATGCATCAGTGTGCTTGTAACTTCCATGCTAGACCTCACAGTGGATTTACCATGGTGCCTCACACAAAAAACCCTGCTTCATAACAGATGTAATCAGTGGGGAGCTGCAATGCAACTGTAATTTTGCAGATTATATATAATATTTTTAGCTACATGTCAGCAAGAGCATTTTCTGCATCTGTAAATGTTCTTTTTTATTCCTACAAACATACTGATGATCCAATGCAAAGACACAGTTTCACCTTTGACCCTTGAACTGGCCCAAGAAGTTTATTCATCATGGTTATAACGGACAGTTTCTTGGAGTGTAAATGTGGTGGCGGTTAAGATGCACACAAGCACAAATATACACACAGTCACACACATGACTACAGAAGACAGAGGGCAGCCTGTTTAACAAGTAGGTCAGACCAGAGCCAAAGAGGGAGAGAGGGAAAGAGAGCAGGAGAGAAAGAAAGAGAGACAGGCATTGGCTGGAGCAAGCACAGCTTTTAGTGCCATCATTGGCTTGTATGAACCAAATGAAAAGACACGGAAGAAGTCTAAAGTCACGCAGTTATTGGAATTTCAGTGTCATCTTAAGGCTGGATTTGTGAAATATGTGAGTCTCACCTGAGGGCAGTCTTTGATGTAATGGCCCTTGTTGAAGCACAGGTGGCATAAGTAGTTGGGTGGGGGTCTTTTGTTTGGTTTTCTTGGCTCTGAAGAAAGGGATAGGTCTGAGAAATGGTCCGTCAGGGAGTTGAGTCCATCCACGATGTTGTTCAGGGAGCCATAAGGCGACACATTCTTATACACGTTGTTGTTTAGGGCCTAGAAAATAAGAATAATATGAGAAATGGTTTAATTTTGGCACCATTCTTCAAATAATTCTTCTTTGTCTCAGACTGTCATATTGTAAATAAGTTAACAGCAATCCTGGGGTGCTTTCACACTGACTTCAATCCCCAGCTCTCAGTTTCATTAAGTGTGGCTTGCTGACATACAGTATGTTGGACAACATTACCACACACAAGATAGTATGTAGTCTTGGAGTGTTAAAATACCAAGATTAATCACTAATTTCCTTTGAGGGCTTGTCCTATTTTCTCTTGCGCCAAAAAATAAAGAAGAAAAAAAATCCCTCCAAGATCATTTCTCTCATTAAATACAGAACATCTGGCGAGAGGCCCAGCTGTGCTCATGAGCTGGAAAAGTACTGAGCATGTCCACAGAGAAAGACAGGACTTTGCAGAGGATGACTCATTGTAAACAAGATGGGAGGCATGTTCCCTCACCAGCCTGTGGAACATCAGCAATGTCACCATGCACTGTTGGTGGTAAACTAGCCATGGTCAGTGTTTGTAGTCTGCTCGGAGCCACAGAGCGCGGCATTGCATGCCACAGGGCCCAGTGAATTCATAGGAGATGCCCTCTGAATATTAATAACAGGGAAAGCATTGCCTGCAGTTCCTTATTTCCCTTCTCATTTGTGTCTTCCTCTTTTCAAATCCAGAAACCGTGCAGGAATTGACCTCAGGGTGAAATTATGTTGATTGTAGCACAGACATTTTTATGTTCAGATGGGCAGGTAATTAACCCTGGTGGACAAGTTGCTAAACAAACAGTTCAGCTTGTCATCTGCCTTGACATTTAATAGTTTAACCGCACTAATGACAAACATTTGAGACACCACCCTCAAGTAAAAACATCAGAGTTCATAGGCATGATGAAATCCACAGAACTCTTCTTTCTCCACTGACGGTCATGTCTCTTTTTCGGGGCGCAGGAAATGATGTTACTGTTGATGTTTCAATGTTGCACAGAGCAGAAACCTTAGACTTGGCAACCTAGCCAGGGCTAAAAGCCAAATCTTTATCTGCGGGCTGTGAGATAGTCGTGCTAACCAGCTCCAGCTTTAAGACTCATGTTCATTTATATTACATGTAGTCGTCATAAATCAAGTGTTACGGCTCTGTAGCTTCTCAAGTTTTCCGTCTGCCATGTGTTTTAGCTCTGCGTATCAGTGTTGGGTATTACCTCTCATTGTGGAAATGTGCAAGTTTGAGCATTTGCTAAACTTAAGTCTTAGAGCAGGCTGTAGAGTTATTTTAACAAATATAAAACAGGAAACTTTGCTAAGTTTATGTTTCTCACATTTCTTCAGTTGGCCTGAAACCTTCTACTGTCAGCCCAAAGGAAACTGATTTCACACACATCTGCTAATGGTGGGGAGAGTTTGTTTGTTTAGTGTCTGTGAGAGTGAGTGTGTGAGTGAGTGAGTGTGTGAGTGAGTGAGTGAGTGAGTGAGTGAGTGAGCGGGAGATTCTATGTTCATGTGGTGATAGATGTGTGTATGTATGTGTTGGCCAACACAATAAGGACTAATCTGGTATCATTTACTATTGAAAAGTGAGGTCAACAACTGAAACAGATTTGTGGCTTTTTACCCAGATCCAGGGATGAGGTGTGACACTGCAGGGGTCAATCACACACACACACACACACACACACACACACACACACACACACACACACACAGACACATGTTAAAGCCAGGGCTGTGGCGTCTGGTGGAAATTTTAAATTTGATTAGGTAAAATAAGTTTCAAAGGAAATTGCTATAGAAGATACACTCTTAGAGATAAAGGTGCCAACTAGAACCATACAAAGTTTTTGACTTGTCATTGTGGGAAAACCTTTTTGTTTCCTGGTAGAAACTCTTTGACACCCTTTTTCCACCAAAGTAGCTCCAGTTCTTAAACCAGTTCTGTTCAGGATTCTTGTAACCTTTGTGCTTTCTAGTTGTAATAAAAGATATGTTATCAACAGAGGACGCTTCGCAATGACCAATATTAGTAAACATTAGAAGCAAAAACTTGGATTTCATTGATTACCTGTGAACTATTCAGTTCAGGTCTGTTATTACAGATATTTATTTTTGTCCAAAAAACAAGCATTAACCAACTATTAATGAGTCCACTACACAGTCTTTTTTCTTAAGGTTTCTCAATTGATTTCTTCTTTGTTGCCTTCTCCATCCTCCCTTTCCAGCCTGTAGAATATGACACACCCACTGGTGTTGTCGCAGTTCGCACTTCTCGTTAAAGAAAACCAGCTATTTTGAATCCATTTTTTGGGGTTCTGAACCAATTTATTAAGGGTGCTAACAAGAACGCCCCAGTAGATTTTACCAAGAGCCTTTTCATATTCCACTATTCATGATTTTAGTTGACAAGATAGTGTAGGTCCAGGGGAACTTCATTCTGCAGCCTTGGACCTCATGAGGCTAATGTGTTCCAGCACAACCCAAAACACTCATTGTTCACCATCACGCTTTTACAAACCACTGATTTTGTGAAAACACTGCTACTACAGCCAGGATGCTCAGTGGTAGGGTGTACAGTAACTCCACCAATCAACATATTTACTTTGTGTCTGTATGGGTTAACTAGTTTATGCCATGAAATGATGGTAAAGATATCAACTATGGCAGCACACAAGTAAAATGAATTGATTCATGGGATTGCAGATGCATAAATACCATTTGAAACATAGGTAAACTTTGGAATATTTGAAGGTAAACACCCATGCTTTCAATAATCCTTAAAGAACTCTTTCTTTCAAAAAGGGTTTTTTAACTTAAAGAAAGATTACTTAACTTAACTTAAGAATGTATATTAACCCAGAAAAATCACAAATGTTAAAAAGTCATTTCTCTTCATAGTACAGTACTAGGTTACAAGGGAAAAAATGACACATTTAAACTAAGCAGTCAGCAGATGAGACTGTGGTGAGCATACTTGGCTTGTGCCACACCGAGTTTTCAATCTCCAACAAATTCATTCATTAATCACTAATTCGCTTTAAATTGTGTGAACCTTCACTGCAAAAACAACCACATTATGCATTACTCATCTCATCATCAAATCTCTGCAGCGGTTTATTTTACTTGGCTTAACTGCTCTAGTAAGTTGCAAAATGAAACCCCCACCTCTTAAACCGTTTCCAGACTGTATGCGTTCCCTCAGTTTGAAACACTTTATACTCATGCGGATTGAATGGCATTACACAATTGCATGTAATGTATAATGTGCACACCCAATTTTCAGAGGACTGTTTCATGTTAAATGACTTCAAAGGGCCTCTATGGTTACCAACATAATAATGGACACGGGCTCTAGATGGCAAATGCACCATCTATCCACTACTTTCTTTGAGTTTCCAGCACATAGTCTTACAGTAACAGATCTAAGACACTCAACTGCAGTGTAATCAACCCACTGGGAAGCTTGCAGTATAGTCTTTACACTACCATTTTGCCCAAATGTGTGATTATTTTTCTGTGTGTATATGTGGGTGTGGTGGTGGGCTCCTTTTTGCACAGCATGCTCTGCAGTATCAGGTTTTGCCCCATGCATACATTATCAGCATGTTTGTCCCTAAAATTACACCGAGTGACAAAAATAGACAATATGTAAACAAGGACTGATTTTGTTTGCACAACCTGGGTTATTTGAAGAAGTCAGAGGGACAGCAGACCTCAGCAGGAGGCTGCAGTGGCCCGCTCTCTCCAGACTGAGGCGTGCAGGGGAATCTATTTCAATCTGTGCCTTTTTAACTGTCTGATCATTCATGACCATGATGAAAACTCACTTATTTATACTTAATTATTGAATAGCATTATAGAGAGAGGGAATCAAATTGCCTATACAGAGAAACTTAGTTGTGATTAACTGTCGAGTAAGTTGTTAGTTGCTTAATTAGGTTTTAATAACCTAACCCAGATTTCCCCCAAAGAGTCAGATAATATTCCTGCAGTTACTCATAAGTGAGCTTATTGTAACAATGTGACACTATACTCCAAGTGTGACAATCAGCTCCTTCAAAAAGACACTATTTGTTAAATTAAAAAAAAAAAAAAAGTTAGTTTCCTGGCTGCCTTAAAAGTTTAAGTAATGTTGCAATTATTCAAAACAAATGAACATTTATAGTAAAATAAATGTATTAACTATTTGTATTTTAATTCAGTTCTGCTAAAATCCTTTCAAGTGTATTTGAACATAAAAGTTTATTTGTTTTGAATCATTATACAATTATTCCAAGCTGTCTTCTCAAATTTAGAAAAATTTAAAAAATTTAAGGCAGCCTGGACACTAATGTCTTTAAGTTGGATTTTTTTTTTTTTTGTTGTTGTTGTTTTACTGTATTTCTTTCTTACAGTTTTGCTATAATATTTACAGCAGCCTTTCTACTTCTTAGATTTAAGTATAACAGTACTTGGCCTATTAAATGTCTATTGCTTTTAAGGGTTTCTCAACAATATACAAAAGGCTGATGCTCCAAAGTGTGGATTTAATTCGACTATTTAAAGTTATTGTCCATATTAGAAATATCATGGCGGTTATGTATATCCTACCAGAATAGCCCATGCTGTACATGCTAAAACATTTGCTGCACAGACGTGCAACACTCAACAGATCCAACCAGCTCAATTTCTGACTTTCAACCACTATCTGACAATCTGAAATCCAACAGATAGCTCATGTACATGCGGCATGCCATCTTTCACCTCATTCCGCTGCAGCTGAAAGAAGTTGTTGAGATAGTTGGAGTTCAGGGAAGAGCTCAAGTCCGCCGCTGCGGGAGTCTTGCTGAAACTGAGATCCGGGTGGGAAGAGTTTGGTTCGGGTCTGAATGCGTCAAAAGCGCTGGTCTGGTGGGGGTCTTGTAAGGAAAGATAGACCCAGTTGAGAAGTTGCGCAGGCTGGTACACGGAGGCACTCGTGTCTATGGCAGACAACAAGCTCATCTTTCAATTCAAATGGCTAAACTGGATTTTCCACCGCTGATTCTTGGACTGGTCTCAACTCTCTTTTAGCCGTCTTGCTTTTCGTTCCCCGGCAGATGGCAAGTGCTCCTTTTTTCTTCCCGTAAAAAGGGCCCTGTCCTCCTCACGCCGGGAGCCTCGTCCCAGTTAGATGTTACTCAAAAGTCATTGCGCTAACATGTCAGTATAAAAAGTTTTCCCCTGCTCCCCATGGTCCGCTATCTGCCTTTATTGCAGCGGGGCAGAGAGAGACTCATTGAATATTTAATGAGGACGGCTCTGCGTCATCGAGGACGCAGGCCAATCAGCGTCTGGCAGCTTGAATATTCATTAATGGCTCAATTGAGGAGACAAATGGTTCTTCTGCCTATTCTAACTTCTCATCTCAGCTTAGCTTCACCACAACTTTAATAAATATTATGCCTCAGTAGTCAAACCAGTTTAACAGACTGGCCCATCTCTAACACATATGATATTTATTACATCATCTTAGGCCCTGATTTGGCCACTTAGGCCTACTTGTTGCATGTATGATTGAAAAATATCTGTTTATGTTTAAGTGTTGAACTGAGGTGTGTGTGTGTGTGTGTGTGTGTGTGTGTGTGTGTGTGTGTGTGTGTGTGTGAGAGAGAGAGAGAGAGAGTTTGCATTTGTACAGAGAGACAGAGGGAGAGAGAGAGGGATGTGTTTTGTTTATTCAGGGACATAGGTGAGTAATTGCACCTAACTGATGGATCTTTGCAGTATCCCTGTGACTTATGCTAACTGACTGAAGCCTTGGGGGTCCTAAACAACAGGCCTATCAGGCCCAGGGGCCCACTAAGCCAGATACTGTGCGTGAAATCGCTCTTTTTAACTTTGCATTTCTTGTTGAAGGGCGTCATCATAATGTCAATAACAGAGATCCAAAAGTCCTAAAAGGGGAATATAATATAATATAATAAAATACTTTGTTGTGATTGCATAAATATATATAACAAAATTTCAGTGCATCTCCTCTCAGTGGTAGACGGTAGAAAAAGGACGCAGACAAAAGTTTAAACAAAGCAACAGCAAATATTTACACAAAACAACAATAATAAACAGTAATAATACTGAGGAAATGGCTGTTACATTCACTTTAAATATGTTACAAGAAAGAAACTACCATCATACATTTGAAGTGTGTGTTTCTGTCCCCTCAGTTTTTAAGACTTTGGATGCACTCTGTACTCTGTGCAATATGAGCACTTGAACTCTGGAGAGACAGCAGCATCTTGTAGGGTCCCTTTTATGCATACAAACCCAGGGCCCATTGTGTCATAATCCTCCTATAAGAAAAGGTCTAACAAGTCAACAGAGTTTAATTTATGTTTAATTAGATTCCAAATTGTGTTACTACTGCTGAGAAGTCATCTGAAAAATGTTTCCTCTTATGTGCAACAATAAAAAAAATCTGGAGCATTGGTGAATAAACACCATTAGAAAAGACCCCAAAGTAAAATAAAATAAAATCTGTTAATACATCAATAGAATCAGCACTTCAACACCAGCGCCAGGCCTTTCTCAGACCTCTGTCCCAGTGTCCCAGTCTCCAAGCCAACCTGCAGGTGGCAGGCAGGCCTGCATGGTATATGGAGAAAAGTTTAAAAACAGCTCCCTCTAGTGGCAAATGCCTTTTTCACACACAAACGGTACAGTTGTGTAATAGAAAAAAATGAGTGTGGCTTTCTTAAATGCAGTAATAGGATCAGTGACGCGGAGGGAGGTAAAAATATCACCTGTAGGAAATTATGAAGACCTCATAACCACATATGCCTGTAGAACTTAGAGGCTTTTTACTGTAAATCTATTGTTCTAGTTTCTATCCGTCTTTTATCACTTTTATTTTTTTAAAATTACACTCTGTGTTTTGTCTAGTTTTATCTTATTGTGTAAAGCACTTTGTAACTGTTTTTTGAAAAGTACAAACAATGACTAGTCATTTTAGCCCCCCCAAAACAAACAAACAAACAAACAAACAAAAACATCTATGATTCCTCAGGTTGTTTTTTTCTGCGCTTTGCAACCTTGTTGAGAAAAGTTTTACATACATTTTTTTTTAATTATTATTATTATTATTATTATTATTATTATTATTATTATTATTATTATGCAATTAGTTTATTGGAATGACAGACCCCATGCTATGGTAAATAAAAACAATAGAAATTATATTTATACACATATGCACATATATTTTTTCTCAGTAATAATATCTCTGTAAAAGATTACTATAAAATTAATAGGCTAAATTTAGTAGTCTACATAATATACAGTAATATATTATAATATATATATATATATATATATATATATATATATATATATATATATATATATATATATATATACAACAGCCATTAGTATATACTGTAAATTGTAACTAAATACAATGGTATTTAAATTATACATCTAACTTTGATTACTATAAAATTATTATAATATACAGTAATACAATTTAAATTAGTTATTGGAATATATAATTCATACACTTTATAATCAGGTTTTTAATAATTATTAAATGTGTGTCAAACACAAAATTGATAGTTAATAATACTAATACTAAAAATAATAATAATAAAATTATTATGCTATTAGTTTATTGAAATGACAGACCCCATGCTGTGGTAAATACATTTTTTTTCAGTAATTTTATCTCTATAACTGATTACTATAAAATTAGTTGGCTAAATTTAGTAGTCTATATAATATACATTAATATATTATACATAAATATATACAATAGAAATTATTATTCTATTATTATTATTATTATTATTATTATTATATAGAAATAACGTAAAGTAAATTCATTCATTAATGTTAAATCAAATGTAGCGAAAAGAAAGAACCACCAAAAAGAAACCAGGGACTGTCAGGGACTGCTCAACAAATGACGATACAACATTAACTTAATGTATGACTTAGTTATATATTAAGGTAGAGGCACACCTGTGAAGTTGCAGACCTATTGTGACATACAAGGTGAGGTCGGTTTGTCACATTTTCCGTCCTGTCATTAATATTCATGCATGTGTAATGGTAAACACACGCATTTATTGTTGTCATGTGATGAGCGGACGGCTGTGTGTCACTGCGCTGTCGGGTAGATAAAAAAACATGGGGTGGGTTCCTTAAATGGAAAGTATGAGTCCCACCCATTCCAGTTTAAGTACAGTCTAAGCTGCTCCTGCTGGTCTAACACAAACGTCCTCCAGGAAGAGACTGCAGGCGAACTAAAGTAAGTACTGAAATCTAACAAATACGTGAACATGAACAACTAGAATAACTAATGATACATTAGCAAACGTTAGAAGTTATATTTAGATAAGTGGCAACCGCTTTTGGAGTCGTTTTGTTCCGGCTGTTGTCGACGCTGTCGTTAGCCTGCCAACATTATTACCTTTAAGTTAGCTCAAACATTTTAGGCTACAAAATAATCATGTTAGGTGCTAGTTTAACTTTGCAGCTGGGATTTTGTTCGTTTATTCGTGATTAGCCAGCTAGCTAGCTCCCGGGCAGAGCAGGGCTCAGTTGGCACGGCTGATTTAGCCTTATTATGTAAATTGGTTTGGGAGGAAACTCAGCTAGTTTTCATTGGAGATTTGTACAGGCCTGAAGCAGCGTCCTGCTAGCTTGCCAACTGTTAAAAAAAACCCCAACTTTTCTCCGTGTGAAGAGATGGCTAAGTGTCTGTTTTTCGTTGACTAACATAATCTGTTTTGCATGGTGTTGAGCGATCAGTGCAAATAATTTCATTGCATAAAAAAAGTCTTGTGTTTCGACGAGCTAGCAATCTTCAAAAGTTTTAACGTGAGTGGACAGACACACCCAGTGTTACACTAAATGGAACAAAATGAACCAAAAATGGATGTTAAGATTAGCTAATAGTAACCGTCACTGTCTTGTAACACCCGAGGAGGTTGTCATACTTCATACTGTCTTGATTCTGAAAAGATAAATGTCTTTTTAGCACCCTAACTCCTCAAGCAAATGCCATATTTGCACAGGGAGTTGGGGTGCTAATAAAGACATTTATCTTGCATTGGTGTTAGAGTTTGCAGTTGTGGATTGTGGTTTTCACATGTCACAGTTTTCTCACATTTTGAATTGTGAAAGCAGCTAGATGTGATATGTTTGCACCAGTACAACAATAAAATGCGACGTTTTTAACCTCTGGGAACCTGAGCTATATGCCTTAATTTCTTTCAAAAACTCAAAAAGAGGACGAGGAGCAACTTTACAAGAAATGGTCCAAAAATAAGCAATATATTTGTAAAAACAAACAGACAACAACAACAAAGAAGGTGAAGTTAACCTGAATATAAACAAAAAAGGAAATTAAGAAAGTGCAAAATATTAAATAAGTTTTATTTTTATTCTTTTTTTTTTTTTTTTCCTGTGACATCATTTTAAAAATATGATTTAAAGAATTATAAATATAGTTTTTTGGACATTTTTCCTTTTTGATAATATCTCATAATCACTCCCCAGCTAATGTTCAGATCATTTCCTCGTCACCTTTTACTTAATTTTTACAGTTTGTGCAACATGTTATTTCCCGTGTTTTTGAATTAAATCAAACCAATTTTCTCCATTTTCAGAGGTCTAAATGTTTGTGAAAGGCATCTGAATGCTGCACAAGAAAACTAATGTTGATTCAAGTGTTAAAAGGTTAAGCCTGAAGCATATAACCCTGAAGTAGACATTTGTTTTAACTGTTGATGGAGTATTTCACAGGGGCACTTTGAGTATCAGGGCTGCTGTGTTGGACAGCAGCAGCAGGGTACAAGGAGGAAGTGTACAGGAAGTTTATATTATTTATTTCACAGTTAGGCTAGATCCCGAGTCATTGTGAGTGTGACCATGGATAACTTTCACCTACAGAAATCCGAAAGTATGTTATAGGATAACTGCTGTATTTACTGAATAAAATGCTATTATCTCATAGGATTTGACATCTGTATGCTATAGGATAGCCATGCTGCCCTGTGTGCTTATCCAAACAGAACAACTTTTTTTTTCTGTGTCCATAAAATGCAAAAAAGAGAGGACTGTTCCATTAAGTCCACTGAAGTCAGTCTTACCATGGAACAAGTAGGCATACTGGAGCACAAGCTTTTCATACTAACCAAAAAGAAAGTTTCCCCACCACCCGACCACTTAGCTAAAAATGTCTGTGACCCAGTGGCCCTGGAATGAGTTTGTAAGTCGTTAGATTGCGTTGAAAGTGCCATTTACATTGCAACATTCAAAAGCAAAGAATATATAAAAAGAGGCAGGGGCATTTAAATAGCACGACACTGAACAAGGATCTTGACCTATAAAGGAGACTTATTTCTTATGTCCAATATAACAACAAATGATATGCTTATTGTACGCTAGACCTACATTTTTCAAAGCAGACATACACTAGAAGTGCACCAGTTCTTGAAAACTTCACATCTTGTTCAATGAGTAATGTTTGTCCAGCCTAAAGATGAGGAGGGATAGGGTTAAAGCAGGATGTTTTTTCAGCTCTGCTGTAGCTATCTCAGTGTTTCCAGCGTGTCTTACAGTGTAGTGTTCTTTCAAAGGGATACTTCATCCATTTTCAACCAGCTTTGTATCATAACAATGTGGGTATTAGATGATTCTTTAAATCATATTTATATGTTATTTTTTGCACCACTTTGATTGACAGCTCTGTTTTATGCTTACAGCCATGAGCTACCCTGGATACCCCCCTCAGGCAGGTGGATACCCACCACAGCCTGGGGCTTACCCTCCACAAGCCGGAGGCTACCCACCTCAGCCTGGAGTTTACCCCCCCCAAGCTGGAGGTTACCCTCCACAGCCAAGCGGCTATCCTCCTCAACCTGGTGGCTATCCCCCACAAGCTGGTGGCTACCCTCCACAGGCGGGGGGCTATCCACCACAGGCTGGTGGCTACCCACCGGCACCACCACAAGGTAAGCCATCATGGCACACTGCTAAATGAAACGATTGAAGTTTGAGAAAAAAAACATATTAGCAAAAAACATTCTCATCTAGAGCAACACAATAATCCCAGTAGATGATTTCAATGTACAGAAAAGTAAAGGTGAGGTAAGTGTTAAGGTATTCTGGTGCCTATCTTAGAAAGGGTTAGTTGTCTTGTTTGTAGGCAATAGGAATCATGAGACTTTTAGTTAACAGAGTGAAAAAACGAACCTCTGCTGCTGCAAAGAGAAGCGAGCCCCACAGTCCATCTTTCACACAGTACTCCCATTCTCTTCCTTGCTCTCTTTCACCTTACCGTTAACTTGTGGGAAAGTGGGAAAGAGGAAGTTCCAGTAAGAGCGATCCTTCCTGTGTCAGTCTAATATTCAGAATTCTTTCATGCATGTAGTAGCACAGCGTGTTCTCAGCCTTTCTCAACAGCTTTGTCTTTGTTGTCTGCTCCAGGCAGCTGGGGAGGTGGCCCTGTTGGTGGATATCCCTCCATTGGTCTTGACAACTTATCCAACCCTGGATACAATGCTGGCATGGTAAGTTTAGTCTAAAAAATGACCTTCAGCTACACCCAGAAAATACTTAATATATGTCTAATGCAACATGAGATTATTGCGTTAAATATGCCTGTTAGAATTAATTACACAGCCATTCATGGAATATCACATCCGTTCACTTTGCGGTAAGACTTTTTCAAATATTGGCATCTCAAAATCTTTAGCATCACCATTTTCTCTTTCAGCTCCTTTTTCTATGTCTCTTGCATGTGAAAAAGTCATTCTTATTCATGCTTCGTAGACCTTTCAATGTAATGCAACCTCTTTTACCCTCTTTTCCTTTAGTCATTGTCTTGTCTATGTTGTATTCTCATTATCTGTCATCAGATATATGAATTTCCATCTTCTTTTATAGCATGGCCACACTTTATTTGGATAATTCTACATAGTCACTGACAGAAATTCAGAACATCAGGAAGAGTTTGAGTTTCTCCTTTGAAGTAGGATTATTGAAATAATAGGATTTCTAACTCGATACAGACACCCAGAATGATACATTTTCGATACCACAAGGGGTAAAGTGAAAAAAAATATTAAGAGGCATAAAAAAATATATAAAAATAATAATAATAATAATAATAATAATAATAATGAAGATAACAATACAAACAAAAACATCGATGACAACAATATTTTGAAGTTGCCCCAGGTAGTGGGAAAAAAACCCTGTGAGTTTACTGTAAGATATCAGTGACAACAATATCTTTAGGTTGTTTGAGGTATTTCCAAAAAAAAAAACCAGTAATGACATGCATATCCCTTAATGTGCCTGTTTATTTTTTTGAGCTTCTGGTGACTTTGCACCATATTTTGATTGCTGATCAAATAGAGTTGTTATTATAGTAGGCTTCGAGTGTTTCTGTTTAGTTGCAGATCAACTTTTCTCAGCTTCAGTCTGGGACTTTTGGGAAACATAACACTTTTCAAATGATTGTGTTATCTTGTTAAATTAATGCTGCCAATGAATGTTACAGATGGGCAGGACTGATAGCTGTTAGCTGCTAGGTCAACTATAACATAAGACGGCTAATGTGGCTGTTTGCTAATGGATTATAATAAAACAGCTAACGTTAATTTGTGCCCCCGGTCAGGTATGATACTTTAATGATGTTGAAACAGGAAATTTACTAACCTCTTGAAATTCCTCCCAAAGACCTGGCATAAGTTGTATGCCAAAGAGGAGGCAAAGAAGGAACTGTTGGTATTGATACTGTTGCAAATGAGTATTGTATCCAATACTAATTTTCATTATCGATTAATATCTGAGAATCATTATGTATTTTTTGACAACCCTACACTGAAGTTAGATCCAGGATAAGTGACAATTACTTGGACATTCGTCAAATAAATCTATATTAAATCCAAAAAAGGTGTGACCAGCTACCTGTTCTTTGCATGAAACTATCGTCAGTGCTCTGTACACATATTATGAGATGCCAATCTGTCTAAATCACAGGCCAACCAGATCCCTGCAGGCATGGGGGGTTTTACTCAAAACCCACCCATGTACGCCCAAGGCCCCGGGGGCTACCCACCGGCCACTCAGCCTAGTGGGTATGGTCCCCCCGTCCCTAACCAACAGTCATATGGCCTGTACCCACAGCCAGGAGGGAGCATGCAACACTCCCAAGGCCCAGGGATGGGCTACCCTGGTCAGCCTGGCCAGCCAATGCCTGGGTACCCCCGTGCACCATCACCCAACCCACCCATGCCGGGTTATGGAGGAGCACAAGCCCCTATGCCAACTTACCCAAAGGTCCCTTCACCAAATCCATCCATGCCAGCCTATGGAGGAGGAGGAGCTATGCCGATAGCTCCACCCATTAATGTAAGAAACACTCAAAATACCTTTTTTTACCCAATGGTTTAAAAGAAATAATTTTTATGTGTTGAATACTCAGATATTTCTATACATTTATAATGTAACTCATAAAACAGATTGAACGTTCTGTTAAAATAACGCTTGCTGCACTGAGGAAATTGCCATGTTGTTATCTCAGAGAGGATTCAGAGGAACAATCAAGGACTTTCCTGGAGCTGACCCACTTAGAGATGTGGAGGTCCTGAGGAAGGCAATGAAAGGCTTTGGTAAGTGTACGGACAGAGAACAAGTAATTTCTGGACCTGGATGCACGTGATTTACTCAATGATATCCATTTGGAGAGTTGTGGTTTAAATGTATATTCCTTTGGGCCGCCCCTTCGTAATTTTAAAGTTGACTACTTGGTTGTAAGAGTCATAGTCAGCTAGGAAATGTTTAGCTGATCAGGATTGCTGTCTTTTATGGTCTTTTTTTTAATCAGGATATTAGCTAAAAAGTAACTTCTGATCATTTGAAAACTTCAGTCACATCTATAACGATTGTAGTCACATTTCTTTCATGAGCACAACTCAACACTTAATACTTATAGATCACTGTGCCTTAATTTACGGATCTGTGAAGGTACGAAGATAGTAGAGAATCAGTTTGACAGAACTTAAAACGAAGTCACCACATGCAGTCAAACACATTAGCCAAAGACATCCTGACTGTTAACTGACAAAGACTTTCCTTGGTGGAGGACAGCCATTATTCTCCTCTTTAGAAAGATATTTAAGCAATATCACACCAGATGGAGTGATGTTGTGCTCGTATATCATCACGGCTGTGATTCGGTCGTAGGCATGAGGCCGCAGGCCAAGTGCCGAAGATAATCATTAATCATAATCATAATCATTCTTTTACACAACAGTTCTACAAGCGTCCTTTATTTGTTAATAGTGACAACAGATTATGATTTGTTTGTTTATTTAATGATTTTTTTGGCTCCGCAGACACAAATAGTTCGGCAAACGCTGGATGCAACAGCTGTTGCCTAGCAACAAATAAACATTTTCCTGCGCACTGCTTGCTAATCTGTGTTAGCTCGGTCTTCATGTTCTGCACAGAGCAGCTGCTTCATATCATAAACATTTATCTCTGTGTTTTCAGTGAAATCAGAGTCTGTTAACAGACACTTTGGCGGCCTGTGTGATTCAGATGAGCTAGTTTGATCAGACAGTTCATCGCTGCAGTATGTGTCCACTCACTGCTGTGATCGCCGTCACCTCAAGTCCCCTATCAGACAGCGTGTGCGTGTGTGTCGGTGTCTCTCAGACTGTGGACAGTGTCAGACGAGTGTGTCCCTGTCTCACTGCACATCCTTGCAACATTTGTAATAGCTGGTTTACCTCCAGTGAACGAAGGTTTACCAAAACCCGTCACAGCTGCCCCCTCCTGGGTAACTAGCTGTTTGAATCTGTGCTTACACCATACTATAAACATATCCCACTTTCACTTACACTAATTAATGAATTTTGAACAGCCGTGAAGCGGAGTGATACATGCAGAGTTAAAAGTTAACAGTCCTAGTGATGTTGTACTCCTATATCAGCAGTCATGAAATGCCTCTCGACCAATCAAATTGCTTGGTCGGAACTAACTGTTGTATAATTGTCATTTTCAAGTATGCCATAAATGTAAGTATGTACAGAATGTTCTGAACTGGAAATTTAGACATGTTTTTTTTTTTAATCTGTGACCTGATTCTTGTTTGACATTGTGGGCTTGTCTGTGCAGGAACTGACGAGCAAGCCATCATTGACTTACTGGGGAGTCGTTCCAACAAGCAGCGTGTGCCTATGCTCCGAGCCTACAAAACTTCCTATGGAAAGGTAACAGTGCTGCTTATGCTCTTTATTAAGTTTGTATGTTATTTGTGTAACACCTAATGCCATTTTCTATTTGGGGAGTATTTACTTAAAACAATTTCTCAATATAGAATCATATGTGGCTCAGTGTGCATTACATAGCGCTGGTAATGGGGACACGCAGACAACAGGTGCTAGAGCTGCTAGTAAAATGGAGAGAGGACAGTATGTCCTCAGAGCTCATTCTAACTATGCCACAGATCATATTGCAGTAAGTTTTTCACAGTTAATGATGGTTTTGAGTTATGCCAAACATGTTTTCATTTTCAGGATCTGATTAAGGACCTGCATTCCGAACTGTCTGGAGATTTCAGGAAGCTGGTCATGGCCACGTTGAAGAGCCCACCTGAGTTTGATGCCTCTGAGCTCCACAATGCCATAAAGGTAAATACTCAGGAACAAAAGCAAGAGATTATTTTCTTTTTGTCAACATAAGATGATTTGTAATCCAGGTAATTGTGTGTGGGTTTTTTTTTTTTTACATTTAAGGAGCATTTGTTTACTTCTTACTTATGAAAATGTACCTAGATTTAGAAGCCTGCACATGTTACATAATCATGAAATGTTGTGAAGGATAATGCAATCCTTCACAACATTTAACATTTCATAACATGTAAGTTTGCAAGAAGATTCATTCAACAAAAATAAACAGGAATCATTCTGTCTTCCTAACAGGGAGCAGGAACCGACGAAGCATGTCTGATAGAGATCCTGTCTTCT
The DNA here is from genome assembly GCF_026936395.1 of Plectropomus leopardus. Taxonomy (NCBI): domain Eukaryota; kingdom Metazoa; phylum Chordata; class Actinopteri; order Perciformes; family Serranidae; genus Plectropomus; species Plectropomus leopardus. The sequence continues at coordinate 15,828,672 of NC_142188.1, read as the reverse complement.
CGCTCCAACGCTGAAATCAAGGAGATAAACCGCATTTACAAACAAGGTGAGATACGTCAGGGTGCTTTTATTACATCAGTGGATGACCTCAGTCTATCCAAGTTTGGGTAACACATCAACATTTGTAAAAGCAGTTTTGTTTTGGCAAGGAATCTCTTTCACATAAAGACATTTAGTATAAAGCTTTTTATTCAACAAAAAGAAATTAAAATCAAGGTTTCATTACTGTAGCTACACTAAGAGAGTACTTTTTACTCATAAAGATAAAATATTTGAATAGTTTTTCCAATACTGCCTATTTTTCGAGTGCCTGTTAAAGATGTTGCGGCTCATTGTACTAACGTTGTTGTCAATCTCCTTACCCCCTATTTGTGAAGTGCAACTCCTCTGTAAATATACTTTTAACCATACTTCTACTGTGCTGGTCTAATCCGACAATGTGTCAGCACATATTTGCAGACTATCTTTACAATAAGCATAAAATTCTTCTCTGTGATACCCGACTAGTACCACTGGTAATGGAGCAGGGTTGCAAGCTAGATAAAGCAAGCATAAAAATAGCCATAGTGGACAGCAGTGGTCAGTTGACCCCCTCTGCCCCTCAAATGCAGACTGGTCAATAATAGCATAGCATCAGCTAACTCCAACTACACAGCCAAAATCAAATCCTGAAAAGAATGAGGTGTTAGCGAGCTAGCTACTGAAGGTATAACCTGCTGAATGAATACACGTGCTTCTTTTGCTTTTAAATGATTATAACAGTGAATAAAGACTTACCACACTTTACAGAATCAATGAAGGGAAACAGGGAAACTTAGCTGATATTCAACCAGTTGGGTGTCACTACAGTGTGTGCATGTGAGTTTGGCCTCTCATTCATCTGCACTAAATGCAATGACACACAGGCGGTTGAAAATCAACAACGTTTGCCTTCATTTTCATTGTCTTCTGGCTCAAATGCCAGTAATGTGGTGGTTACTTTTACGCTGTTATCTGTTAGCTTGTAACTATCCTTATCTTTCTAATCTTTTTTTACTGCTGAATGAGTTTTAAACGCATATTGTTGGCCCTTCTTTCTGCTTTTCTCTGAAACTGCTTTTTCGTTTTTAAGTAATTTGATAATATTTCCTCCGGGAGTGCAGTTAGTTACAGTTTTGGCTCCATGCTCGCTCCGACAACTTGAAGGACCATGGCAAAGGGGCAGGGCTTAGCAAAGGGTCAGTTAGCATTGCTGCACAATTTTTGATTGCCATTTGTTGCATGCTGCTACACGTGCAGTCGATGCAAAACATTGTTTCTAGTATTTCAGTACCTTATGATTTGAAACAGTTGTGAAATGTTACATGTCAAAATAAAGATGCAGTTAAAAGAAAATACTCAGATTTTTACCATCTTCAATCCAAAAATATTTACAATCAACCCTAAAAAGTCTCTATTGCTGTAACTTACATACTTGTTTGTACCATTATTTTTTGCCATTTCAGAATACAAGAAGTCACTGGAGGATGCCATCAGTGGGGATACTTCAGGCCACTTCCGCAGGCTGCTGATCTCTCTGGCCCAGGTACAGATAAATTATAAACTAATAACCATCTGTCTCTTAGCAACTACGCTCAGATTTAATTAGGAATATGCTGTCCTCTGTTTTTCAGGGTAATCGTGACGAGCGAGAGAATGTTGACATCTCTCTGGCTAAACAAGATGCTCAGGTAAAATCTGCTTTGTTCTTATTACTCATTCGTGTCTTAAGATTTGTCCGCAACTTGGTAGTTTTGATTTTATTAGTTACTGGACCTACTGATTGCAGAGACATGTTATCCTCCTTATAGGCCCTGTATGCTGCTGGAGAAAACAAGCTGGGAACAGATGAATCCAAGTTTAATGCTATTTTGTGTGCCAGGAGCAAACCACATCTCAGAGCAGGTATTCTCTATGGAGTCATGTTCACAAGCACAATGTAACATAAGGTTCTACATTTAAAACACATTAAAGGATAATCAGGCCTCAAATGTAACTCTAGGACCCTGTTAGCCGTATTACCGATGGTGTGTGTTCATATGTGGATGCATGTTTGTGTGTGCAGTGTTTCTTCAGTACCAGCAGATGTGTGGCAGAGATATTGAGAAGAGCATCAGCAGGGAGATGTCCGGAGACCTTGAGAGTGGCATGTTGGCAGTGGGTAAGAATACACACAACTATTCAACTCTAGTCATCGATGGGTCAGACCCAGAATCTGCTCCACATAATCAGTCAATGACGAGGTTACAGGCTGTCTGCAGTTCTTGTTTGAAGCTACATTCAACCACTAAACATTCCATGCTCTTTGTATAACAGCTATTTTAATACACGTATAAAGAAGAACTGGAGGAAGTTGTGCTGTTACATGCATAATCTCTTTTCCCCCTCTTTTTTTGCCAACATTTCTCAGGGTTATGGTACAGTAACCTGTTTTTAGATGTGTTTACTTTGAATCCTTCCATTGGTTTTGCACATCCAGTCTATACATTTTCATTGTGAGGTGGTTTGCAGTGTTGGATGTTTGCCATCAGTTTTGCTGTGTTTCATTTCACTTTTATGGACAATGGTGTTGTTTCAGATTTTACATGTACATTTTTTCAAAATGTGACTTGCATAAAAGCTGCATTAAATAATATTTGGCCACTAGGTGGCAGAAGGTCCCAGAAACAAGCTGACAAACACAGCTCTGGCTTAAATGTCCTGTGTGTACGATTCTTGTTTCCAGGTTATTATAAAGTAATGAAAACAGTTACGAGTATTACATACCAATTCTGCCAGTAGGTGCCCCTAATTCCTACACACTGGACCTTTAATGTCACCAAGTTGCAATGGCTAACATAGCAGACGCAGAGCAACATTGTCATTATATAGCTGTATTGTTTCCTGCCTCCTGGTGAATTTTGATTTTGTACTTTTGTCTCCTTTTAGCTCTATTTTAGTCTCAGCCAAGAAAAAATTCTGCTAGATATTCAACTCTCTCCATCAGCTAGTTGAGCTAATGTTTTCTCTCTGCCATTTGGTCATGGACAGGTAGCATGCATTAGAGCTTGTTTGCATAAAACAGCTTGCTGCTGGCAGCGGGGTTGTTGTGTTGATGCAAATGGGCAGACTCAACCAGACGGTAAATGTGCTGGGGTCAAACAGGCTTAAAAGCTCAGTAGAGCTGCAGGTAAACCTCCATAGGTTTGTCACTATATGTGACACCCTCACCAAAGTCCACATAGAAATATACTTAAATCTAAAAATATTGATTAATGCAGCTTTAAATCTGCTTGTTGCCATCCTATTCTACTCTTACGTTTGTATACACAGCTTGATTTTTAATAGTTCACTTTTTAGATGTAAAGTATTGATATTGTCTTCATTCTCACCTTGCAGTGAGTGTTCTTTGCCGTGCACTTTTGATTAAGTCATCTTGTTTATTTAAAAAGTATGAATTAGTTAGTGTGCTCTGCTTGTGTAGGTGATAATTACTTTCTGTTTCAGTGAAGTGTATTAAGAACACACCTGCCTACTTTGCTGAGAGACTTTACAAGGCCATGAAGGTGAGAAACCTTGTCTTGTTTGGAATTTAATTTTCTATACATAACGTAAATAGGTACACCATAAAATTTAATTTATGTCACCCTCATTGTATATGTGTGTATCTACCTGCATGTGTTCAGGGAGCTGGGACTAAAGACACAACCCTGATCCGGATCATGGTGTCCCGTTCGGAGGTTGACATGCTCGATATCCGCCAGGAGTATGTCAAAAACTACGGCAAGTCGCTGTACACACACATTTCTGTAAGTACCTTTGTTATGTATTGTGCTAAAAGGCATAGCTCACCCTAAAGTCAAAAATACATGCTGTATGTCTTACCTGTTAGGTTATTCATCAACCTAGATTATTTTAGTGTGAGCTGCTGAGTGTTGGGAGATGACAGCCGTACAGATGTCTGCCTTCTCTCCAATATAATGCAACAAGATGGCACTCGGCTTGTGGTGCTTAAAGTTTCAAAGAAATACATTTGAAAAACCAGACAACAATGTCTCTTTGCAGAATAACTCGAGATAATCCAGAGATATCGTTTTGAGTTTTCTTTCTACTGAATTACACCTTCCAACAGTATCACCCAACAGAAGTGTGCATCTACTCATGGACGAGAGGCTTGTGCTTGTGACAGATGGAAACATTAATGGCATCTTCCTCGGCTGAGCTGTAACGTTAGCTAGCTCAGTGGTGCTAAGTGAGCTAGCAGTAGAACAGGCTTTCTGCTGCACTGCTATACAGTTTCTGGGTTTTGTTTGGTAGAAAGAAAATGATTCCTGCATGAAAATGCTCTCAACAAGGTCTATGGATTATCTTGAGTAACTGGGTCATGATTTCTGCAAAGAGACATTGCTGTTGAGTTTTTCAAATGTATGTTGTTGTATGTTTTTTTGGCGCTTTGAGCACCACAAGCGGAGTGCCATCTAGTTCCATTATATTAGAGCGAAGGGAGAAATTTTATGGCCGATATCTCCAACTCTCAGCAGCTCATACCAAAACATTTAAGATTACTAAATAACACTACAGGTTTTAGGGAAAATATGTGATTTTGATTTAGGGGTGACCTATCCCTTTAATTAAAATAAACCCACAGCCTCATGGATGATTTTAAAGCAACAAGTTCACATAATTTCTTGAGATAAAGCTCTAAATAATTTACTGACGCATTTCTTTTATTGACAGGGAGACACATCAGGAGACTACAAGAAACTCCTACTGAAGCTCTGTGGTGGTAGTGACTGAAAAGGAAACAGTGACTACTACATGATTGGAATGTTCTATAAATATCAGTTTTCCAGCCGTATCTATATGCACTATACACACACTGCAAACCTGCATGCCATGCCAGTACTCTCAATGCAATGTTTACCTACTTTTAAAAACCTCGTATACACATATTGCTGCGTTTCTTTGCCATATATCGTATGCACAGAAAGGCTTTATATTTTTTCACTTGTGATATCTTTGCTGGATATTTGAGTTGAATACACATGGCCATAAAATTGATTTGAAAGAGATTACATTTGACTTTTAAGAGCTATATATTTTTAAGATATTTTATATCAAGTTTTCCATTATGATCAGATATTTAATTATATCTGTCACATTTATCAGCTAAGTCTGTAATGTTCAGCAATGCTGAAGAAAGTGTGAGACATAGAAAACAAAGCAGCTACGTACCAAAGTTGTCTGTTAATGTTTGCAATTCTATTATCTCTATATTTTGTCTACACTATCTTTTTTGTCGTAGTTGTGTTGTAGGTGCATCAGATGCTTTCTGTTTTACATCATATACTTGTCATTGTAGCATGTTAACCTTAGACATCACATTTCATATTTTGTGAACTGATTTTGTTTTCATGACTCTCAGAAAATACATATTGAGAACACAAGCTGGAAGTGTTTGAGGTTTATTACATGAAATGCATACATTGAAATTATTTTAAAAATACAACAAACATATGAATCAAGACAGTATAATATAGATTTTTAACACAATATTGAAATGTGTTCAAAATGTCTCCCCATTACAATGATTTGAAAAAATACCACATCACTGTCGATTGTGATGGTCTTGTGAAAAGGATACTTTTATAAATGGTTATCTCCTCACAATGTTACAATAATCTCCTGTCACTAACAAGCTATTGTGCATTAACTGGTGAGCTGCCCATACAATCTGAGCATATTCCACTCGCAAGCTTTGCATTCTAAAATGTTCCCATTACTTGATGGGCAAACTTAATATTGAAACAGCTCACCAATAATAACTTAAGTTCAGCTGGTACATGCATGAAAAGGTAATGTAAATGTCAAAACATGATTTTGAGCTTGATCTGTATTTGTGGAAATAAATAATATTTTGCTAATAAATATCAGTAGTTGCATGAGTGGAATTTGGCTGGTGACATCATAGATACAACCTTGATGTGAACAGGCCTTATTTAGATACAGATGTGCCTCTAAAATTCAAAGCAGTTTTATCATATCCCTTCACAGGTTCACATGCAAATTAATCCATAAGTGCGAAACAAATGGCTTTCATCAGATGCCATGTTGCCAATTATAGTATCCTCCAAAACTGTCATGACCTTGTCTTCTCTGCTCTGATACTCTGAGCACCTGGTAGTACACTCTGTTTGCCAGTAGGGGGCAGTAAAATCTTAATCCAAGCCCAGCGGATACACTAAAGGTGGGAATTTTTACAAGCACAGTTCCATACAAAAAATGCTATAGAATATGATGATAAAAGTAGATCAATACCCATGATCATAATTCTGTTTAAAGTCATATATACATAATAAACCAGTCTTCATTCTCCAACACCTAATATGATGGCTGTCTGGTGACTCCTAAATAGACAGTATTTTACTCAATCAATACACACATAAATTCTCTTTCCTTGATAGGTGTGAGGCCAGCATGTGTTGCTGCACATGGAGCCTTCCATGCCTTATTACGTCCTGTTGGCCTCACTTCAAATGCTTTTGAACACACTTTAATGTCAAGACATGGCTCTGCTGCGCTCGGCTGACTACAGTAGTGTGTGTGAGTGACCTGCACCACGATCAATAACTCTAAAGTGGGGGGGGGGGATTGATGGCATCCATAAAGCTGCCTTGGCCACATTAAACAAGTCTAGCATGTCTGCAGTGCAGTCAGAGGGACCCTTGGGTAACAGCCATGCTGGAAGAATCATTTTTGATCACATCATGTTAAAATTGACCAGAAATGACAGAAAAGGCGTAAGGACGTTAGATAGATGTTGGGATTACAATAACTAGAATTTTAATGCGGATTTGATGCAATTAGGTCGGTTTTGAGAGGATAATTTAGCCATCATTATGTGGATTTTATAAGGTAATTTTCAAGTGTTTCCGCACGTCTCTGCCAACATTGTAGTGTTGATATCATTATGATCAGAAACATCCCATCTGTTGCAGGCATGTGGCTGAAGGCTGTGTAATTCACTGTTAATTAAAAACCACGAATTGTTTAATTTAATGTCTGTTATAGCTGATCTAATCATGTGGGAAACCTCTCATGGGCCCTTGGGGTCTGAGGTATTGTGGGGAAATAATGGCTTTACATTAAAACATTTTAAAAATCGCAAGTATGATGATTAAGGGCACCAAACATTTGAGTTTTTACTGTTTATTCAAACACTCATTTAAACAAAAACCAAAGACACCTATGTGCACAGTAATGCTCAGGAACATTACCATTAGCTCGTAGAGACTGGTAGGTTTATGCCACACCAGAGGATGACAGACTCATGTGACTGAAAATGTGGTTCATTTTTTGTTTTACTGTCCCGTATGTGAAGATATAACACATGTACTTTTCAGTAAAATGACCTCCATTCAGTTTTTTTGATGGATAACTATGAAAAATTTGAGTTATGTTTAAGAATGGAAACCATTTTTGTGTCAGAATGTGTTTGTTGAGCCTGGGATAGAAGGCAGGGTATTATGTTTGGTGACTAAGCAGTATAAAATAACATGTATTTTGGATTGATCACTGCAATGATGTTGTGATGGTGTCTCGTAAACCAATGAGGGTTGGGCGTCAGGCTTGTGTGCATGACACAGAATAAAGAAATCAATCAATCACATCATTCTTGTGCATTGCAGGATGCAGATTTTAAAAAAATGCACCATTGTTGAGAATGACTTATGTAGATGTAACAAATAAAAATGTTAAAAGTGAATGAATAGTAATTGTTTTGCCACCCTTAGCACAGACAGCTCCCCATTAGCTAGATCTCTGTCACACAGGCAATAAAATGACAAAGTTTTCAGTTTCAGACATCGTCACCAGGATAAATGACGGATATGTTTGCTGACAGCCTCTTCAATAAAAGATAGAGCCATTATCTGCCCTGATCCACTGTGTCTGATAAACAAATCTGTTTAATAATATTTGAGTAAATTATCAGACAGCTAGAGACACAACCCCTGATGTCTAAATAATAAACTCATTCATACCCCCAAGATAAAAAGCATCAGGCTGTCTTCTCTATTCAAATGTTCTCAGAAGTAGGGTACAGAGACAAACGTCCAATCTGTGTCATCAGTAGGGACCTGCTTCCCTTTGATATGAATGAATTGTAATTAATTTTTCATCTGAAGGGGTAGCACATGGTTGCACGAGCTGTGGAGCCAGCATGGCAGAGAGAGAGAGAGAGAGAGAGGGAGGGCAAGAGAGAGTAGTAGATGTCACAATGAGATTCAGTGCATGCATGAATAAGGTCACGGTTTGAGAGGTATGCCTGCAGACGTCCGCCTCTGTGCCAACAATCTTTATTCAGCCGTAGACTGGAGTGCATCCATCATCATCATCATATTGTATTTCACAAATCCCACTCAAATACACATTTCATTTGTCACCATCACGTATTGCTTATATGTTTACATATGGCTCGCTGCCCTCTTCTATCTCATCTGACACACAAAGACAATACACACTGACACTGGTTGCAATGCAGCTTTGGATATAGAAACATGGAGCTTAAGCCTGTGGCTAGCAACAGTATTATGCAAGGACTGAATAAAACTGCCATATTTTTGTATCTGCATTACCATTTTTTCTAAAAAAAAATACTTAATGTAGTCAGTGAGGGTTTTGCCGATGTGATGTGTCCGTGTTAAATCAAAAGATTATGATGAAATGATCAGTGTTACTTGGTTCATAGTGTATTTAATATTTCTATGACATAAATTCATCTTATGCACTGAAGTGATATAGTGGGTTGCACCGCCCTTATAGAATTTACAAAAAAAGATAACAGGCAGTGTTGGGAAGGTTGCTTTTTAAATGTAACAAGATACAGATTATTAGTTACTCTGTTAAAAATGCTGTGAAACTTTTTTAAAATACATACATCAGGTAACGCAACAGATAACCATTTTAATAATTTGATATGTCCAACATCAAAATTATTATTATTATTTTATTTTTTTAAATTATTATTACTATTATTATTATATTACATAATTAACATTTCACCAGGAGTGAAATGAAATGATGATCAACAATCATTATCATTAGTAATTCCCATGCTGTTGTTAACAGTCATTGTGTTGTAACTGTACTACATTGTTCAAATTGAGATATCCTGTAGGCCTAGTACATTTCACCAAAACATTTTTGAATTAATAGTTTCTTATTCTAGATTGAATTACATGATTGTTTCTTGTGTTTTTATATATAAAAATGACTGTCCCATTTTATCAAACAAGCTGTCCCACATAACCTGAACAAGCGGCCTGAGTGAGAGAGGGGTCATGGTATGTTTGAAGGTGTGTAGCTTTTAAAAAAATACATTTCATTCCAAGATAAAAAATGTCAACGAGGCCTAAATGATTGAAGCATCACTTTTTTCTTTCTTTTTTTAAATTTTTTTTAACCGTTTTTCTTTAAGTCTTTTGATGCATATACCAAAAAAGTGTCCCACATTACCTGAATTCACCCTACAAGCCTCTCAAATGTGGACTTGATTAAATGTGTGTGTTACACTCCACCATGGCAGGCAACAGAAATATGTTTTGCATTTTGTAAATATAAATGGCTGCTTTACTCTAAGGGTGAGCTCACTGTTTACCCACCTTTACCACTACGTCGATATTTATAATACATCTCCAGATTTTCATGCAAATTCTCTCCATTCTCATTTTTTCCGCCTGGGATTTTCGACGTACTACGGGGTGATGTGTACGCCCATTGAAGAAATGGGTGTGTTTTTGTTAAACCCCGCCCCCTTTCTCCTTATACGGTCATTGAACGGCACGTTGATTGACAGCGGGCAGCAGCTGCTGAGTTGCTCAGACATGGCGGAGGATACAGTGTAACTGAGGATCATCGGCGGAGTTACGTGAGTTTTCCCAGCAGTTGAGTCGTCAAAGGGCACCTTAAATGATACACAAGAAGAGGAAAATGTCTTCGGCTCGAGCGTACTCTGAGAGGAAGCAAAAAACGACCTGAACTGCCACACACGAGTAAGATGGAAAAATGTATCGCTGTTTAGTGCAGTCAACAGCCTTGGGCAACAAATATGGCTTCTTGTGCCTTTTTCAATATGCTATAAAAATTGATCTCCCGTGCAACCTAATGCCATGTTGGCTCCGGCTAACTTCTGCAAGCCGCGGTGAGTTAAGTTCAATAGTAGCTCGGTACTTTTGATCGGGAAGGATATTAACATCGCCGTCTGGGGTTAGCTGGGAAGCTACGGAACTACAGCGGATAGCCATGGAGCCAAAGCACAAAGAGTTGCTCGACCAGTGCCACCAGAACTTATTGGAGTCCATAACAGATGCCGACCGAGTCATAGAGCTGCTGATAGTCTCTGGTACCTTGAGCCAGTTGGATAGGTTTGAACTGGACCAGAACTGTTCGTCCAGCGCCGAGAAAGTAGACCACCTTTTGAAGATGCTGATGAACAAGGAGAGCGACCATTTCCTCGACCTGTGTGTGGCCCTGGAGAAGGCATACCCTGACCTGTACACTGCCCTGTTCAGCAACAACGGCGGGGGACCTGTGGACCACTCCACCGGTAAGAGCTGCAACACCAACTCCTCACAAACAGGCTAAAAACGAGTCAAACAATAGTCCTTACCGTGAGTGCAATCTGGGTGGTCTGGCGCAAGTGTATGGGTAGCTGCACAACAGCAAGGCTTGGAGCTTGATTTATTATTAACCAAAATCTGTATAAATGGTAATAAAGGTGCTTGTGAAGGTTGCAAGGGCAGTCTTTCTTACAACACGGTTACACATTTGTAATCAAAAGACAGTATGCTCTGTTAAACGTACAAAACACAATGCACAAGCCTGCGTAAACTAAATACTCATCGTCTGATGGATGTGATGGTGTTTTCATGTTAGCCTAACGACATCCTAAGATAGTATATTGTATATTATCTAATACATCAAGGTATCGTGAATGTGTTTTTGTTAGAATGAGCTTGTAAGTAAAACCCCATGGTAAAAAAAAGCATGAAATCAAGTGAAGTTAATTATACAAAAAACCCTCACTATGGCCTGCAGATTTAAAGCACAGCTTGTGGTTAAGTCAACCAAGGACTATTCTGTCATTATCCTGAGCCACGCTGCCCTAAAATGCTCTTTCCCACTCACTGCAATACACAGATTCACTGTGTTGAGTTGATTTGACTATACATGGCAAATTTTGTGCATTGTTAAGAGAAAAAAACAATAAAAAGTCACTTTTACTTAACACTAACTCCAATTTGTTATCAGTGGCATGTTATGGTTATGCTACTTAGGTAGCCTGACTTGTTTCCATGACAACGGTTGTGCCACTGACATGTTGGTCCATATCGACCTGTGCATGGGTGTGTGCGTGCAGCCTGCCCATGCATGCATATAAACCGAAAGCATGGTTTGGATCAGTCCATTTGGATAGAAAATCTACAAACCCACAGTAGATATAACCCAATTTTTTTCTTCCATGGTGCATTAATGCTGCATTTTTAATTAGTTTATTCATTTGATTTGCACTGTGTCCTCGCAGCAACTGCCTCCACTTCAGTGGTTTTAGTTGTTGTTGTTGCGCTAGGACAAAAGGCAACCAAGTGTAAAAGCCTTGTCTAGTTTTGCCTGTTTTGCTTTGTGTGAATGACTGAAGCCAGTGGCTTACTCACAACCAGCGTCATGCCCTGAGGGCCAGAATGCAGGATGAGCCTCGAGATCCCGAAGTGGGGAGGAGATGCAGAGTAATGCTTCTTTTTGACATATTCCCCATGTAAAACAACCATGCGGGCCATCTTGCAGTTCATGTCGACATGGCTGAAGCTTTATTTCAAACAGAGGTGTGTTTAAAAACACAATGCGAGTTTTAGTTTACAGCTGGTGTGTGTACTGTCAAGCCGACCTTAGCAGGTAATGCTGAGTTGGTGTCTTGCTGCTCTGCTGACTGGATCGCTAATGCTTCCTTAAGCTTTATTACTTCCTTGTATTCAGTGTTGCTACTGCAGAATAACAACCTGAAATGCTCTGAAACACACCGACAGTTGTTTACCTGCGAGCGCCTGCAAAATTGGTCCCTCTGTTAGCCCCTTGACTTTGCTCAGACTTGACAATGCGGATTTGGGCTTTTCTCCACACACCTTTTATAGACTGTAGCACCAGCGGGCCTTGGAGTTGACCTGCCTTGTACTAGGAGAGAGTGAGTACCAGTAGTGAGTCTGGCAAGTCAGCCTGTGGTTATTCAACAGAGGATTAGGCCCTGCTCTCCTCTCCATGGTGTAAACTCACTGTGAGACACGCTTTATCATGCCTCCGCAGTTCTCTGTATTAGCTGCCACGCTCTTGGCTTCTTCTGTTTTGACTGAAGTGTTGTGTTTTTCTTTTTTTTTTTTTTAAATGTGCTATTATCTTTTAGTGTAGTGATTCGGCTGATGCGATTACCACGTTTTAACCACAGTTATGAGGGACCGAAGACAAGCCACTCACAGAGTACCTCCAGGCAAGAGGCTGTTAGACACAGCTCAGAGGGATGAACTCTTCAGAGCCCCGGTGTGTCTGCGAACTACATGGGGTGTGTGAAGAGAAGGGAATATGAGCGTGTATGATGAGTCTTGCTGATAGCAACCTGCTCTCTCAAGTCATCCTCTTCTCATGCTGCCTGCCCGCTCTTGTTTTCAGATGCGCCTCCTTTGCCAGCTGAGCCTTCGAACACGCAAACATTATGAAATCATCCAAACTCCAAAGAAACATCCTCACCCCAAAGGAAAAGTGTACAGATGCTCAATTGTTGAAAGCTCAGGCTCTGTAAATTATTAGTGTTTTGCTGGCAACACATTTGCAGTAGAGAATATGCAAACAAATCATTCATTATTTAGCCTGTTTTGTGCATCAGTATGCGACTGTGGCTTTTTTTTTTCCCCCCTAACAAATTCTCTGATTAAACTGCAGAGCAGATCATTCAGTCAGAATAATGCGTATGACTGAAGTGATGTTGCAGAGCACGTTTGTGTGTTCTCAAACCAAACTGAATTCATTTCATAAATCCAAGCGGCTGCAATCAAGCCGATTTCATGCCTCGGATTGTGCGCTCATCCCCCCTCCGCGCTGCATGGACAATATTCTACCTGAAGGAGTAGAGCAGTTGACGAGATGTACCTGCACCCCCCTCTCCCCTTTTGAGATTCAAGGGCCTGTTACAGTGATTTAAAGTCAGTCCAAGAGGAGGGCAACACAACTCTCCCCGACAGGATGCAGCGTCCACAATCTTCTTCTTCTGCTGTCTGCTTGGCTTTATTTTCTCATGCTCTTGCTTTCTCATTGCCGTGCTTTATTGTCTCTTTCTCTGACTCACCGTCCGTCCGTTTTAACTTTCCCTCTCTTTTCTCTGACTCATTATATTTCTTTCCCCCCACTGAGTGGTTTCGTTTCTCCACACACTTAAACAGAGGGACACGCCAGAGAGACAGAGGAGGGTGATAGAAAGAGGGAGCAAGAGAGAGGGAGACAACAGGCCTTTTGTTGAGAAGTTGAGCAGGCCCAAAGTGCCCAGTCAGCAGCTTGCTCTGTGTACAGCAGCCGAGGACATAGGCCAGTGTGTGTGTGTGTGTGTGTGTGTGTGTTGTTGGAGGGGGGTTGCTCTCCTTTCTGTCAACCAGTTTCTGTCCCAGTCTATAAACCACAGTGGACAGACAGAGTGAGTTATGACCCTGACGCTCTTGTCACGACCGCTGCTCTTAAATATCTCCCATGGGCTGGACCTGGCCTCACTTTCTTCCTCTCTCTCTCTCTCTCTCAGTCAGCGTCAGTGTCCGTCACCCAGTGACGCACACTGTCACTCACCTCATCGCCCCACTCTCTTTCCCCTCGCCACTCTTTGTACCTCTCGTCTGACGTTATTCCCTCCTCGCTGTGCTCTTGTGTGTAGCCATCAATTCATGTGCTGTTAACTGATGCCTCTGCTTAGGTGTGATTGATGCCTGTGGAGCAGATCACTTTTTACATGTGTTGCCGGTGTGAGGTTTATTGCGTCGCAGTGTCTCTTTACAATCAGCAATGCAGGCCTCAGCGGAAATGGGCCAAGTTATCTTGTGATTTAAGTAAGCCAATAGTTTAGCGAAGTAGCCGATCAACAGTAATTCATTTAAGTTTTCAATAAAATCATTTTTCAGATTTTCTTTGTTTTTTTTAGTCGTTGTCAATTGAATATACTTGTGTTTAAGACTGTTTAGTGAGGCAAAACAAGCAGTTTGAACTATAGGGCTGCAATTAACCATTGCTTTCATTGTTAATTGATCTGTCCGTTATTTTCTCAGTTAATCAAATAGTTGTTTGATTTTTAAAATGTCAAAAATGCTGAAAAATGCAGATCAGTGTTTTCCAAAGCCCAAGATGTTATCCTCAAATGTCTTGTTTTGTCCACAATCCAAAAGTATTCAATTTTCTGTCATTAAGGAGTAAGTGATTTGTGATTTATAAGTGTAGTCCTATTTAGGTGTTAACATTTTCTGGTTTCTTTACTTTTTTATGATAGTTAACTGAATATTTTTGCGCGGTGGACAAAACATTTGACGACATCATTTGGGCATTGAGAAATGCCGATTGACATTTTTGCCATTTTCTGACATTTTATAAACCAAACAACTAATCTATTAATCCAGAAAATAATCTACAGATCAATCAACAGAAAAAGATGTTAATTTTAGCCCTACATTGAAGAAGTTGGAGTCCTTGGAGACCTTTTTTTCCTTTAAAAAAATACATAAACGGATTTATCGATTATTAAATTAGTTCGATTTACCGCCGCAGCTTTTAATGAAGCAATTGACAAAAGAATCTAGATAATGAAATCATCAGTTGTGGGAGGCTGTAGTTGAGATGCTAATAGCCATGTTAATGGTATAGGGTTCCTCGTCACTAATGTTGCTCAATAAATCCATCGAATCGAGGCCTGAGATGTAGCCAATGAGAGGTTGACCTCAGTACTTTCACTGGGTGTCGTTGATCCATCGTAGTTTTGTTGTTCTCTAAACACAGCAGCTCTTTAGTGCAAAATCTGTATATTTTGTCACTTTAGCATTAATATCTGATGGCAGGTTCATCTACGCTCTGAATATGCGAAACCACAGCCAGGAGGCTGTACTGTGGAACAGGACTTCATTACCATTTTACACATGTTACTCCACTTTCTAATTACCCCACAAGGTAGGGGAAATGCCAGCATCTAAATGTTTACCAGTGCTATGAAGTCATGGAAATAAACAGTTTTCCTCCTCGCCTTACCACCCCCCACCTCTACCAGACCTCTTTTTTTGTTGATGTATTATGCTTTGTTCTGCTGTCTTTTCTGTCTATCCCTCCTCTCTTCTCCTCCCATCATGGTGTCCCAGCTTTCTCTAGCACTCTCTGCTTGCCTCGTCTCTCCATCTGTTTAATTCTCTACCTCTTTATCGGTTCTATCTACACCTGCAGTCATTTGTCCTCCAGTCTCTGGCACAAGATGCCTGATCGGTACCTTCAGACCTTTTGTCGAGATTTCACACAACAAAGGTCACTGAGAGGATTTGGGATAACTGTTTTGAGAGTTAAAAGTTATGACAAATAAGCCCCAATAGCTCTTTTTTTGACGAAAATGCCCGAAGGACAATTAGTGCTCATATTTTTGATATTGGCACGAGTGTGAGCCAAATCCTGAATGAGACAGACTAGAATTTGTGGTGATTGGTTCCTGTCTGCTGGGTTGTTGCAGAGCATCTG
The DNA here is from genome assembly GCF_026936395.1 of Plectropomus leopardus. Classification (NCBI taxonomy): domain Eukaryota; kingdom Metazoa; phylum Chordata; class Actinopteri; order Perciformes; family Serranidae; genus Plectropomus; species Plectropomus leopardus. Next base: position 15,812,883 of record NC_142188.1, on the reverse strand, counting down.
GGTGATTCATTTGTCAGGAATATGAAGAAAACATTAATGCCAAGGGGGCCTCTCAGACAGCGCACATGCTTCATTAAAAAAACTTAGCAATTATTTGCTTGCATGAAAGAGCTAGAGCCATTCAGATGACACCAAGCTTTAACATCATGTGCTTTACACAGTGGGCTGTATGGCAGTACAGCGCAACACTTTTGTGTTGCCCATAATAATAGAAAAGCCCCGTCTATGGTGTCCGCACTGACTAATAAGTATGTGTTCATTTCTTCTATGCTTGATTCCCCTCTCTCTGTGACCTTTTGAAAAATTACAGTTCAGTTTAATCACTGAATTATCTCAATGTACTATGAAAATGCTGTCTGAATCAACTTAGCCTTGTCTGTGATTAAACATGAAAGGAATGTCACAAAGATTGCCCAAATTCCAGCAGTGGGTTTATTCCACACAGACAGCCCATTTTTTGGCAGTGTTTTAGCTCATATTTGTACTAGATACAGTTAAGTAGCAGAGCATTTGGAGGACATGTTGCAGACATCTTTCACCTTTTTGTTTTTGACCCAACCCTTGGCACAGGCAAGCTGTTCAAAAACAAAATTATGTCTCATTTATGCTGAGGCAGGACTCTTTGCAGAGAGAAAACCCATTATGGCGTGCTGATAATAGGCTGGGCTGGATTGCACTCATGAGCGTTTTTTTTTTTTTTTTTTGGACTTTGGCGCTGCTCAGCAGTTCTGAAAGGTCTGCTGGGCTGAAGGCTGAGGACTTTTTTTGTAGTTCTTCTACACATGCTTTTCACTTCGGAGTATTACACAAATCAAAAATGACTAAACGGCTCTGACTGCATCTTTCATTTCAATCAACAGTATAACAGATCTTATTTTGAGACATGCCACAGGGCAGACTTGGACCTATGAGTGAGAAAGGTAGGTGGGTTTTGACCATAGGCCCAGATGAACATGGAGCTGTGAGTCAGGCGGTGTGCGTGAGGTGGAGTAATCCTGCCTCATGGAGTCATCATGTTAGATGTCTTCATGTTTATGCGCGGTGTAGACTCCTTAAATCAGATGATCAATCCTTTACCCCGGCAGCAAGGCTTCACTGGCGCGCTGCCCAGAATCTTGGACTGTGGTGTCATTGCCTCCCCAAAAGTTAGGCCCACTGCACGGCTCACTGGAAGTCCCAGATTACAGGGAGTGAATTGGACAAGGGAATTTATGTTGTGTTTCTTTGCAGATTTGTAGATGCAGTGACCATAAATTAAACTTCACAAAGATTTTGTGATGAGGGTCAGGCAGCACGAACTACTGCACTTTACTATACTATATATATATATGTATACGATGAGTTAAGAGAATATGATGTGTTGTTATGGAGCAGGGATACTCAACTTTCTTTATCTGGGCGCATTTGCAAAATGATAAGAGGCCAGGGGCAAGTCGCAGCAGCCCCATACATATATCTATGATTTTAGGACACTTCTATGATTTTAGGATATTATTGGCACATCATTGGTATCAGCAGATAAAATGAAATATCACTATCGGCCCTAAATGAACATTCGTGTATATTACAGACCAATAAGATGCTTTAAAGGTCCAGTGTGTAGGATGTAGTAACATATACTGGTTATATCGCAGAACTCAAACTTCTCTCATGTGCCAAGCATGTAGGAGTACTACAGCGACCGATGTGAAAAATGCAAATCCCCCTATCTAAAGCCATTGCCTGGTTTGTCTATTCTGGGCTACTGTAGAACAACATGGTGGGAAAGGACATGCTTTGTTTGTAGGTATAAACGGCTCATTATAAGGTTAAAAAAACAAAAGGCTTATTCTTATTTTCAGGTGATTATAAACTAATGATGAAAACAGAGCGTAATCAGAGAATTTTGACTTGTTTTTCTATAAAAATGGTTCAAACCTATTATCAAATGAGTGATTAGTTTCATAGTTGACAGCTAATTGACGAATCAATTAATTGTTGCAGCTCTTTAGAAGAACGTTGCGAGAACAGTCCGGTAGGTTCAGAAAATCACATAACTGAGAAAATTTGTGACATTACAGTATCAAAAATCTAAGATGAAATATTTCATATCGAAATATCAGTGTAATTTTGAAATAACATCAGTAATGCAGCATAAGCATGACTTTCTTCCTCATTCACTGTCACCTCTCCAGCATCTGTGAACCCACCTAGTGCAGGTTTAGACAGAGAGGGTGAGATGTGTGCATCACTAACTCAGACTACATCCTCTGTACTGTGAGCAGAACCATGGCCAGGATTTAGAGGTCTGAGATGCTTTCTGCTCTCTGGCTTGTTGCTGACACATGCCTCGGCCTCACTTAAGCGCACTGTAAAATGAGTGGGTAGTTTTCAAGCGTATTATTAGTGTTGCTATTATTTGCGCTTCCGTAGTTTAATGGCTGAGGACACAAAAGGAGAAAGACCACAAAGGCTATTTAGGCGCCACTCACCACTTGGTGTGTGACTTTTTTTTTTTTTTAATTACTGCTGCTCATTGAGAAGAGCTGACAGCGGCAAATAAAGAACAGCACACCATATTATTTTTGGAGTGCTGTTCTTTTACTGAGTGCGCCTGAAAATTGCATCTTTCATGTTCCTGGGAACAGAACAGACGCTTTGGCGGCTTGGAATCCATAGTTTCAAGGCTTGTCAACATGTTCCTGATAAAGGGAGTTTGAAGCAGCAGCACAGTCCAATTGCGATGATAATCATACGTGTTTTATGTTTTGGGAGACGCGCTCATCGTCAGATAAGAGAATTTTCTGGAAGTGATGAATAATTTAGTCTCACCCGACGGTGGAAGCCAGACTTTGCATCTTTCTTTGATAAGACTCTCCTCCACCAGCCTCTCCAACTCTCTTCTTTTTCACCACGCTGCAGAATTTACTATTCCTCTCATCCAGTTTCACCATGGCAACGCGTGTCATCTCGCTTTATGTGCCGGAGAACCTAATCTGGTTGTCTGAAGCAACTGTTGGTTGCTGAGCACATCGCTTGATTGGGAGGGAAAGCAGAGGGGAGAGCGGAAAAAGAAGCGTGGGGGAAGTGGAACCCCTTAGGTAGGGCGAGTACTCCCCTGACCTATTTAGATCACAACGACAGGCCTTTGTTGCTGTTGCCTCAGGTCTTCCACTGGAATAATTCTCACCTCAGAGTGTATGGAGGCCAGTGGACGTTCGCTCCATATACATACCTATTGGCTTCTGAAGAAATCCCTCATAATCTGTCTGAATTTAACGTGCATGTGAGGTACCGTTTCTCAGTTGGGGTATGTCAACTCATATCAGGTGATACTGATCCGATAATACCGGTGTAATTTTGTGATAATGGCAATATTAGAACCTGTTGACATAATTGCGTCATACCGCTGCATGTGGCAACAACAAGCATGGCTAAAAGAGGAATTGCTACCGGCCAGGAGCATCTTCAGTAGTGTTGAATCAGTAGCCTGGGCATCCTGATTGCTTTATGAACAGCCGCTGACTTTTCAGACACTTTTGCGACTTACTGCTCAGAGTTAACGTTTTTTCGCAAGTCTGTCCGAATGTAAACCTATGTGACGCCCTACCTGAGTAACACACACCACAGCAAGAAAAGTGGAGGAGATTGAAGACATTTTTTTGTATTTGGCAACTATTTAGATTTCTAATTTTTGATTGATTTTATTTTTTTGTAATAGTTACTGTTGTAGTACAAACCGAAGAACTGAGAGATAATTTTAGTTCATTTTCTGAATATTTTAAGGCGACCTACCTTTATGTTGACATATACAAATGGAACAATTATTTTGTTGCAGTTATATGCTCTTGAAATTAATAATTAAATATTCTCAATATTTTTGTCATATTGTCAAGAATATTGTTATCGCAATAAAAAAAAAAAAATCCACTGAAATATTGTGAATACTGTTTTATGGTCACCCCTAATTTTTAGGTCTGATCTGTTTTATCTGACTGTTTTTTGGCAAGTGGATTCTCCCACTGTAGATCATCAGATCTATACTACCCTAATGGATGCCTGCTTTATTGATGCAGTGAACCTGTTTACAAATGATCAGCCTCGCTGTCTGCGGCTGGTGCTAATTGCTATCGATGATTAAAAGCCTGTTGGAAAAAGGCTAATGCCGCTGACCCGTCGACCACCACATAGCTGGCTGGCATCTGACATGTAAATCTATACCGCATTCGTCGGTTTGCTTACGGGGTTAACTAATCAGCCCGTGACTCTGATCTGAATGTGGGAATTTTGGTGCACGTAGTCGTCCTCGCAGCCAAATCAGATTGTGAGCTACCGAGGATTGTCCCAGAATTGCCCCTTTCGTGGGAGTCATAGCTGTCTGCTGATTGGCGAGTGTCCTCAGTGGTAGAGATTACTGGGATTTTAATTTATTTGAGTGTTCTGGTTTCCCCAAAACACACACAAAATACAACATTCAAGAAGCAACATTTTCCAGCTTTTTCTTTTGGCGCAGGGCTTTTCTGACTCTGTACAGAATTTAAAAAGACTTAATCCTTCAGCTCAGATGGCATAATACCTCTCAGTGTCTTTACTGAGATACCTCGTCAGTCAGAAGCTGGGTTCAAGGAGTCAGTTGTTGCTTTTCAATGCAGCCATAGAAATGAGCAAGAGCCTTTTGCATGGCTGTGTTGATTGTAGAGGACTAACGCTGCGCAGCCCCAGAGTGGTTCTCATCGTGTCTGATGGAACAATATGAAATCAAAGCCGTGTGCTCCGAGCCCTTCTCAGAGTAAAAGTGTTGAGCATCAGGGAATGTCAGAACAGATTAAAAGCCTTTCCGCCCTGCTCCTCGTTCTCCTTTTTTTCACAGCCTCTCCCTCTTTGTCTCTCAAACACCCTCCCTGCTTATCTCTTTTGCGACTTAGTTAGGCTATCTCCTTTCATCTGTCCTCCTCTGCTCCATGCCTTCTCCTCTTGCCCCCCTCTCCTCTCCTCTGTCTGCGGGGCCTAAGATGGAGTGGCTCAGTCGCACAGAGCTCATAGTTAATTAGGCTTGGCCTTGTCACACATTGAGGGCTGGAGCCAGAGTTGTAGTTAAACCCAGTGGGGAGGCAAGGACGGAGATGGAGATCTAGAACAGTTGGCGTCAATCTATGGCCTGCTGCTGACAAAGCCAGCTACCGTTCCCCCGCTCTCTTAAACCCTGTACACAGGGAGACTTTGTCCATGTGTTTGCTGTGCATTTATCACATTGCATTTGTATTGTCCGTGCCTCAGTGTGCTGTTTTATGCAGGTTTGAATTTGTGTATTATTTGTCAGTGTATGCAGGACTTCCTGGAATTTATTTGGAGCTGAAATTCTTGGTCAATAACCCTTTGAAACCTGGATCGACATCAGTTTTCTTGTGCCGTGTTGAAACGCCTTTCACAAGTATTACAGTCTTCGGACCCTGAGCAAATTAGTTTGATTTCTTTTGAAAATATGGGGCTAAAAGAGAAAATAGCAACTTCACAAGAAATATCCCGTAAAGTTTTTAAAAGGCCATGGGAAAATGTCCAGAAAACTTAAGCTACACTTACCACAATTACATAATACATACATACACATAATTTTTACATAACAAAAATTATGTCACAGAATTATTAGAATTTTTAAGAACTTTTATCAGGTCGTTCCCATGTTTTTTTTTTCTCTCCTTTCGTTCTTTCCTTTTTTTTCAATTTCCAACATAATTTTCTTATTTTTTACAATTTTGCACACATTTTTGGTTAACTAAAAAACATTTCTCTGGTACTAGCCTCTCCAAAGTGTAGATTTGCTGATTTTATTAATGTAAATAAATGCCTGTCCAAAACTGAATATCAGTTCGTATCATTGGCACAGCTTGTAACGAGGTATCTTCTGTAATAGAGTACCTTTGCTGTGGATACGCAGGCAGCAGCACAGAGGGAGACTGCAGTGTTAGGTGGAGAATTTACAGCTCACACAAGTTAACATGGTACAGTCTCTGGCTTTTGTTTGATATCAAGTGTCGGTACAAAATGTTTTGCATTTGCGATCTGTTGTCAGCACTGTTAGCTTGTGCACCATATTGTGTGAATGACACTGAACTGAGCCCCAGTCAAACTTTAAAACTTTATAAAAAAGAGTCATGGAATAATCATATTGAACTCCCAGATCTGATCGGCCTTGCATAATTCTGAGTCAGGGACAGCCCTACTGATCAGTGTCTTACTGCAGCACACAGAGTTTAAATGTGTATGGATGTAAAATCTGGGTGAAACCCATCTACTTCTCTTAGAAAAATGGATAAAAATTGAGCTTTTAGTGTCGAATTTAACTGATGATTTCTTTTGCACTATGCACAAATTGTGTATGTGTCTTTAGATCATTTCTGTCCATGTTGTCGACCATGTTTATGTTGCCCTTCGGAGTAGGAACTCTGCGGTATAATGGGGACCTGCATACTCTCTCCTATGGATTGTGGTAGCTCGTGTGAAATATCCCCCAGCTTAACAGCGTGTACAGCTATTCAGACAGAGAACCATTTTCTCTCTGTCTCTCTCTGCCTCTCTCTCTCTCTATGTGCTTGACATAAAAAGAGAAAATCCCATTTCAGCCGTGACATTCTGCCTGTGTAGCAGAAACATACAGGGACTATACATCAAAGCAAGGCAGAGTGCACAGTGAGGGAAAGGAGGTTTAATGACGACGGCAGTCTGGAGTGATAATATAGAGCCCCTAAGAAGGAGCGTTGAAGTTATTATTCCAAGTATAAACCCTGCACCAAATCTATCATACAGCTGTGCTGGGAATATGAAGCTGACTGTGTAATATTCATTTCTTACCACATACAGGCAATTAATCCAGGATGGTTTTTAATTGGTTAATCAATCTATCAGTGCTTCATATCTTTGTGTGTCTCATGGTCTTTTGTCTCTTGGCAGGTTCCACGTACAGCGTCCTCTCCACTATGCCCTCTGACTCAGAAAGCAGCAGCTCCCTCAGTAGTGTCGGTATGTATAAAGACCTATGATGCCTGATATGCTGTGTGTGTCATGCCAGGTCAGACAGGCTCTGTACTACCTCCAAACACACCATAACGGCACAGAGGAAAAACCAGCGTGGCGTCGTTATACCTTAGGGGATGCGGTTTGCTCTGATTTTAGCTTACTTCCTGATTGTCTGCTAGGGGACAGAGTTTAGGAAATCTATATTTCCTTTTAATCCCACATTGTGGCAAAAACGCTCCAAGTGTCTTCCTCCTTCCTTAAGTAAGCCATGCTTGCCTTTCACTAGTTTTGACAAAGGTCCAAATGACTCAGCTGTGTTACATAAACCTACAAAAGGGCCAAACGTTGAGCCAAAGATGGACATAATCCTCAGATTTCCTGCCGTGGGTGTTCCTTTCAATGAAGAAAACAAACCCAAAAATGATTCTTTAATGATGTATATTTTTTGTCCGAATTTGTCTATTTGTCAAGGACACACGGTGAAAGAGAAATGTTATGTTATTTTACTGTCATTCTGTTCAAACCAAAGGGTGTCTGCGGGTCTTTAAAAGCTCTAAAAAATGTCTTTAACTTTTTATAAATATTGAGCCTTAAAGGTTCTTAGATAATAGTCTTAAATTTGAATTTGTGGGATCTTAATTGCGACAAACAGTTTATCTATTTCAATTTATCCATGTTTTAGTTTCTTTTTGTCAAAATGAGTAAAGGACCTCTGTGTGAAATTCCACAAATCTTGCTATAAAACCTAATACTGTCTCTGCATTGGAGCATTTTTTTTATCTTTATACTTAAGTGCATTGCTTGATGAGGAAAATGATGATTTGTTTTAAATTTTGGAAGAAATCGAATTGAAAATGTCTTAAAATGCATCAATTTAAGTGTCTGATACCTGTACACACCCAAAAATCACTCAGATAAATTTTAATCTCAGTTATGACAGATTAAATGGAACAGATTTTTAACAGATACATATTTAATGCTTAAATTTAATCAAAAAATACAAGGATACCTTGGGTTTAACCACACTGAAAGTACCAGACATCACTTAATCTGCCCTTTCCTTTTCATATCAGAGATTACAGATGGCGTAGTCTTGTAAATCCAAGATCATTTTCCACAAATCATCACCGAAAACCCAGAGCAGATTATACAACAGGCAGTTGCTGCCTGAACTCTTTTGCCTCCTAATGCTAAAGTTGGTTGCAAGGATGCTCTTCATCCTTCAAGAAGTTATTTTTATCCCTTTGGGTGTCTTTACTAGCATGTGAGCTAATATATTAAGCACTTTTTGAATTGATTGATCGATATCTTTATTTGGAACATGTTAAAAAAAACAACAAAAACAGCGGTTAAAAACACATGAATAACTAAAAGGACAAAAAATGCCATCCACAATTGCCTCAATTTACACGAGCAAGAAGGAGCAGGATGAAGTACAAACTTATTTAATCATACCACTTTAATATATTCCAGCGTGAATGAAGATATACATCACCTGGGAAACTTTTCCAGTGTGCGCTGATCAATAGTCCCAGCCTCTGGTAATGTGCTCACTGTTGCAGGGTCACCCGTTAACGGTGAAGCATCCTCCCCACCCCCGGCAATCAACGACAACCGGCCATCCGGTGACAACCTGGACACCATCTTGTTCCAGCTCCGCCAGGTGACCAGGGAAAGGGACGAGCTCCGTAAGCGTCTGGCGCTGGCATCGCCTGGGACCACCTTCGATGACTGCAGGTGCAAATTCAGGCCCGCCTGCCAAGTTGTTGTTGTTACAGTTTTTTTTAAAACCTTCTGCTTAACAGTTTTATTTGGCTGATGTCTATGAATCTGTCTACCATGATTATAGATGCTTTTTTTTTTTGGTCAGCGTCCTTACTGATTTTATCTACTAATTCTCTGCTGTCTGGAATAATATTGGCTCTACCTTGCAGAGAGAGGGCACTGACACTGGCTGCTTAATTAAGATTAATGCGCTTAAGTTACCAGAGGCCTGTTCTATGAAGCCAGTTCAACATACACAGGGTATCTTTTAGTTATCTGGCTTAACTAACCCTAACAAAGGTGGTCTGGATTACCAGTATTACGGAGCTGGTTATCAACTAGTACGTCATATGATATGATATGATAATACTTATTGTCTTTGTTCATGTCCTTTTTATGGGACAGCAAAAAGTCACATTTATTGGTTATGAAGTGTAAACAACCACCTATAATCGTACAGCCAAAACAGAAAATACTAGAAATAATCTCCAAAGATTATTAGCAGGGTCAAGACTTAAAAAAACATGAATATGAGTATATTTATGCTATAATCTGATGACGGGAAACCACTCTGAATATTTCACATTAAAATAATAAAGTAATTTCAGATGGTTTCTTCCACCTAAGTAAAGAGTAAAAAAGTAATGACTCTGACTGAAATGTTTCACTTAAAATAACAGGAGCCAATCAACAGTGTGTGGATTATTTTTCAAATAAATATAGTCTTTCGGTTTTTAATTCTAGTTCTCATCCCACATGTGTCTCGTGTTATTCTGAGCTGCAGTGATGAATCAGAGTGGAAATTCAGCCACTCTGTCAGATATCACCGCAGGATAAAATATTAAAATCATAGTCATATTTCTAGTGTTGTAAATGATCTCCCCGTTTCTTTGAAATTCTGCTTTAAAACCAGTGGAAATAGATCGCCCGGAACAATAAAATGATTCTACTAACCCCATTACAATAGTGTATTCAATTCAGTTCAATTCAATTCAAACAACTTTATTAATCCCACTAGGGGCAACTACTTAAGAGCAGCCTGTTAAAACTACAAAACAAATATCCACACAAAAACACACATAGCATCATCCACGATATACAACCAGGAAAGTGCACCAGGAACCATGGAACCGGTTTAAGAAAAAAACAAACACTTTTTACTGTCATTGTGGACTTTTGTCCATGTCGGGACTCTTTTTTTCCCCAGTGATGTGATTGTTCAGAGGTCGGGGGTTTTTACAGGTTGTTATCTGATACCCTGAAGTTAACCTGCTAAGGAGCAGGTTAGCTGTTCAGCATAAGTTATCACAGTGATTTATGCAGGTAAAAAGCGAACCAGCTTCATAGCGCTGAAAACTCAGAGCCCCATTAACCCTGAAGTTACCTCGCTGACTCCAAATCCTGCGGCCTCAGATGTTTCTTGTGTAACTGATGATACAAAGGTTGCTTTGCTTACATCAGTAAATCATTTTTAATGTTCACATTTATTCAAACATTTCATCTCAGTCTTTTGAATTCTTGTACAAGGGGAAGGTTAACTGTCTTTTGCATCCTCCTATCCGAGCTGTATTCAGCCACATTATTATACAAGGCTGTTGGAAAGAGTGTTGATTCCTCGCTGCTTTTCTCCTTAAGGCCAAATTCCAAAGCCAATCATGACTATGAGCGTCTGAAAAGTCAGTGCATGAGGGCCATGGCAGATCTGCAGTCTCTCCAGAACCAGCACACCAAAACACTCAAGAGGTGCGAGGAGGCTGTAAAAGAGGCGGACTTCTACCAGTAAGTATTTCTTCAGGTGTCATGGCACCTTTCCCCGTTTTGTTACTAATGAAGGACTCTAATGGTCCTTCCCTTTAAATATTTACCTGTATGATGTCTAAATTCAATGGACCAAGCTGCTTAGATTTCCATACAAAAGCATTTGTGTACGTGTGTCAGGACTCATTACTGCTGTGCGACTGTTGTAAGCAGAGGCTGCACATTCTGTCACCTGCCACCTGACGCTTTTCAGCGTAGAAATAATTACATTTTATTGCATTGTTTTTACAGGAATTGTAGCAGATACTGGCATGGTGTTGCAATTAACCTAATTGAAAGAACATCCCTTGGAGCTACAGCTGGCTTTCACATTGAAAGGGAATTGGCAATACAAAAAAAAAACATGCATGGTTTTAAAAGCTTGAAATGGAGGCATTTATGTAATTGAATTATTCAGCCTAACAGCTCATAAGCTGAGGCGAAATTTCTGAAGCATAGAGACTGATCATACGGTGTATTAGCTTTGAGGGTGGTTAGCTAATTAGAATATTTTCTAAAATGATAGAAGCAGAATAGTTGTTGTTGAATCAAGTTAACTGCTAATCAGGTAGACATTTTATACAGTATTTAGGTAACGTGGATGCTTTGTGTGCATTTGGTTGAAATCACTCCAACAAATGTACACTGACTGAAGATATTCCACACAATAAAGGTTAAGGCTTAAACTTACCTCAAAATGAAGGAGTGTGTGCTTTGTGTGATTGTGTCATTGATAAACCTCCAGATCTTGTTCTCCCCTTACATACCGTTCTTAAAGTAGATTACCTCTAAAATTGCTTTTAAAAGTTTTAAATGTTGCTTATTACCTGCAGAATTATCCTGATTGGTTTTAATAACATCACATAGCCTGTCTGCATGTCCTTTAAAGGCCTTAAATTGTCTTAAATTAATTATAGGAAATATTAGGCCTGATAGTCCTACATTTGAATTTGTGAGGTCTTAATTGTTTTAGACATTTTATCTAATTAAACTGATCGATTTTGAAATTATTTTCTAGTCTAAATGAGTCAAGTGCTTCTGCGTGAAAGTCCACATTTGTTTTGATGTTACAAATCTTTAAATCTAAGACTGAAACTAAAGAATACTATCTTTATACTTGCACTTACCTGTTGACAAAAAAAAAGATTAACCTAACCCACTTTAATAACAGCATTTCAACATAAAACGAACTTCTGCATGGGACCACATACTCACCTTTATATCTCCCTGCAATGCTTGAATAAGAAAAATATGACATTTCTAAAAATCTGTTCTAGAATTGGCTAAAAATGATCTTGAAAAGGGACTTGGAAAGCATCAAATTTAATTGTCTGATACCTGTAGATACCGTGATCAAAGTTTGCTTTCTGCTCCGTATATTTGCATATCCAGTGTATACTCCTGTAAGTACACAAGTTTTTGCTTCCTTCCAGTATGCTGCACAGCCGCGTCTTGGGCGAACAGACACAGCTGAAGGAGGAGATGGAGACACTCAGGAGAGACAACGCCCAACTCGTCCGAGAACACAACCATCTGAAACAGAACTGTGAGGAGCTCAAACGACTGCATGGCCAAGACCAGAAAGAGTTAGCGGACCTGCGACTGCAGCAACAGCAGGTACAATCCAAACACACATGTCCACAGACATGTGTAGCTGTAGCTGCCCCAGATGTTTTAAGGGCAGGAATGACCTTCGGAGATTTACTGATACTGCAGAGATGCAATAACTAATATACAAAATCAAACAGCTTTTTTTCCGAAAGTATTTGTCCCTTTGTTACAGCATCACATGTTTGTAATTGGGCTGAGGTTTCACCTCTTTATTTTTTTGAAGTCGTAATTTTGAGCATCAAACAATATTTCTGTACTTTGTTCTAAACAGCACAAGGGTGCTGTGACCCATATTGGACTACTAGCAGCACTGTCTCACACAGCACCCATGGGAACACTGCAGTGGTTAAGAGCATAGGGCAGCCAAGCAGAGGGAAATGCATACAGAGCACTTCTGAAAAGGGCAAGCACAGAAGAAAAGGGCTATGGCTTGGGCAAAGGGCACGCTGACCCAAACCATGTAGCTACAAGATCAGTGTATACGCTGTGCATGCTGTGGGGACGAAGTCAATACAGCCCTCAGGTCACAGCAGCTCCGTCAGGAATCAGGACCATATCAGCAAGACGTGCAATAATGACACATACAGCCCCACAGAGAATGAATAATGCATCCTGGAGGACACACTTTACACATCAGAAAGTTTATTTTGCAGGCCAGCTGTTTGTTTTTTGCATAATGTGCATAAGTGCAGTTCTTGAAATGAACTTGCACTTTAAAAAAAAAAAAGCCATTGTTTAAGCTGGCACAGGATCTGCTTGCGCTGTAAAAACTGAATCCTGCCTACACATTGATGCCATCTGCTGCTAAGGTGAGGCACAGCAAATACAGGCTTAGTCACATTTCATCTGATGGCATCAGCATTTTGCACACTATCCATAGTTTTATAATGATGTATCCTATTTATTATTTAAAAGGATCCCCAGAGAGAGAGAGAGATGTATGTTAGATCAATCACAAAAGACGCTGTGTACAACATCACATCTGTGCTACCCTAATTCCATCACATATACACCTGAGTTAGATTAAGCGGTCATAGAAGTCCACTGAAGTTTCGACACTGATACACATTCAATAACATTCACATGAATTAGTCTCCTGATCCCTCCATGAATTTGTCTCAAAGGCTATCACCAGAGAACAAAAACAAGTTATGATCAATGCTGGACCATTGATCAGCTGCTTACGTAATGCAATTGTTAATGACGTCTAAATAAGGATTTACTATTTGATTGGCATATATAAAAGGGGGCAACTAATTTAATGATTGATGGCATGCTAAATGACTGTCCTTTTTAAAGCATTAGATTTTGGGCAAGGCAACATGACATGGACATCACTTGACTTTTGTTGTCCTCTGCAGGTAATGAGAGAGAAGGGCTCATCAGAGGTGTTAAACAAACTGTACGACACGGCTATGGACAAGCTGGAGGGTGTAAAGAAGGATTACGACGCCCTCAGCAAGCGCTACAGTGAGAAGGTGGCTAACCATAACACAGATCTGAGTCGCCTGGAGCAGGCCGAGGAGGAGAACCGCAGGCTGCAGAAACAGATGGACGCGCTGCTCAAACAGCGAGACTCGGCCATGCACTACCAGCAGCAGTACTCCACTTCAATGAGGAGGTGAACGCATTTATCAGAAAATATGAAATGAGCACTATCATATCCAAAATAATTATGTCGATATGTAGTAAATATTGTGCTGGTTTCACAACTTAAATCAGTGTAGCAGAGGAGGTGATGACCCAGCACCTGTACACACACATAGCACTGAGATGAGCTACACTCAAGCTGCTGCCAGCACATCATTTTATATGAGCAGCTCATAAAATTCTTCACCGAAAATGTTCACCATCTTCCTCCTCTTCCCTTTCCAGGTTTGATTCAGTGCAGCAGGAGCTGAACAAGTCCTCAGCTCAGAACAAGGAGCTGCAGAGAGAGATGGAGCGCCTGCAGTCGGAGGTGACGCGCTACAAGAACTTGCAGCTCAAGTCAGCCAAGGACTGTGAGAAGTACAAGGAAGAGAGGGACTCTGTCTTCAACGAATACCGTCTCATAATGAGTGAGAGGGACCAGGTGATCAAGGAGCTGGACAAGTTGCAGACAGAGCTGGAGGCAGCAGAGGCGCGACTCAAAAACACCTCATCAGAGAGAGTGGTGGCCAGTGAAGAGTTGGAGGCGCTCAGACAGGTATCAGGCTCAAGGGTGTGTTAAATGTACAAACTTGACTTTATATTTCAGCTGATGCACTTTGAATATCAACAGGAAGGCTAAACATGAGGAGTATTGCTCCAAAAAGCATCCGTGAGAAGTTCTCATAACAAACAACACAAACAATTTCATGCAGGAACTCATGGATGGCATGCTGAATGAAAAGCTCAAAAGAATAGTTTGACAATTTGGATAATTCACTCTCTTGCCAAAACTTAGAGAAGATCGATACTGTTCTTGTGTCATGAGCTTAGCATAAGACTGGAAACTGTGTGAAACAGCGAGCCTGGCTCTGTCCAAAAATCTGCTACAAGCAGCAACCTCTAAATGAACAAGTTATATCTTGTTAGTTTAATCCAAAATGGTTATGTGCTGGACTGTTTCTGCCCAGGCTCAGTTGCAAGGCAACCTGTGAAGACTCCAGGAAGTTAGTGGTCCTGGCCAAGAAATAGTCTTACATGTAACGCCCCTTAAAAAGGGAAATAGATGTCTTTTATATGAAGATAAAGGAGTAGAAAAGCTGCTGGGTCTTTGTAGTGGTCACATACAGATGCTCTTTGGACACTTCAGATATGTTTGTTTCATCCTGTTGAAGTAGGTTCTCAGTCAAAAAATATAGAAAGTATGAAAATGCAAGCCTCCATCAAAAACAATCCAAGGCACACTGAAGTGTGAAGTTCGTGCAAAAATTAAAATGCTTTAATTTTACACGGCAATACACTGTAGATCAAAAAGACCGACAAATTGCAACCCAAAGGTCTTCATCAGGGTCATTGATTATTGTTTTCCATACTTTTATTTTTGTACATATTGAACAAGCAAGATATAAACTAATTTGATCTTTAAAGGTACTGGTCGGCAGATTTTGGTACCTATGAACAGAGGCAAGGCAGCTGTTCCCCCGGGTTACCAGTCATTATGTGACAAGAGTACTTCACCTCAAAAATGACCATTTGCATATCAATTACTCACCATTTGTTACTTTGAAGTTATGAAAAAAACAGTGTTTCTCGCATGCCTCCATGGTAAATGGCGAATCCAGAAAAACACCATCACGATGACCTGAAGTCATAGGGGTCTGTTTAACAACAGCAAAAATAGGTCCAAACATTCATTTACAAACACTCACTCAACTCAAGCAGTAAAATCTGTCTGATTTATCCAGTGGTATGCTCAGAACTTCCCAAAAACATGCATTTTTGCTAAATTATTACTTTATCAAATGCTTTCAACTTCAATGTCCTGAGAACTGCACACATGGCCATGCATGAGACTGTACAGAGGTATTTTAAAACGTAATGTTTAGCGAAAATGCATGTCTGAGCATACGACTGGATAAATGAGACTTTGATTATACTACGGTGGTGTGAGAGCATGTAAACAAATTTTTTGATATAGTTTTTCTTTTTTTGTTTTTTTCCGTTCACTGTTGAGGCATGTGAGAAAAAGTTTTCATCATGAATTCAAGGTAGCTTACAATGAATGACTGATATACAAATGAATATTTTGCAGGTGAGGTTTTCCTTTCAGCTGAGATAACTGGCTGCTGGCTCCAGCTACTTATTTACTGTAGAAATATTCGAGAGGTATTGATCAACTCATCTAACTCTCTGCAGCAGGGTGATTGAATGTATTTATAAGATGTTAAACCATTCCATTTTAAAGTAATCATTTATTTTTCAAAAACTGGATATAAAGCATTTTGGAATAAAATGGTTCTTGTCATGAGTCATCAATCACAACCTCCCGAAGAGACTAACTGTCTTACTGAGGCTTTCCTGACTGAACTATTTCCTCTGTGAGAATTTAATATCAACCTGTCAGGTTTTCAGTGCGTCTGTTCATGTTTTGATCCTTGCATCTACTTTTCAGTCTGTGGATCAAAGGCCATTTTCTCCGATGACGCTGCACAGAAATAGTTCTGCTTCTTTTTGAAGATTATTTCTCAACGCTCTTGTTGACAGACAAAAGAGATTCCTAAACTAGTGCTGGATCACTCTGCATTGGCCCTCAAATATATATATTTTTTCACATTGCATTAATGACTCACAGCGTTGAGGTGCCCTCATTCCATTGTGCCCCTTTTGCATCCCCTACAGGAGTTGAACTCGTCACTGGTTGACCGTGACAGGGCCATCTGCGAGAGGAACGAGCTGCTGGAGAAGTACTGCCACGAGGTGAAGGACAAGGCCGAGGCTCAGAAGGAGCTGAGCCAGGCTTGCAAGGACATCGAGATGGTCCGGGAGGAGAGGGACGTGGCCCGCAAAGAGAGGACGGAGGCCATCATTCAAAGGGATCAGCTGCTCCGAGAGTACTATCAGGCCAGACAGGTAACAAACGGCACCATAGATTTGACAGTATAAAGTCAAAGGTTAGACACATGATAAAGAGCTTAGTGCATCCAGGGAGCTGTCAGTTGGTGGATTACAGTATGTCAGGAGGGTGACCCTTAAGCAGATTTATGTCACACCTCTGTGTGCCCACTAGATGGCCCTCTTAACAGTCATTTTGCAGGTCATCTGTACTTGAACCCTCAAGACCTTAACCCTTGACATCACTTTTCTTGTGTTGCTTTCAGATGCTTTTCAATGTAAACCTTTGAACCCTGAACAAATTTGTTTGATTTATTTTTCAAAAACATAGGAAAAAGGGCCATAAGAAGCTTACTGAGAGGGTTACATAAATTACAAGAAATAAACACAATTAGAAAATTATTATATACAGCTTGGAAAAAAATTCTAGAGAAAAAAACCTAGGGAAATTGTATTTATAAATACCATAATTAAATATTTTATTTTATTACAAAATGATTATAATTTTTAAGTACTGTTTTTCTTGTATGGTCTTTTTTCTTGACTTTATGTTACTTTTTTTTCTTTTTGCTAATTTTCAGAAATTTTCCTTGTAGGTTTTACAAATTTCTAGCTATTTTTTGGGTTATTTCTTCTCAAGCTGCTCTTTGGCTTCTTACCATGTTTTGAAAGAAATTAATTACACCACAAAAAAAATCTGCTCTCAAAAGCAAGGTAATAAAAGCAATAAAATGGTAGGAAATTACTTAAAATATGCAAAATTATCTGCCAACAAAACAGGAACATTTCACATGCTAAGATTTCTTAAACACCTAAAAATATCTAGTCTCAAAGAACCCCCAGATATTGTAAATATATGCAGTCATACTAAAAACAAGTGCATTTGTCTAGATACAAAGAAAAAAAAATAGAATTAGATTAGATTAAAAAGAATTAGTTTCTTACTCTGTAGGAAAATGTGCTAAAGTTTAGCAAATGCTTGCCTTGGTTTAATATTTCTATCTTAAAACTTGTTAGCTACATTTAAGTACATTTATCTTGATAAAAGATTGTTTTTTTTCTCAAACCTAATAATATCACTGGTCATGGTTTTGCGTCATTGAGGTCAAGCAAAAATCAAGCATATACTGTATTTCAGCTTACTTAGATTTAAAATTTGACACTATAGTTGCTTAGGCTTCAAAGGGTTAAATATGCACTATGGTTTGTTTGACAGTCACACACCTGGAGAGTTTCCACACCACACACTTAAAACTCCAGTATGTTGTAACAAATAGAAAAGCAACAGGTTTAACAACTAATCTCATATACCCAATGTTCTTAGAAACAAGACTCGGCCACCCTGGACATGGAACGAGCCAATAAGGAGATTGAGATGCTGAGGAAACAGTATGAGGCCATGTCCCAGGAGCTGAAGGAGGCCACACAGGAGGCCGAGGTGGCCAAATGTCGACGGGACTGGGCCTTTCAAGAGAGGGACAAAATTGTGGCGGAGAGGGAGAGTATCAGGTCAGTCTGTGTGTGGGTTTGTTAAAGCCTTGTGACAGACAGGAGGGCACATATCTTTATTCTCACATTTGTTTATATGTTTATTTGCAACTACACATGTATAGAAAAGAGAAAATGAAAAAGAAAAACTGTGCAGGAGAGGTTAGAAGCCAAACATGGCCTATGGAGATTTCTCCTTACCCAATTAAATAATTATAATCATTCATTAAAAGAAAAAAAATGAGACATAGATTGCATAATTGGTCAAAATTTCAAGACTAAGCAGTAATAGAAAGTTGCTAAAAATCTACCAATGACAAAAAAAGTTTGTATTTTCAAAGTGAAATGGGTTACAAAGTAATCAATGAAGTGCTATGAGTCTTTATGAATTAGAGTCCTTTTCAGAGGTTTATCTTCTCACCACTCACTCTCTCTCCTCAGGACTCTGTGTGATAACCTGCGGCGGGAGAGGGACCGGGCAGTCAGCGATCTGGCCGATGCCCTGCGGAATCTGGACGATATGAGGAAACAGAAGAATGACGCGTTACGAGAGCTCAAAGAGCTAAAGTGAGTGTCCATCATTTTTCTAACGCTTCAGTTATGATGACTGGAAAGAGTCATATAAACAGTGCATGAAAAATCCTCCTGCATTTGAGCCAGCACAGAGTATTTCCTCTATGCAGCCAAACTTGGTGTTTCTTTGTCTCTATAAGCTGTTGTACTCATTGTGTGGCCGGGCATAAACTGTGATATTCTGCCTTCGGAGACATCATGGAGCTGTTTGTCTGGCACCATTTCCACACGCCCAGATTAAAAGTGTAATCCCAAAAAGCGGCAGTATTTTGGACACACATACACATTTGGTTCCTCACTGACCCTCCCTGCATGTTTATATTGCATGTAAAAGCTCCCTCTGCTGGCTGAAGTCAGTATGACAGCCAGTTTTTGAGTCAAAGCACAGTATGGAGCATGCAGTGACTTTGAGAGTTTGTTTCTCTATCCTCTGAAAAGAACAATGTAAGATTGGGGTTTTAATGTCACAGCTACCCCCAAGGCATGCCTCAGTAGGACACCATATATCTTACTGACAGTTAGGCATTGTGTGCTTTCTACTTTTAGTTTTATTATGAGCAAAGATAGATTTGATTCCCTGAACCTCTAAACAAAAGGTGTTTGCTCATGTGAGAGGACACAAAAAATGTTTTGAGAAGTTTGAGCCTAATTCCACATAAAAAGGTCAAAATATGTATACTTTCTAAATATCTGCACCCACAATTAAGGGTGTTCCATATCATAGCGTTCATTATAATAGTGGTATGATTTTTAATATGATAAGAAAAAAAATATTGTGATAAAGGCAAAATTCAAACTTATTATTACCCATGGCAACAACAAGCATTGCTGAGAGCAAATTTGCTACCGGTTATTGTTAATAATTGTTAATGATATTTTTTTGTTCATTTTTTACTGAATATCTGAAGGCAAACTGTCACATTTCTGCTGACTATAACACTTTTTTTTTTGCAATTGGATGTTAATGTAATTACTAATAAAATATCTTAATATTTTTCAGTATTATGTCATCATTAAGAATATTGTCATTGCAAAAATGAAAATATATATTGTGATGTTGTTTTAGGGTCATATTGCCCACCCCTATCCACAGTGATCCACACTGTCATGAAAAACAGTACGCTTTTGGTTAAAGGAATTTTTTCCAGTGTACAGGCTGGTTGTGTGTGATTCTCTCTCTCTGCTGTCTCTGCCCATCCGTCCTCAAGTGACTGACCTTTGACTTCTTGTGCGATGTCCTCCTCTGTTAAGGGAGAAGATGGAGAGCCAGCTGGAGAAGGAGGCTCGCTTCTGTCAGCTAATGGCCCACAGCTCTCACGACTCAGCCATCGACACAGACTCCCTGGAGTGGGAGACGGAGGTAGTGGAGTTTGAGAAAGACAGGGTAAGAGCAGTGCTCAGCTCTCATTACTGAGAATGATTCGGTGAAACGCTCGCTCTCCTGAGAGCAAGTAGAGTGCTAAAAACTAGATGTTATTATAATAAGTTTGTTAAAATGACATTTTTATTAATTCCTTTTACAGGACGACATGGATTTAAAGGCACTTGGGTTTGATATCGCTGAGGGGGTAAATGATCCGTATTTACCAGGAGATTGTGGGATATTTGTTACAAGGGTGGACAAAGGAAGTATCGCAGACGGAAGGTTAAGGTATGAGTCGCCTCATGAAGCTGTCCTTTCGTCCTTTTCTGGACTAACAGTTTATTTAACGCCTCATCACCCCTCCTCTTGTGTTTCCAGAGTGAATGATTGGTTGCTAAAGATTAATGACATGGACCTGACCAATAAGGACAGGAAGCAGGTAGTGAAGGCTGTCCTTAACGGGGGAGGGTTGATCAACATGGTGGTACGAAGAAGGAAGTCTCTGGGAGGACGGCTCGTCACTCCTGTCCACATCAACCTCGTGGGACACAAAGGTATTTTAGGCTGGTTTGCACCAACGGGGACTCATTTTTAAACCCAATAGTTTATCTTTAAATCACGAAGCATCACATTCTGAAACTAGTTTTAAATTAAGAAATATTACATTTAAACCTCCCCTTAAAGTTCAGTTTAGTTTTGATTCTTAACCTAGATTAAATTGAATTCTGTTGCACCAACACTTTAAAGTCATGTGATATAGTCTTAACTTTAGACTTGCACTTGAGGAGGTTTGACTTTTATAATGGCTGCATTTTTGAGATGGATTGAGCAAAATACTCGAGTTCCTTGGATTTAAGAGACAAACTCGACCCTATTGAATAGTATGATGCTGCTGAATTTGTCTCTTGTTTTCTGTTGAAACAATCTGCTAGTTGTTGCCAGGCAATCCCCTTTTTTTCCCGTGTGTGTCTATTTATTATCCTCTATTTGGCTATATTAGCCCATTAAGTTTGTCAACAAGTTTTTTCTCGAAGGAGGAGAAATTACAGTTTCTCTGCCGAGACATAATAAGTAATACTAGGATAACTAACTGACATATTAGCCCCCACACCCCTTTTAATAGCCATGCAGCATGTACATTTATGTGATTATGTATTTATGTATGTATGTTTGTGTTTATTTTATTTTAATTCAATCCAAGTCTTATTTATTTATAAAGCATTTAAAAACAACGGACATTGACAAGAAGTGCTTTGCAAAGATAATGAATAAAACAGAGGCGCATCAAATAAAACAGTCATAAATTACAGAATATAAGTAAATTTATTTCACAGTTTCTTGTCAAATTCATAACACAAAAATAGCACTGAGCAAACAACAAAATAAACTGCAGGGGGAAAAAGCTACGTTTGATTAAACTCTTTTAATTTTGGTTTATGTCAATAAACGTGGATTAACTAAAGGGAGATTTATTTTTAATTGTGCAACGGAACTCTGCTTAGTTTTAAATCTCTATTTAGTCATTTTAAAACTAGTTTTTCTGAACTCTGATTAGAGCTAATATTTCATTAAATCATTCCTTGTTTGTGCACCCCAGAGTGCTAATTTCCATAGCTTGCTTTGTCTCGTCTCATTACTATGCTTTATTGACTGTTTGTGCTTCAGTTTCTTTTCATGTTTTCTTGTTTTTAACCCCATTTGCTGCTTCTGTGTCTTAGACAGTGGTATCGGTCTGGAGAGCGGTGTGTTTGTCACTGCCCTCGTCCAGGGCAGTCCAGCGGCCAGGGAAGGCTCTCTCACAGTTGGAGACAGACTGATTGCTGTGAGTCTTTCTTCGCTTCTATAAAATCCTTTTATTATTTTTTTTATACTCCTTTCCCACATCTACTGAACAGCTCGCACAGGTTACCTTTGGCTCTCTAATCCAGGCCTCGTTCCATTCCAGCATCCGCGCTCCAAACCCAGATAAGGTGGGATTTGGTCGAGGATGTGAAGTAAGAGGAAATTCTCCTGCTTTGATTAAGTCCTCAAAAACTTGCAGCTCTACAGGGCTAGGTGGAGCTGTCCTCACACACTCACACAGCTGCAGTATACTCACACTTGAGCAAGTGCAAGAGAAAAGACAAGTGACAGAAATGGAACTATGCATCCCCTTCTCTTATCTTCGAGAAATGACCCTGTCTCTTAAGATTAGCATAACTCCCCTGTCAGTTTTAACTTGAGCATGAAACCTGTGCACTACCTTTAAGTCGCAGAGCACTTAAATCTCTTTGTTCAGCATTTAGTGGCACAGCCGTCTCCTCCATGTAGCCAGGGAAGTGATATGCTAGATGATAGCTCAGCTGCAACTACAATTAGCAATGGTAAGTACAGATGATGCGTTAAGAGATCTTAATCGTGCAAGAGTATCGTATTTTAACATGCCCTTGGGAATGTTAATCACATTAGTGTATCAGGTTATATATAACTTATTAAATGCTTAAGCGTGTTTGCAAAAAAAAAAACAAAAAAAGAGTCCAGAGTGCTGAATCTGCAATTAAATATGCATTGGATGCAATTGAATGTCACCAGCTGAACTCTGGCTCAGAGGTGAGCTCAGAGACGCTTGATAAAATGTGTCCGATTTGTTCTAAGTTAAAGCAGAAAGCTTTTCCTGAACTTGTTACATAATAAATCTCAGCCATAACTTATTACCGACTTTTCTCTCTAATATTTCTGACCGTTAAAAAAAAAAATCCTCTCAAGTCAAGCCCATTGTGATGAAAATGTGCAGATTGCAGTGTGAGGGTTCTTCAGACTAAAAATGTGCTGGCCTAGATTTCTTGTGGTTTCCTCACCGCAGCGGCGAGATGCATCTCAGGCCCCAGGCAATCTAATGTTCAGGAGATATGTCACCTGTATGTGTTTGCTGATGTGTGTCTATTTTAATAACACTGCCAATAAAACACAAACACTCTCCTTAGAGAAATATAAAAGGAACATGAATTGCTTCAGTGTTGAAGGACCTGTCCTTATTTCCGCTGTCTTTTCTCTACTCCCCAGATAAACGGCATTGCTCTGGATAACAAATCTGTGACAGAGTGTGAGGCTCTGTTGAGGAGCTGCAGGGACTCTCTTAGCCTCTCTCTCATGAAGGTGGGCCACACTCATCTCTCTTTCTGAGCTACTTTTCTACTTCACCCATGCCGAAAATCAAGATCTTTCTGTCTACTTTTTATTATGTTTTTGGGTTATCTGTCTGTCCATCCGGAGCATTCTTGTGAACGTAATGTCTAAAGAACATCTTGAGGAAATGTCTTCAAATTTAGCACAAACATCCAGTTGGACTCAAGGATGAACTGATTTTTTTTGGGGGGTCAAAGTTCAAGGTCACTGTGACCTTGCATCCATTTCATTCATGTCAATGCATTATCTCATGAACACCTTGAGGGAACTTGACACAAACGTCCACTTGGACTGAAGAATGAACTCAATTAAAATCTGGTGGTCAAAGGTGAAGGTCACAGTGACATTTGTGTGACTTTCACACAAATGTCAGAGGTCAAAGGTCAGCTGTGCGATCATAATGGTATGCAAAAACACTTTTCTTGCCATTATTCAAGATCACAGGTCAGAAATAAAAAGGGGAGACACTTGGCCAGACACTGAATTGATGACTAATCTTGGGTGCCCACCTTGAAATTGTGCTGATTGTATAGATCTTCTGTGCTGTCGGTGGAAAGATGTGTGTGAAGCATCCATGTTTTCACAGACATAGATGTAAACTGTAAGTGCAACTTAACTGGTGCCCAGAGGCATACAACCATGTAGCGGTTTATGTAGTTTATGCCCTACGTCGCAGTTTCACAACCTTTATCTCTATCATTTGTAAAAAAATGGATTATCTGATGCATTACCAAATAATTTGTCAGTGTATGACAACAGTCCTTCATCTGTCCTTCCTGCAGTTCTTCCCTCACAGCACGTCAGGCCAGAACATCTTTGAGAGTCTGCGAGAGTCCTCCGAGAAGTCCAACGGGCGCATTCACCTGTCTGAGATTCACTCCCGGAACAGCCGAAACCTCAAACACAACAGCTCAACACAGACCGACATCTTCTGCCCCGACGTTGGGAGCACCAGCACAAGTAGCATCTCTGGGGAGAGGAGGAAGGTCAGAGGGGAAACCGATGAGGTGTACAGCGACATCAGCAAGCCGTTCTCCACAGGTTCCCTCCACGCCACTGGCCTTCGGCCGGCCTCTGACCTGGGCACTGGCCGCTACGGACCCAGTGCTTTCCAAGAGTGCTGTCCCTACACAAAGGCTCCCTCCTCGTTGCCCTTTGACCCTGTCTCTGCCTCGGACTGCATCCCAATGGAGACGGCGCTGGAGAAGAAGCACAGTGGGGGCACTTGGCCCAAGATGATGGTGGGAAGTATGTCGGTTGCACCAGATAACACCAGTCCAGTCACAGCCGCAGCCCAGCTCTCCATCTACAAATCACCCAAACAGAGGAAGTCCATCTTCGACCCAGACACTTTCAAACGCCCCGAAACCCCTTCCTCTAAGATGGAGTACATGGCAGCCAATCAGATTGCAGCAGTAGCTGCCGCTGCTGCAGCTTCCCACTCCCCACAGCCTTCGAAGACAGATTCCCTCTCCTCCTCATCCACCCCGACTCCAACCCCTCCAACCCCACCCACTCGCAGCGACTCCTTTAAGTTCAAACACAAACATCAAAGCAGCTCTGCGTCTGACTGCACCATCACCTCTGACGGCAAGGGAGAGGCTGCCGCCTCCATGGCAGCAGGAGAGAGCAGGGAGAGGAGCGAGCGTGAAAGAGACAGGAATGGAAACCACTACTTCTTGGACGGCAAGGTCCTGACCTCGAGGAAGTCATGTGACGAGGACATCGGCCGAACCAGAGGGGAGGAGCCAGAGGTGAAGAGGCCACGTCCTAAATCTGCCCCCGCCCTTCGACGTAGGATGACCCCACAGACCATCACACTTCCCTCCTTCCAAGTGAGTCCAGTTGTATGCTCAGTGCTTCACAAAACAGACGGGCCTTTCAGAAACGTATCTATGCTCTCTTCAAGCCAGACTCCAATAACAAAAACAGCGATTTTACCTCGCTGAACATGGGAGCTGCTGGTCCACTGCTGCCTCGAACTGTGGTTTGCTTGTGTTGTTGTAAGACTTTAGTGAATCCAAACCAACCCTTTAAAACAACTAATCACGACAGCAGTAGACCAGCAGCTCCTGTGTTCAGTGAGGTAAAGCTGAAGTCAGTGCCAGATTGGAATGGCATTTCCCACCTGGTGAAAAACTTTTCCTCTTTGAAAGAGTATAAATGATGCCAAAAAGACCATTAACTGCTGTTTTTTAAACAACCTTTTTGAGGTGGAGGCTTCAATTTAAGCCCATTTGGATTTTTGCCTCTCACTGCACTATAAAGTGTTTTTGCTTTTTGTTTTTTGTCATTTTGTGTATTTTAGATTTAAATAAATTAAAAGAGAGCATAGACAAGTTTCACTCCCTGTTCAGTTTCCCGTCACAAAGGGGCGTCAGTTTTAGAGATACGGAGCCTATGACATTGATAAATGATGAGTTTTTGTTCATACTGCACGAGTTGTGTGAGAATTTGTAAACAGATGTTTTGATATAGTTTTGCTGCAGATCTTATGACTTTAATTCAGCAAGAATTTCCTCCATTTTTGAATTATTGGTTCACCATGGAGGCACGTGGAAAAAAACCCAAATGTGGGGTAAACAACATAAATACAAATGGTCATTTGGGGTATCCGGTTTTCCTTTAAGGCCTAAAAAAATGGATTGATAATCTTACTTCTGAAAGTTTCCTTTGACCCCTGTATAAATTCAAGGCGGTTTGCTTAGAGGCATTTCCAAACAGCTTCGTAGAGATGAAAAAATAACACATCTGAGAATTGTTTGAATTCAAAATGAATGAGACCAACATTTCAAATCATCCCAGTGGGCCAAAGCGTCCATTTTGTAATAGAATTTACAGCCCCGTCAGAGTTATGCCTCTGGGACTTGCCTCTTAGCCAGCGTGTCGGAGTGATTGATGCTTCTGCACTGGAACAGCTACCCAACCCAGGAGCTGAGTCAGTGCCTGGGGCTCAGACAACCATGCCTGGCTACCTCTTCAGGCCTCGAAGCACACAGGAGAACGCAGTGGGGATAAATGTTCATTTTACTGTTGTGGGATGTTCACGCTGTCATTTTTCTCATATGGTACGTGTCTCCAGCAAAGGGTAGAGGATTTCTCCCAAGACTTAATAGTGTTTTGTTACCCTACAGGGAGAGTGATAACCGTTTGTTTCTGTCATTCATCACAGAGCTACTCTAACGATGAGCATTCACCAGAGCCCAGAGACATGCTGCGTTCCTCCCCCAGCCGCTCCCACAGGCACAGCGTCGGCTTCGTCCCCACAGTCTACAATGGCACCCTACCTCCTAGTGAGTTTCTCAAATGTTTACATAAACACACGCTTACATAATCTCACCATAATCATACATAGAGTGCTGCAGGGATGGCATTTTTCTGTAGGCTAACCCGCAAGCTAACATCATCCAGGTTCCCTCGTCAAAAAGCCTGTGGGATTTTTCCATTGGATTTTGCATTATTGCAGAAAATAAGCTTTGTGGTAAACACGTTTATTATACATTTTGTTCAACAAAATAATTTTTACAAATTTTTAAACGAATTTTGTTATGTGTATGAATTAGTTACAGTATTTCTTTTCTTTGGATAATGCCCATTTAACATAAGGACAAATTTTATATTCTGTAGCTGTTGTTGTAATCTTGTGTATGAAAATGTGTGTGAAATGTGGAACTTGTCTATGCTTCCTTTACGAGGCTGTAAAGCGTGTTTGGCACGCCTTGATGTGATGACGTTCTGTAGTCCCATTTAGCCGCTTGTTAGCAGTCCCCTTTTTTAAGACGTAAAAGCTTTAAAGTTCAGAAGTGGGGTATTTTCTGATTTCATGTATGTCTTAGAACAAAAAATGTAAGCCTCTTCAGCTTGTGTTAACCACAGACCTCATTTCAGGCTTCTAACCAAAAACCCATTCAAAAAACCCACTGACTTTGAGACGAGGGAACCGGAGGAAACACTAATTACTTTCAGTGTTTTAGGACTCATTACTGGGGTTCTCTATTCCCCCCCTCTTTAACATTGCGTGTGTGTTTTACTCATGTCAGATTCAGCCCACCGGGGTCTGGCTCCTTGCCCCGCTGTGACGGCCGTGATGAGGAATCCAGTGTACACGGTGCGCAGTCACCGGGTTCACACCAGCAACTGTCCATCTGTCGCCTCGCAGATATGTCACCAGCACACCCACACCAGGTTACCTCCTTTTCACACTCACCGTTTCTTTGACCCTTAAAACCTCACAGGCTCTTAAATTGTCGGTTCAGTGTTTCTGCTGGGTTTCTGTTATGATGACTAATACTTCATAATTAGCGTATTTCCTAAAGGCAAAGTCACATAATTGAATTTGGGTTAGAGCAGTAAAGAATTTCCTACCGTTGCTTCCATTTTAATATTGTGTAGTTGTGATTTAGCTCAGCCCATCAGTTTAATTAACTCTGAACCGTAAAATATCTTAAATGTTCAAACAATTGTATCAGCGTTGCATGCATAACTTTATGAGTGTTTCCTAAGGCTTTTTTTTTTTCTGTAGCCCACAACACCAGGGTCGTCTGAGCCTGGACCTGAGCCAGCAAAAACGCACGAGTGACTACTCTGAATCCTCGTCCTCACGCAGCAGCAGAGCTTCACACGGTACAAACTCACTGCCCTCCAGCGCACGGCTCGGTCAGTCCGACACTCATGCACGCACACACACACGTAAAGGTCACAGACTCGGTGCCCTTTTTCGTTTTGGATATTATGTCACAGCATTCATTCTTGTATCATCTCATCCCTCTGCCAGGTTCTTCCAATAATGTCCAGTACCGCACAGAGAGGATCAAAATCCCTTCCACTCCCCGCTACCCTCGCTCCATGCTGGGGTCGGACAGAGGTACTGCGCTCACCACTACGAGTTTTAACCGTTTAGACATCAGTTTTGATTTTATGATATTATATTTAAAATTTGTTATACATTTTTTAATTTTATTTTATTTTTCACACTTTCTTAAAGTCATTTTTTTGTCTTTTTGTATTTTTTTTTTTTACTTATTTTTATTATTTTATTATTATTACTTACTAATTTGCTCTGATTTTAAAGGGATAAAACACTTTAAAACCCCATCAATCAAGCTGCACAGTTGCGGCTATAGGTCTAGTCTTATTTACTTCTTTTTAATTCAACATGGTTTAACTCAATCAGTCTCACTGAGTTATAAGATCATTGTCTTTATAAAGTTTTAAATTGAGGTTTCTCGCCACCAGAAAAACCTTAAATGTCAAACTTCTATGTGGTAATCTCGTTGAGACACCTGAATTGTACATTTTTGATCATCAGTGTGTGCAGTTTGTCAGCATGTGTGATCAAGAGCTGCAACATTTAGCTGATTAATCGATGAGTCAGTTTAAATAAAATTATTTGACTCTTATTATTTGTTCTGTGAATATCGATTATTAATTGTGGTCACTTTTCAAGCAAAAGTGTCAAACAGTTGCTGGTTAAAGCCTCTTAAATCTAAGGCTTGGAAAAAAAACAACTTGAAGATGTTAGTTTGGGCTCTGAAAAATCGTGATGAGCATTATCGGTGGATTAATCGATAATGAAATATTAGATGCAGCCCTAGTTTGAACCTTTCAGTCTTTTTAACCTTTTGGTTACCATCAGATTCTGACACTTTTATCTCCTCTGCACACAACGTTAATGTGCATCCTGAGTGCACAGATAGTGTTCAGAGAGAAAGATAAGCTACAAATTGCTGACAGGGAGCTCAGTAATATTTCCTTTTTTAAAATAGATTTTTTATTTATTTTATAACTTAATAACACAGTGCTCTCCACACAACACACAACGACAATTTATAGAAATCTGATTCTGAATGTGAGATGTCCTTTTAAAATGCACACACCCTCATTCAGTCCTATTCTGCTCCTCCTCTCCTAAATCCAGGCTCCCTCTCGCACTCTGAGTGTAGCAGTCCCAGTCTCATCACACCTCCACAATCACCACTCAATCTGGAGACTTCCTCGTTTGCCAGCAGCCAATCGCAAGGCTCCATTTCCACTTTACCTCGGATCTCGGTCAGCCCTGTGCCAATAGGGGAGCGCAGGAAAGACAGGTATGAGAGAAACGAATATTGAGAAGCAGTACACCAGAAAATAACTGCCCAGTTGGATGACGTGTGCACCAGTGTGACGGTGCTGACTGGAAAATTTACATTGGCAAATTGGAAGTTGACAGATCACAGATGACTTGTTCAGAATATTAATGAGATGATTGTTATTGGTGTCTAGTTGATCAGTGCAGCTGTGCTTTAGGACTGTGATACTGAGAAAAGGGCTCTGCACATGGTGTAGCTGTTGGGTAACTGATGGAGAGTGTGATTATCAGGATCACTTCAGAAGCAGGTAGGATATGGCCTACGTCTGCCCTCAGGGATCCTCTTAGGCTATTTCAAAAGGCGTTGCCAAGCAACAGGTCTATCCTGGTCCGAGCTGTGCAATCCCACATTGAAATTCAGATTGAAATCCGATTAATACTCTCAATAATTTTATGGAAGCTTCTTGCTGTTTCCAAAAAAAAGAAGCAGATGTGTTGGGATTTTATCTCTTTCTTTCTTTCTTCCAATATTTCTGTCCCATTTTGCATTGCTGGCACCTCTCAGTCTTTTACGCTGTTACTGTCTTTGTATGATATCTGTCCTCCATTTTGCTCTTTATCTTCCTCCCGCCTCTCTGCAACCTTCCAGATCTCTTTACCGTAACAGATCTTTTCTAAGGATTCCTCTGGCTGCAAGGCCGAGGTTCTCCTCTCTCAGGAGCCTCAGGTTCGTTCTCCCTTATAGTGCTACAAACAAGGGAATGCCCCCCCCCCACCCCCACACCCACACCCTCGAGTTCACATCGTGCACATGCTTCAGTGCAGCTGATTAGCAGAAAACAGAGAGAAACAGAATAGTCTTGTGCAGTTTATGGGATGCAGAAGAAGAATTGTGATGTTTTCTATCCTCCACAAGAGCGTGGTTTAATATTCAGATTGCAAGCTCTTTGCATGCCTCAATATTAGTGCCTAAGGAAACCAAAAAAATAGACATGATTAGCTACACTTGCTGAACTTCAAAGGTTCAGTGTTTACATGTCTGCACTTGCCTCCCTCCATGTCGAAAAAACCCACTTGAATCTCAGATATTGCATGCGGTGTCCATGCCCCATGATGACGATGTGGTCAACATGCATGTTTGTATTTTGGCCCTAAGTCAAGTCACCTTTTTATTCCACAGTATATATGTTATGCAACGGTATTATTATTCAGCCTTGAGCTTCTGGGTCATGGTCTTGTTTGTACACCACCACTCTGTTTGCCCCTGTCTCTGGCTGCTAATCCATTCCTCTTACCTGCCTACATGGAACTGTATGCCATGTCCAAAGCCAACTTGTAATTAAGACACAGAAATTTCATGCAAATCTTCATGTGAAAGGGTTTCATTTGCCTGTGTTATGATGTTGCACACAGTGTGTCTTCACTCCAAACCTGTCCCTGTTCCTCTGTAATCCAGACCTAAAGTGGCGTTTTGGAGTGATGCTCAATTTACAGGCCTGGGGGGAAATGTAAGCTCGGCCTCAAAAATTCTTTATTGATAGTGTTTATATTTTGGACCAGATATGGTTTTGTATGACAAGAGGAAAAGCCAAGGTAGCAAGCAACTCTCCAGAGCTGTAAATAACTGGTCTGTCCAACTGTGACAGCACCTCTCCCTCTCAGAGTGCTCCTGTGTGGCAGCCTGCAACTGCTTTTCTCAGATGCTGTTCATTTATACACTTTCCTCTTCCCCACCAGGCCATACTTGGAGGAACCACGCAATGTCATTGTGCACAAAGGTGCAGAGCCTCTGGGCATCTCCATCGTCAGTGGGGAGAACGGAGGGATCTTTGTCTCTAAAGTTACTGGAGGTAGCATCGCCCACCAGGCAGGATTGGAGTATGGAGACCAATTACTGGAGGTATGAACAGCCTACTGTGTGTTGGAAAGGTTACCGTTTCCAGCAGCATAAATAGGAATGCCTGTCGAGGAGCACAACAACACAGGAGCAGTATAATATTGATTACTAATATATACTGTATGTTTATTTCATTTTGCTGCCTACCACACATTTATTCCATATAGCTTAACTTCCTGGAAGACTGCATTCATTAGTTTTGTCACAGTTCCCAGTTTTTAATAACTGCTGAAAATGCATTTGCCGAAAGGGTGTTTTCACTCCATATGAAATGGCTGCACAAGCTGAAATTCTGTTGCAGTGTCACATCAAGAGGGCAAATACACTACTGCTCTGTGGATGCTGCACAGTTGGAGTAGTTAAAAGAAAAAGTAAAAAGAGATGTTTTTGAAAAGAAAACTTTGCAGATACTTGGTTGCCAGTTACCTACTTTGCTCGTTAAATTAGTTAGCCATGATCTAAGTCCCTGGCCCAGAAAAATATACACTTTTTTACAGTGATCCAAGAACATAATGGATTTTCAGTTCATTTCAGATGAACTTATAAACATATGGGTATTTTTTAAAATAAATATTGTGTAAGATTTAGGGAGATTTAGAGGCATCTGTTAGTGAGGATTACAAAATGCAAGTAGCTAAAACTTTTCCGCTTTGAATTCCTTCAGTGTTCACCGTTCAGGATGTTTTTATCAGGAGCCACATTTATCTGCAGAGGTCTCCTCTCCAAAACAAATGGATCAGGTGATTTAAAACAGTAAAAACACTGAATGAAGTGTTTCTTCAATGCTGTTTGGCACCTCACTGAAGGGTCACTCCCCCAGCACCTTAAGACCCAAACATTCAGGAGGTTTTTAATGTGAGCTGAATTAT
The DNA here is from genome assembly GCF_026936395.1 of Plectropomus leopardus. Taxonomy (NCBI): domain Eukaryota; kingdom Metazoa; phylum Chordata; class Actinopteri; order Perciformes; family Serranidae; genus Plectropomus; species Plectropomus leopardus. The sequence goes on along the minus strand of NC_142188.1, from coordinate 15,780,775 downwards.
CCACAGAGGTCTCTTCCTCACCAAAACAAACAGGCCAGATTTAAACAGTTAAAAACAGAGAATAAAGCAGTTCTACAGAATAAAGCAGTTCTACAGTACCCCAGAATTTTTTCTGGGGTACTGTAGTAACATTAATTTTAGCTGATTATACACCAAAGAAAACATACATTATTTTCCATTTCTGCCAATATATGGCCACAAAATCCTACATACTGGACCTTTAAATTAGACGTGAATTATAATCTTGTTCACACTTAATTTTTTCCTCCATTACAAATAGATTAGGCTTAAAGAGATTAAATAAAGGCAGATGTTTACCTCTGTGGTGGCAAGATGACATTTCCTTGTGCTGTAACTCTGTTCAATATGATGAAGATGATAATGATGTGTCATGAATGACTGAGATGCATGCATTGGGTAAATAAAACAAAACAAAATATATAAATACGTATTAGTGGTTTTACATAACCACAGCAAATAATGCAAATAATGGCTGCCTGGTCTCTTTACACAACATAGAGTATGCACTCTTTTTAAGACTTTGAAAATGGGTGTAAAATGAATCCCCCCGTCAATCTTCTCTGTCAAGTGCTACTAATGACTTAAAACCCTTAATAGACTGGGCGCATACTGTGTTCATATCGCCATGTTCTTTTAGTAACCCCATCCCTCTTAAAACTCTGTCCCTGATCATACTTTATGTCCTTCATTAGTATAATGGCATCAACCTGCGAAACGCCACGGAGCAGCAGGCTCGCCTCATCATCGGCCAGCAGTGTGACACCATCACCATTATGGCTCAGTACAACCCACACATGTACCAGCTGGGCAACCACTCTCGCTCCAGGTAACACGATGTTTCTTGTTGAATTGCCTATAGATGTTCAGTGTGGGGTTGGTCCCAGGTGTGCTGCACGGCTCATTCCTGAATCAGTTCCAGTAAGCGTTTCAGTTTAAGAATGACATGGATATTAATAATGTTTTAAACAGCCAGGTGTTCTCTAAATGCATTTGTGGTATTTTTCTTTTTTTGAGCAGTGAGGCCAGATGATACATTTTCATTGCATCCACACTTTTTTTGTTGAATTAACATAAAGGGAACAGCAGTTTGCCATGGCAGCGATTTGCCATGTCTAAAGATGTAATTAACTATTTAACTGTTCATCTTTAATTACTCATAATATGCAAACTTAAGTCTAACTTATATTAGAATTGAGTCCAATCCTGCAATTGATGTGGATATTTTTTTCCCAACAGTGCCTTTATTGATTTTAGTAACAATAAAAAAGGACAAACACATACACTCACACCAGTACATGTGTATATGTAAGCGCAAATACTCAAACATACGAAGAAAAACAAAAAACTAGACATATGAGCAAAATCTCAATATGATGACTGAAGATTTAACACATATGTAATCCACCCCAGCCCGCCACCCCAAAAAGAGTAAATTAATAATAAAGTAAATAAATAAATATACAGTGTAAAACTAAATAAATTAATGTATTAAAAAAACAATCAATCAATAAATGGGAAATTAAATTAAATCAATTGAATACTAAATTGTAGGTTGAGGATCGTGTTCATGTGAAATATTTCAGTTCAGTTTAAGTACATCTGATATTGATATTGATATCTGAGAGTAAAAAATGCCAGCTTTTATCAGAATAAAAATTACAAATGCTTAATGCCATGTAAATTTGCACTTAACAAGAACTTTGACTCGTGCTTAATATTTAAACCAAGTGCACAAACATAAAGACATCATTTTAAATAAAATTAAGTACAATAGAATAACAAAAAACATGTATGTGTAAAAATGCATAGAAACGTAATGTATCAAAGTAGCTTTTTTGTTTTGAAAGTAACTGTTTTTAAAACTTATAAACTCAAAATTTTTGGTTCACATTGTATGTAAATTGACACTGTACCTCTACAGTGATGGAGGCTTTGTGTAATTCAGTTTGTTTAAGTAATCAAAATGTTGGATTTTATTTATTTTTTAAATATTTTTTGCTTGGTGCAGCTCCCGTCTTGAGCCAGTCAGCACTCAGTCGACTCCCCAGGGGAGCGGAACTGGCACGCCCGACAATCACTCCACCATCGATACACTGAGCGAACAGGACGAGGGCACGCTCACTCCTTCCTCCAAGCAGACCACGCCCACCACCAGTCCCCACAACTTTGTCAGGTGACCCTACAGCTACGCCTACAACCCACATAAACATTAAGTTTAAAAGTTTTTAAAAAAGAAAAAAAGAAGATACTTTATAAGTGAGAGACATTTTTACTCCATGCCACACCATTACATTACCGTAACTCTAACTGACTCCTTTTTGTCCTCTAGAATGCCGTCTGAGGGCGGCAGGAAGGTGGGTGAGCCTCGGCTTGTGACGGTTCGCAGGCCTGGGGTGGAGGTGGGAGTCACACTCTGCGGAGGGAACCTACGGGGCGTCTACATTGAGAGCCTGGATGAGGACAGTCCTGCCAGAGGCCCCGATGGACTTCTTCCTGGGGACCTCATTGTGGAGGTGTGGACTCGTGCAACTCTGCTTTCACTCCAACACACTTGCACATCCAACCTGTTTCCTATTCGTAATTTATGTAAGAAAAACTGCACATAATGCACAAACGCTTCAGCAACTGACAAACATACTGTGCAAAAATATGATGATTTATGTAGGTTCGTGCTTGTCACATTTACAATCACTTAAGCACATGAAGTATTTTTACTCGGTCTGATGTGTAACTAGAGAGGCAGATCTTTTAAGAGGAGATTTTATTCAATTTCACAAAAGGAATTGGTGTGGATTTTTCTTAAACATTTTAAAATTGTAGGTGTCAGTTTTTCTCATGCTAAACTCGTACAATAAGATGTTGCAAAGCTTTGCGTGCTATTGTCACTTTAGACTCCAGCACTGTCGGAAGGTGCTGGCATTTATTTTCTTCCTGCCTGTCATTGTTACTCATTGATCTTCTCTTCGTCTGCGCTCTCTCTCACTCCACGTCGGTGATCCATTCAGAGCACCCCAAACTCATAACAGACAATTCGTGGCATGCTTCCACTTAGCTCTTCGCCACAAAGGGCCTGCTTTCTGAATTGCTGTGCAGCTTCATCGTCAGTCTGTCCTTCAATCTCCCATCCTGTTTGTTTTTCTTCCTTCATACATGGCACAAATCAATACTGCGACACTTTGATACAGCTGAAAGCTCAGAGGAAACATAGCTGTTTACGAGTGGACCCTTCACAGGCACGACAAATGGATACACAGATGAGTGCAAACACAGACCGAATTTCTCTGCTACTTAACCTGAGTTTCTTATTTTTTCATGATGTGAAGTTCACTTGCTCTTCTAACGCCTCAGCGCTGGTGATCGCTGTGGCCAGAGGCATTTTGTTTTCTGGTCGTGTGTCCGTCCGTCCCGCTCTTTTGAATGGGACATTTAAAGAATGCCTTACTGGTATTTCTTCAAATTTGAGCCAAACATCCACTTGGACTAAACCACGAACCGATAAGTATTTGGTTGTCAAAAGTCAAGGTCACAGTGACCTTTCATCTGTCTTATTCACGTGAATGAGTTATCTTGATAAGGCTTTGAGGGAATTTCTTCAAATTGGCACAAACGTTCCTCTTGGACTCAAGAATGAAGTGATTTGATTTTTGTCGTCGTAGGTCAAGGTCACTGGGAGCTGCATCCATTCCATTTTCTTGAACACGATATCTCAAGAACTTCTTGAGGGGTATTTTTTGTCGAAATCGGCACAAATGTCAACTTGGTCTAACAAATTAAGGGATTAGACCTTGGTGGATGAAAATCAAAGGTCAAGGTCACTGTGACCTCACAAAATATGTTTTTTTAACCATAACAATAATAAGAATTGATACAACAATTATGACAAAATTTCACAAAAATGTCTACTAGGATAAAATGATGAAGTGATGACATTTTACATCCAAAAGGTCAAAGGTCAGCTTCACTGTGACATCATAGTGTTTTGCAAAAATGCTTTTATGGCCATTATTCAACGCAGTGACTCAGGAACAGAAGGGGAGGCATTTGGTCAGATACTGAGTTGGTGACTAATCTTGGGCGTTCATCTTGAAACTGAGATGATTGTATAGATCTGCTGAGCTGCCTGGTTAAAGATATGCCTGAAGCGTCCATATTTTCATGGACATGGATGTAAAATGTAATTACAATTTGAGTGGTTCGCGGAGGCATACAACCGCGGGGCTGTAATCCTGGTTTCCTTTTCACCGCTTCTCTTTCAGTACAACTCGGTGAATATGAAGAATAAGACGGCAGAAGAGGTGTACGTCGAGATGCTGAAGCCTGCAGAGACGGTCACGCTGAAGGTGCAGCATCGGCCAGAAGACTTCAGCGCGCTCAAAGATGTTCCAGGAGATGGCTTTTATATTAGGTAAAAGCACAAATACACATCACACATGCACACAGATTATTGTTGCACAGTAATGTGTAACAGCTCTGTAAAAAGACCACACTAATTTTCCCCAAGCAGCCTCATCTCTGTCCATGCTGCTAAATTTAGAACCACCACTGGAGCGCCCCATGGACAAGCTGGAATCTTTTTCATCAAACCAATTATGTCCCAGATCCAGCGTGTGACTGCAATGCTGCTAATCACACCACAAATTTAGGTTATCTAATCTCTCAACTCGCTACGCAGCAGACCCAACACCTCATCCATTTTAGTGCTCAGTGTGTTCCAGGCCATTAGAAACACACTGTATATGAACGGAAAATGAAGCTCTAAAATAGTCACGTTTTATTGTTGGGAGTCTGTCAGGGCGTGTTGCCGCAGCTGCCGCAGTCACTTGTCATATAGGCAAGTGGGCTTGTGATGTCATCCGCAGTAAATACACTCAGCCCGGCTGGCTGTCACAGATAGGCTGCTCGGGAATTACTTACGAGGCTCCACCAAGAGGCAAACATACTGTCAGTAGATAAACTTTCTCTACACTTCCTTTCTTATCCTGCTCCTATCTCATGATCTTGTTCCTTTCACACCTTTCTTGTCTGATACCTCACCTGCTCTCTCACTTCGTCAACTTTATGCTGCTCGGCTCCCTCGTCCCGCTCTTCATAACCCCCCCCCCCACCCATCTATCTTTGTCTCTCCCTCTCACCAGAGCACTTTACGACCGGGTGGGGGAGGCCGAGGGGGACCTCAGTTTTAAGAAGGACGACATCCTTTACGTGGATGAGTCTTTACCAAAGGGCAGCTTCGGGACGTGGATGGCCTGGCAGCTAGATGAGAACGCACAGCAGATCCAGAGGGGGCAGATCCCCAGCAAGTACATGTGGGTGGAGAATGCAATGCACGCTTACACACACATACATTTTTGAGCTGGAGGACAGTTTGTAACAGCTGTGACAACAATCTGTGCCATACTGCTGCGATGTAGGAATCATATGTAATGTCATTTCTCTTGCATATGTTTCGGGCTGTCCTTTTGCACTTGCTGCAAGGTCATGTTGTCCTCTTGTCATGTGACTCTGCAGACACGCATTGATGTTACTGAACAATTTTTGTTTTCTTTTTTATGTTTTTGTACTTGGCCCTGAAGAGCCATTAGTCAGCAACAATAAATCCCAAACAAAAGCTAAAATCAATAAAGATTCATTATTTTGTTCAGCCAACCTTGAATCTCAGAAGTATGTGCCTAATCTAAACAGGCTTTGCTCTAACCTTACCGCAACAAATTGTTTCTTGACATCTGTAAGACAATCCTCTGACAATCTACTGAAATCTACTGAAATTTCCCTAAAATAAAAACACACGTCTCATTTTTCAACACTGATGCACACACAGCCTGTTTTTGCGCATCGCCTTCAATTAAATTAGTGTTTCTGTGTGTGTGTGTGTGTGTGTGCTGTAGGATGGACCAAGAGTTTTACCGCAGACACAGTGTGACAGAAATGAAGGAAGACTCCAGTAAAACTCTCTCTGCAGCAGCACGCAGATCCTTCTTCAGGAGGAAACAGAAACACAAACGCAGCAGCTCAAAAGACAGCAAAGAGATGATGGCTCTGGACGCCATCAGCACGGACTCCATCCCCTTCCTCGATGGTGAGAAGAGAAGATATTTTGGGTTAAATATTAAAAATAAGCATCAAAATGACACCACGTAAAACTTCTTTTTGATTGATCTGTGTGTTCTGTGTGTCAGACTGCGTCAGCTTGGCATACCAGCGGGTCCAGAAGGTGGAGTGCACCTCTCCACGACCGGTACTAATCCTCGGGCCGCTCACTGACCCCGTAAAGGAGATGCTGGTTAAAGAGTCTCCTGGGAAGTTCTGCAGATGTGTACTGGGTGAGTTCACCTCATCAAGATGTTGCAGTCTTACTCATCAGAGGAATAAATAATTAATCTGAATTCTTAAGAACTTTTGGGTAATTTTAAATCTTTAATAAGAAGCTTGGGTAGTAGAAATGGCAGAATTGGTACACAAAGACTTAATTTGTGGGAACTTTGAGGAATATCCCTGCTTTGTCCTCTCAACTTTCTTCACCCTTTTACTCTTTCTGTCGTGTTTGCAGAGGTGATGAAAGCATCGCAGCAAGCCATCGAGCGGGGCGTCAAAGACTGCCTCTTCATCGACTACAAGCGCAGGAGTGGCCATTTTGACGTTACCACTGTTGCTTCTATAAAGGAAATAACAGATAAGGTATTAGACAGTGCTTTTCTTTTTCATGAGATTTTATCAGGAAAGATAAAGTGGCTTCAATTTGTCTTTAGTCTCTGCTTGAGATAAGCTATCACTGCTGCAGCGTTTTTTATCTTAAATATCGATAAATAAAATGCAGGATTCCTGCTCCTAACGGTGTCAATTGTTTCAAAGTCTCTCAGAAAAGTGTGTTGAATTACATTGTTCTGATCTCTATTTTGGATACAGGGCTGTCACTGTTTGCTCGATATCGCCCCGCACGCCATCGAAAGGCTCCACAGCGTTCACATTTATCCAATTGTTGTCTTTGTCCGCTACAAAAACGCAAAACAGATCAAGTAAGTAGCAATTCTTGGTGCCACATACACTGTCCTGGCACAGTGGCTTCCCCACTCTGTCTGTGTGTGTGTCTGTCTGTGTGTGTGTCTGTGTCTGTGTGTGTCTGTGTCTGTGTGTGTGCGAGTATGGATGGATGGAGCAGGATAAGCCTTCACACTCTCCATCCCACCATGAACCCTTTAGCGCGTCTGTCAAAGCAGCCCACCCCACTCAAACTCTTGCATAATCCCAAACAGCTGGTGAAACTTGCCTGTTTTTTTGTTCTTTCTTTTCAAAATAAAGTCTCTCAGTGCAAGTGCTGTATCCCTTCTTCACTCCTTATTTGTTGTATGTTGTAAATGTGTAGCCAGGATTAACCAGACATGGTTGTCACATTTAAAATATGTACTTCAATACAGCACATACACGAGGTAACTTAATTTGTATTTTCAGAAAAGCATTCTGCCCCAAGTGCCGATTGACGCTCTGATTGATTGAAAGCTATGGAGCCCCTAAAGTATCTAAGCCCCTAAAGTGTCTCCCATTAAGATATACTTTAAAACCTGGGACACATTAATAAACTATGCGAATAGTCCACCTGGCCTATAAACTATAATCTCATATCTCAGGACAGTACAGGACAGACAGGTGGTCTGTCCTGTACTTTAAGATGGTAGCTCATATTAATGTCTCGTCTGATAAATGGAAAAATCTCTATAGATAAAGATCATTTGTGTGCACAAGATAATTAATGATTTCCCCACAAGATAATTAGCTTGTGCACACAAAATCACCTTTTGGGACTTTAGGAGCTCTGTAGTAAGCTTAATTCGACCCAATATACAAAATATGAGGCATATAAGTGGATACTAGTGATGAATTCATATCTCAAACGCTTAGATCTGAATGAATCTCTGCATGTTTTTTTCACAGGGAGCAGAAAGATCCGGTCTATCTGCGGGACAAAGTATCTCAAAAACATTCCAAGGAGCAATTTGAAAGTGCGCAGAAGATAGAGCAAGAGTACAGCAAATTCTTCACAGGTTTGTATGAAACATTTAAAAAAACAACAACAACACAGATAATTTGCCCATTATGTGTCAGTCAGCTCTTTCTCTTTGTTTCCAGGTATTGTCCAAGGTGGCACCCTTCCTTACATTTGCACTCAGATCATAACTATAGTTGATCAAGAACAAAGTAAAGTCCTGTGGACTCCCCTCGGCTGCCCCTAGAGGAGACCAGCTACCACTACAGCGAGCTGCGACTCTCATCTCCATTCCCCAAACACTAATCAACCCTTTCACACTCTACCAATAGGTACACTACAGTGAGCTAGTTATGTAAATTATTGATATTTTTTTATTTTTGTCTTGATTTCTAATCAGAGCCTCCTTTATTTCTGATGTGCTCCGGAGCAGGTTAGTAGCACTGGATCTCGATGTTAAAAATTCAGTCAGTCTTCCCTAAGGGTTCCTGGTGGTGTATTTGTAATGCTGCATTGTAAGCGTCCGTTTACAGTAAAAAGACAAGTCTGACTATTGGTGTTCAATATTGCTTGAATGCGTGTTCCTCTCCCCGTGTGCCCAAACCTCAACACTAATGAAGTTCAGCCTCCCCCTGACCCTCCCATGCACCAAATGACTTTTGTGGTTTCCCTACAATTATGCACCCATATGATGACGACTGACAACTAATTGTGTATGTTTGTGCGTGAATGTGCGAGAGAGAGAGAAAACATTGAGACTGTTGTTCACAATCGTAATGACAATTTCATTTGAGTTGTGGTTGATAGCACGAATACGATGCTATAGAAATGGAATGCCGGGATCAGACATCACATTCCTCGCAACGCGCAAAAGCATCAAACCTCTTGAAGTATGTAGCCGTGGTCTTACTGAACCTGACTACCAGCAGGGACGGCCATGAAAAACTCAAAACACATAGATGTTTGCTCTATGCATTGTGTTTCTATAGTAACTGGCTATGTGGACAGTTTATGGGCCTTTCGGAAGTGCCTTCGGAGCAGAAGACTGATCTGAAACCAGCCCCTGGTCACGTAGCTAGAAGAGGATTTTTGAAAGTTTCTCTTCCAAGATTCAATGCATCATCTCACCCATAGTGGCAAAGAGGATTTAGGGGCTGATTTGAGACCAGCACAGTTTAGAGCGCAAGACAATGGTGAGGTTTTGAGGGTAGGCCGAAGCGGCGGCCAACGGGTTAACTCCTCAGAATGCACTCCAGGGCTAGACAGACCACTGTGTAACTATCATTCTATCTCTTTAACATATATTTAACAACAATATAGAGTATAACATATACAGTATGCAGATACATCTGAAAAAAAAGAAGCAAATATATATAAATATATATTACATGTATTTTCACTAGGTCATACGCCTAGGAACGTCTGGCGGTCAAGTCATGTCTTAGCAGGTATTAGCATGTTTTTTTTAAAGAATTTATTTTTGTTTTTCTGTGGTTGGTTGTCAGTCACTTATCGATGTACTCATTAAAAGAGACACTATGAAGCAAAATTTGCAGGGTAATATCTTAAAGGATTTTCCTCTGATCTGTTTAAATGTTAGTGACTTTTCATTGTTATTTAATTGTATTTTTTATTCAGGAGGCAAAAAATATTGACAAAAATATTCTGCCCTTCCTCGAAAAACCATATCCTGTATCTTATTGTGCCAAAATCCACTAAGGCAACTTTATCCTTTTATTTCTGTTTTGCACTTGTTTATCTGTTAACCTTCAACATGTAACTGTTAGAGGTTTCCAGTAGACTACCAATAGGTACTATGATTTCTACTGTAACTAATTCACGTTTTTATCTATCACATCAGTTCCTTACATTTCATTGACGGCCTTTTATTCTTAATTAGAAAAAAAGGATCACTTCTTATTTGAATTATTAAAAAGGGATCTATTCTTGCACAGTTTTTTCAAAGGAAAAATTGGTCCACAAGTTTGACTATTGGGCTAAAAAGAGTAAGCAGAAGCAAACTTTAATGTTACTATTTTTCTGAGTAGATAGTGTATGTTAGAGCGAGAGCGGGATACAACGTTGGTTGTATTTTTAGAAAGCGTCTAGATGCCAGGTACTGATTGAACTTTTCTTTTATTAAAAAGAATGTGATTTGTATGTTGAGACATTAACATGAGAATAAAACTCATTTTCTGTATCACAGTATGGACTCACTCTGAGTTTTTGTTACTCTTATACTGGGAAAAAAAGGAATACACATTTTTTCTCCTTGTCATTCAGAGCCGGAGATTGCACCGTAGTGATGTCCGCTGTCGTGGCGTTCCTGCCTAAACACCCGTTCAACCAATCATGAGCAGCTCAATTGAACATCAGCACACAGATTGGCTGTCACAGCTCTCAATCATGGCAGAAAATCCCCTTTTTGTAGAATCGAATTAAAACTGAACTTATCATAAAAATTTGAACAAACATCAGGGTGATGATAACTACCTTCAGTGACAGAAACTATCTATCTATCTAAACTATCTAACTATCTAAATTTATTTGGCATGTACTTTGTGTTTTTAAGTATGGCCTATGTCCCGTTCACTAGCAGGCTTTATGACCTATACTGCAGTCAGACACCATCTTTATAAACAGTCTATTGCTGTCGATAGGGCTGTTTGCATTTTCACGTCCACCACCTTAGTTAGCAATCCACCTGCGATGAGCAGCATTATAAAAACACTGATTTAATGTGAAACTTTGTCTTTTTTTTCTTTAAATCATTGGGTCTGTTTGTTTTGGAGAAGACGAGAGCTCTGTGGATAATTTGGCTCCCCATAAGAACCTCCTAAACAATGAATGCTAAAGGAATCCAAAGTGCGAGTTCATGCTTGGCACATGGGAGAAGTCCTACAACCTGTTTCTTTAAATTTCCCCATGTAGGTACCCGGTATTTACAAATACTTATAGTATAAGTAATTTCTCTTTTCCTCTAAAGAAAAATTGTTACTCTCTTGATCTGCTGTATACCTACATTTAAGTGCCCGTAGGAACAGAAAGTATTTTATATGCTCTGATTCATATGATGATATCAAACCGTAAGTTAAGTCAAATTATACAGTAAATAACAAGAAACCACACTGTAGATCATGTGCTGTGTATTACCGATTTTTTTTCAATAGACAATTTCAACATGCTCCTCTGTATCCTTTTTATATAGATTAGGGTTTAAGACAGAGAATGAAAGGAGAGCTGAGAGCAAATTTTCTGTAAATGTTACGCTGAAATGTGACAGTGTCCTTCAGAGATGTATATGAGGATGAATCCATTTTGCTGAAAGCAGCAGCAAATAAAAAAGAGGCAGATGAAATGGCCATCAGTTCCTGAGTTGAGATAAGGTAGTGTGACAGTATCTGACAGGATCTCAGAGAGCGATAAAGATGTGGCCTTGCTTCTGCATTAAACAAGCAGCTGCACTCTGAGGTTTATATACACTTTTAAAGACGCCTTGGCTCTATTTGTTCTTCAGCAGCACTGCAGTCATACATCACGTTTTGCAGTTTGATAGTGACAGGTCAATGTGTGCTAGGACACTGAGAGCAACATGCCAAAAAGGACTGTGGTAATTATCATGTAAATATTATGCAGGCGTACTGTATTTATGACTTTATTTAATCATGCTGACTTATTGAGATCAAAATCTTTGAAGATGGTTAAGATGCGAGCCTAGATGTCTGCACCATGACAGCATCCATCCTTTCTAAGACATGCTCTGGAGGGATTGTACAAAATATGCGATAAACCCCTTTAAACCTGAGCAAATTGTTTTCTCTCAAAATGATGGAAAGAAGGCAATTAGCAGCGAAAGAAGAAAATTACCTGAGAAATTAGTTAAAAATAAAACAAAACAAACAAAATAAGCAAGGACAGTTATTTTAAAATTAGAATTCTGTAACATAATTTTGAACATGTAATTATAATAATTATACAGATATTTTTAATAGCTTTTTGTTTCTTTTTTTTCCCTAGAAATTTTCCATGGACATTTTTCTCCAGCTATGTAAGAAAAAAAAGTAAATCTACCAATTTCTTTCAATTTGTGGAACATTTCTTACCAAGTTGCTCCATGTTTTTGAATGAAATTACACCAATTTAGTTGAAGTGAAAAGGTTTTAATATTTGTGAAAGCCGTTGAAATAAGAAAATTGATGTTGTTCTAGGTTTCAAAGGGTTAAATAGTAAGTCTCTCTGCGAACTCTGTGAAGAACTTTTTTACTCTTGAGTGCAGTTCTTGGAGGTCTGATGAATGTGAGTTTAGGCTTCTGAACATGACAAACACATATTGTGGTCTACACGCCAAGAAAAGCTTCTGCAGCATTCTGTCAGAGTTGTTTTCCATGCAGTTGCACAGCCTGTAGCTACACCAGATCTTGCTGGTTGATTGGACACCTCTAGCTTGAGGTTCTTCCCTCTGAGTGCCGCGTATGGGGTCACATTGTCCTCTGGCCAATGATGTCACAGTGGATGACTACCCTCCAGCTGCCTGTCGGGTTCATTGGGGCAAGAGAGCACCCAGTGTCTCCACAACATCCACCAATGCCTCAAACCATCTCCAACTCAGGCTTTTTATTGTTCATTGGAGAAAAACGACAGGGATGTGGCTCTCAAAGTCTTGCTCACTAGTTTCCTCACTCTGATAAACTTCAGGTGCAGATCTGCTATGTCGTGTCCCAATTCTTAATGTCCTCCAAGTCCCCTCTTGCCTGTTTTAGAAAGGGGTAGGGTCTCCAGCCCTCCTGCTGAGGTGTCTGTTTCAAGACAGCTGCTGACAGCTCAACTGAACTTGAGAAGTCTCACGTCTGACAGCGATGGATCTTTGTAGTCCACGCTGGCAAGCCTTGGCCTTTCGCATCTCTGTGCATGATGGGATGAGCTCGTCCGGTTCAGCCTTCTGCTGCTTGTTCTCCAGCATGTTAACTCCAGCATCTTCAAATGTCCTGTGGGATTACCACCTGACTGCTCTTGTGCTAATCTCCTCATCTGTCAGCACTGAAACCCTCCGGATAAAGTTCTGCTGGCCCACAGAAACAACTTGGCCAGCAGCTGGCCTTTCATGAGCGATGATCAATCCGAGTCCATTCTTCTGTGCAATAAATGCTGGCAAGATTTATTATGACTTAAAATGTATGCAGCATGTGCTGCTGATGCTCTCACTTTCTGTGACCTCTTTTTGTGACCTTTTTGTTGCTGCTTTGGAGTTTCGATCTCAATTGGCTTGTACAACAAGTGTCTATGGAGAAAGATTCCCTGCTATTTTCCTTTCTTGTAAATTTGTCATAGAACACAAATATGCAGCATAAATGATATGCAGATATATCTGTAATTCTGTGTGAATCAACAACATGAATGAATGTTATTGCTTTTAGTGGAAGGCCTCTTGTCAAACCAGAATCGTGTGATTTACACTTCACACTTGTTTCTGAAAATACCATAACTTATTTAATAAAGATGAGCATTCATAAAACATTTAATCACCATGAGGCATTGGAAATATCAGTTTTAATATTTCCTGACCAGTATCACCTTGGTTCCAGCAAAAATCTGCATTTTGATTAAAAATGCATGTTTGAAAAAACAAAAATGATGGGAGATCCTCCCCATTAGGCCGAGAGCAGAGCAGCATCATTTGCCTTTAAAGTGACAGTTCATTATTTTACCAGCAGGAGGACAGCTTCAGAGCTGCTGTTGACGGTCCAGCCTTATCTGTCTGTCTGACCACTTGCTGGTCAGATGCTGTTTAGTGGTGCCATAAATTGAGCTTTATAAAATAAACAGAAAAAAATCTGTATGTTAAGTTTTTTTTTCATTTGTACAGGTAAAACACAAGTTTTGGAAGGTGATTTTTTTTCAGGATAATGTGTCTAAGTTTGTTTGTTTTTCATTTGTAGGTGATTTATTTTATTTTATTTTATTTCTGGCAAAAACATGTTTCTGAGTGTTTGCTGTTGTAATACTTATTTTGGCCACCAAGGGCTGAAGTGCACTTGTACCGCATATCCTGAATAAGTATAGCTAATGCTAACAGCAGATTAGTGCCAATTAAAATACATCTCTAGACCAAAAAAAGACATGACAGTAATGTTACATAACTTGCTAACATATAACATATTTACCTTGTGTTTAGTGTGCATGTAGAAAATAAAACTCACCTGCAAGAAAACTGCTTTCAGCTCTCTTAAGAACATGGGGTGGTTGTACGATTCAGGATCTTGTGTCCAAAGTGAGTATTACAACAACACACACTTAAAAAATATTCTGTCAAAAGAAATCGCCTGCCTAAACTTAATATTTAACTGTATATACAATTAGAAGAAAACAATTAGGATCATACTAGAAAATACATTACCAGATGTTGTTTCCTTTTGCCCTCACATATAATTCTGGAGCAAACTTGAATGTTGAATCTGAGTTTTATCCTGTCCTGTAACTCTGGTGGACGGCAGTGTTGACCTGCAGGTGCCTCTTAATGTGAAACAGAATTCTTAAATAGACATTCATAACTCTGAAGTGCTATAATTTCCAGATTGCTTATACTTCAGCCTTTTTCCGTGCCGCCCCCACCAGGTTGGAAGATTCTGTTGCAGCAACTATTTCTGTAGAAGCACTAATATTTCCAAGACAATAAATTACCAACACAGAGCATATATCACATGTCTCTGCCACACCTTTCTAAGGCATGTTTACTTTTCAAATGATATGTGCTTGTGAAGTGTCATATTTCATGTGACATGCATTAGTTAATGCAGAATAACAATTTCTGATATTTGTTATCATACTACATTAAATCACACAGAGTGCATGAGATAGGAAGCTTTAATGTCAGTGTCACTTAATGAAGGCACTGAGAAAGACTTAGTGGGACAGATTATTGAGGGGTTACTGCAAACAATCTCCAAGAAGTCTGGAGCCTTGTGACACAGGTGGCTGTGTGCACCTGCCTGGTCTGTTGCTCAGGGGTCAGTGGTTATTCAGGGCCCCGACCCAGCTGTTTTCTCATATCCTTTGGTCTGGCTGACTACTTGAGGGCCATCCTTGTGCAGCCATAAACCACTGCCAGTCATGCCTTACCGTCATCACCAATCCACACCTGTTTTGAACCTAATATGTGAGCTAAAAGTGTAAGCATATTACAGTAATTGACTGGGAAGGACATTCATAACACTTTGCGTGTGTGTGTGTGTGTGTGTGTGTGTGCGCGTGTGTGTGTCATTTTGTCATTTCTCAATATGAAAACAGGGACGCCCGTCATGCACGGATGACAAGCCACAGACTCAGTAATTGAAAAGGGGGGACCACTATGTTTAATGAAAAGTCAAAAATATCCCTAAAGCGACTGATAGGATGAAGTCATGTAATTTGGGACACTTTTTGGTAGATTACCAAGAAAACCATCCAGAACTCTTTCGCTCAAGTGTTCCTTTTATAACTCATCTCTGCCATATTTCTATGAGGAAATTATGTTGAGAAAAACATTTTAGAGACTTTGGACATTTAAACACATCATGAACCCCAACTTCACTCTGCTGATATGTTCGGGTAAAATGAGACAGCTAGTAAGGTAAAATGGGACAGTCATGTTTGTTTGTTTTTAAATATAAATATATATATATATATATGTGTGTTTTAGCTGCAGTACTCTTATGACCAACAAGAGACACTTTAACATGCCACATGGCTTTCCTGACAAATTCTAGGACCAGTGATGTTTTGACTTGCTGCTCTAACTATCCTAAAAAAATATTGCTTTTTGTTAAGGACATTTCAGGGGCGTGGCTAGGGAGTGGCCTGGGTGGCACCCTTGAAATCTGATTGGCCATCCCAGGCACCACCTCATCATGATTTGCTATATTCCCAGTCAGTTTGAATTATTTGAAGTAAATTAAATTTCCCTTTATAGCTGCAATTCAGTCTAAAAGAGAGTCTGACAGACAGTAATATGTCTGAGTAGTGTCTGATCTAGCCAAATTTTGCATACAAATGAATTGATTCAACTATTAAAAAGTTTGTTCACACAGGCTTATTCATATTTTTTTGTTGGTACTTTATACTTGATATTGTTCTATTTACTTCGGAGGAAAAAAATTCTTAAATTAAGTATGGAAGCTTTATTTTACATTTGTTTTGTGTCACTTTGTTGTGTTGTGATTGGTAGGTTTATTTATGTTTTATTAAACTATAAACAGGAAAGTAAGTCACCACAATGTTTGTAGCTAATTAAATTAGGTATGTTTAATGAAGACAAAAATAGTATATTAAAGCTATGGCAATGTGTGTCCCTGCAGCAGCGCATGCCACCCCTGGTTAAGTCAGTGCCCCACTTGGGCCACCAAAGTAAAAAAAAAAAAAAAAAGTGTGGACACGCCACTTGCACATTTGTAGCCACAATGCAAAACATCTATGGTAACTGGCTGCTAATATTTGTAGAGATCCTTATTTGTCCTATTTTCCTGATGTCCCACATTACCTGACTTCACCCTCGTGTTGCAGTCAATGATATGTAACACTTTATTGTCATTTTATACCCTTTCCAGTTCCTATGGGGATTCATCATTTCCTGTGATGTTTATATAGTGAGCTATAAGATTTATCACAGATCGATATAGCTGCTTTTCAAAGCCGTCTGTTTTTTTATGCGACGTGCGTCATTGGCGCGCATCAAAGACGCAAAGGCGCAATTGTACCTCTTATATATCCACCCAAGCAGCGCAGACCCGGTCGACACTTGGAATAAACATCGTCGCGGTATTACTGCCCCCTGTCCATCTTTATTATTAGCGCTTCGCTCCGCCCTCCTACCTGTAAATCTCCCCGCTCTCCTCTGGAGCGGATCTGACAGGCGCTCTCAGCTGGCCGCTCCGTGCCAGGGCTGCAGGGAATCGAATGGAGACGGTCACATCCACCCGAGCGCTCGTCCTTTTTACGCAGAATTGACATCGAAAACATCCGCAAGATTATGTAGTCTTCAGACAGAATCGTGACATTAATTCATCCCTCTGTTTTTTTGTGTGTGTTCACACTCGATTGAGGCTGCGAGAAAGTGAAATCGATCGATCGAATTCTCCGCCTGGTAATCGACAGGATCCCTGAATGGAAGACGGCTAGAAGAGAGGTCGCCTCGCCAAGAAACAGGCTGCAAACATTTTTCACTGTCGTTGTGTTTACCACCACCACAACTACTCATTGGCAGCCTCGACGGCTGCAAACGACGCCGTCTTCACCATGGCTTTCGGTGTGGAGGAGCCAGAAACCCCCTCAGACTGAGAAGAAGCGGGTAAGATTCGTCAATATTGCGGATTTAAATGCCTCTCTCCAAGGGCCACCGACCTGCTTTTTTGCTCCGGTTCGCGTGTGCGGTGTCTCACGCTGTCACGAAAAAACAATTCTGCTAAAACACAGAAACCTTATCGGGTGGGTGAACATAATCTACAGCGAAGAGGGGGATTTTTTTCAAGCAATATGGCTGGTGAGTGGGGCTGGGGACGCTGGCACAGGCTCTCCAAGGCTCCTAAATGCTAGCTGAGGCAGATGGCACCGTTCCCCATGGAAGCGACAGCTCTATGAGGACAAGTAATATCATTAATAATATAAACCCGGACTCTTCAATCTTAATATCCAAGATGGAAGACGTTGTCATCCCGTTCTCGTCTGAGGTGCCCTGCGACAATAATGGACAGCGCATGTGGTGGGCATTCCTCGCCTCCTCCATGGTGACGTTTTTTGGGGGTCTCTTCATCATCCTGCTGTGGAGGACCCTCAAATATCTGTGGACTGTTTGCTGCCACTGCAACATCAAAACCAAGGTATGTGTGCTAGTTTGACCACAAGGTGTAAAATCTCGTTTTTTTGTGTTTTTCTCTGTGACTTTATGTTCTGAAATGGCCTTCATTGTGCACATGCCACTGAGCTGCATCTGATGGCTTCCTCATTATGCATCATCTGCACCCACCAAGCAGATATCAAGTGCCAGTTGCAGTGCCTTTCTAATGAATGCATCCCTTGAATGTGATTGTTATTATCCGTTGGCTGTGTTTACCAACTCCCACTCTCCAATGAAGGGGGTGGCGTTGAATGACAGATATGGGTGGGATGAGAGGAGAGCTTCATTTTTATTTTGCTACATCAAAGTGTCCTCATGCCACATCAGCTCTGGGTGAAAGTAGATGTTTCAAGGGGCCATGCACTAGTTTCATGTAACTGAACATATGATCCTGCGCATTCCACCGGTGAGACCTAATGAAGCCCATTGAGACCTGTCATGCAGACCCCACGACATCAAGGATGTCCCTCTTATAGTATGCAACTCCTTTATGTTATTCACTCCTTAACTGTTCACACTCAGTGGTGCCTGTTATGTGCCTTTGCTGCACATTTGATGAAGATAACAGCTTGTTTCCCAGAACTGTGGCCTTCATAGCACACACAAACACTAACCTATAGCTGCTATGCACTGACTTAAGCGCATTCACTTTATATCATGCAATGACCTGAGCCACAATGCATTTCAATCCTTTGAAACTGGAGCAAATTGGTTTCATTTCTGTTGAAAACATGGGAAGAAGGCAGTGAGCAACGTAGCAGCACATGGCCCAAAAAAACAGCAAGAAAATAGTTGCAGGAAAATTACCTGAAAATAAGCAAAAAAAAGAAAAGTAAGAAACAACAGCACAAGAAAACTGATGTCATATAAGGTTTTAAAGTGTTAAACCTGCTGCTGCCATTTATTTATTGATATATAAGACGCAATTCGTATTTTCAGTAGTATTATCTTTTGTGCTCAGAGTTGCCTGTTTCATATCTGCGTTATTTGTGGTTTTATCTTGTTTTTTTTATCATGTCTTAATGCTTTCATTTAATGTTTTATTACGTTTGTGTACATCTGTTAGCCTGAGAGTGACCAAACAGAATTTCGTTGTACGTCTGCAATGACAAATTAAGTGTCTTATGTCTTATCGAAGCCTATGCAGGACTGATGCAGAATTTTTTTTTTTTTTAAAAAAGAGTGACTGCCCAGTACTTTGCTTGAGGTGGTGGTGCTTTAATGATGAATCACAGCTGATTCACATGTGTACTAAAGCCTGCTTCATACGTGACTCACGCTCTTGTGTGTAGTGCGAGTGGTTCCCTGGCTGAACAGAGGGGTAGAGAAAAGGTAATGTTGCTCAGAGTGTGCAAAACATGGCCTAATATGGAGAAAATATTTTTGATATTTAATGCTAAAAAAAATCAGATAATGGCAAGTGCTGTGACAGTCTGTCTTTAAGCGCAAAGGGTTTGAAAAAGAGGATGTAGTGACAATGATGGACGGAGGACAGAGAGAGCGATGGTGAGCTTCCTCATCCTTTGATGTGTTTGGGTTAAGTCCAGTTAAAATGGATGAGCCGTGTTTTTCGTGCTGCTCTTCTGCCATGTCCTTTCGGTGGCCTTGGCCCCTTTCTGCCCCTTTCTGTTTGGTGTTATGACAGGTGGGAGACACAGCGTCGAGTCATAATCCTTAACTGACAACAGCAGAAAAAAGCCATCATTTGCATTTGAATTCTGTAATGTGCAAAACTGGGCATTTGATGTAGTTTTTAGTTCATCCCTAAATAATTTCTTTCTTGTTGGTTGTTATGTGTCTACACTGAATGCTACCGTGAGAAACTCTTATGGGCAATAATTCAATTTTATCATTTTTGTGTGATTGTGTTGATATGATCACATCATGTTAAATGTCTCAAATGATTTTTAAAGCAAGTATGGAAATAAATTTAACAAATTTAGCTGGTGAAGGTTTTGTTTTACATTTGTGAAGATGTTTTCCAACACATTCATTTATTTTTGGTGGCCCGCCATGATCAAAACATCTCCTGCCATGAATCGATTTTAGATTTTTGAAGCTCGACTGTTTTGGAGCGCTTTTGGAATATACATGCTGTTCAGTTATTCCTTACACCACTCTCTGGGAGTGCAGAGTGTACTCTGGGCACAGACAGAGCAGCAGATTGCCAGACATAGTGAAAGTGAAACTTCATAATTAATTGCACTAGGTCTAAAAGTTTGTATTCACACTCTCTCTATAGCAGCTCCTCCTCTCATCCATTGATGTGATCTAATCAGCTCTGACTGGATCAAAACAAGCAACAGCCACACAGAAATTTTAATTTTATGGGAAACACTGAAATTGAACATCAATTTGACCATTTCAGGTGCAATTTTGCATACATTTATGTCATATAAATTGAAATATTTAAGATATTCTAAATAAAATTATGATATTGATTTCAGCCCCACATTATATTCTTCAGAAAGTCCCATAGCAGATTTGTTTCTTGGTTACTTTGGAGCTGTTGGGCATCTTGAAAAACACAAGTTGACATTTACATGATATCAGAAATACAATCAGGCCTCTGGGTTCCTGTCTATTTTCAAATCTGTTTACTCAAAGTCGTCCCATCTAAACTGCTCTTATTTACGCTGAGAGATAATTCTGCCCAGTGTGCTATTTAGGCTTTGACTTGGCTGTCTGCCTCCTGTCATTTTGCTATGCTCATGCGTCCCAGTATCAGAAATGGCACCAAACCATATGCCATCCCTCATACTTCTCACCATCTTGCTCGGAAAGTGCTGAAAGTAAACCATGCAAATATAATGAGGTATCCATCTTGTGACTGCTGGTGGGTATCTGGTTGCATCTCATCTCTTGTAAATGAGGAGAAATGTTAAAAAAAAGAAGAAACAAAGCATGTTTCTGTTGGTGCTCCCTCTCCGTGTTGCTGTGTTGCCATGTACGAGAGGCAGAGCCATCCCGTTGGGTGACTTTGGTGGGGCTTGACACTTGGCTGCAGAGGGAAAAGGCTTGTTAGGAGTATTAAGAAGGGGAAACTGGATCTGTGTTCAGCTGACTGGTGCGGCCGGCTAAGTTGGCATGTGTCAGAAACAGGATGCATAATTGGCACTGGGGGGGTCGGTGGGCTTTCTCTGGCAGTACTGGGAACCTGGAATCAGAGGCAAGGAAACAGAGGTGGAAACTCTGAGAGAGACACAGGAGGAAGTGGAAACAGGGGGTGTGAGGGTGACGAAGGGTTTTCGAGGGGGTGTTGCATTGCATGGTGTCCTCCTGTGCTCTGCCGCTGACACACAGCTGTGTCCTAATTCTTTTAAATGGCCCTCTTCTCTGTCAGGATTATAAGGGGAGGTTATGGGTCGTAGACATCATACTGAAGAAGGAGTGAGATAAGTGGGTGCAGAAAAGAGAAATTTAAATATGCAGTGCAACTTTTTGAGTCTTTGGATCAGACAGCTGTGTGACGATGACCTGTGCTGCACTGCAAAGCTACATTTAACTTTTTTTTTTCTGTGAAAATTATGGTAAACTACTGGCAGCTGTAGTTGTCATGATCTTGCCATTATTTTACAGTGTCAGTACCATAAATTACTACAAATATTATCTTTTTTTTTTACAGTATTCTTTAATGGACATTTTACAGGGTAATATTGTGTCCAAAAAGCATCAAGATGTACAGCGCTTTATTGCATTTTGAAGAAAACCCCCAGTGCATTAGAATTTGGCCATATTTCTACAGCAGTAACATTGGCTCCGAAAAGCACTAAGTTTTACAGTGTTTAACCATATTTTCAAAGAAAACAAACCAAAAAATGTAAATTACCGTTAAATGCGTCTGTATTTGTACAGCAGTGATTTTGGCTCCAAAAAGCTTTAAGATGTACAGTGTATTATTGTTTTTGCAAAAGCACAAAACACAAAAATCTGTGGATTACTGTTAGAATTTTGCCGTATTTTTTCTGCAAGTTGTTACAATGTACATTTCTGCTTAATGACATGAAGTTGCCAGTATCTACTATTATTTTACAGAGTCAATACTGTAAAGTACATCAAAAGTATATTACCATTAAAGTTGTTACAGTATTGTAGTCGAATGTGAGGTTTACAGTGTAATATTGGCTCCAAAAAATCATTTAGATTTACAGTGTTTAACTTTATTTAAAAAAAACCCCAAAAACCTGTACATTGCTGTTTGAACTTTGCTGGATTTTTTTGCAGTAGTAAGACCAGGGAACCAGGTATAATCACCCCTTTACTTCTGCCTTCCTAAAACAAGATGAGACAATTGTATTGCAACAAAACAATGTTGTATGGTTTTGCTGTCTCCCAGGTGGACTAAAAAAGCAACATAAAATAAAAAAACAAACAAACCCATATTGATTTTTCTAACACTGTGCTAGTAATGGCTACATTTATGGCATCATTTATCTGTGGGGTGTTTCACAGCGCTCAAATGCCATTCTAAACCACATATCATCCACATTTGTAATTCGATTTTCCCTCCGGTGCGTCTCTCTGAAAAACCCCCGCTCTCAGGCTATCTGGATGAGCTTCATTTTTCACCATCTTTGAGACTTCACACATTCTAAATAAGGGGTTTCCTGCTAAGGGGAACACTCACTCAAGACAATGCTAATGCATATGCATGACTGACAGAAATGGAAGCACTACCACTCAGTGATACTGAAGTGGAGGAAACCACTGCCGTGTTGCGAGGCTTGTTAGCATATAAGCCTGCTCTATTTTTCCCTCCCTATGGTGTTGTAGTGTTGCTGAATTTGTAGACTTTCTGTGCTGCTCTCCATGCCGTGCTGCTTCACTGCTGTATGGTTATCTAATGGTCTTGTTATGTACTCTGCGTCATGCCACCTCCAGGAGTTCTTATATGATGCCTCTGTTATTTGGGATGCGTGGGGAGGAGGAGTATAGAGGCTGTGCATTTGTGGCACCAGACTCTGTTTAAACATGAATGGCACTATTGGCCTGTGGAGAAAATGACACTGTGAAAAAAAGGCTTTATTAAAAAATAGAAATACCTGACATGGTGTATTGTAGGGCTGGGAAATAAACATGATTATGCAATGTACTGACATCAGAAATAAATAAAGTTAACTCAAAATAAAGTAACTCATATTGCTGTTTCCCAGACATGTTAATGAAAATCAGCCAACAGTTCAGTATCCTTAATGCAATGTACTGAAATTAAATATTACAGAGCTGTCAGCAGTGAGGCAATATGAAACAGGAAATTTAGACACTGATGTTTAAGAAGTAACATATCTGTAAATCTGATCATTCTGTGTTGTTTGTTAAATAGAAGTTAAAAGTGTGATGGAGTGGAATTTTAGTTATTTTAAACAATTATTTTTGTCAGCGCTGAATCAAAAAGTCGGTTAATT
This sequence comes from Plectropomus leopardus, assembly GCF_026936395.1. NCBI lineage: Eukaryota > Metazoa > Chordata > Actinopteri > Perciformes > Serranidae > Plectropomus > Plectropomus leopardus. Next base: position 15,757,506 of record NC_142188.1, on the reverse strand, counting down.
AATCTACCCACTGAAAAATCAATAGGCTACTATTTTGATAATCAAGTAATCATTTAAATCATATGACAAATAAAAAAAAAACAACATACTCCTGATTAAAGCTTCTTAATTGTGAGGATTTGCTTTATCTAAGAAACTTTTCAAAATGTATTTTGTTTTGGACTGTGGGTTGACAAAAGAAGCAATCTAAATTTGTGGGAACTGTGATTAGGATCCAAACGGCTGATGCGTTGGAAAGGTAAAGTGGTGAAAATATTATCAGTATAGTGTTCACTTAAACTGATACTGATTTTTTTGTGACTAAACTATGTTTCGTTGCTGCCCTTGTCCACAGCAGTGCATTGCTTAGCTTTTGTGGTGGTGCTCCTGCCTGCCTCTCTAAACTGAGGAGCATGCCCACTGCAACCTACTATATGTAATACACTTGCCATGGATAAGTACCTCATTCAACCCAACTTCAGAAAAGCCAAACTATCCCTTTAATGTCAGGTGATGTAATTAACAGTAACTTATATTTTGCACTATTAGCTAATGTGCAGAATTACTGGACCCTGATTTGCTTCTTAAGTAATATTTTTATGTTGATGTATGTAGTTGAGAGGCCACTAGTTTGAGTTACTTAACACAAGAAAGCCTCTACAGATGTTTAGAAGACAGCTTTGTCTTAAGGTGGAAAGGAGAACAGTCTCTAGCTCTGCATCAGTAAGAGGAGGAGCTGGTAGTGGACATGTGAGGAACAAGAACTGACACCTGTCATACCGCAGTAAGGAGGGAGATCTTTGAAGTACCTGGAGTGGTTACAATACACATCATCTTTAAACTGGTCTGAACTGACAATACAGCCGGGCTGTACAAGCCAAGTTGGCTTGGACTGTCATGTATTTCAATCCGAGCACCAAACTACACATTGTATCACTGTGTTATGGTGAGATATAAATGAGGACTACAGAAATACACCTCCCACCTCACCTCAGTACAGCAGCCTCCCCCTCACCCCCCTAAGGTGCAACATGGAGTGTTTTATGTGCACTTTAGAGCCAGCAGCCGTAAGGATGGTACAGTTTCTATCCAAACACCTCAACAAGAGCATTGATGGAGTAGTGCATGCTGTGTTTCCTTTTTATCCAAAATCTTTTGTATTGAGCTTCTGTTGTCTCTGATGTTTTTTGCTGCTGCACCAGCCCAGTGTCCCCGTGGCAATCATGGGATCATTAAAGTTTCATATTGTTTAATGAGAGTTTGATGTGCTGTGCCTTGGTTCTCCTCACTGAAGGCCAGACTCTGCTTCTGTGATGTGACTAATAAAGAGGTGGGGTGAGGACACATCTGGTGCCTAGGTCTCATTTTCTCTGACCCTTGTAAGTCTGCAGTTAGACAGTTCATGATAAAGCAAACCTGTTATCCCTTAACACTTAATAGCTTTCAGATTAAAGGTGGAAAAGTAAATCAGTTTTTCTTTGATCTGCTTTTTTTTTTAACCAGAGAGAGAAATCCATCTGATGAGAAATGGCAGCCATGGTGGATTTTTATATCATCACAATTCATTTCCATACTTGAGGATCGTTATTGATTTTTATGCACGACGGCTTGGCTTTCACTGCAGAGCAATTAATCAAACCTGAGTCTGAGACCCACCTCAGTGTTTGCATGTGTCTGAGTCTGTCGGCCTATGTGACAAAGAGAAGACCAAATCTATGGCAGAGTGAGTGAGGTATACTGGGACACTCTTCAGTGCACTTACCTTTTAGTGGAATGGATTGCGGAGGTGCCTGCAGAGAGGAACTGTTGTGAGCCTGTGTATTCCTTTTTGCTTGGCAACGGACCAGCTGCATTTCGCCAGAGCAGCATAGAGCACACACCCTGACATCAGCTGTCGCTCTCTCTGCCCTCAGCCTAACTTGGCCCACCTCGGTCTCCACTAGCTTATTGAAATCCAGAGATAATGGAAGAAATAAAATGTGCAAAGACCTGAGGAGTACAAGAGTACCACTGGATACACTTGAGAAAGACTTGCTTTGCACATATGTTTGAATTCATGTAAACTAAGGCACAATCACATTTCTTATTTTTATCCTCATTTTCGACTCACTTTGCCCCTTGGAACAGAGTTACAATGACTCAGTGACTTTGATATGACATTGATGATGCTGGTATTTATGTAAAGAGGCACGATAAGTGTTGCCGGACATTGTGAATATGCCATCTTATGCTGCGGTGATTTCTCTTTAGTGCACTCCAGGTCTCCTTTTGCTGTTGTCGCTATGTCTGTTTCACACTTTAACTTGTGCCCTGTCAGTCGATCAAACAAGCCGTTACAGTGTTGTCCACAGAATTAGAATCTATGTGTGGCGGTAGCTGATGACGAGGGTCCCCTCTCTAAATTTGGACATTTGCAGGTCTGTGAATGCAGCGGAGGTGGAGCTCTCTATGACTTCTGTTTTTCCTCAGCAGCAGTTTGACGAGTTTGAGTGGGATGGATAATTGATCTATTAGTCAGTTGAGAGCTAATCAGATCAATGGGTGAGAAAAGGACTTACTGCAGAGAAAGTCAAAGCAAACTTTAGGCCCCGCGCAATGAATGGCTAAGTTTCACTTTCACTGAGCCCGCCAATCTGCTGCTCTGTCTCTGTCTAGAGATAAACGTAAACGCACAAAATAGAGAGATAAGGACTGAGGGGTGTATTGGGCTTTACTTAGTTTTCGATGTCATCTCAGGAATGTGTATGCAGGACTACTATGTTCTTGTGGCCAGTGGTTGAGTTGCATGTGTCTTGTCATGTGTTGTTGACACTTGCTGGGAGTGAGCATGCCTCACAGCTGTCCCAGGGCAAAGCGTGACCAGTTTCCACCACAGCATGCATGCCTGTCCTCAGCCCTTCTCTTCAGGAGAAGGGCTGCAACATACAGTATTTGTGATCGATTGATTATTTATTTTGTCTAGAAAATGTCTGAATATTGTTAAAAAAAAAGCTCCTAACAATTCACCAGACATCTTTAAAATGGCCTTTTTGCAGAAACAACAGACTACAATCCAAAGATATTCAGTTTACGATGACACAAAACAGAGCAAAGCAGCTACACACAAACATTTAAATGTAAGCTTTTGCAAACTCTGTCCAGCATCACTGGTTAACTTTCTTTTTTAACACTCGTCTAATATGGAATGTGTGACTCATGAGTTATTCTTCAGTGGAGATCCTCCCTTTTCACGGCCCTAATCCCTAATTCTCCGGGTCTGATTTGATGGCCATCTAGGGACAACTGTAGTGTGCCATGCTGATGTATGGTAATCCACAGACAAGGAGAGGCTATATATCAGGCCCGACTATGTATATCATGAGGCAGACACAGAGGTCAACCCCCCTGTACCCAAACTGTGCTCCACTGCTGTCATGCTGTTATGTCTTCTTTGGCCAGTCACCGGACTATTAAAAGGACTTCCACGCCCCAGGAGCTATTCAGGGGTTAAAGGTTAGAGGGGAAGGGTATACCTGGCTCCACATGGGGGAAGAGTGCTAGACTGGCATTCCCATCATTGGAAATGTGCGATAGGGTCTAAGCCACCTGATCCTAGTCGAACTGGCACTGGAGAGTCATTTGCATATAGATCCGCTGGTTGAGACCGGCAAGGCTAAGCTGGCGAGGGAGGCCTGCAGGAGGGAGATAGCTAGCTGGTGCCTGGCTAGCCAGCGGGATCACGGCTTATGGTTTCTAGTCTACCAGCTTTCTTCCTCAGCTGTTGTTGTCCTTAAACTGCTTAACATCAGAGGATGTGTGTGTGTGTGTGTGTGTGTGTGTGTGTGTGTAGGTGGGTGATCTCACTATAGCCAGTCCGTATAAATCATATTTAATGCTACAGCAGCAGTTTCAACATTAAGAGAGAAGAGTTAAGATGATGTTGTTTTAAGAAAAAGGTGCTGATAATTGCATGGGGACATGTCTTGGTTTTGTGTGTTTAAACAGGTATTTAGCTGTAGTTTAAGGTCAGTGGTACCACTGCATACTAGTCAGAAGCGCAAACAGGACATACTTTTGTCTTTTATGCTCACTTAGGTTTCTTAAAAAATGTTATTTTTTTGTTTGTGAATGTCAGTGAAACAGTTGTAAGACACATTGTTGTTTGTCTGAATTGTTTAATACAGCCAATAGTCTACATGCACATGCAGTTTGTCTTTAGTCTTAGGCCCCAATCAGACCAAGTTCATTTTGCAAGTTGCAAGGTTTTTTTTTTGTTTGTTTGGTGCATATTTTCAAAGATATTTGCTAGGCAACCACCAAATCACCTATCCTTAGCTTAAACACTTTTTGGCTAAAGTATACTAACAGGTCTTTACAGTAAAATCTGAATGGTCAGAAGGAGGGTACTTGTTCTGGCTACTTCTTAAGAAGTAGTTGAGGCAACGATTTGAATGTGAGCTAATGTTAGCTCAACATAAAGGATGAATACTACCTCTTGATATCACAGAAGCCATTTCATCTCCTTCCAGTGTGCTGCACGGCACACACACATCCAGGCTTTCTCAGAGTGTTATGCAGTCTGGAATCAGTGTCTGCTACAGTTGTGTCTGTGCAGCTTAAAGCGAGATTGAATAAACTGCAGTGTATCTGCTCAAAAATTTGGGTGAAGCACCTCAGTCAAGTTTCCAAACTGCATATAGTAAAAGAATGTTGTCTCTGGCTGGTAATATTACGTCAGATCCCTCTTACACGTTATTTGAAGAATGTCAGCTTTTCCATCACAGAGACCCACAGTCTCGATTGAACAGGCTGAGAAATTTTCTTTGCTCCTCAGTCTGTCATTCTGTTAAATCAGAGTAAGGCTTCTAAGTAGCCTCAGTGTTCCTGAGCTGAATGCGTAATGTAATAGGGAATGAGTGATCTGTTGCACTGTATCCACTTTTGTTGATGTCTGTCGTGATTGGTGATATTTATTGTGTGATTTTGTTGTTTGGATAAGTGTTGTTTGTATTTTTGTATTTATGTGAAACTGTTGATGTCCTGGGATGCAAGAGAAATTTCAGAATTATTTCTTACAATAAAGCGAAATCTAATCTGATTGGACAATGGGGAAAAAAACGACAATGTCATTGGGTGATTTTCAGCAATGAATTGAAATTCAATTTGAGGCATTCAGGGTGTTGCCCCCGGCTGCTAAAACACGCTCTGTCTGATCGGGGCTTTATACTGCTAACATTCTCTTACCATTTCATACATAAACTATGTTTTCATACCAAGCTGTATAGACAAACTTTTATTTTAGATTTGTGAAACAGTAGTGTTAAAATACTAAAAATGTCCCAGGCTTCCACGCCATTGCATGGACTCACAATAACCAGGCAGTTCAGCACGTGCACCGCCCTGGGACTAGTCTTTTCTGGTGTGGATTATCAGGCAGAACCAGCCATCTCCCACTCTCTTCCCCATCTTCTCTCCATTCCCCTTAGCCCACCGCCCACCCTCAGAAATCACAGAAGCCGGCAGAGCACTGCAATGTGGACATCAAAACATGGTTAACGTTATAATTGTTGCTTTGAGCTGTGTGCACTGATGCACAGAGTGAGAGATGGAGACAGAGAGAGAGGGAGTGTGCAAAGGACACAGCAGTGACCTTCAAAGATCTCAGCAGGCGGTGCTTCTGCCTCCTATTTGGAGATCAGCTCTCTCTCGTAGCAACATACATGGCTCTGTGAAGCCGGCCCTGAGGGCGAACATACGAGCACAAACAAGCTCACAGAGCCAGTCAGGAAAGTGCTGGGATTACACATCACCAGCACCACAGCCACCATTGCCCTCAGCAACCTGTCTCAATTAACCTCCAAGGGGGCTAGGCTAATATGCTAATTGTCATTCTCCTAGCAGGCTAACAGCAGGCTCAGGTTTCTCTCTGTGTGCCAGCAATGTGCTTTCATCGCCACCATGCTACAACGCTAAGATTGCACCCCATTTGGCAGCATCCCAGTCAGTGTCTATTAGTTAAGTGAGCACCAGACACTAATAAAATGTTTTTTATGGGGAGATACAAGTTGCACTGACAGTGAAGGGCAGCCTACAAGCTGAACCCTGCTCAGCCAAAGTGAGGGGGCCTACTACACAATGATTTTACCTCTTGACTTCTTCTGACATTTTCGAGAGTGGCTGCGCAGAATGAATAGCCCAGCTGTCAATTACAGCCTTGTTTGATGCTCGCAAAAGTGAAATCCCAGAAGGTGCTGTCTCACTCAGGTTCCGTCTGCTGCCCGGCGTTGCTCTGAAAGCTGTGAAATGTATCTAGACGTGAACCAAGCAAGGCAAGCGAGACCAATTTCAGAGTGACATGAGCTTTGTAAGATGATGCGGTGAGTGTTGAGCCGGGAATGACAGCATGTGTAGACATCATGTACAGATGATGCACAGAGTGCATGGGTTCATCGCTGAACGCCTCATTAAAGATAGATGATAATGCAGAGCTGCCATGCTGCTCTCTGACAGCCTTTGAGATTAAGCAACTCTTTAATTGGGCAGCAGTTGGAAGACTATTAAGTTGCCTTGCTGCCCTTCTGGGGACCATGTGGACTATTCACGGCACAGGTACAGAGTGTGGACTGGGAGCTGGAGAGGTGCCAGATCATTGGCCGAGGTGCCTTTGAGCAAGGCTGCCCACAGAAATGGCTGGGCGGCCTTGCCCTTGAGCGAGGCACCAAACCTCTAACTGCTCAGGACACTGCTATGGTGAGCCATCATTCTGACACCTCTCCTGCGTGCATGTGCCTGTGTATGTGTTAATAAAAGATATGGTGTGTAGGATTTTCCTGAAAAACAATATATAGACTCATACAAAATTAATCCCTCTCAGTCATTATTCATGGCCCACTAGAAGTGTGTGGCGGTGTATTTATCTGCAGAGACTCTGCCTGTATTTTATACTTTTTGTCTCATTGTCTGTGCTCGGGATTTTCCAGGACACAGCGTTCAGGTGAGGTTGGGACTTTACAAAAAGGTCGGGACCAGTTGCCAGACAATGAGCATGGGAATTTGCATTTTTTAGAAAAGTGAAAGTATGACCTGCCTTACTCTGCCTCACTCTGCCTCTGACTGACTTACCCTGACAGTCTTACGCTGACCATAACCAATCATATCTAATCATCCCAACCAATGTAAGGCAACGAGTACTAGCTGATCAAAGGAGAGTAGGATGGGTCATGCCTTTGCTTTCCTAGGAGGCGCAAATTCGAGCAGCATACATCCGAGAGGGAACCTCAAAAATTAAAAATCACAGACAAAACGCTGGTAGAATGTAAAAATAGCGAGGCAAAACATCAAGCGGACAAAGCTCATTTAGTCAAGAGTAAATCTGGGGGGTTGGCTTTCTCTTTACATTTTGCTGGTGATATTATATTAACCCTACAATTCCTGCAGAGTGTACATTCAAGAAAATAACAACAGAATGAAAAATAAATTTCCCCAAGGGAACAAATTAAGTACATTGTTACTATTATGATGTGCTTTGTGTGTTGATGTCAGACATTCTCACAGAAAGTTGTATATTTCTGTTTATGAGCCTCATTAGAAACCATGCAAGTGAATACACTCGACTGCACACATACACATACACACTCACAGAGATAAGAAATAAATTCTCTAATTGGTCTGGCCGTAATTTCAGTCAGTATGTACTTTACATCATGTATCATGTAATTGGCATCTGTTATAAACAGACGCTAAGAAGCTGCTTGTTATGGCTTCAGTGCCAGATGTGATGTCTCATTCTTTGGTCTTGTCTTGTCAGATGGATTTGCATAATGCTCGGAAGTGTACATGTTGCCTGTAAACAGATCACTTCCTTTTTCACAGCTGTGTAAAGTACATATAGAGCCGTGGATCAGTCTGCAGAAGTGTTTTTGTATTTAATTGCAATTTTCCTGTATTACAGTGAATGTAGTGTGGTCATATCAGTTCAGTGGAGGTCAAGTTACAGAAATGTGGCTCCATGGTAATTATTTGAATCCAAAATAGATTGCAGCATTATTAACACTTGGCTTAGAAATGTGTCAAATGTGAGAAAACAATTGATTCAGAGTGGCAGGCAGATACACGATAAGAATGTAGTTTGCAATATTCTTCCAGCACTGATGGTCATTATGACCCAATATATCATTTAAATGGTATTTTCTGTATTATTGTCAATCAGGATTCACACTCCGGGTGCTTCTGGGTAGTTTGTGGTCTGTTGTTAAAATTTGTGGTTCAATTATGATGTTGACCAGGGGAGCAGCAGGGATTAGTTCTAATATTCAGTGAAACATAATACTGTCTATGGTGCTCATCTGAGATGTGGAATCCATTGGTCACAGTAACACACAGCAGTTGTGCTCCATATCAGTGTTTTGGCAGGATGCATTGAGCATTATGACCACAGGCCTCAGCTATTCTGCACAAGTGAAGCATTTCAGCACCATGGAGAGCTCAGTAAGGGAGCCTGAGCACGGCCTCTTACATGTGAGGCTATGTTGGATTTAAAAGTCAGACATTTCATAGCTTTGTTTAACCTTTTGAAACCTGAGCAAATAAGTTTGATTTCTTTTTTTTTTACAGAAACATAGGGAGAGGGCAATGAGCAACTCAACAAGACATGGCCCAGAAATGAGCAAGAAATGAGTAAAAAATGACTAGAAACCTACCTGAATATAAGAAAAAAGAGAAAGGTAAAAAAAAAAAGTAAACAAACCTGACAATTACTTAAAACAGAGCTGAATTTTTTTTTAAAAAAAATCTATATTTCCTTTTGCTGTAACAGAATTCAAAATATATAATTCTAATCATTATGACATTTTCCCTGTTTTTTTTGTTAAATTTCCCCATTTTAAAAAAAAGAAAAATCATTTTCTGATTTTTTTTGTCACCTTTTACTAATTTCTTACTGCCTTTCCCCCCAATGTTTTTGAAAGGAATTAAACCAGTTTGCTCAGGTTTCAAAGGGTGAAACAGCTTGTAAAAGGCATATGAACACAGCACGAGAAAACTGATGTCGGTCCAGGTTTCAAAGGGTGAAACAATCTGACAACTTGTAGTTTCTCATGTAAAATACAGATGGCAAAGCATAAGATGGCCCTAACATAATACCTTGTTTCAAAATTATAATAGCCTTTTAAGATGAGGGCATCTAGTAAAGAATAGAGTAAATTTCCTGAAAAATGAACTTTCTTCTAAGATTCCTCTATTCAAATTGGATGAATGCACATTATTACATGTAAACATATATCTTTACTTCCTGGACATTATTCATTGTGTGGCAATGGACATTGATGACATTTTTGAGCAATCTCATTTTACAGAGCAGCTCCCTGGCCTTTAACTAGTGCTCAGTGTCATTGCATGTCAAAAGCAGGGTTTAATTGGCTGCATTGACACTAAGCAGGGATGTGGACAGTTTGTTAATATTGCAACAGTGGAGTGGTGGTGGTGCATGGCAGCACTATCTGAGTTCCCTGTGAGTGCTGCGCAGACGTAAAAATCATGACGATAGTGCCATTAGTTCATTTTTCACCAGCAGAGGGGCTAAAAATGTAAAGTTTGTCACAAGAGTGGAGCTAAAGGAAAGGGTTTATCCCCTTGGGAGCATTTGCTCAGCGAATTTCATGGGAAGCTGCTTATTAGATTATGCATGTAAGATTACATTATGTGCAAAGTTGACGTTCTGGCCTAAGGGAGGCCCCTAGGAGGAAGCTCATGAGTGTTCAGAATCGACAGGATTCAATCTTTGGGCAGCATAAATGCACCCAATAAATGTCATGGATGCCACATAACTAGAGTTTGCCACGTAACTAGAGTTTGGCTCGCACAAATCATTCGCTCATGATGCAAATGATTTCACTGAAACTTGTTTAAGAATATGAGTCCTTAAAAAACAAACTACATTCAGAGAAAATATTTCCATCTTTTGTGAGCAAGTGCCTGAAAAACAGAGTCAGAGAATGCTCTCCCAACCCCGCTGGGATAAACTGCAAGGTGAGATTTAGATTACGTTTTAACTGAAAAAAAGAGAATGCAGAACTAGATAATAACTTTTAACCAAATTTTTGTTCGATTTTAACATTTCCAGTAAATAGCAGAAAAAGGAGGTATTAGAACCTGACTGATACTGGAGATGTGATATGAATCTGAAATCTGAAAAATAATTGTTTTCTTGCATAAACACCACATAAACAAAAAAATGATAAAAATACCACAGAGATTGTGACATTTTACATCTGAAAAATAAACCTGCCTTGTCAAACTAAGGACTAGCCCACACATACACAGTTTTCTTTTTTTTTTTTAGATTTCTCTAGGCATTTTGGCCTTTCACCCACATGAAAACAGTCTTATGCCACTCAAAACCTTTGTAAAAATCCTTCCAGTGTTAAAGGGTTAACAGAGTTTTTGGCTTGAAACGTCAGTTATCTCCTTTGTCACAAAGGGGGCAACATTTTGTGTAATGGCGGATGTGGTCAAAATAGTGTTTACAAATACAGTACATGCCAGTACATTAAACTGTATCTCTCACTGCTGTCCTAACCACTGCCACTGTAAAGCATGTCAGTCCCGAAAGGTCCGCTAAAGGCTTTGGCAGTAGGCCGTCTTCATAGCAGACATTTGGACATGTCATATCAGGAAAAGCACAGGTGTAATTAATATCATTAGTAACGGCTGCATTCCATTTAAATGTACCACAACAAAATCTTTGGTGTTGCGAACACTGACAGACCGTTACCTTACGGGGACAGAAGCATAATTGATATTATTAGTTCCACCTTTGCTTTTCCTCTCATGTCAATCTGAATTTTCTGCTGTGAAAAAGGCCAATGACAAAACAGCTGAATCCGTCAGTTGAAAAATATGGTAAAAAAAATATTTAAAAAATAAAAATTAAAAATTGATAACTGTGTTTTTATTACTTTATCTTTTGCTTACACATTACTACTTATGTTTTATCAAATACAGTTTATCTATGAACTGGCTTTAAAAAATTAGGGGGATTATGATGAATTCATTAATATGATTTCTAACTAATAACACAATAACTATTGAAGCGTGACAGCACGGCTTACTTTTCTCCTAAAAGTGCTTTTTAAAAACTGAGTAAATGTAAAAACATGACATTAAAACAACTCATCTGGGCTAATGTGCCTTATTTTTCCTGTGGGACAGGGCTGAGAGATTTTTGAATAGAAACATTTCTGCCAGCAGGAGTGGCCACATCTCAGGAGCGGGCAGCAGCAGAAGTGGGTTGGCACATCTGCAGGAACAGGCAGTAATGGTCTGAAATCTTGAGGGAGTGGGCGTTTGAAAGAACTACTGTATCCCACGCAGACATTTAATTGAGACTTTAAAGGGGCATTAAGACTCAGAAACACACTCCTGAGTGCAGTCGTTTGTTACGTTTCATCCAAGGTGAGAACAACACTTACTGGAAATGTTAAAATAAAAACCTCAAAAATCTTTGCTGTTTCAAAATCGTGACTATAGACTATATAGATATTTGGTGACGTAGTTAGATTTTGGGACAGACCTTGAAAGAAAAATGTTTGATGAAAGGTTTAAATTCAGCTTTCCATAAGTAACAGACAATTACAAGTGGAATTAATATAAGGATAAAGTTTTTTTTTTTAAAGTGAGTATAAGTAATAGCAATTACTTCAGACAGCAGTCTTAACCTTTAAAATCTAATCCTTAAGATTTCAGTCTGTAGCTTATCCTTTGCATTTCTGGGGGTCATTAGTACCTGAGAAGCTTTTGCTTAAATTTCTTTGGTGGTTTATATCCTGATTGAGTGGGTGCTGTGAGTGTTGATTAGTTTTGCTGCCCTGTGCTCTGATGTCTGAACAGGGCTGGAATAGGAGACTGCTGAGCTTAGCCGCTGCTCTGCTGCACATTGTCTCAAGTGAACACAAGCAACAGAGGTGTTGGCAAGTTTTCAGAAAGCTACAGGCTTTCACCCTGTTTCTCTCCATCAGCTTTTGTAATTTCCCTGTTTGTTGACTTTATATCCTTTTTTAGAAAAAAAAAAGTATTATACTTATGGATGCATGATATTCAGCATGTTGGTTGATTCTGATATTTAATTTAAAAGCCAATATCTGCTGATACCAATGACATGCATCCCTAATTAGCACATGTATTTGTGTGTTTTTTTTTTGGTTGGAAAATGTGGAAAAACTCAAAAATAGCCAGTAGACTGCTTTCTATTGCCAGTAGGACAGAGCTAAGTACAAGGGTCTGCAGCAGACTAGTATGCTGTTGTTTTTTGTGGGTTTTTTTTTGGTGTGTGCTTGTATCAGATTCAGTGTCACAGATAAGCCTGACAACCAGTTGTTAAACAGTAGAAAGCAACATGGAGGCCAGTGAAAATGCTGCATGTATCTCTTAATTTTTCATTCTTTTGTTCAAACTTGGCGCCAGCTCAGACAACACTGTTTGAGTGCTGCTTGGACGTGGACGTATTTTGTGGTGGCTGGTCATTGCATCGCACCGGCAAAGTGGCTAAAATTCCACTTGGGTGTTGTATTTCGATTAGTGCTGATCCGAGTTGATCAAAACTGGAACTTATAAATACCAGCGACTATTGTGGAGTCATTTGTCCTGGGAGTGAATGTCGATTGTAACCTCTGATGTTAAATACAAAAGCCAGATGTTAGCGGTGTTAGTCTTTTTTCGTCCAGTGGGGAGGGGCCTTAGTTTTCATATGTATTTAAGGTATTTTCCTTCTGTCTGCCCCTTCTCTTTTCCACTTTCATTGCCCATCCCTTGCTTTCTTCATCTTCTTTTCTCCCTTTCCCCTGTCCCACAGCATCTTTATCTGTCATTGTCCTTCGGGTCTCCTGTTTGTTCCCCCAAAGGAGCCACGGTCTGAGAGTTTGGTAGACAGAAAAAGACTGATCTCTGTTGGGAAGCCCTTATTGTTCATTTGGCCCCCTACCCTCCGGGATATCAACACAGGGGGACAGATAATACATGATATCACAGTCAGATGAAATGTGGAAACAGCTTTTTTTAAAACACTGGAAAAGACTAACCTTGGCCAGTCAGTCAGAATTAGAGAGCCTGACAGGAAGGCGTTGAAGGGTAGAAAGATGGACAGCAGGGAGGAAATAAATGGATGTGATCCATGGCTGTCTGTTTTGGACAGTTTATGAGAGTGTTAATTCCTCCTTCTCACTTTATTTCACAAGTGATTTACCCTTCCTCTTTAGGGAATTGACCCCTGCTTACGGGATCAGAAATGGAAAACTCTGACTTGAGCATGACCTTAGAGGGAGCCTTTCACCTGTCTCGAAATAGGTCAGGGTCAAAGTTGAAAAGGGTCGCAAGAGAAATTAGCCGTCTGCATGTTCTCACATGACAGTCCGGTGAACACAACAAAGGCGGGGTGCCTTTTGAGGTGAAACCCTACCTATGCACTGCACTGGTGCTGTTTCCTCTTCCTGTGGGACTAGACCTGGCCTACTAACATGGCTGCTCTGTAATTAATCTGACACGCAGCCTCTGACCATCACTGCCACACTCCCTGTCGATCAAAGCAGCCCATTCTTGGCGAGGCGTGCGTGTGGGTGTGAGAAATACAGGGTTTATGCGATTTAAAAATGCATGCTAGGCGATAAGAACAAAGACACACCAGTCAGGAAATACATCTCCTTGTTATAAATAGATAAAGAGGATCCTTCTTAGCCTTGTTCAGCCTCCCAGAGTCTAGTCATTACGTCCATTTCCACACTCTGGTCCAATAACAAAGAAAGAGAGCTTCTCTGTTACACTGCAGCTGGTCTCAATAGGACATTTTGCAAACAGAAACATTTATTGAATGCAAACATTATAAATTCTAAGTGTTCTCCTGTGATGTCTTAAATTTTTGTCTTTTTAGAGCAGTAAAATAAAATGAGGAGACTTGGAACAGCAGTGGGAAGCCGGTGGGCAGAATGGCAGTGGCTGTGATATATAGAGATTGCAATGCATAATGTGATTTACTGCTTTCTCTGGGCCAGCCTTGGCCCTGCTGTTTTTATTCACACATACAACACACACACACACACACACACACGAGCGTGCATGCGCACAAACACACCCACGCACACACCATTAAAAGCAATAGTCTGTTGACATTTAGGCTGTGCATGCCACACAGGTGGTGGTTTGCTTTTCAGTGCAACCTCTGTGTTGCAGACATGGAGGCAAGACAGTTTGAAGGAGCTGGTGCTGGAAACAAGGGCCCGAAAAAGTAGTCAGTAAGACAGTTTTAAAATAAAAAAAATGACATTTTGAAAAATAATGTCTGTACCAATCAGCACCTCCAAAGCTTACTAATCAAATGTTTGATTTTTAATGAACAGTAAAAAAATAATATAATTTGCTATTTGTAGACATTTATACAAGTAGATTGGACTATATGGTCGCTACAAAGTCCCTTCTTTGCTCTGCCTTTGCATTTTTACACAAAACCAAACAACGGCTGTAGCACTCCAGAGTGTGAGTTTAGATGGCATGTCAGCATCACAGAAGCAAAAAAGCATGATGGGCGAGATGTGAAAACAACAGCGTCTGCCTCCAGTTTGAAATATAACATAAATGCCATCAGCCCTTTCTCAGCTCGGAAGGGTAAGGCACTTCCTCACGCTATTGTTCTTCCAAATATCAGATATTTTTGGCTACTGTTCTTTGTCTTTAGTAAGCCGATAACTGCTGCGAGCTGCTTGTTGTGGTTCCTTTAACACAAATGTCGATCCAGTGCTGTTACTACCTTTACTGCTGGTTTAAAGGAGAATCAACTCTTAGCGCTGTACACTGCACAACACGCTACCATAAAAAAAAAAGAAAATGAAAAAATGACTGCTTGAATTAAAGCACTCTCAGTTAACTGCGGGTCTCTGATGAGGGTCGACTAATAATTTGAACCTCCAACCTTTTAAGGGGCCCTACAACTCTGTCCCCCTATTCCGTGATCATACCTTTTACTCAGGATGGTGAGGCGGCATAAAGGCATGATATTCCCGTGCTGTTAAAGGTCCCAAAATGTAATAAATTATTTCCAAAATGCTAGAACTTTTAAAAAAATTATTATTATTATTATTATTATTATTATTATTATTATTATTAGTTTTTATTTATTATTTTTTATTGCAGAATAATGTGCAATAATCAGCAATAAGCGAATCTACAAAAAATAACAGTACACTGAGTATCATCATATTGCACATCTCGTCCCTCCATATTCCCAAGTAAACAGACAAATGAAAAAACAAAAAAAGCAAAACCAAACAAAAACAACAAACAAAAAATAAAAAAATATCCTCATATGTCCTTAATTTATTATGTACCTATATTCATAAAGAGTCACAGCCAGGAAATGCCCTTATTGATCACCTCAAGCAAGAAAATAATGGAAACCAAGAATCTTGAAAAAGGTAACTCTGAATGTTTTTTAAAAGGTAAACTTAACATTATTGGTCATAACAACCTGAGCTTTTATGGTGCAGTGACACTAGTCGATCGTATGCCTCCACATGCATGCAGCGTGCCACTTATATATAGCATCAGTCTGAATCATGGTGGTACTGTACTTCCTCTAGCTTTCTGTCGTAAAGCGGCCCTGACCTCCTGATTGCTGCGGTCATTTATTGTGACACAGTGAAAGTAATAGCCCTGCCATGTTAGAAGGCTTGTAGAGTGAGTTCATCTTTCTAGAGTGCTGTTATTACATGCCAAAGCATGATAGAATTCTGTATTCGTATTCACTTCTATATGCACATCTAGTGTATCCCTGAAATGCAGTTAGCCCTCCAGGATTTAAAGGAGGAAGAAAAATGCAATTAAATTTTTCCAAGCAAAGGGTTTGGTGCTCAAAGTCGTCCCTGTCTGTGTCACCAGTGTTTAGATGCAAATTGCATTTTTTGTTTTTCCATTCCAATTACTGCCGGGGATGGATGCTTTCTGTCCTCCTCCCTGTTCTAGGAAAACAAAACAACACAGAACAGCTGGGAGCTCTGGTTTTTTAAAGGTGACTCTACTCTTGTTTGTACCAAACTGGCTGAATATTCTACATTCATTATTAACTCTATGCACAAAACAATGTTTTTGCATGTTGTTAAAATACGGTTACAATTTCTTCCTTTTTTAATTTTTTTTTTAACCTTGACCTCTTTTTTGAAACTTAACTAATTATATATTTACGTGCATCATTATGCTGCATCAATGGTAATCATTAAATCTTTACACTGACATTTCCCATTAGTAGTTATGGACTGTGTTGATCTATGTAAGGGTTTTAGCTCCATTGTTAGAATGTCATAATAGCAATGCACTCTGTGAATGCACTTAATGGCTTACAATGCGCTGCTGCACATCTTCCTATGGGACAAATATAATACAGCTGAGGTGCTACAGGTGGACTCCCACATGAATAATAGAGGCGCCGCTGTGTTGTTCATTTGTTGTGCGGACACAGATACTGTAGCTGCATTATTGATTGGGCCAGGACTGAGCTGGGAGGTGGCATTCTTTACCCTGATATTCATAAATCAATAACAAAGAATCCCCTCAAGCTGTTTTTCACAATCTGCAGCGCATTATAAATTTACAGCACTCTTGAACCGAGGGCCACGCTATTCAATCTCGCCTGTTTCTGAGCCTGGTGATTTGTGCATCAATGAGTACGATAAGATCCTTATCCTTTTTATGAAATAGACAATATTCCTTCAAAGACGTTTACATGGCTAATAAAAATGAATATTCCACTAAAACTTCTGTATACATGCAGCTATGCATATTCTGAATAACGTGGACCATGGACCATGTGAGCTTAGACGCTCTCTTTCATTCCTTTATCCTCCTTCTTGAAAAGTTTGGAATTGTGATGTGAGCCCATATCCAAAAATGTGTTGATGTCCTAGTCTTTAGTAATCTTGAAAAGCAGGTGTGTTTCTTCTTTTGACCAGAAATAAGGGCTTCGCTGCATGCATTTCTATCCTTGCTTTGCAAACTGTTGGCCAGTTGGTTTATATACAATATATCCATGACAACGTACAGAGCCGACGATAAACAGGCAACAGGCAGCGTGTCGCAAACTGTGGTAAAACCCCCACTTGAGACGCGTATTCCGAATTGACTGCATAAATAATGCCCCCAAAACCCGCATTATACCATCACCATTAAAAATGCAAATATCATAATAATCAAAATAAAAAAACTTTAACAGGCTAAGGTTGCAAGTGTTTACTATGACCTCCCTTTCCACTTAGCATGTCTTACACTCTCTTAAACAGACAATTTGAGATTAACAATACTAATCTCCTGTAGTATTTTCACCTGGTTGCGTTCAAGACATGTCCAAAGCATTATATTGATTGTTTGAGCTACCTTTTGTTATGGTTGTACGATTCCATGTCTCACACTAAATACTGACTTCAGTCTGAAGAAGCCATTTTGATCTGACTTTATTGGTGTTTTAATGCATTGCACATGTTCTCTGTGTTCTTTGCATTGTAATAAAGAGAAATATTAAAATAAATAAATATTTAAATTTATATATATATATATATATATATATATATATATATATATATATATATCCCCTCATAATAAATTTGCTAAACAACAAATCTATGGTGGCCTAAGACATTTGCACAGTACTATATGACCCACATCAAATTCAGAATATTGTCATTTTCAGAATAATAGAGTATTGTTGGTGTGCATGTAATAGTTTTGTAATGACTGGCATTATCTGTTTTTCTAGTCTTGTGGCTAGAAAGCGGACGAGGGGAGGGCCCTTTGTCCCCACTAGTTTGACACTCCGAGGGAAGTGACCTTAAAGACCCGGGCATTCTGGGAACGACCATGCGATCAGTGCGGTCTCCTGGAACTACCCAGCAAAACTTGGCCCTAATCCTGTTTTAATAGTAAACAACAGCTGTAGGGCACCAGTGCGCTCTGATTAAGAAGGAAGAGAGATAACCTCAGTGTTACTCAGTGTGCTGTAAACCCATGCAAATATGTCTCCTGCCTCTTTCTATCATGCTCTCAGTGGACAAAGATAAGAATAAATGGTGAGGTTATTCTGCCCTCGGGGTGATTGAATTGTGTAAAAATAAAAAACAATATTTGGCTTTGCTATTTCTTTTATTTGCCACTGCACATGAGGTAATGAACCATGTCTACTGTAACTATATTATATGAACAATATTCTTATAGCACCCCATTCTGGTGTGCCCATTGCTCTTTCTGATAGCTCAACACAGCTATATGAGATAGGACAAGCCCAGAAAATGAGTTTCTGAGGCACACTGAGGCTACGCAGAGGTATGTACCCTGCACATACATGCACCCACAGATACACATTTACACATGGTAGACAGAGAGCGCTCAGGGTGTTGGGTTTCTTTCTTTTTGCGTAATGTTTTTTCAGGCATACTGGAGTCCTCGCGGTCTGTCATTGTTGAACAGAGTTTAAAATAGACGGGGGGTATTTGGAGGCAGCTTAGTTGCAACTGCGACACACGTGATTGAATTAGAGTGCTGTCAGTTGGGTCCATTATAGAGATCCCTTGGATATTTTCCATCAGCAAGTTGGTCGAGAGAGTGTCTCCTGTTACGCTATTTTTCTTGGAGTGTTTTGCTGTGCTGATCGATTGGCGCATGATACCTCCCGATTTACTTAAGCATGCTATTTGAAACACCAGTAATGGGTTTGATGAAATGTAACTGGAGGCCACAGTTGTTTTATATCTTGTGTATAGTGTGCAATATTGTCTGCTTGGGCGTTGAAGGAGAATATCCAAGCAGGTTGTGCTGTGTGAAAATCCCAGGGCTAAATTTTGACTGACAGGATATTAAAGACAACTGGAAAACCCAAAGAATGAAGCATGCGATGGCTCAAGAGGAAGAGCACACATTGGCCGCTCGCTTCAGTACGCTCAAGTGTGATCACATTAAAGCTCCATACAAATTGTTGCATTCTTAAGTTACCCTGGTGCAGCTCTGTCCTTGTCATTGAGATTTCCTTGAGACTTGGCTGCTGTTGGTGACATTAGACCAATGCAGAAGAATATATGTCTTGTAAAGCCCAGGCCGCCTGGATTGAGTGTGTACCAAGGTTGCACTTGGACTATTTTTCGCCCTCCACCGAGCTAAAAATAATGTGATGGTATTTTGGTATTTTGTCACCTGCGTTATTAGAACGCCCTTCCTTTGCCCACCGCAGCACCTTTAATATGGAAATGAAAGATTCGATATGTCTGACCTTGAAGTTTTCAGTTGTGTTACAAATATGTGAATTTTATTTGTGTCGGAAATGCATTCTCAGATTTGTGAATGTGTAACTGCTTTTAAAGTATCCCAGTTTATTTTTTCACACAATCTGTTCTCTGCGTTCTTCTGCTCATTATTCCTGTGTTTTAATCATTGTCCAGTTATTCGTCTCACTTTTGGCACAGATATTGTGCTTGTACCATGAGCCCAACTGCTAAGCTGCTTTGTGCCACCGTCCTTCCCTGCTAATTTCCTGAATGACAACGCTGTTCGCCATTTTCAGTTGCTGATCAGCTTACAAGAACACAAGAATGTTTTAGAAACCCTGGCTGCCATTCTAGCTGATACAACATTTAGCACACACTCTTCAAATCCAGATGTGATTTTATCTGCACAGTTTTATGCAGGGAAATAACAGTGAATGAATTTTCTACCACTGAAACCAGGGTGTCTACAGGTATCAGACACAGACACTTAAATAAGAACTTTTTTTAAATTTAGAGTGAGTTAGGTCAATCTACATTTTTGCCAGGTAAATTCCAGTATAAAGTAAAAAGGCAGTACAAGGTTCAGTGGTAACGGTAGATTTTTAACATCACAAATGTGGACTTTCATGCAGAAGAGACTGACTCATTTTGACAAATGCAAATTTAAAAAAAAATTCTATTAGAATAAAATCTTTGTTGCAATTAAGACCTCACAAGCCAAAGCAAACAAAACAAATATAGAAAAGAAATACTTAAGATTGAATGCAATATTAATATTTATGAATATAGTTTTCTGGACATTTTCAGGATTTTCTAAAAATAATATTAACTTCTAATAATTTCTCCATTTCTCTCTCTCTCTCTCTCTCTCTCTCTCTCTCTCTCTCTCTCTCTCTCTCTCTCTCTCTCTCTCTCTCTATTTTTAAACTAATTTTCAGGTCATTTTTCTAATCATTCATTCATCATGTTCATTGCATTTTTAGTCATGTTTACAAAAGAAATCAAACCAATTCGCTCAGATTTCAAAGATTTAAATGCATGTGAAAGATGTCTAAATGCAGTACAAAAAACTCATGTCATACCAGGTTTCAAAGGGTTAAAGTCCTAATATTTATGAAAATAAAAACATTGAAGATATTTAACGTACCGGAAGACACCGTATGAAACATCAAAAAAAGCGGTTAATGAAGAGGGTCAGAATAGCTGCAAAAAGGATCAGGTGTTACAGTAGCTATGCACTGGCTCTTGCAGAAGTGTATGTCTTTAAATGTCACATTGTCAAGTGGCCTTTTACACAGTTGAAACGTATTTTACGTATCTGTTTACCAGTATTTTCAGGAATTCATGGAGATTGGATTATTGGGTGGGAGGTGGTGAAACACAGGCTCACCACACAACACACATGCACACTATAATTTGAAAATAACAAGATTAAAGCTTTTCTCTGACTCATGCAGCTGTCATGTCAACTCCTTAACCAGATTATTTTAAGGTTAAAATATAAAATTATAATCTTATCAACAGACCTGCAGTTTATTACTTATCAGTCTTTTTTTAGATTTACAATACTGAAGTGTTATATATATTCATTTCATCGTTTTCAGTGATTCTGTGCAAACACAAGGAAAGCCAGTGTCTATAAACAGAAGCAGAGCCAGCGGTGATAAAAACAATTTTTATTTCACAGCTTTCATGTTATAACTCAACAGAACTTCCGTTGAGGTGGTCTGCAAATGAAAGGATGTTTCGGCAAATGTAAATGAACTCTGAATAGCATCAGCTGACAGTTGTAATTGTAATTAAGACATACACCACTGTTTACATCCTGTTCTTCTCAAACTTGAATGATCTCTTTTCTGATTACTCCACACAATCATGTATTGACTCTGGCCGCCTCTCTCCTGCAGGCGTCTTGCATTACATCTCCTCTCAGCCTGCCTCTGTGTCTTTCTCCTCCCTGTTGCTCTGCTTCTGTCCCTCTCTCCACCCCCCTCCTCCAAACCTCCCCTCCCACACACTCTGTCTCACACACCTACTGTCTGCCCGCCAGGTCTCTGTTGCTAAGCGACAAGCAATGAGCGATGAACTGCTCTTATGAGAGCGACGTTTGTCCGTCATGATCTCATCCCTGCTGTGTGCTGTATACGCTGGATTTCTCTTAATAGAGTAGCAGATTTTTATGGAGAGCAATTAGCGTTGTTAGTGCATTTGAATACACATTAATAAAATTACTTCAATTTCAAAATTTCATTGATTAAATTAGCTAATCCTTAATTTTGAAATTGGTGTAGAAACTTACAACATCCTGGGATAATTATTGAACCAAACATTTAATCACTTTGCAATTAGAGCCAGTGTGTGAAGATTGAAATTATGCTTTACAGTTTCTCAAGTTTATTTAGTCTTCACAGATTTTTTTTCCCGCCTTGTATCAGTAGTTCAGTAGAAAGAGACATGGAATTAAATTGGAGTATTTGCTGGTGCTAACCATAGACTGTTTAAAATAATGGATATAGCTACTGTGATGTCACCCATTGGTTTGTGGACTCCTGTTTTGAAGCCTTGAGATTATTACTCGGCTGGCACCATCTTGGATTATTGAGCCATGCAATGACCATATTTGTCGAGAGGCTGGTGCCACAAGCAGGAGGTGGATCTGACTCCACCTAAAGTAAGTGTAGGCAGGATTTTTTAAGCATGGGCAAACCTGCTAAAAATAAGCTATAGACTCCTTTCCCATTGCCCGTAGACTAGAGCCATGCTCACAGCTCTGTTGCAGAAGAGCATGCATATCTACTGGTGTCTTGCAATGCCTGTGCATTCACTGACAGGCTGGAAAACAGGTTAGTAAAAAACAGAAAGGAGCATGAGGCCAGTTAAAATGTTACGATGGTTACTTCTTTTTTATTTATATATTGGTTACTCATTCAGTCTCTCTATCAAACTCAGTACAGACTAATTTGGATCAATGTTTGAGTGCTGCTTATTTGGAGATGGACAGTATTTTTCGACGCTGCATTTTCCATTGATGCCGATCAGAGCTGAAGCCAATAAATACCTGTGACTACTGCAAAATAGCAGCCCGCCTTTAATTATGCATTACTTTAAGCCTTAAGAAAATGTAAACAGGTAAGTTTTATAAAAAAAAAAAGTCACTCCCTGTACAGTTTACATGAATGGAGAAATTAGCTATAGAGACCAAAACCATTTCTTTGTACCAGGTTGTAAACATGAATATTTATGCTGCAAAGTTGGGCATTTTAGCATGGGGATTGACTGGCTTCAGGAGCCAGCCTCAAGTGGCATTTAGAGGAACTGCAGTTTTTGGCACTTTGGCATTAGTTTCTTTTTTTAGCCCTGGAGGTTGCTGCTTGGTACTAACCTTTTTCCATTATTGGTTTATAATAAACTAGTTTGAATAATATATTTCATTAGTACAGTAGGAAAATGAAACACTGTGCCATTTATTCTCATGATGAAATCCAATAATAATATGTTTTTGCCACAAAATAGAGAATGTTATACTCGGAGGGCGTTAGATCATTGTGCACTGAAACTGTCCTGATATTAAAATTTCCACAGTATGCTGTAATCTGAAGCTGCCCCTGAACATGCTTGAGCCCTTGCAGTGCCCCTCCCCATCCTTTCCCTGACTCCTTCTCATGTTACCAAGCTGCAAATTTCCCTGTTGCCTCATCCCTTTTGATTAGTCCCTTGGGCTCTTACGGCTTTTATTTTGACAAATGAGCCTAGTGCTGAGAGCTAAAAAGCACTTACAACAGTATTGATTAACAGTGGCTATTAGCTGGT
Organism: Plectropomus leopardus; assembly: GCF_026936395.1. Taxonomy (NCBI): domain Eukaryota; kingdom Metazoa; phylum Chordata; class Actinopteri; order Perciformes; family Serranidae; genus Plectropomus; species Plectropomus leopardus. The sequence continues at coordinate 15,734,455 of NC_142188.1, read as the reverse complement.
GAAGACGAAAGAAAGACGTTCTAACAGTAAACCTTTGCCGGCCATCCGGAGCCTGTTAAGTAAATGCAGTAAGGCTTTGGATTAGTCGTGGATTTTCTCACCGCTGCATTTCAAGAGCTCATGAGCTTGGTGGTTGCTTCCCTGCAACAGGCATAATGCATCCAGATGAGTGGATTACCAGGGCTTTCTCTTAGCTAGCCCAGATGAAGTGGAAATGTAAACCGTCTTCATCATGATGTAACCCACATTGTGTAAGTCACATAAAACCCCTGCGAAGGTGTCCATTTGACAGAAGAGAGAAAACGCTGTATGTATCTGCAGCCACTTTGTATAACGTCAGCTCTTTGAGGATGTCAAGCCTCGAAATAACCGCCCTTCCTTGTCCACACACATCAAAACAGAGCTAGAGGAGTAGATCATCGTAGTTGTCATCTGCAAGGAGAGCGAGCGATCATCTCCAAATGAAGAGCTTTGAAGAGTTTTAGCTGCCTCAAGATTAAGCACTCCTTCTCTCACACACACGCACATACACGCACATACACGCACATACACTCCTCCCTCGTTGCCTCTATTGTTGCTTCAGTATAATTTCATTAAGTGAATCCCCCTCTCATGCAAATGCAGCCATAACACATTCTGTGTGTCACCCCCGCTGACTTGTCCTTGGGTTCTTACAGTGTTGCAGTGATCACACTGTGTGGACAGTAGAGGAGAGCTGATTCAGTCTTCACATCATCCCATGTGAAAGCCGTTGCCAGCTCCCTCTCTAACGCACCCTGACAACACTTTTTTATTTTTGTGCTGAATTTTCAGTGTTGTTTATCGGAGCTCAACAGCGCAGCGTATACCAAGCCTGCGAGGGTCAAATTGCTGACTCTGGGGAGGTGGTTTTCTCCACCCCTACCCACACAAAACCACCCCCACATCGCCACAGCACCATGGCAGGGAATGCCTCTCTCTCTCTCTCGACCTCGGGCGAAAGGCAATCCCGCAATACTTTCTCTCAGCTCCTCGAATCCCAAACCGGTTCCAAACACAACAGCAACGCCGCTAAAAGGAACAGATCACAGCGAAAACTAGAGCCGACGCTTTACTTACAAACAAACACGGTTCCAACTCAGCGTGCTTCTTCTGTGTGCCTGGTCTATGGCTGTCTCATTCTACAGTAAGAAGCCTTTGATGTGGGAAAGTTGAGCAGAGAGGATCCCTCAGTCCTCCCCGGCAGCCCACTTTACACTTGACATCACATCAAGGCTTAATGCTGTGCAATTCAGCCCGGCGTTCCTCCGAAGGCGATGACCTTTCCTATAAACACACAGATTGGTTTGCTGCGCTGCCATCTTGCATAATTACACATATTCTCTGTAGGCTTCAAAACGTGTATACACACTTGCTGCAATGTTTCATCCAGACTCCAGTCCCTCTTAATGGATCTTGTTAGCTTAGGTCAAAGTCCTCTCTGTCTGGGGTCACAGTAAAGAAACACAACCTTCCCTGTGGAACACATCGAGGGGGCTGATATGAGAACACGCGCCGTAACAATCCCCCTGCGCGTCCTCTCCCCGTTTCCTCTTCCTATAACTCCAGGGTTAAAACATGCAAATTCTGTATGAAGGAAGCTGATTTATTTTCCCCAGTGGGAGGCGTGAGATCTAAATTTAAAATGATTAAATGAGCCTAGAGTTAGAAAATCATTTGCACTTCCATTTGTTAGCCTCTGAGCTGTTCTCAAATCAAGGGCAAGTCTCTGAATCATTAGGCTCAGATGACTGCCTTTTTTACTGCCTTCAACATGAACATTTCACCAGAGAACAGTGTTGACCACTATATTGTGTAATGCAGTCTGAGGACCTAATTGACACATTCTCTGAAATCGCAAGAATTTAAATCCAGTGTTGTTTAATCCTCCTCATTACCAAACAATTAACCATGAGAACTGTTGATTAAAATTCAGACCCGTGCCTCTTCTGCTATTGTTCCATATCAAATGTGTGGCTTAAGCTTGTCTTAATAAATTCACATAGTCCTGCGCACCGGCAGGCATCAGTGAGAGTTTTGAGAGTATTATTGCATCATGGGAAGATAAAGGTAATGAGACCTGTCTCTCAAGCAGAGAGCCTAATCTCCTTGGTCTCTTCAGGCTTCTCTTAAGCCAGTGGAGTGGCGTGGAGTGGAAAAGAGAGGAGAGTGAGCAGAAATGGAGAGGAACGGAAGAGAAAGTAAAGGAAGAGAGATGACAATGGAGGCTGAGGAGACGAAATGGAGAATGGGAGATAGAGGGATGTGTGGCGACACCAGTTTTGCTCAAACTGTATCTCAGAGGCTGATTTATGGTCAGCCAACTGTGACTGTGTATAATGGTGGTTTGACTGGACGGTGGGTCGGGAGGAGAGGACAAATTGAGAGAGATCATAAAGAGAAGGGGTGTAACAATTCACAAAATTCACAGTTCAGATTGATACGGTAGCCTACAGTTGTGTCACGATTTGGTACATTTTCAGTACAGTATAAAAGTACAAATGCCAAAGAAATTCTCTTGATTTTTTTAAATGTTATTTTATTATTACTATTATTTTTTTAATTAAAACTTGCATCATAAAGCATGATCATTTCTTACTTTAACTAGTGATGGAGCTATACTTGAGGAACCCGTCTTCTGAGGTGTCTTCTTAGCAGCATATAAAACAAAAACAGCGAGTTAGCTACATCCCATGAACTCTCTTAGCTCTTTTAGACTAATAAATGCAAGAATATAAGCATCTATGGTGAAATGCCAAAATCATTGGTGATAAACACAAGCTAAATAGCCATCACTAATATACCTATCACTCTATCTGGCTGAATTGGCTGCCTGGCTGGCCTGCAGTCACTGTGTGTTGGTGTTTTGTGCTAATGTTACCCTCTATTGTGTGTGTGCGAAACATGGACTATGTGTTAAACTGGATAAGCTGTTAGAGAGTCTGTCGCCGCTCAGTGGCTGGTGCTTCGGTTTGGGGGTTTTGTATGTTACTGTGCTACTGGCTAAGATGCTAAGGAGAGTCTGCACTGCAGCATCACTGGAGTGTTTTGGTTTGAGGGGGCTGTGCTGCCTTCAGGCTGCCTTGTTGAGCGCAGTGGCACTGAGAGCATTATATTAAACACAATTTAAGCTATATAATTTACTTTTAGATGTAATAGGACAGTCCACTGAAAGCCTCGTGTTGAATGGTTCAGTATGAATACGTGTAGTGTTATACAAAGAGAGCTTAACCAATGTAAGAGCTCTGTAGGTAACAGTGGGATTTTAGAATGCATCACACGGGAAGATACAGTATCCACACTAGTATTTATCATCTAAAAGTGACAATATGAATTGAATCTTTTCAAAAACAGTCGTTGCACAAAGGACATTCTGCTGCATCTGCCAGTTTGGCGTGTTGGAGAGACTGTGCTCATACTTAGTCATTCATATCTTATGCATGGACTGCAATGCTCAATGTCCCATCATGCAGCATCTCCCACTCATCTGTTGTTCTGTGGTTACACATTTTCTGGAGGGACTGATTCATTAAATAACAGAGAGTTGTTTTTCTGGTCGCATCCAAATGCACAAACAAATAAATGGCCATTAGCAGCATTACTGTACAGCTCCAAAGCAAGATTCAAATGCATAAAACTTTAATAGGCTATGATTTGCTAGTGAAATTATGCTAATATTTCTTTGCAGTGATGGATTCAAAAGCTGCCAGGCTGTGCTATCTATTGTTTCACTAAACCTATATTTGCAGACAGATGCTGCTTTTAGGAGAAAAAACATAAACTCTTTACTGATTCAACCAATTTAAGAAATTAAGAATCCAATCTGTTTGGTGATAAATAAGAGCTTATTACAGCTATACTGAGTGCACCTTTCAACAGCATGGAGAGCCTCTTTTTGGAGGTCCTAATAAGACAGAAGGAAGAGGTAAGCCTTCTGGAACTCTTTTGGTTTGTGGATTCCCATTTTGAAGCCTCAAGTTCTGCATTTCAGCCGTAGCCATCTTGGTTCATGGAGCCCTATTTGGCAAAAGGCCTGGCGCTATGGGGAGCAAAGGGGGGGATCTGACTGAGGAGCTGAGGACACTATTAGCAGATAGCCTGTCACTCAAAGCAGCCCACCGTTAATTATAGGTAACTGTTTTCAGTTTTTATAAAATGTGAGTGAAATAAAAACTCCCCCTTGTCCCCTTTGTCATGAAGGGGGGAAATTAGCTATAGAGACCAAAACCATTTTTTTTTTGTACCAGGATGTAAAGATGTTTATTTTTGTTGTGAAGTCTTCTGTGAAGATTCTGTCAAATCAGTGTTGAATTCAGATGTGTCACATTTTATGTTTTTACATTTAAGTGTTTTACAAATATTTTTCTGGGGTTTAGGAAACTGGGGCAGTCCCAGACAAACTGGGATATCTGGTCACTGTACTGTCTGTGCATGTGCATGTTTAAGTGAATAGACTGCGCTGTGTGAATATTTTATGCATACAGAGGCGCAACAATTTTAGGAAAATCTTTCAAACTATGACAGGAAGATTTTGAGAATCACATCTCTGTGACACCTTCTCAACAAGAATGTATTATTGTAAGCTTACAGGCAGAATTGAAAACTGGAATTGCTTAAGAGTGCACAGTTCTGCAAGATTAGCAGTATATAACACTGCTTACTTGAATATGAATACATGAATACATGAATACATTAATACATCAAAACAATACATATCTGTGGCCCTAGGCTGATTTTTTTGTTTTTCTTCTATAACATAATATTTAACATAGTATTTTTACAGTATTTTGAACAATTTCAACTACCATCCTCACATACAGGTTTGTTGCTAAAAAATACATCTTCCAGTCATGTCTGGATGTTGCTCTTTATAGAGAAGGGTCATTGATCAATGCCGGGTTAGACAGCAGGGAGCCAATTAGGGCAGTAGCTACCGTCTTGTTTGTTTTCCGTTCCTGGAAAACACCTAAACGCCATGTTCTGCAGAAGGTAATGGGCCCCCGATTTCAGCCGTCTGTCTGTACGCTGAGTCGCTTATTGGCAGAGAGCTCTCCGTCTGTCTGTGTTTAGGAGGAAAGCTCATTAAAGTGTTCTGAGGGCAATAGGGGATCAGTGCTAAGACAGGTGACTGCTTGATAAGACTGTTGTTGTAACTGTTGCTGTTGTTGTTGCGCTCCGTGCTGCTGCTCTTTAAATACACTGAGGCGTGCGAAAGAAACAAGACCGTGAAGAAAAGCTCATACTCTCTCTTCATTAACAGGATGCACAAACCCTTATTAAATTACTCCAAATTGGGTGCACTACAGTTGTAACGCTGAGATGTGAGTGACATCTGTCAGCTAATTTTGGTTTGTGGTCTTTGGACGACTAATTTGCTCCCTACAGATGACCAGTGAGTTGGCCACCTCTGATAGGGTATATAATATATACAAGCTTGCAGAGCAAAAAAGATGATTTTTGTTAGTGTAAATAATAAATATAGTTGGCTTTTAGTGTATATATGAATATAGTGTGCTCCTGTGGATAAAGTCTGCTGGTTGTAACTACTTTGCAGTTTTTTAAATATTCTGACTAGCAGACTTATAAGTCATGTTATGTGTCAGGTGATGATGACATTAATCCGTTTTTGAATGTTTTCTTTCTGTATATGCAAACACTGGGAGGAAAACCTTTGAAAATGTGTTTTTTTTGTTTTTTATATTAGTCCTAAAACAAACAATACAAATTCAGATTTTGTGTTTTTTTTTCTTCAAATTATTAATGTTAAAGTTTACTCAATTAAAAAATAACAGCAATGGGGCATCCAGTGGCCTTTGTCCTGTCCATTAAAGGCTAAAAGTCCCTAAAAATAATTTAAAAAAATAAGAACAAAACTTCATGTAAAAGTAGGACACGTTTTTGATTCTGTGGGCTCATTTTAGGTTATCCAAGTGATAAGGTGCTGCACAGATTTCCTTGTAAATTTTGCCAAAACAATAACAATTTCTTTGTTAAAAAATATCTAATTTTATTTTAATAAATTTATTTTTTCTTTTATTTATTCTATTATTTATTTTTCTGGAGACTGAACTGTAATTGGTTATTTTCTATTTCCTGACAAAGTACCAATGTATAATTTAAATTTGAATAAACATTTTATTTAAAAAACTTTACTCAATAATTGGTTGATCAACGATCAACAAACATGTTATGTCCATTTGAATTTGATGTATTAAATTAGGCAGCTTGACAGTAAATTCCGAGGATGCTCAAGATCCACTCCTGATGAAAAAGCATTAAGACAGGAACCAGTAAAGGCTCTGATTTGTTTTGTTTTTTTGCGTTGCACTTATATGCAGTTTTACAAGACTGTTATTGAATGTCTCATAATAAAGCTGTCTGCCATGATAAAATGTGGTTAAAAAAAAAAGCTGTATTAAAAAAATGACCTCAGTTTTTGGCTCTGTAGTGCCGTGTGCAGCAGGGAGCGTCTTGCTGCTGATGGAGCTTTGTTTGTGGAGATATGAGTTCTGCCACAGGTTAGGAGGTCCAGACAGGCTGTGAGCTCGGAGGCACACTATTACCCTCTGATTCATAGGTGTGGTAAGCGATGCCGACACAAACCGAGCCCCAGTTGAAATAGAAATCAATCTTTGCCCTTAACACACATATACAGTACATACACATACACCAACACACCAGTGCCCTTGAATGGATGAAAGTCCTGTTTGTTCGAGCAATAATAGAAAATAGAGTCAACCTTCAGGGTATAGCTGAATAGATAGAGGTTGGTGGTTCTAAGCAGCAAGAACATCACAAGGACAACAACGTCATTCTGAGGAACGTCGCAGTATAGTGCAAGCATGAGACACTATTCCCTTTTTATTTATGTGGAACATTGGGAATATTTATTTAGTAATATCGAAATGATTAAGGACCTTGTTTTTTCCATTTTTGTCACATACATCCATCTGAAAATATATTTAATCATTGTTTGACATCATTATGAGAACACCAAACACAGCACACAGCCACAGCATATTCCCCCTCCAAAGGGGAAAAAACAAAACAAAACAAAAAGCACATATATTGAAGAGACTCGGTCCACAAAAATGAAGAAATATCAGCTGCATATAGAAATAGTTCAGTTTGCTCTGTAAAATTGCAAACTAAATAAATCACACTAACCCTTAAAGGAAGAGATTGTTAACAAAAGACAGAATAGGCTCCCAAGTTTTGTTAAAATTATCAGGGCACCCCTATGCTTCATTTTCATATGGCCATTTTTTAAAGGTCTTTGTCTTTAATGCTCCACGTGTATGCTCATATGATAACCCCCCATTCACATGTACATTGGGCTGTTGTATAAAATGGTAGAAATTGGCCTCAGGTGATTGTGCCACTGACTATACAGGCTGATGTCATTCAAGCATGTTGCTTTTTTTTCCATTCCACCTACTTTCTGGTAGGATAAAATGGCAACCCCCCTCTGGAAAAAATATTGTAGGTTAGAGTCTGGGTCAAAACACATCTCGTTCATTTACTGTACTGTATGTTTAATGATCTCATTAAACAGAGAATCAGAGACTTTCTGCAGGTAAGGTGTGTAAACTGTGATTTCCGTCCTCACGCTGCTTTTAGCTTCTTTTTTTGTGTCAGCAATCACATTGAAGGGCATTTGTCTGGTTTTGTTAAATGGACCAATTTGAAGCGTTTCCCTTCCAGTCAGACCTCATTTGCATAGAAAACAAGAATGTGAGCCTGTGTGTATCACCATAGTAACTAGCCATCTCTAGAAAAAAAACAACATAAATTACACATGTCAAGAATTAAACGACCAATTATTACATGTGCACATGAATGTGATTTGCATGTGTGTGGTACGTAATGACTTTCCTACACAATTATTTGTTAAATTTATACCCTCCATCTGCATTAATTATGTTGTCTCTTATTTTGTTCTCATAGTCTCTGTGTCCAAGGCCATAAATCTTTCTAATGTGTGGTTTCTGTGGTGATTACAGGGCAATTATCTGTACTGACAGTGAAATACAGTAGAAGCAAAGATCAGCATGAGAGGCGAGGAGCTTCCTGTCAGAGAGGGAGAGCCTGATTGACAGCTGCTTACCTTGTTTAGGTTGAATTACGAGGCCTCACAGACAGGAGCAGAGTTTGTTGCAGGGTACAAATTCCAATGATGTGGTTTCTGCCATTTCTTTGGGTTTCTAAGAGTAATGGAGAGTGCAGAAAAAAAATTATGATATTGATTTCTGAGGTCTGAAACTGCTGTGGTGCCATTTATTGCTCAGCCATGTAGTAAACTAAGTGAAAACTGTGGTTAGTGTTATTTTGTTTGTTCTCCCGACTGTTAAAGCTCCCACAACCTTCAGCCGCCAAACAACTACATCTACAGGGAATAGAGATTCAGTGGTACATTAGTTCATTTTCTGTGCTCTTTAGCCAAGCTTTTTACACCAGAGATGATCTGATGAAAAACTGTCATTCAGGTTCTTTTATTATATAGTCTACATCTTTAGTATGCCCTCATTCAAGCCACTGAGTTTTATCATCTTAATGTCAGCAGATAATAGATGTGCAAAGACGTTACGGATGACAAGCGCAGACCTTTCAATCTCCCACAATTCACTGCGTCGTCTATTTTTAACCCAAACCACTGGGGCTTGAAATGTTGTATCAATGGAAGAGGTGCAGTACAGCATTATGAATTGACAGGACAGTACATTCAAGATTTATTTTTTTCATTTTCCCTCCAGTCGTGAGGAAGTAACACTAATGCAGAAGTGTCTTTATTCTGTCCTCTTTTGTTTGAGCAAAGAGACATGAAAGAATGTACGTCTTAGACAGCGTGCGCTGGCAGGCTTACATTATGCTTTTTCATATCGTCGTGTTATTGTTTCTCTTCGCGTCACCAGTGGGACAAAAAGCTCTCTTGGAGTGCAGCCATTTTGAGGAATGAGTTTTCTGTCCTGTTGTGCATATTGGTGTGCTGTCCAGCGGTGATGCAGAGAGATGCAAACTGTTTAGCTTGTCATTTTGTGTGCTGACATTGTTGATGTCATGTATTTAGTCCAGTGTCAACAAATTGTCTAATCACACGCTGGCCTGCGGTGCTCAAAAGGCTTGGCACAGAGGGGCAGCGCAGGGCTGGTAGTAATTTTTTAGATGAACAAACTTTTCAATGACATTAATAGTGTTGGTATCCATGGTGAGACCAATGATCACGCAGTCATGTCGTGCTGGACTTTGGATACTTTGGACTTTTGGCCTGACTGACCTCAGTCTCACAGTTTCTTGTTGCACAGTGCTGATAAACTGGTTTCCTAAAAAATCATTTTTCATTTCTGAGCATCAACTTTGTTAGTAGTATCAACTACTGTATACCACTTGTGCAGCTTTGCTATGCAGCTACCCAGCCTTTGTAAATATAATGGATAAATTATTCTGATAGCCTTGACATGTATGTAGCAGATTGCATTCTAGGCTGTACCTGTGTAATCCCTAAAATAAACACATGGCAGCCTAGGTAAGCTTTAAACCTCTGGATCAACAGGATTTGGCCCGTAGAGTCCCATTATCTCAAATCAGGAAATTCCTCTTTACTTTTGCACTTTGAGCTATATGTTTGCCTATAATATGTTAGGATACACAAGATCTAACTTACACAGGCTCCACCCTCTACTGGACTGAAGAGGGTATAGGATGGCAGATAGGGTCATGTGCTTCCATATGTACTCTGGGGTCGGCACATATTCAGGTACGCATGTTGTGATAGTCTGGTTATGTATATGCAATTTTAAGATGGTGAATGTGTGCTCGTGATTGGAGGAGTGTGTGTTCATAGTGGCAATGCTTGTTGTTGCAGCACTTCAGAGCTGCCTACTGTTATAACTACTGTATTTCCACAATTAAAAACACATACTCATTGTCAACAGCAAATAGTTCACAGTAAAATACCTTGTGTCAACAGATGAAGAGATTCTGTTAGAATCTCAACTTTTCTGTCTTACAGAAAAGTTGAGGGCTTTTATTTTGAAGCAGAAACGGGAAAGGTTAACTGTGACAGATAAAGACATTGAAAGTGTAGTAAAAGGTGGTATACAGTCAATATAATTATCAAAGACTATTTTCACTATTGTTGCTGAAAACCACGTGCATCATGCAGAAGACATGGAAAAGCCTCTGTTTCTCTAATTGTGGTTGTTAGGATATTACCTTTTGTTGACGTGTGTTGTGTATTGAGTAGACTGAAAATAGCAAGACAGCCTGCTGAATGTAGCGAATTCGCCAGTCGGCGGGGCATCAATATCGTCATATACTGTATACCCAGTTAAAATTCCAATAAGGTATGAAAAAAATGGATACTGCCGAAGCCTATTTACAGTAGTAACCTTCATTGTAAACAATACCAGAATACATTTACGTATTGTAATTACATTGCAAATCTAACTGTAGGGATTTCATTGTTGCAGAGATACATCACCCAGGTCACATGTCACTTTATGTCCTGACAATAATTAGACTGTACCATTGATTCTATAGGGTTCAGCAGGTGTGACCTATACACAGAAATAACAGCTTTTCTCCACATGGCATTTGTTCAGATTCAGCCTTGCACCTGTGTATGTGTGCATGCACATTAGCATGTGAAGAGGCTCCCTTTTCTTCCTCGCTCTTCCCTCTTGCTGTGACCCAGTGTAGCTCTGTAACCCAGGGACACTGGGTAACTGTACCGGCATTAAAATAGCAAACAGGGGGAACAGAGCATGTTATGAGATTCACTAGTTTCACGTCTCCCTGGGTGAGGCTATAAATAGCCTCTCACACTGGAATAGAGTTTTCCCCAGCGATGCGGACGAAAGCCAGAGGAACAGCTGCGCTTAAGCCAAGTCCTGTTAGATCAGCAGAGTCACATGGGCATGCTCCTGTCTCTCTCTCTTGTCTTTTCTTTCTGTCTCGCTCTCTGCAGTCCCCCACTCTCACTTTCCATTTCTCTTGCTCCCAATCTGTCCCGCTGTCTGTCTTTCACCCATTTGTTTATCTCCCTGTCTTGCAGTATCTTTGTCTCTCTGTCACTGTCCTTCCCCATCTCTGTCTGTCTGTTCTGCGTTTGCTCAGTTCCCCGTCTGTCTCTTGATATCTTGTAATTTGTGTCTCTGTCATTATCTCTGCCCCCCTTGCTTTATCGTGCTGTCACTCTATCTTCTTTGCTCCTTCTGACTTTTTGTTTGAGTGTGTGTTCATATTTGCCTCCATAGTCTCTGTGTGTTTGTCCCTGTCCTGTAGATTTCTCACTGGCTGTCCCTCTCTTTGTCCTTTTTCCTGTGTCATGTATTATCTGTCTTTCTCATTATTACCATGCCTCCCATGTGTGCTCTGTTAATTGGTACAATCCTAATATTAACAGCCTTCATCTGTGTTGTTATAAAAAGGTTTTTGAATTAGGAAGTTGAACTACATACCTTTTTTTGAAAATAAATCTTAGCATATGTTAAAATGACACTATTCACATGAATGACTCTTTAAAGTGTTTATACTTTGCTAAATGCCGTATGTACCTTAAAAGAGAGTTGCATACAGTTTCTTATATTGCATTTGTGTTTTTACTTAATTAGAAGAAGGTAAATTCCTGCATGCAGTCAACACAAATCGAGTTGTGTTATCAAAAATATGAATACATGTATGCAACAACAATCAAAATGTGAGTCAGGTCAACTGGACCAAAGACAATAAAACTCATTACTGTTCATGTTGGAAAGGCAAACAAAAGTTCAAAAACAGGATATTAATAGGTCAAACAAGAACCAGTGCAATGATACTAACTAGAAGTCATTTTTTCATTCTCTCCATTTAATAGTCATTATACATTAACGGGATAGTTCAGCTTTTTTGAGGTGGGGTTGTATGAGGTACTTAACCATAGTCAGTGTATTGCATGCAGTAAATGTCTTTCAGCATGCCCCCAGTTTGGAGTGCTGACACGGAAGTTAAGCAATGTACTGCTGTGGAAAGGGGCAGTAGCAAAATGTATTTTAGCCATTTTAAAAAAGTCCCTCCTACAAAATCTATAACAGTTTAAATGTTCACAGCTTTAATTATTCCAACAGGCTTTGTTTTTGTCGAAATGGCTTTTGCTTAGCTCCTGTGTTGAACTCATGTCCACCTTTCCAAACTGGGGGTGTGCTGACTGCTATCTACTGTATGTAATATACTGACTTTGAATAAGTACCACATACAACCTCACCTAAAAACATCTGACTATCCCTTTAGATGACAATTTTATTCATGGCTAATTTGGCCAAACCAGTGGTGGCTACTGGTGGCAAGTATGGTTTAATACTACTGCAAGCACTCCTTGAGCTTATCTCTTCAGGGAAATGACACCAAATTCCCTCTTTTTTATATAAAAGTCAGTCAGTAATACAGCAGTGCACAGTTTAAGTTGATAACCTTGCTTCGAAGTTGGAGGTGTGCAGCCTGTCGCCTGCAGTCCTTTAGCTCACTGTGGCTGTTCCCTGCAACATTTAAAACAGCTGACAAAAAATGCTGAAAATGGTCTTCATCTTGTTTTGTAGAGGCATTTTTGATGAACAATCGCTGTCGGTGCTAATCTCAGTGACAAATACATTGCGTTTCCTGTGACTGCTTCACAAACCCGTGTTTCGCAAGTCAAACACTTTAAGTGTGAACTAGCAGCAGTCGAAAATGTTTGCTCTGCATTAGCAGTTACTGAGTGCAGCTCTGATATGGCTGTGGAAATCTGAACAGGCTGATATCAAAGAGATAAAATTAAAAACACTAACGCTGAATTACATACATGCACTGTTGTCTGTTTGATTCCCTCAAATGGTGATAGGCAATTTAAATTCAGCTCGGAAATGGCGGACTCCGCCACTAACAATCAAATCCACTATATAGAGGTTATTGCTGAATGCATAAACATTAATTGGCTATAAATAATGGGGTTGCATACTGAAATCTGGTGCCCACATGGCAATGGCCTCTGTACAACCACTACCTCCCGGACTGATTCATAACATAGATTTTCTTCTGAGTAGCGAGACAGAAAGTGGGGAGAAAGTAGAGCGGGTGTGCTTTGTTAGTCTCCCAGGCGGTGGACCAACTCTGACAGTCTCAGCCACTCTTAACAGATAATAGAGAAATGTCTGTCTGGAGTTAATGAGGCATTTACAAATCCCAAATTAAAATGTATTTTGCTGTTAGTAGTCCTGTAACTGTTACTTAGTGTTAAATTACTGTAGATGGGTTCTGTTTTATTTATAAAGTGAATTATTAATCATGTTTGTATTCATCTGTATTTTTATATTTCAGGTTACTGTTAAGTATACCTTAACAGTATAAAGTTAAAATTAGCATTTGCAATAAAAAAAAAGCTTTTCTTTAGTGTCATCCATTTTATGCCTTTTTTTTAAAGTAATAGTTTTAAAAGTGTCATTTTTGCACTGGTATCATAAAAAAAACCCAAATGTTACCCAATAATAATTACTATAAAAATCCTAACAATAAATGGTATAAAATGGTTAACTTTCTGAAAATATTAGGGACTGTAACTTCAAACACAAAAATGAAGCATTTTTTTTCAATGGACGTAGAGCTGACAAGATGTCGGAGATCACTGCCTGATCTTGTATGACTTTATTCTCCTACGCACCTGTCCACCAGGTGTGTTTTCACTTTGATATGATGTTTATTTAAAAATCTTTTCATCATATCACCCCCCCCCTTTTGCGTTTAGCTATAAACACATTTACCGACCCTTGCTGCTCCCTCGCCCACCCCCTCTGTCTGCCTGTCTCTCTGTCCCTCAGTCTCTCCCTCAGTTTGACATCACAGGTGTGTATATATAGCCAGCAGATGGATTCTCCCGTGGCAGGCTGCTTCAGTGCTTCTCTCTCCCTCGGCTCAGGCCCACTGCTGGCCACTCAAATGAACTAGAAGCAATTCCTTGTTTACATTGTCTCTTCCGATCTGCCCAACCATCAGTTTGTTACTGCACCCATTATTCATGTGTTCCCCTCTGCCACACGCACACACAGTAAAACATTACTGCTGCTCAACATGTTCTTATAGCCTCCATGTTTGGGGGTGTACCAGGGAGAATTGCTTTTCCCGTTTTAACCTGGCATCTGTGGAGGACACAGAGTCCACATTATATGTCTTCTTTGTGTCTTAAAATCTAAATGATGCTGTTTAAAAAAATCTGATTCATGAGGACGTTGTTATTTGGTGTTTCCATGCTGTGACGTCGCACGAGCAAACCTGTCAGTTAGCAGTATTTGTTTACCACAAGCTTGTTGTGACAGGACTAATGTCTGAAGGCGTAATTTGACGAAAATAAGTAGCAAGGAGAGCTAGGAACAGGTACTGCTAATGTGAGACATGACTTTAGTGACATACAGTAGTTCTAGTGTGATGTGGTGTGTTCCCACTGCAGTAGCCTATATGTGTGTGGAGTGTGAAGTTGGTGGGGCCCTCTGGCTAAGAACTAACTGCTGAGCACGGACTAGCACATACTACGCCACCACGACATGCCTGGAGTGCTATCGAGCAGGCACACAGCCAATCAGAGTGAAACCTTAGACATCCCTGTGCGCTGTGACCCGCATGCATACACACTTTGCCGAGTATTTGCAGCATGTGACAGGCGAGATGCATGCTGGCTACGTAGTCAAGAGAGTACTGAAGAACTATGGACGCGGGGTTGTGGGTGGTTGAGAGTTCAAGAAAAGACAGAATCTTAGTCATGCACCCTACATATTTAGTTATATATGCATGTTTAACTATTCACAGCTTACCGTATTGTACAGCTTTCAGGCAACAGGGTCTCATTTAAGATTTAGTGATCTGAGCTTGAACATTGAAACATAGATGTTGTTTTCATACAGTAAGCGTTTTGAACAAACACAGGCTTTAAGCCAGGAGACCAATGTTTGTGCAAGTACCAGTGCTGTTTAAGCTTAAATTCAATGCTGTTTTAACGTAACATAATGTAACTTATGTCTGTCTGTCCCCTACTGACATCACTCATGTTACTTACTTATTTTAACCCAAAACATGCTGTTTATTCTAAACCTAACTAGGTAGCTTTCTTGCCTGAAGGCTTTGACACACCAAGCTGACGGTGACCATCAACTCATGTTGGGTCAATGGCGCACTGGTCCCTGATGAGGTGCCTGATGGCCTCCCAACCATTTTCTAATTCCCAATAAAAATAAAATGTGATTCATACTGGAAATTGTTTTTGTACTTTTATTATAAATAAGGTGCCAGGGTGCATAACTCAGCATCGAAACAGGGCTTGTTTTTAAGTGCCAGTGCAGGATACTCTCTTGATACTTGTCCTAAAATCCTAGAATGTTCTAAAATCTGAAAAATGTCCTAAAAACCTAGAAATATCCTAAAATCCAAGAAATGTCAAAAAATCCTAGAAATGTTCAAAAATCCTAGGAACATGGCATTTTGCAAAACGGGGCCCCAAGCAAAGCAAGATGATCAAGACTAATTTCACATAGTGACAGGGGATTTGAAAGTGGTTACTTGCAAGAAGGGGAATAATTTTATCCTAAAATTAGCAGCAAATGGCAGATTTATGCATACAGTTTACATTGTACAGAGTGGAAGATGATTAACATGCATTAGTGCAGACACAGCACTAAACTCTGCACCACTCTGTATCTGCATCAGGCTAATATCTTTTTAGATCCTTGTCTTCTTCTTTCACTTCTTTTGTCTTCATTTCTTACTTTTTCCTGGTGGGGCTTAATGGGTTTGTGGGACATACACACCCTTTAATTTAGTCCTAAAATTTCAGAGTAGTAGTCTGCTTCCAGTTAATGGCAGCTGCCATTTATAATTGGGCTCTGATTTCAAAGATAAAACTGAATGCTTCAAATCACACTCATGATAGGTACTGTAAAAGTTTGGGAGTCTCCTAACACTAAGCTATTTAACGAGTATATGAAGCAGAGGTAACTGAATTATCTACGGCAGTGCTGAGAGGCCCGACGGCAGGAGCAGATAATGATCTTATGACTAAGTCAGGCTTTTTTAGGGCCACTTTATTGGCATTGTTATGGGGTAGGAATCAAATTAGGAAAATGGCAGCTGTGTCCATGCCATATCATTATGAAATGTAATCCAATTTGACCAGACAATCCTCTTGAAATGGACAGAGCACTCTCTTGGGCTCATCTGTAATAGCACTGCTCTTTAGCCCTGCAGAAATACTCAAGTTGCAGTCTGGTTTGTTTTTGTGTTGCATGTGGGCATGTACAGTATTGGTCACCTCAGTGGCTGCTTGGCCTTTTGGTTGCGTACTCTTTTCCTGGAATGAAATGTGTCTTGTGTAACAAAAACAAACTCGCTGTACACAGAAATCATTTTTTTGTTTTGTTTTGCGTCATCGTTTTTGAATGTTATGTACAGGGGTCATGCAAACAAACCGTAGCAATGTGAAATGTGCAGTACTGAGAAAAAAATTTTGCTTTGTTGACATGGCACATAATTCTCTTTGATGGCTACTTGTCGGATGTCACTTTGAGGAGGGACATTGTAAAACGCGTTCCAAGTGCTGCATGTGTGACCTGCTGTAATATGAGCCTGGAAAGGAGCAATGGGCCGCCATTAAGAGGGTTGAAAGTTGTTGCAATTCCAGGGATTCTCTGCGGACGCCATTTGCTGGGCCTAACCCTGTGATTTTATAAGGCTGACGATGACACATACAAACCTTTACTCTGTGTCTTTGTGCGTGTAATTGTAGGATAATGTTGCCTCAAAGGCTGTTAAAGACAAGGAAATCCAGTCATTCCCTTTTCTGCCAGGATGACAGGGAAGCTGATTGCCTGCTTGTGTCAAATCAGGAATGAGTGACTAGCTGGAGAGCAACAGCTGCATGCAGCGACGGTGCCAAGCAAAGCATGTCAATGAACTGCCATGCAACCCTGCTCACTCAGTCGGACACTAGAAGTAACGTTGAAAGGCCTGCATGAGAATAATGGTTTTACTCTCTCAACCCTGCAGAACAATTAACTTAAAGAGCCATATGTGCATAACGGGGAGAGTGACTCCATTCTGTCGTTCTCTAACACACACATGCACTTAAACTCATTCAAACACACATATTCAACATATAGCAGATGGATGCCATCATGGCGTGATGGCTGCAAATGCATTCCTTTGTTTTTGCCCTCAGAGGTTGTAGCTTGTCATGAATGTGGACATGCATGAGCTCAGGAGCACTGAAGCCTTAGCTGTCCACTTAACAGGACATTGCTTTACAATAGGAGCTGATATCTGTAAATGGGGGGGGCCAATCGACATAATAGTTGTTATTCTTTCTCTATACTGTTCCATGTTAAGAACAACTGTTAAAATGTGCTTTGGAAAAACTGTTTGATTGTGGTCATGCCAATAAAGTCTCCTTGAATTGAATTGAATTGACTGAACTAAACTTAGGTTGATGTTTAGCACTGAATAACACACATTGCAGCAGGAAGAGTAGAGGAGAACTGACAGAGCATGCAGGTCCAAGTGGACCTTAACAACTTTATCTTTAAGGATTTTTCCAAAAGAGAATGAAATTGCCTCTTGATTTATTTTATATATACATATACTAGTTACATTATACCAGGTATTTTTTTTTTCCATTTGGTAGCTGTTTAGATCTTGTTTTGTTTGTTTTTTCTTGCTGTACTATTTATGTTTTATACAGAATCTGAATCTCACTCTGATTAACTGTAAGTGTTTGCAAAAATAAAGAATTGAGGGATAATTTTTTTCTAGTTTTTACTGAATATTTGAAGGCAAACTGTTCCGTTTCTGCTAATATATGAAACTAAAATGCTTATTTTGTTGCAATTGAACATTCAAGAAATTAATATGTTCTATATTCAATGTTCTGTGATATTGTCATTGCAAAAATCCCCTGAAATAATGACAATGATAATCATAATAAAAAAAAGTGATAATATTTTGGGGCCATATTGCCCACCCCTATCTGTGATGGTGTCGTTGGGCCACTATAGGTTTTTTAAAAAAAAACTGGAGGAGAGGTTAATAATCTAAGAAGATCAGAAAAAACTCAAACTTTCTTATGTTAAATTGTAAATTTACAAGAAGATACTCTCTAACGTTACAGTTGGAAATTTACAAGAAAAAAAAATCACAATTTTTTTTTCACCACCAAGTCATGAATTAATGAGAAAAATGCCCTCAGGGCTTTCTGCAAGAGAGCCGACCATATCTCTGTTTTTATCTTTAATATGCTCCATCTCCTCACACAGATTATTATTTTTCTTCCAGGAGGCTCAAAAGGTGATCAATCCCGCCAACAATCCGGCAGCAGACAGACCAAAGGGTGATGAGAAGGAGGAGGCCCCGGTCAGCGAGGTGGGATGGATGACTTCCGTCAAAGACTGGGCTGGCGTCATGATCTCCGCACAGACACTCACTGGCAGAGTTCTGGTAGGCTGTCCCTCATTTAATGGATATAAATGTCTCAAAACCTAAATCCAGACTCCAATCCATTAGCACCTTTTTTTGACACAAATCATTTGCTCAACCCGCAATTAGATAAGTGCAGTTTGGTCTTTCCTCAGGCCAGCAGGCTGCAACTGGTTTTCACACCCAAGTTGGCTTTCAGATGAATCTACTGTATAATCCACTGCCATGTACACATTTACTCACCTGTTCTATACAGGTCCCACCGGAGACATACTGTAGGGATATTAATTTGATCCCCACAGAAGCTAGCGGATGCTCAGTCCTCGCTGAATCGCAGTCGGCTATTTGGCTGGCACCGTCCAGCCTTCTTTCTGCTGCAATGGCCTATGTGTGGCACGCTGTAACTCACTCTGCAGTGCCTCTGCCAGCTGAACCAATGAGTGTGTGTGTGTGTGTGTGTGTGGATTTGTGTGTGTGCGCAAGCTTGTGTGTATGTGATGGGGAGATTTATTTGTCAAGTATGAGAGGTAGCATGGTGTTTGTGCAGTAGGTAAGAGGCTGTCACTGTGGCTTTTCTCTCGATATGAATTACAGTCCCTCTCCCCCGCTGACCCTCCTTTCTTTAGCTTTATCCCTCACTCTGCACCCAGAATCTCTCCTGCGCTCTACAACTCTTTGCCAAATCCTGAAGTATCTGCAGCTCTTACTCATATATATAATGCTGTGCAGCTGTTCATCCTGTTGAGTTTTCATTTTTCAATATAATCACAGCTAAGTCTGTCCATCGATCGTCACAAAGAAAATTGTCTCAGTGATCGAATTGGCTGATGTGTGTAATGCCAAGCGACTTAAATGACCTCGGGATACATATTCTGTTTGAACTGCTTGTGATAAGGACACAGTTCTCGGTTGTACAAACACACTGTGAACATTTGATTCAGTCTCAAAAATGTCTCCTCTGCCTTGTGCTGCTTCATGCAACTGCACCAAAATTCATAATTAAAATTAAAAAGCACTTTTCTGTCAGCAGCTCATGTTCTCTTTCCCTCAGCTGAGCAAGATGTCTTCCACGCTAGCTCCGCTGAGCAGCATCCTGCCTTTAACTAGTAGCCTTGTTCTATTAGCTGCACAGTGTTTAATTAGAACTGGGGCCCATTAAAGTCATTTACAGCATGGGCGGATTAAGAGGGAATAGGTCCCTGGGCAGAGATATGCAAAGTGCCCTACCACCCCTCACAGGAACAAGAGTACAGACTTTGTGGTCATTTTGTGTCTCCTTGTGGTCATTTTGTGTCTCCTTGTGGTGCTTTGTGTCTCTTTGAGGTAATTTTGTGTCTCTACCTGGTCGATATGTGTTAATTTGACATTAGACATGTTGGAAGTAAAGGCCAGGGGTATCCCCTGACACTGCAGGGCCTGCTCGGAAATCCATCCATAATTTCTTGTCATGTCCATACGTACTTGAATGGATTGACAGGACCTTTTTTTATTTCCCTGTCAGTGTTTGCATCTTCTCATTGAGATACTGTAAGATATTGAGAGTCTCTGCATCAGTTGTCCCGCAACAGCAGCTTTTTATTATTTTTTTGGGTTGTTGGTCCATCTGTCCGTCTGCCCGTCCATCCATCCGGTCTGTTCTTGTGAACGCAAGAGCACCTTGAGGGAATATCTTCAAATTTGGCTCAAACATTTGAGTGGACCATAGGATTAACTGATTAGATTTTGGTGTTCAAAGGTAAAGGTCACTGTGACCTTGCAGTCATCTCATTCTTTTGAATGCAATATCTTAAGAAAACCTTGAGGGACCTTAAATTTGGCACAAACGTCCACTTGGACACAAGAACGAAGGGATTAGAAGGTCAAGGTCATGGTGACCTTATAAAACATGTTTTTGACCATAACTCAAGAATTCATGTGCTCAGATTTCACACAAATGTCTAATAGCATATGATGATGAAGTTCTGGCATTTTATTTCCAAGAAGTTAAGGTCAACTTCACTGTAACATCATAATGTTCTGTAAAAACACTTTTTTGGTCAAGAACAGAAAGGGATTGAATTGATGACACTAATCTTGTATGGATCTGCTGTGCTGCTGAGGTTAAGATGTGTGTGAAGCATCCATGTTGTCACAGACATGGATGTAAACTGTAAATGCAACTTGACTATTGCGCAGAGGCTTATGACCTGCATGCATGGCTGTATTTCTTTTTACTTCCTGTTTATCTGAGAAATTTAGGGTGTGGTTTATGCCAGGACATGCACAGACTGTGCATTAACAATGTGTGCCCATTTACATATTGTATAAGAGTTTCTTACACCAGCTGTAGATTGGGAACATTCTTATTTATCTATTCTCAGCTCTGTCTTGTCTAGCTCTCCTTTTGCATCCAAACTTGCGTCAGAGTATTAACAGCAGCATGTCTGTCTTGCACAGACTTCCTCTGTGCATCTGTGCACTGAATGAAGCAGCGGTGGGAGTCAGGAGAGAGATGGATCCAAACTAAAATACTAACACTGTCATTGTTAATGTTTGCTGGAATGTGACAGTTTCTTCACGCCTGGCGAGAATAGCTGGGAGTTGAGAAGGATTCAGGCCCTTCATGGCAAAGAAGATGAAGAATCCTGAAGGGAGCTGTCAATTTACTAAATGAGCCGCTCTTTCATCACTTCCCCACTCGCACAGCTTCGCTGGCATGGACACAGCTCCTTCTCGCTTTCATCTTCTGCTCTGACTGAGTGCTCCCAATCTGCCCTGTATGTATATGTGTGTTTGTGTGTGTGTGTGGGAGAGAGAGAGAAAAGAAATGTAGAGACAGACACACTGACAGAGAGACAGACGGACAGATGGAGAGTGAAACACAGAGTGGTTATGAGAGTGAGTGAGAAATACGACACTGGCTGCTTTAAAGGGGTTTCTAGGCGTAGAGATATCCCGGTGTATCACCTACTGTGATTTGTTCTACTTCTGGTGGGGCTGATAATTCTGCCCAGCAGGCTGTGTTTGCTTACGTGCTCAGTCTAATGACATGCAGGACGATATTGTGTACAGTACTCCGTGTAGGTGAATGAGCATGTGGGTGGAATGTGTACATTTGTGGATGCTTGCATGCTAGTATTTCTCCACTTACACAGTACATGTATGACAGCTCGTGTAACTGCCAAAGTGTGCTTGTGTGTATACGTGTATGTGTGTGTGAGCGTGTGTGTGTGTGTGTGTGGGTGGGTGATTTTGTGGGACTCTTGCTCTCCCATCAGTGCTTCACTGCAGATCAAAAATTGCGATGAGTATCCGTGTACACAGAACCTGGCTGGTAACCATGGCAACTGCCGTGTAGTGGCGCTCAGTCATCTGACATTAGGGGGGTGTCTGCCTGGGCAGAGCAGAGCAGAAATAACACACACACACACACACACACACACATAGACACACAGGTAGGATTAAAGCTTGATACAGGCTCCATTCTATCCAGGTGGAAGAGCCAAAGCCAAAGCAGATTGAGACGGATAGCCTCTGGTAGGCAGAACAGCAGAGCCCTCCATCTCCGTTCATTTGTTTGCCTTGATGACTTCACTGCCAGGGAAAGATCAAGTGTACCCCCAGGCTTATTGAATCACCAGACAAATTTAAATCCACCCGTGGCAGCAGCCTGGCCCTGGAGTCCCCCCATATTGTATCCTCACGCTGGGTCGAATGACGAGAACCGTTTTGTTATTGAAGCCCAATGTGACTTTGCGTAACTACTTTGCTCTGATAAGAAAATAATTGAATGAGCACGCGTCCACCTACACCGCATAACCATTAACCCTTTGAAATCTAAGGAAATGGGTTTGATTACTTTAAAAACACGGGAAAAAGTTGCAAGTTAAGAGTCACAAGAAAAGGTAATTTTCAGGTAATTTTCTTGTCATCTATACCTTATTTCTTGCAGTTTGTGGGACATGACATTTACAAGTTGCTCAGTGACTTTTTAGCCATGTTGTCAAAAGAAATGAATTTGCTCAGGCTTCAAAGCTTTAAATACATGTGAAAGGCGCCTGAATGCAACCCAAGAAAACCGATGTCCTTCCAGGTTTCAAAGGGTTAAGATGAGACATGTACTGCCTGCTAATCAATCGGGTCATTAGCGATCCTGTTGTAAAGAAGTACCATCTAGCAGCTATCGGCTGCAAGAGCAGAAAGCTATTACAGCTCATGTAATAACAGTAAACAAAGAGCAGCAGGTGTGTGTGAGAATGTATGTGTACATCACTGCGCCTTCACAAGAGACAAAGGTGCTGATAATATGTTGTTTCCTCAGACTGATCGTATGTCAGAGTTCCCTGTCGTCGTGTGATCATAGCCTCTGTAACCTACATGCATGAGCCTCACACACACACACACACACACACGCACACACACACACACACACACACACACACACACACACACACACACACACACACACACACACACGGGGCCATATATCCAATTTCGATTAGGCTCCATGTCACCTTATGTGCCTTATAAAATACCAGGGGAAATGATTGATGCTGCGCCAGCCAGTGTTGCTGCTCTGGGTCTTTAGCTTTTTGTATCACCCATCACCTTTATAATATCACCTTATCAAATATTTATCGCCTCACTCACACATGACCTGCCTCAGTGTGGTTTTCAGTTGACACTGAGCGCGGGGTCAAAGGGAAAAACATGAGGGGTAATGAACTTAAACATAATAGAGCAGCGTGTGCACCATGTATCAAGACTGAGTCTTCACTGCAGCGGCCCGGGTTTGAATCCAGCGTGTGCCCTTTGCTGCATGTCTTCCCCTCTCTCTCCAGCCTTTTCTGTCTCTCTCCAAGCTCTAGCTATCCAGTAGGGATGCACCCATTTTTAAATTCTGGGTTGATATGTTTAAAATAACAGTTTTGGCTGATAACTGATATGGACATCTATGTTTATATTGTTGTTTATTTATTTTTTATTATTATTATTATTATTTTTATTCATTCCCCCTTTTGTGTCAAGGAAACAAAGGAGTCTACACTATAAAAATGGCTGAATTGCTTAAACCCATTCAGAAGCACTTTCACAAGCATTTAAACCTTTGAAACCTTAGAAAATTGGTTTGATTTCTTTCAAAATGTCCCGCAAATTGCAAAAAAAACTAGTGCAAGGTAACAAGAAAATTACCTGAAATCTAGCTGTGTTTGTAGTATTACATATTCTTAATAAACAAAAGAAAAATTTAAAAAAAAAAAACATATTTCTAATTCTGTAAATAATTGTAAATGATTGTAATAACTTTAAATAGTTATAATTAAAAATTATTTGTAATATGATATTATAATTTTAATATTTAAATATAATTAGATATTTCAAATTGTGTAATTTTTGTAGCACTTTCTTAAGATACTTTTCCTGTTTGTTTTCCTCTTTTTCTTTTTTGTGCTTATTTAACTTTTTTTTTTTAGTAATTTCTTGCTAATTTTTGGGACATTTCGTGCTAAGTTGCTTATTGCCTTCTTCCCGTGTTTTTGAAAGAAATCAAGTCAAAGAGAAAAAAAGCAGGTAATGCAGTCATCAAATAAAAAAAGATGAATTAAAACAGATTTTCTAACAGTATCAGAATCAGAATCAGAAATACTATATCGGAAATTGCATAATCACTTCCAAATATTTTAAGATGATTTTAAAAGAAGTTTTTGGAAATTGATTTATAGGTGCAGAAGTCAGTCTGTGGGGACTTATGCGGAGCAGGAAGCAACTAAGCGACCAAGTGCCAGCTGCAGCTTAAGGAGGAAGTGTCTCTGCGAGCCCCACGAGACAGCTGTCCACACAAAGGCGCTGCATGTGTTACATACATAGGTGAAATGTGGAGCACCTCTGGTCCGACGGTGGATGGCTCATTGCTCTCTTGACAACCGTATCACCCCAGTTGCTTTGTAGAAAGACCTCATTAAGCACTCAAGGGTACAATGTCCGAGAAAATGACTAGTTGGACAGCTGGAAATGTGAGTGGGTTGAATTCTTCTGCCGCATTACCACAGCGTCTGATCTAATTGATTCCTGCATTAATGCTACAATAACAACGTATATAATACCATAATGTCCAAAGAAAACAGCGAGGATTATAACCTATGACTGTAGATTCGCCCTATCGCTCTGTGCAGTAGATTTGCACGGCATGGTGGGTCCAGAAATAGGTCAGCCCTGCCATCTTTCTTAATGGGATCTTGGGTGGCAACCAGGGACCATCTGTTCGCATGGTCCGCTCCCTAAACCCTGTGGTCATCCCTCTGCCTACCCATCCGCCCACACACTGCATAGCACTCTGCATATTGACCCTTATCATCTGCAAATACAACACATCTGTCCATCTCTGCAGTGGAGTGACAGCACATGCATTCTAACTGCAATTGTAACAAACCCAGCGCACTACATCTGTTTTGAAAACAGATTCTGCAGTGGAGCTTTTGACAGGAAGCACACTTTCTACCTGTGGTTACCCCTCACTTATCCTATTTTCTCCATTTTCTATCTCATGTGTAAGGGCAGTTGCTTACAGTGTGTGTCTTGGCAGGAAACAAGGTGAGATTGTACAAAATGTGTAAGGACACTGTGGGTACGTTCTATTGTGTTTCCACGAGTCCTCAAACATCCTGTTGTGGAGAAAATAAGTGTGAACGTGCTCTCTCACACCCCCTGTGACTTCCTGCACAGAGAACAGCTGTCATTCACGATGTTCTACTTTTCAGACTGGCATTGTTTATGTTGGTGCAGTGTGTATGTACCCCTTTGTAAAAGTACAGTTTCATACTGACAGTCCTTTGGACTTGCATAAGCATATTTATGTGTTTTTTACAGCAGCCGTTGGGTATTGCCAGAGTCTGTTTGCATCCCTGAGTTTACCCATGAACGTATGTGTCTGCGTCTGATGTGTTTGCCTGAGTAGATACAGTATGTTTCTCCATGCTGTGTGTGTGTTGTGCGCTTGTGCAAGGCAATGTGTTCTGCATGCATGAATGTGTCAATGCATGTCTGTGTGTGTCTGTTTGGGCTGGCTAATTACGCTTTCCCGTCGAGTGTGTGGAACTAATTTATTACTGTCAGTAAACTCCTCAGCGTGGTTACAGCTGTCAACACAGCACCATCTCCCACATCATGTTCCACCGTAACAATAGCCTCATCCCTTTGCACAGAAGCAGCAAAGTGTGTGTGTGTGTGTATATATATATATATATATATATATATATATATATATATATATATATATATGCAGTACAGATTTTCCTGGAGATCAATCTGTGCTCCCATTCACACAGACCCGGTGCCGGAAGTTCTCCCAGAAATCCCTGGATTTCACACACACAGTCTTCATGTATGAAAGGAGCTTAAGTGTCCTCATATGCATTCAGTAGGATAAACTATCTTGCCAATTATACTGCAAGATTGCATGAGCTAAGATTTTACTACATAGTGTTTTATCCATCCTCGGGGAGCAGTAAGTGTTGCGCATGAATAAGGAAGCTGAACAACAAACACATCCTCCCACTCACATACAGACACATATGCAGGTGTACACCCTGAACTTAGACTGACTGATATGGTTGAAATTACCATCATAATATTTCTAATGATATTTTTGCATATTAGTAAACACCATGATATGGCTAAATATATAAAATCATATAAATAATCAAACTTTTGTTCAAAACAGTAAACTATGTTTTACTGTTTTGCAATGCATGGGTCCAAACTCTGTATATACAACAGAAAATTGCACAACAATATCAATATGATCAAATATTCATGATTCTGCTGAAAGTCAAAAATCAAAAATCTGCATTTTGAATCATCACCCAGCTCTACCCTGCAAACATAGACAGATATACACACATATGTGCACACAAACACTCAGTTCCCATAGTGTCTGTCAAAGGTTCTGTCTTAGAAAGCGCCTGTCATGTTGACATGAGAAGTGAACAATCGACAGCCGCAGATATCATCTCTCTCCAGATTTTGTCACACTCTTCACAACCCAATTTCTCTGTAAATTAATATCAGTGGACACGGACAAATCTATAAATTTTTCACCTCTGTGCTTCAGCATTTGGTGACATGACACTTTGCTCCAGCAGTGTGTTCCTTTATAATGAAACTCAATTTCTGAGCCAGTTTGCTCCTATTCCCTTAACTCAAACTCGGTGCCCTCTGAAGCCTCCAGGCTGTCTCTTTGCCTCCCTCCCATTTCTCCCCGTTGTTGACTTTAGCTAGCTGAGCAGCTTATTCATTTCGTCATTTGCCGTAATTTATCAGTTCAGTCGATTGCAATCCAATTGGCATTGACTTAAATCCTCTGAACGGTGATGAATAGCTGTTTATGCTGGAGGGACCATGGGGGACAAGCAGTGCAGCAGAGAGTGAGGTAGAGGGAGCACGAAGCGAAAAATGGGTGTGGAGCCAGCCAAAGTTGACAGAATATATGCATGTACCAGCACAATAATCCAACAAGGCTGTCTGAGGATGAGGTATTAACAAAAATGGTTTGTATAGAGAGCATAAATAATTTCCTTTAAAATATGAAATCAAAGTATTAGATCAGGATAACTATAGAGGTTTGTTACAGAGAGTCAGTGGTGGGTGTGGCCATGCATATAAATATTTCTTGGCATTGATTTAGTCAGGGCTTGGTTTTGAGCCATCCTTGCTGCAAGACTCCAGTGATAGAAATGCTGGTAGTTTTTTTCTTCAGTCGCTCCATCACTTTGGTCAAGACTGAAATATCTCATCAGCTATTGGATAGATTTGATTTGATTTTTTTGACTTTGATTCTTTGATTCTTCCTCTAGTGTTATTAATAGGTCAAAATGTGAATTTTTCCAATTCTTTGGTGAATGACCAAGTGCCTGCAAAACTACTGGCACTCCCATCAGCCTCGGCTATCTGTTGTGTTTAGTGCTAACAAGCAACTGCTATTGTTGTGCAAGTTCACTCTTCACAAGAGCTAGCTCAAAGTTCAGTTCACACATTAAAATTAACTAGTTTCTGTTTTCTGTTCTTTAAGAGAAATCAAATCTTGTGATCATTCATTTGCAGATATTTTCCAAAATTGGTGGGATGCTTCAAATTCTTTGCCTATGTGGGTGACGTCTTGTTTTTTCGGAACTGGTAGAAACAATTTGAGATTATTTCTGTCAGTATTAGGCTTGGGCGGTATCACAGTATTACAGTATACTAGGGTATTTAATAATCCCTAAGGTATTTTTTCAATACCGTCATGAATATAGGCTCACCTCTTTATATTAAAGTCATTGTATGTAGTGCACAGCATGCACCAACCAATTCTGTTGATTTTGAATGAAGTATGTCTTATGGTGATTCAATAAAGCCTCATCAGTCTGCCGTGACACAGAAAGAGTTAAATTCAAAAGGTGTACAGTTGTATATGAACTGGCTTTAGCAGCACTGGTTGCTGCATTTTTTGCTGGTGCTGTGCTGTGTGTTGCGTCAGCATGCTGGTTGCCTTAAATCCTTTTGTGCTGTAAAATGAGTATCACAAAAGGAAACAACACTCACATCCAAGTTCATAAATTGCAAACTGATGAGTTTAGTTCACTGTTCACCAAAAATATGAGCATGTTAAATGAATGAGCTAAAAGAGCCTGTTCATGCACAACACTGGCAACTGTTACCATGCTGACAGGCTAAACCAAAATGGGGAACATAGTTAACATGATACCTGTGAAAAAATTATCATGTTAGCATTGTCATAGTGAGCATGGTGGCATGATTAAGTTGACATTTAGCTCAAAGCAATGCTGCGCAAAACAGCTGTACAGTATAGATGGCTGTTGACACTTAGTTGTGTTAATAAAGATATTCTATTTTTAGCTAAGTTTTGCATTGTATTTTTGGAGATATTAATGTTGTGTTAAGTGTATGAAAAACACAAGTACATATGATCATTTGTAAATCATTTCATGTAATGATTAATGTCTGTTAATATGTTTTTTATGAGTTTCAGTCTTTGATTTAGTGTTACATGTCACTGGATTAAGTGTTGGTTCAGAATGTGTTCTCATACCATAGCCACGCGTCAGCTGTGTGAAGGCAGCCCTGCTGGCTCGGTTTTTCTGGGCTGCCGCCACATAAGAAACATAAGTCGTTTACTGAGCGGTGAAGAGGGAGGTGGGGGGTGGGGTGATGAGAGGGAAAGCAGGGTGTCATAGGAGGAAAGAAGAGCAACAGGGAGCCCTGCCATCGAGCTGCATCGTTTTAGCTGGTAGAAATTCACACACTGCTTTCTCACTTAGCAGGCAGACATAGTGCTGCACATCTGAGCATGCATATATAAATACAGGCACAGCGTACGCTATTATATTATCCAGAAAATATTCAGTTTCAAATTCTGTCATGTAAGAGTAGAGGAAAAGTACAGAGTGTGAAACAACTACAGCTACAGCTAGAGTTCCTTACAGAAGTATTTCACTGCTGGAAAGGTGATCTTTTCATAAAACTGGTCTTTCTATGCAGCATTAAGGCACAAATGCTTTTGAAATTGGTCCTACATGACCAGACAAAACAGAGGAAAAGGGATATGGCATTTACCTTTGCTCGAAAGATAGAATAACTCCAAATACCTCAATGCACTGTACTGCATCAGACCAGTAAACACTTCTTCTAGTAAGTGACGTAATGTGGCTTGCTGTTTACAGTTAAACCGTAAGTTAAAACACATTTCAGAAAACATTTTAGTCAAGAAATAGTCAATGCAATTACAGAATCTTGGTTAGTCTTTGATCAGCAATGCCTCATATGACCGCTTGATGTCATTTTTTTCTTAGCCGCTGTGTTTCACACTACAGGAAACAGTATGGCACTTATTCCCTGTTCTCAGACTCTTGTATTACAGCCAAACAGTGCATTAAAATATGGAGGAGGAAGTAAAATCTGTAGTTCAAGCAACAGCTCAAGACCCAGTGAAAATTTTCCTGCATGACACAAAATGCAACATCTGATGGATTTTTGCGGGCTCTTGGGCTGAATAGATAGATCAAGAGAGAGAGCCACTCCTCTCTTTCTCTCAGATGATGCAAAACAGATTTTAGCTGGCAAATGAGCAGCCTCTTGATCTGAAGCAAAATGGAGGGAAGTTTAACACAGTTCATTTTTATTACCCACATTGCCATAATACAAAGCTTGTTTAAAACTGGCCAGATTTAAACCAGCTTTAACCAGATGAACCAGAGAAGAAAGATTCAGTAAGTTTTACTTTAAATATGGACCATGGCTTAAAATTAAAGCTTGTATCACCTAATTAATAACACCATTCATGCTACAGTGTAGATATTGTTGAATTTCTTACTTTGTTCCATTTAATTGGTCAACACCCCGCCGCTTTTGAATTTGCAGCTATCTAGGGAAAATTTTACAACACGAAGTTGGTCACAATTTGTGGTCATGAATGATTTTCCCTGCAGCCTCGCTTTGGGCCTGTCATAACTCTGAGCCGTTCTGCTGGATGACTCATCATTGCTTATCCCCACCCCCTCCCTCTATTAAGCCATCCATTTGCCACCTGGGCCTCAATCGCTAAAGAGCCAATGACCTACGCCCGTCTTCTCTTGCTGCAGCCCCAGTGCCCTTGTCTGTCCCACCCTCGCTCAGACTGTTCTGCAGAGGAAAAGGTCAAGAGAGCAGACACAGGAGTGATGTTTCACTTAGCTGGCTACCCAGCCTTCTCCTTATTAGATCAAAGTCACCTGTGACTTACAAGGTAATGTGTCTGAGACACTGTGGCGACAGTGCATATTCATTTGCTTCCTTTAGTCTGGGCAGAGAGAAACGAGTCGGCACATTCATTCTAAAAATACTCACAAATCAAATCATGCCCCTGTAACTAAAACGATGAAGTAAAAAGTTCAAATATTGTATTTCATAATCGGTTTCTTATATCTGATGGCGTTGCCAATGGAGTGGGTCATAAGGAAATCTAAAAAATCACCTAGCCAATTATAACAAACCCACCGTCGCTTTAAAACAAGTTGTTCAGGCTATTATATAATTCAAATATGGCCCACCTTGAATCTCAGCAAGTGACAGCAGTAATGATATTCTGTTTACTTTTCACAATTTGATTATTTATGCTCTGCTGAGACCTCAGGCTGAAGACTGACAGGGTAGTCAGAAATGAGATTACATTTAGAGTCACATTAGACTGCAGGCTAGAGACAGACAGACAGACAGACAGACAGACAGACAGACGGACAGACGGATAGTTCTAGGCACACATCACAGTGCAAACAGTTGACAGGCAAATAGGCAAACGGACAGGCAGAAAATTGCGTGCAGACAGAGAGGGACCTAAGTAGGCAGTCACGGAGGATGCAGACGTTCTCATGTTTGTCATTTGGAGCCCCCTGTCACCTCCGAGACAGCGCTCTCCCTGTCTAATTTTTGTCATGGCTGCCTGATATGGTCTCGGGGAGGAGTGCTGAGTGACTCAGTGCCTCTGGGATGACGCACACCTAATGGATCAGAACTTGCAGCATCACATTGATCCAACCACATCTAACACTGCTGCCACTGCCAGACACATTTCTTAAAGCTTTCCAAAAATAGCATTCAGGACAGAGGACATTACCAAGATTAGAAAAGAATAAAAAAATCCTTTGGTTGCAATACTGCTGATTAAACAGGAGTTCTTTCATTTTCCTACTGATGCAGAAGTGCATTATTGTAGTGTAAAGAAAAGACAACCTCTGTTTTAAGCCTTCTTTGTTAATAAAAATTGAAGTGAAAATGGTTTGCATCTTTTATACTGCATTAGCATAAAGCACCATTCTGTCATAGGCTGACAATAATAATCAGCGTGTTTACTTGCACTTAGGTAATAATTGCGTAACACTTGGCTTTTTCCAGCCAGTGGATTTCTTAATTTTCATGTAAATAAGAACTCAACCTGGTCTCACTCCAAACTCCCCAACTGACCCTCAGTCAGTGGCCCTTGGCATCAGATACAGCTGCATAGAGGCACCCTTTAGTGGCAGTATGAGACACTCAGGGTGGTGCCATTTTTGATGCTCAGAGCAAATGCCATAACAGAAAGGGTGAGAAAGTCCACATAGGCAGAGGGGGAGAGGAGGTGGGTGT
The DNA here is from genome assembly GCF_026936395.1 of Plectropomus leopardus. Classification (NCBI taxonomy): domain Eukaryota; kingdom Metazoa; phylum Chordata; class Actinopteri; order Perciformes; family Serranidae; genus Plectropomus; species Plectropomus leopardus. The sequence continues at coordinate 15,702,844 of NC_142188.1, read as the reverse complement.
GTCAAACAAACTATGTGTTAAACTAAAAGTCAGTCAAGTATTTTTGTGCATATATGTGTAGCATACCACACAAGTGATGTATGTCATGTGACATATGTAATGCATATTCCATGACACTGCATTATGTTTGTACCAGATGTACTTATTTTAAGGAAAACCTTGAGATTTCTTTTCTTAACATAACCACATACTTTTGTTGCCTCCATCTAAAGGAGGAAACTGAAAAACTAAGATTTTAAAGATTTTGTTCTTAATTTATTTTGAAAAGAGACTGTAAACATTTAATGAGCAGGAAGTGTACATTTCCTGTGAAAATGAAAGTTTATTTTGAAAAGACACAGTGCATGTAACCAGATAAAAAAAAAAAAAAAAAAAAAAGTACGCTGTTCCTAAGGGTCCAAAACTGAAGCTGCAGGGATAGAGATTCATAGTTTGACCTTAAGGGCCACTCACAAAGCGTCTGTATTTAACAAGTTGGGAGAATGTGGTTACTTGGAAACCCAAGAAAGTAACCATGGAGCAGGTCGGTGGAGGAACAGGCAACTACACAGAGCACTGTGTCCTCATATTTAACATAAAAATCTGGCAGTAGCCTCCAGGTCTAAATAAGTTGTTTTCCACTAATATCTCCTCCTTGTCTGCAAACACATCTTGTTCTCCACCTAGGCTTTCTTAATTAGTCAACATCCACCCTTGAGGCATGCATTGCTTATGTATAGATAGCTAATTAGTCACCTGCAGCACACTTAACAACTTAACAGCATACCTGCATATGCTAAAATAGATTTCTATAGACGCCCTATTGAGTGGTCCTCATTCTACAGTAACGGCTAACTGTGCTAGGGCTGTACCTGACTCAGCATTATGTCAGTCAAATCAGATCTGGCCTTTGAACTACTGTTTTTTCATACAAAGTTATACAGTTTGAATGGGGCTCAGTGGCAAATGCACAACAACATTTTTTTCTGACACAAGATATTAAAGAAAAGCCAGAGACTGTGTCATATTAAGTTACTGTGAGCTGTAAATTTCCTCCCTTTAATCAGAAGAGAAAAGATAATGTTATTGCAGAGCTTTACATTGCCAAGTGTCTCTTCCTCTGTGCTGCTGCATTGGGTCAGGTGCAGCCTCTGCCAATAAGTAGCATTACAGTGAAGAGCCATCACTTCGCAGGAAAAGTTAGGGGACCACAGTGTCCCCAGATATACGCTGCACAGTGCACTGACTACCAAAAAAACAAAAAACTAAAACAACTTCTCAATTTGAAGCTATCTCAGTTGACTGAGGGGTTTCCGACTGATGATTTAAATCTCCAACTTTCAGGGGGCAGCCCTAAACTGTACTGTCTATCAGTGTTTTTTAAATAAGCTTTACATTGTGCTTTAACGCCCTTAATGGTTCAGCTGTCAGTCAAGTTTGTACGACAGCTTACTCACTCTGAGGCGTGAACCCTAAGGGAGCATTTCCATCATAGTCAGAAATACTCTTTTCCTAATTGACATGATTTTTGACTGCAAAAAAGGCAAAACTATTTGTGACATCAGTTCGTGGTTTCTTAGTACAAGCAAATGATGAATCTTCTTCTGAATAATGAGAAATTAACCTGGAGGCTCCTGGAAGAACAAACTGAATACCTCCCAGCTCCATAACGTAGGTGTTGCTCTCTAACTTACTCTGTGCTCCGAGCTCCCCGCAGTGGGCTGAGCATTACGAGTATCTCCCAGTGGGGACTGATGAAGTATCAAATTATTAACATTTTCTTGGTGCAGGCTTTATATGCTGCATGTCAGTTGCTCTGTGGAGCAGAAACTGCCTCCTCTTCTCAGTCTGTCTCACCAGCTATACATTAGCAGGTCTGAGTCACACAGAGAGAGATAGTGTGGGAGTGAAAGGATCATTGGAGATGGGGCTGACTGCATCCCTACCTCTGCTTTATAGGGTGGACAGGTTATCATTGCAGCAACATCGCTGGTGGAAGATAGATGATATGCTTCTACTCCTCCTGAAACTGACCTAAGAGGCAACAAAAAGCAACTGTCACATAAGGTTTTATATTGATGGCAAACACCTCCCTACTGTGCTGCACAGAGCCTCGGAAGGTGAATGATTGAGTGCCAGCTTTTTGTGTGTAGGCATTGCTGTATTAAATGCTTCATATTTCAATCTTTTTTGACCGTCCTGTGACTCCTGTGGCAGTATCAGCCCCGGCCGTAGATATGGTCTCAGGTTCGTTCTGAATATGCTGTTGTCACTCGTGTCATGTTTGTGCTTCTAATTGCTCATCAGAGGAGTCAGCACAGTGGGGACCATCTGCTAAGCCAGGTTTCAGATCCGTTTACCCCCACTGGGATTCTGTTTCCTGGGATGGGACGGCCACGCAGTGTCCCTAAAACACATCACCTCCACCAGTCCGCTGCTCACTGCTCACAGTTTCCATGAGATCATTAGGGGACGATCGCAGGTGATGTAAGAGGCACAGGAAGCGAGGAAGGGAGGGAGATTATTACATGAGAGGGCAGGTGAAAGTGAGATATGGAGGGAATGAGAGGAAATAAAAGCAAGAGGAATATTCTTATGAGGATTGATCAAGATATAGATTTCAGCAGAGGCTGAAATACATATTTGCAGTTGTATTTTTTTTTTATTTCAATATACTTGACTTGGTTTTATCCTTTCAAACCTAGCTGGACATCAGTATTCCTGTGCTGCATTTAGATGCATTTCACAAGCTGTTTGACTCTTTGAAACCTGAGCAAATTGGTTTGATTTCTTTCAAAAATATTTCAACAACCAAAAAAAAGGCAATGACCAGTTTGGCATGAAATATCCCACAGATTGCAAGAAATTGGTAAAAGTTGATAAGAAAATTACCTGAAAATTGAAAGAGGTGAGCAGTATGAGAAATGTATTAGAAAAACAAAAACTAGAAAAAAATGTCCAGAAAACTATATTTATAATCATTCTAAATATATATTTAACCTCATGTTTGAGAAAAAAATCACTCTTTTTTTATTACTATTTTAATTTCTTGTTGTTTTTTGTTTTTTACTTTTCATTTCTGCAATGTCTTTATATTGTTGTTTATGTGGTATTTATTGTTATTTATCCCCCCTTTTGTGCCAGGAAAATGAGATTTTTGTACCTTTTGTACTAAAATAACGATTAGCTTTGTGTGTGTGTGTGTGTGTGTGTGTGTGTGTGTGTGTGTGTGTGTGTGAGAGAAATGTTAAAAAAAATATTTTTTAATTCTTATAATTAAAAAATAATGCTAAATTTAAAATAATGCTACAGAATTTGTTTGCACTTCCTGAAAGCCTTTTTCTTGTTTGCTTTTTACTTAACTTTGTTGTGCTTATTTTTGGGTGATGTTCTTGTAACTTTTTACAAGAAGTGAAAATTACTTTGTTTTTTTAGCCATGGGTTGTTGAGTTGCTTTTTGCCTCCTCCCCATGTTTTTGAAAAAGATCAAACCAGTTTGCTCAAGTTTTAATGGGTTAATCATTTTGACTGTAAACATCTAACAAAGTCTAGCTTGCATGTGAGTAAATTAGAGAGGTTTAGACATTTTTTTGGCTTTGTTACTGAGACTTTCTCATGTTAGAAGCCATGGCAAGGTGCTAATTAAATGGTTTGTCGGTCTGCTTCCGCCTCCGGCCCTAAATTGCATCAGTATTGACTTCAAAGCCTCAATGCATCAAAGAGGGACCAGAAGCAGTGTGACTTTGCTCACTTCCCTCTCCCTCTCCTCTCCTTGGACAGCAGTGAAACATATTTTGAAGTCTTAATTTCTTATCAGTACGCCCTGCGTGCCAACATTGTGCCAGGACGCAGATGTATTTACTGCATGCACAAAAGCAAGTGCCTGTATATGTAATGTGCAGTGTATGTACTGTAGGCTATATGAGTGCTTGTGTCCTCATTGTGATTTTTATGTGATATGCACATGGCTTTACTTAATGTTGATGTTACAGTCAAAGTGAGGGTAGGGACAAATTACCCTTCAGGAGAAATCAATACTAATGAATTAAAAAAGTGCCCGAACTGGTAAAAAGCTTAAGGTGAAAATAACATGATGTGTTTCTTCTATTTTCTTTAGCATCTTTTGAAATAATCCCACTCATAGATTCACTGCAAATCACAAGCAGGGGGGAGCTCCATCATGGGGCTACTTAGATGAAGTAATGAAAGCATAAAACTCCCTCTGACAGAGGGGCTAAAAGGGCTAGACCATCCCAGTCTCTGAAGACTGAATGATGTCTTGGTTTTGTGATCCCCTTTTATTACTTTGCTGCAGCTGCATGCGTCTCTCTGGCACATCACATTCACAGTTATTCCCACAAGTGGCGTATCACCGTGGCAACATCACATCTCTTATTCACAGGAATGAGCTTTGTGCCCTCTGTCTGTCTCTGTTTTTGTTTCTCTCTCTCTCCACCAACCCTGGGTGCTTCTAGCCTTCTTATCCACTATTTTTCAATGAGCTTAAAAAGCCAGGCCACCTAAGTAAAAATGATAGTAGTTCTGGTTTTGTATTTAGATGGTGGCAGATATCTTAGAGTCAAATTGCAGGAAAAATGTTTTTGGTAATTTGAGAATGTCCTCCCAAGGAAAGCGAGTCATTTCGGCAAATTCTGAACATTAAAGTGACAAAGCTATCAAGCGGACAACTGCAATGTCATCCTGTTGATAATGGTGTCAGAAATGCTAATATGAGTCATTCTAGAGGGCATGGACCAACATTTGGCAATTTGGGTGAACCAAGCCTTCATGATTGAAATGAATTCCTCAATAAGCATTCTTTACTGTTCTTGAACCCTTTTGAAAGATACAACTGTTTGAGTTTATCATCTCAAACTCAGAGTTAATCTAAATGATACTGAATCAGTTAACAGCAGCACAAACTAGATAAGATATTCTCTCATCTATTAGGTTTCTGCAAGCCATGGATATGTTACAATGGAACATTATTATGTGATATATGTATGTATATATATATATATATATATATGTATATATGTATATATATTTATATATATATATATATAGAGAGAGAGAGAGAGAAAGAGAGATCATAATTTGGCTTAAAATGCCTGGTTTTGGGGAGCACAAGCCCGGCAGGAAAAACAGTGATGTCTCAGTTAAAAAACAACTGCTTTTTGTGCCTAAAAGCCACTAGATAAACAGCATTGGGTGACTACTACCACCCTCGTTTGGAGACTAAAAAAGCAATGAGTGTGTTTACATGGACATTAATAACCTGTTTATGATCAGGTTTTTGGAGTATGCCGTTCTTGTGTTTGAGCATGTAAACACCATATTCTGTCCATGCAAAACCCAAATATGTTAGCTAGAGCTCTCTGAAAGAAACTGGAATGTGTTGGAATATGAATACCTGTTCTCTTTGTTCTTGTTTAACCATATCCTGAATGTGATGATAACTGGGATAAGCCTCATAAACAGGTTTTTCATATACTACATGTGATCACACTCAATGACCTTTTAAATCACAACTGGTTTTGTTGTTTGTTGGCCTGGAAGAGTGGCCTGCAGCTTTGCAAGACATCCACCATCCCCAGCTCATGTCCTATATATCACTTTAGAAGCGTTTTTTTTATAGGTATGAAACATGCAGAAATATACAATGCCAGCATTTTCTTTCTGGTGACTGGGCTCTGCTTGTTGAACTTGTGACTGTATGACTTTATATGCAGGTGCTTGAGATATGAGTGTATACAGCAGCTTTACGTGGCACTAAATCATGCATCAGAATGGAGAGGTGGATTGTAAAAAGCTTGTGACTGATATAAAACCTATAAAATCCTCATTCTCAGGGGAACCGGCTGCCTTCCATGCAGCAGGCAGCTGAACTTTTCACTGACACGTGTTGGATATTCAATATTGATACGGTTGTCAGCGCTAGTCAACAATCAATCAAACCAACAGACTATCATCAGAGGAAAGGTGAGAGGTGGAGCTGAAGTGGAGCTTGGCTCGATGTCTTCCTAATAGGGGTCAGGGCTCTATGAGAATCTGTACAAAAGGTTTATTGACTTGATGTTCATTCAACATGTAAAATCGTATTTAAAATGGACTTTCTGTAACCGAGAGAGTAAAATCCTTTACTTTCTGTTTCTATTGGAGTTGGATTAGTTATCTTTTTTTTGCCAGGGGGACTATTAATTATCCACTGAATGAATAACTGTATGACTTAAGTGGAATTAATAATATATACCCCAAAAGGCAAAGGAACAGAAACGCATTAGCAAATTACCCTTCTGTTCCTCTCCTCTGCCATATCTCAAACTACAGAAGCATACTGAGGGCCCAGTAAGTCGGGCTGAAATTGAATATAAAATACGTTGGCTTTGTTTTCAATATCATATGTGAGACTTCAGCTCTTCTCAGTCAGCTATGAGCTTGTTTGGTGAAAGTAACTGCCAATGTGTTTGCCGTGACACCTTCACCTCTCCTGTTGATGGGTGAAGGTATTGTGTTAAGGTCATTCATGGCAGGTTGCAGGCATCCACCCACCTTATTGACTGAGCTGGACAGCTGTGTGTAGGGTTTGATCTGATGTGGCAGAAAGCAAACAGAGGAGGATAAACCGAGATGCTGCTGCTGCGCTCCACTTTACACATCGCCTGCCAACAAACACAGAATAGTAATACAGCCTCGCCTTCTCTCATCTTTCACCTTGCTGCGAGCGAGCTTTCTACCTTATCGGGACCCGCTACATTGTTAGCAAGCGAAAGTGGGCTTTGGCGCGGATGATAAACTTCTCATTAACCTTCAGGAAATTAAACGGAACCTTGATTTAATTAGATAAAGATCATGTCACCGCTGTGTCTCCTCCGAGATGAAACCTATGCGCCGGTGGGGGGATCTCTTGGTGATATAAGGAAAGAAAAAAACAGGATGTGGCGCAGCTATATTGTTTTATCATTTAGATGCTAGTGGTTCCATTTGCTTTATTGGTAGGGAAGTTTTTAATTCCATATTTGGCAGCGCCTGGCTGTTCCTCTGGCTGCCAAATGCAGAATGACATTACTTGGAGGAGGATGAAAGGTTCTGCTGAATTCTGCAGTATACATCAGACAAAGTAATTGCTCTGCATGCATTGTAATAGAAATGGTGTGATAAAGTTTTGATATTATTAACTATGGCAGGGATGATTTATGCTATGATTAAAAGCACATAATGGAATTGGGTGGCAGTAACCAGTGCCTGGACAACAGTGTAGCGACCTGAATACATTATGACCTGCAGACCAAATAGAGAATAAGCCACTTAAAGAAAAACCTTTTAGTATTCACAAAGCGGACTCTCCTTTCTCCTAATTCTCTTACTGTAGATGGACTGGTCATTTCTCATTGTTTGATGGGAAATTGTACCAGTTATGTAAATGTCAAGCTGGCTATTGGTTGATACATGGCACTATTACATTCTAACAATACTTATTATGAATCCTATATATCAAGAGAAAAATAAAGTTGACAAAGATTTTTGCAAATGCAAATAAGTTTTTAGACTGAGTAGCAACACATTAATCATTATATTGACTCTAATTATGACTGACACAAATGATGCATTTAGAGTATGAAGGTAGGAATTGCTCCAATGACCACTTATTCTTACAGTCCACCCCCTGGTTTCTCTAAAAACTTTTCTCGCTTGCTTGTGCCTTCTATCAAACATCACTATGCAGCCAAACAGAGTTTAAAAAATATATCATTAGTGATTGCAAAGGACAGTACAAAAATAACCAAAACAGGGTATTGACAGGCAGTGCATACATGATGCTATATGGAGATGAAAATATATACAAAAAAAATGAAATATCAAACAAACAAGCAAAGAAAAAAGAAATAACAAACATACAAACGATAATAAAGCATGATAGTATTTTTTCTGTAGTTGATATGCCATGCCAAACCGGTTGTTTAACTATGCTGTAAGTGGGTACTGATTTCATTTGTATACATGAGTTTAGGTGCATGCATGTCTGCAGCTGAAAAAGAATAGAGAGAAAAGGGGCTGAGTAAATAACACCAAGAGGAAACAGATAAATAGTGAATATAATAATATATAAAAAAAAGTAAAAAGTAAACTGAATACATAACTAAAAAGAAAAATTAAAAAAGACAGTGAAGTCGCACCTTGGGTAGTGGAAACAAGTTGCAGTGTCCCTCGACTCTTCTTCACCAGGAGAAAACCCTGCAGATTCCAGGGTGCTTTGTGAAAAAAACACCTGAGAGCAACAGCCCCACTCAGTGTCTTCCAGTCAAGCTGAAAGGATTCCCTGCATGGCAGAAGTCTGAGGAGAGGTCTTGAGGGAGATCAAGTACTTTTTTTTCATTGAAGCTTGATGGAAAACAGGGAGAGGAAGACTAGAGGAAATATTCAATCTGAGGCCTGCAGGGGTGAATAAATTACCAGAAGCAGGGGCCTTATTCAGTATTGATGCCTGATATACATATTTTACTGAACTGTATACATAAATTAGTAGCAATTAAACATTTCACCACAATATATTTTAACAAATCATTGACATGTTTAATTTGCATTTATGCTTTTAGTTTATCATAACAGTGTTTAGTATAATCATCAGAATTTGTCTTGTTTCACATTAAGTTTTCACATTTACTAAGGTTTGCTGATGGCCCTCGACCAGTGGGATATTTATGCTGGCCAGTTGATTGTTTAGACATTGGTCCAAATTATTGCATCCCCAACCCCCAAAACAATTCTTTAGTCTTGACATTTCTTGTCCCAATATAATTCTGTTACGAGTACCTTTAAGTTCTGCATTTAGCCCACTCAGTTGTCAGACTGGACACCACCTGAGTGCACAGTGACCATAGTGACAAATTTTGCAACTGTAGGGAATGCTTTCATTCTTTTGACTTAGATTTACAACATATTGGTCTGGCTGATTTTTCCAAAAAGGTTCATAATCATGAATGTGAATGAGATCAGCATCCTCCTTCTGATGGAATTGCAAGTGCTGCCCAAATAATATGCAAATTCTTACAGGACCTAATGTAGCTACTTTTGTCAGAAAATAGCAAAACTACAGGCAAACTGGGGAAAGTGAAGTTGATGGTGTTTACTTAAAATTGTAAAATAAAAAGAAATGGTAAGTAACTATTTGCCTGTTTTGAAAATTATCAAGAAGTGTCTTTCTGTTAGTAATGATGCTCACCATTTCTGAGTAAAGTAGATCAAGCTGGCTCATTCTTTAAGGCCCTGCAGCAGCACATTACTGTCCACTAAATTTTACCCAACAACCACTCATCAGGTTGATTAGTATTTTGGAAAGCTGGATTAATGGTGAGACTCACCAGCCTCACAGTTCTTTTAATATTGCATTAATTGCACATGAGGGCTCAGATACAATAAATTCAGCAAGTGCAAATCTATTTTTAAAATTTAATCTGAACTGTAAATATAAAACAGTCCGCAATCAGTTCTTCTTCCTTGTCCCATATTTTCCCTGAATATGCTTTGCATCATGAACAGCTGTGATCATAATACTTTTCTTGTTTTATTAGGTTTCTTTTTTCCACAATGATATTGTCTTTCCTGCAGTAAAACCAAAAACTGTGCCTGGGTGTCCTTGTCATGTTCATCCTCCACTCATGTGGCTGTGGCTCAGTTTGTGGGCAGTAGCAAACATACTGACACTCCAGATACCCAGAGGCATGGGAACAAGTTTGTGGACCTGTGATATCCAGCAGCAAAAAACCACACTTTACCCAGAGTTCATCATCAGTCTGCGGTGTTATGTCACAGAGAGCCTCCACTGAACTCCCACGTTTAATTTTTCATACATGGCTAACCTACCACCGAGTTAGCATCGCTGTAACAGCTGAACAGTCACACTTCACTAAAGATAATGTTGCCCTCCAGCCACCATACATATGCATAATGGGCATTATGGAAACTCAGTGCAGTGGAAGCAGCTTTCTATAAAGTCCCAATTTGATATTCTGTGTCTATACTGCAGTTTTCATAAGGAACGATTTATAAGCTCACGTGTTGGATGTCAGGTGGAGCATGGATATGATGGGTTGAGTTTAAGAATTTTCCCTCTCTTTGCAGGCTGGTCACATGCAACCTCTCATCTTCTCTGCGCTGGCATAATCCCAGTGGGGGTCCTCCTTTCTGTCTCACGAACAAGTGCACACGACATACGCACACTCACACACAAAGAGGTGAAGACACGTGCACAGACGCGTACACGCTGTGGCATTTAAGCTCTTGCTGTGCCTTAGAGGACATGCTCTAATATTCTCCATCCCTCCACTCCTCTTTCTCTTTGGCTGCTCTCTCTCTCTCTCCCTTGCTCTCATTCTGTCTCTGCCACAAGCCATTTTCTGCCACCTCTTAACGCTCCTCATGTCCCGCGGGGGGGTTATCTCTAATAGTCTCTCATCCCTCCATCTCCTGTCGTCATCACCTCCATCTTTTTATCTCCTTCTCTCCGTCTCTTTTGTCCTTTTGGAATCCTCTGCGACCATTCAAGGTCATGGTCACACTGTCAATCTCTAGGGAAAGGCTGCCACACGAGAGCAGTGATAATCAACTTAAAGCCTGCGGGCCAAATCTGGCCCCCGATAGGGTGCAGGGTGGCCCCCCCAACCATTTTCTAACTCACAAAAAAAATTAAGTGATCCACACTGGGAATTATTTTTGTACTTTTAGTATGCATGAGGTGCCAGAGTGCATAAAAAGAAACAACAAAATAGAGCTTGTTTATTAAAAAAATATAGCCCAACAGGAGCCCTTAATGTCTCAAAAACTTAGAAATGTCCTAATATCATAAAGATGTCATGAAAAGAAAGAAAACTCATGAAATCTGAGAAATATCCTAAAATCGTAAAAACATCCTAAAAATTCTAGAAATGTCAGAAAAACCTGAAAATATCCTAAAATCCAAGACATGTCCTAGAATACGTCATCAAAATTTACTAGTGGAAGATCCCCTGCACCCCCGACAGAGGTCCTAGCTGAGCCCCTAATGTCATAATATCCATGAAATGTCTTGCTAAAATCATAGAAATGTCCAAAAACTCATAGAAATGTCTTTAAGATTCTAGAAAGATCCTAAAATAGAATTATCCCAAAATCCTAAAAGCGCCCTAAAGTCCTAGAAACGTCCTAAATTCTGAGAACTGTCCTAAAATCCTAGAAACTTAAAAAACATCTTAAAAATTCTAGAACTTTCAGAAAACCCTAGAAATATCCTAAAATCACAAAAATGTCCTAGAATCCTAGAAATGTCCTAAAATCTGAGAAAGTCCTAAAATCTTCTGTGATACGCCCCCGGCCTCCTGTTATTTTGCAAAGTTGAGTATCTGCTGTAAAGGAAGGGTTGTCTGCTCTTCGGTGTCGTATCTAGAGCACACTGTACACCTCACATGGTCCACCTCTGTTGGGATGGTTTCATTTTGCAGTGACACATCTCTCATAGTGCATAAGTAGCAAAAGAATAGAGAATAGAGGAGATTTTTCAGACAAGCTGTTGTGTCCGTCTGTAATGGATCCCCACAGGCCTCCTCTTCATCTCCCACGGACAGATGCTCATTTTAGGAGCTGTCATCCTGTCAGACCTGAGAGGCTTTCCTTCATGCCGCCCCTCTCCCCACCCGCTCCCCCGTCAATCACTGTTTCTGTTGCCTAGGTACGACAATATGTGGACTTCCATCTCATAGAGGCCACTAGGGTTAAACGGAGCCAATTCCAGCGTTGCAGCAGCAGTGGTTGTATTTTGATTTATGAGATTGCACTCCTTTACGCAGATAAAAAAATGTGGGGGCCAGCCAGTTTATTTACAATCATCTCTTGTTATATAAGATGATTTAATGCACCATATTAAGGTATGATTGTGGGGTTTATTTTAAATTCAGTTGACTTAGAAAATGGACTTGTTTTCAACCTCTTTATGTCTTTTTTTTAAAGGAAGAATATATACCAAGGGTACAATTCATTACAGGTGTTTTCATCATTGATTAATCTGGTGATTATTTTCTTTTTTATTTCATTTTCTTGATTTATTTTTTTAGCTCAAGACCATATCATGTGGTATGGAGCACAAACATAACATATAAAAACAACGAAACAATGGCACACGGCCAGGCTAATGTATGTTACTTAAACATATTGCTTTTATCAAAAAAGTTTTTAAATTTAAATTTTGGCTCAATTCACTGTAATAACAATTATTTTAAACACAGATGGGCAGCTTAAATAATTCCTTGGCAAAAACCTATATAGTTCATTCTGCTTAAATCTGACATTCAAATAACCATTACTGACTAACTGATTAATCGCTAAATTGTTGGTAAATTGTGAAAAATGTGCAACACAATGTTCTAAAGTCAAAAAACGATGACTTTAACGGTCTCATTTATATATATTTAGTGGAAAAAAATTAACTCTGAAACAAGAAAATATTCAGTTTTAAGAAGCTGAAACCAGAGAATTTTAGCATTTTAAGAAAAGGCACTCAATAGCTGCCAACTAATGATTTATTAGTTAGTCATTTACGATTGCAGCTCTATTGTTTTACGAGGTGGGGCATTGCAAAACATGCAAACCAGCACATTAAGCATGAGTGTCTGCTTGTTGTGTCCTGTCGGTTTGCACCTGTTCAGTTGAGGATGCCAAAGTTCATTTACAGCGGAGTCAGCACTCTAAAAGTGTTACATTTCACACCACGTTTGTGTTTTTTCACACATCAAAATCAGGCATACTCCCAGTAGTATCGCCTTTCAAGTTTTGCAGTGTCTGATTCAAATAAATGAGAGGCTTTCACACCAGCTTTGCTTTTGACAAAGTTGCCCTTTTCACTTTTAAGATCTGCTCATAAAATCATGACTGGCTCAATGCAATCTCTGCAGAATGGTTTAATAATTCTCCAGATGTTTTTATCAACACACCATCCCAAACAATTTGCTTCCTTGCAGCTAAATCAATCCTTCATGCTTCCTGCCACGGTCGTCATAGCTGACAGTAGCAGGAAGAGAGCGTCAGGAAGTTACTTTGCAGGGACATGAGGAGAGTGGGATGTGGCTCAGTCATTAGTCATTATATCAGCTCCTGTACTGATAGTGAAAATCTGTAATTTTTTACGTAAAAAGTTTTCTAGTATTGTTTTCCAGCAATGTTTGTGATGATCTTTAAACAAGAAAGTCAAACATTTAAAGATCCTCTTACCTTAGTAGATACAGATTTTGTAGGTTGGTTTGTTTGGAAATCACAATCCTTAAAGGTATACTGAGCATGATTGCCGGTTTCTGTGTGTAAACATTCTCGCCAGCAAAACATATTCAATCTCGTTTGGCCTTTTTTCTTTGCTATATTTATGTTTTTTTATTTCTTTTATTTATTCTTATTTATTATTTGAATTTGTTAATAGTGTATAATATATATGTTTAAGTAAACTGTAAACTGTTAAGAGGTCATATATTGTTCAAATTCAAAGTCTCCTCTTGCAATTAACAATGCTGTTCTTAAACATTGTTGACCGTCAGTTCTGGCTTTTTTGTGAAAACAAAAAAAATCAATACTATTTAGGCACCAGTAACATTTTAAAAGTAGTGTTTCAGCAGCTATATTGAGAAAAACCTAAACGACACCCAACCCTACTCTTGGATGCCTGCTGCTTACTGTTACCTGGTCACTACTTTTTTATAAAGCCCCAACCCTACCTGGTTGCTGTGGAGATGGATATCACCAAGCATCCTTAGCACAAAAAAAGGCAAAAAATAGAAAACAAGAAGATTCAGGTAAAGGACAGAGACAGAGAGAGAAAAATATACCATCACACACTTCTAGTGGATCATAATTGATGATTTAGCGGGATTACTTATGAGTCTGTACATTGTCTTTTAGGACAATCCTGCACAGTATACCTTTAACTGCACATATCTTGAAGGACAGGATATAGCGTCCTTCTACCGATCCTCTGTTCTCTCAGTCTGTACCCCAGAGACAGTCTCCATGTGACCTTGGACACCAACACAAAAGGGAGCTGGCTGGGGGAGGATCAGGTATAGAAGATATGAACGGACAAAGACAGACAGTACCAGCCCCCCCCCACGCGCTTCAAATCTGACAGCACATCAGATATCAACACTCTTTTCTCCAAAATAGGCTTGCGTGTTTAGCAGCTTCACTGTATAATCTGACAAATTGACTTTACTTTAAAAAAAAATAGGAAACTTACTGCCTTGAAAAATGTAAGTGTATATATAACTATTAATCTTACTTTATGTGGACTTTATATCTTATTAATAAGTTTAGCTAAAATGTATTGATATTGATTCAGTTTTGTGAAGTTGTTGAACCTTAAAAATAATAAATTCAATTAAATCAATATAAGTTTTAGCAACTTCAATAAACCAAGTTTACTGTGCAGAATCAGCAGAATCAGTATTCTGCTGGCTGCAACCTAGTCAGTCATATTTTAGATTCTTCAACATGTTAACAAAACAGAACCCCAACAGATCTTCTGACTTTATCATTGGTAAAATCCTAGTTGTCATGATCAAGTTAAGTCAGATTAACTTGGTTTATAAAAGTTAAGAAAAAGTTAATTGCAGTTGTCATTTTTAAGTTGTGACAACTTCACAAAATTATGTACAGCTAAATTTTAAGTAAACTTAAGTAAATATAAAATAAACATAAATTAAGATGTTTAGTTATATTTACTTCACTTTTTCAAGGCAATCGGTTTCTAAGATTGTTTTAAGTACGATCAGCTTGTCAGATTTTACAGTGTAGTGAAAAGAAATAAAGACAGATTAGATTATCAGGCCATCTGGACTTGTGTAAGCACCCAGCTATAGCGGTGACACATTTCATTACTGAAAAATAACTCATGTAGTAATTATGTCCTACATTTTATTCCTCCTTCATTTTAGGGTCTTACACTCTTCTCATTAGACTAAAACTGACTGTGAGTCGACAGTGGATTTGGATGATGAAAACGACTATGACACACACCAGTGCACAGCTTTCTCAGACTTCAGTTTGTATCCTGCTTGTTTTTTGTCCTTTGCTCCTCATAATTTATGAATTGTATATTTGAAGTCTGGGTATAATTGGCTCTGTTCTGCTGACAGTTAAACATGCCAAAAGATTGTGCTTGTCTGTTAAATGATAAAAATTAAGGATTGTTGTGATGCCACTTCTAATTAGGAGAGTGCAAATTTAATAGAGGTTGCAATTAGTATTCATGTCATTGGAAAGTCTGCACAGAGGCCACCTATCAGCAGACGGAGCCTCAGACAGTCTGAAGTGGACTTTCCAGTACTCTGATAGCCTGCAACTGGATTGTCTTGGGTCAAGGTTGCCTCAGAACCAAAGCTCTGGGGCACCCAGTAGCTCACCTGGTAGAGCAGGGGCCCCATGTCCAGACGCTGTGCTCTTGCTGCTGTGGCCTTCTGTGTCTTTGACACCAACCTGTGACCCTTTGCTGCATGTGATGCCCTCCCTCTTTCCCTCTCTCATGCTTGGTCTGTCCTATGTAATATAAGTAAGAGCCCAAACACTATCTGTTAAAAACAAACAAACAAAGCTATAAAATGTCTTTAAAAATACCAGTTTTTCCGTCTTCAATAACAATGTAAAATCTGACAAGTACATTTTACTTAAAAAAAATCTAGTTAACTGAATGCTTTGAAAAATGTTAGTAAATTTAACTATTGATCTTATTTTATGTGGACTTCATATGTAATTGTTAAATTCGCCTAAAATTTAGTTATATTGACTTAATTTATCTGTATTCTGCTGGTTGCAAACAAGTCGATCATATTTGTATATTCTTAAAGATATAAAGAAAACAGAACTTGCAGATCTCTGGCAAAATCCTCTTTGTTATCACGTTAAGTCAGACTAACTTGGTTTACTGAAGTTGCAAACAAGAACAAGGTATTTCACTTGCCATTTTTAAGGTGCAACAACTTCACAAAATTAAGTAAATACAGCAAAATTTTAGGTAAACTTAACTATTAAACTATAACTATAAACATAAATTAAGATGTATGGTTATATTTACTTTCCCTTTTCAAGCCAATCAGTTTCCAATATTATTTTGAGTAGGATAAGTTTTTCAGATTTAAAAGTTAAAGTTTCACCTTTAATTTGAATCATGGCAAAGGACTTTTAGAAATAAAACAAACATCTACTGTTTGTTTACTTGTTATTCACATCTGGGACACAAACATGTAATGCTCCTTTTATTATTAATCACCACCGACTTACAAAGCTGTCCATGTTTTGTAATTGTTGTCCAACTTGTAAGAAAGCTCTTGTATGAATTGGTATGCCTGTGGTACTTCTGTTCAGTCGCACAGTGGGAATCAGTAGTCTGTGTTGAGTTATGCAGCGTGTGACTGGAATACAGAGCGTGTGTCTCTGACAAAATGTCAGATCATACCTCCACTTGTGGAGCCGTCTCGAGCCCCTTGCCATTTGAAGCCGGGGGAAAGGGGAGATCACGATGTGTGCTGATGTATGGATGTATGCCATCAAAGTTTAATGGAGGTTTCATTTGTTGACATTCCCCCAGTGAGAGCTCTCACCTCCTGCACTGACATGTGATTGTGTTTCCTTTTGCACCTCAATCTGCATTGACGTGAGACCTGTGTGTGACTATGTGGGAGTATTTGTTATGAAAGCAAACACATGGAATGGATGCAAGCGTTTGCTCTGTAAACACTGTGATGAGTGAGTGTGTGCTATACTGTTTCCTGTTTCACTGATGTGAGTTATTCTGTAAAAAATCTTTTCATTTGTTTGAAACCTGCATGTTTGGGGATTACAGCCAAAGGAAAGCAGAAACAGTACACTGGTTTGGCCAGAGCTTTCCTTGGCTGTGGACCTCTGAAATCCTTTCTGGCTGAGGCATCAATCGGACATTTTGGAACTCCTCTTTCTGGCTAACCCAACAAGCCAGGCCGGATTAATGAACAAGCTTATCCTGATGCCACACAGTACTGACGGGCATTCTTGACTCCCCACCGAGGATTCCCGCTCATGTAATCTTGGGGAACCCATTTGGGTTCTTAGAAAGTATTTATTTCAGTGTGTGACAGAAAGAAACAAGAGAAATATTCTAGTTTGGCTGTCCTCTCTATTTTCACCCAACACCAGTACCGCCAAGGATATTTGTTTTCCTGCCTTTGATGTCGACCTCCAGGATCTCTGTAATAATACAATGCAAATCAGCTCACAGTTGGGCTGCCTCATTAGCCCCGGGCATCTGATTTTATTAATATTTTGCAAGTGGGCTTTTTTGACTTTATAAATTAACTAAAATAGCTTCAGATTTAAAGTTTCAACTTTCTTCTGTGTACTATGTGCCAAGATATGAGAAAAGTGACTTCTTTAAGTGAACGATAAAATATACAAAAAGCAATACACTCAAGAAGTAGGTGGATCGCTTTACTTTTTGACATTTGTTTAACAGCCAACAGTGGAACATAATTCAGAGGCAACTTTTTCACTAAAAGATTGATTGCAATTTGGACCTTACTTGTCATATTAAACTATATCAGACTATTCACTCAAGGAGCACAAATGATTTTGATACCTCAATATTGGACGTGAATGAAAAAATGAAAAAGATGACCCTTGAGCATACCAACAAAACAACCAGGTATATTCTGTTATGGAGGGGGGAAATTCTGTAATGTGTACCAGAGGTATGCTGGTCACAGTGTCATTTTACAATAAATCCATAACGGTTCCTATGATATTCTATGAATTTGCCGCCCATGTCACATACTTAACATAGGTACATACTTAATGTGAAATCAAAAATCAAAAAACGTGATCTTAGCCTTCCCTAATACTTGTGTTATATATTAATTAGTGGCTCATAATTATGTGGAATATATGTGAATTGTAGTGCATTAATTTTCAAAGAAAAATGTACAAAGTGCATGACAACAGATGAAGCATCTGTTGGACTTTGGATTTTTGCGCAACAGATTCTTCATAATAACTGTCCACCAGAATGACACATAAGACACCCATAATGCCGATTCAGTTTGTCTTGTTTTTACAAGAATTTGATTTTTTGATGAGGGTTTAGGCACAAAGATGATGTGGTTAGAGAAAGATTGTGATTTGAGTTTTAAAAAAAAAAATATGGTTAGTGTTGCTGAAATGGCGAGGACACCAGAGGCTTTGAGTCAACACTCTTGTGACCTGGGTTGTTGGCCTTAATGTGAAGCGATTATTGCGTACCTTGTCAGCCCACATCACCTGTCGGTGAGACTCTGCTCTCTCTCCGTCACAGGGTTCATTTAAGAGACAGAGGAAGTCATTAGACAGAACCGATGTTAAAAGGGGGGGAAATCATGTGTAAAATTCTGGGGCCCTTCATATTGCCTCCATGTGGCAGCCGTGGTGAGCTCTCAAAATTGTTTACGCTGCCAAATAAACTGAGAGCGTCACTCTCGCACGTGTGTTTATACATGTTAGTTAGTGTTATTACGTGTTAACAGTGTCATGTGAGAGCTGCCACCTTTAGCCCACTCGCAATGCTGGAACTTGAAACCACACACATACGCACACTTGATTTCTCGCTGCCCTCTTTTACACTTGCTGCTAAAGTGCACCTCGGAAACATCTGACAGATTTAGCTTTGCACTTTAAATATAGAATGGGATACACCAATGAAAACCTACACGGCTATTAAAGAGAAAACAGAGACATCACGTCCGAATGCTGCTCCTCTGACATGATGCCGGCCAGTCTGTTCCCAACAAACACGGCTTACTCATGCCATTTTATCACATGTGAATCATGAAATCTGTACATGAACTGCCTCATTAGTGATTTGAATCCTGAGCAAATTATCTTGATTTCTTTCAAAAACATGGGAAGAAGGAAATTAGCAACTTTACAAGAAATGACCCAAAAAATTGCAAAAAAGAGAGTAGAAACACAAACAATGACCTAAAAATTTGTGATGAAAAATAAAATTATATATGTGTGTATATATATATATATATATGTATATGGCAGCGTCCTTTTTTGATCGTTTTTGCTCAGGTTTAAGGTTTTACTAGTTGTGAAAGGTTGCTGAATGCACAAGAAAAATATCTAAATGTCCATCCAGGTTTCAAAGTGTTAAGTCCTTTACTACTATAATACTACAGATGCAGCAGGACTTAGCAATCCATACGCTGCCCCTGAGAATCTTTTTAATTACTCACTTTTCTATGTAGGCGGAGGGAATGCCCCTCTGCTGTTACCCTTCGTGTAGGTTCCCCCTGAGTGTTGCTACATTGGTCCTGATTTGCAGTGGCGGTTGCTTGGTTGGTTGTCTTTAGTAGATTGTGGGTTTGAGGTCGACAGCTAGCCCTCATAGACATTGTGTGGAGCGAGTGTGTTGGAAAGGGTGGGGGGATGGGATGCAGGGGTAGACCAGCTTTCACAGCTGAATAACTGGGTCAGTTTAAGATGATGACGCTTCTTATCACCTCAGCTCATTGCTGGGTGTTCACCGTTTTCTGCTCAGCTTTTCAGCAACCAACCACTGCTCAGCTGTACTTCACTCTGCCTCTTTCTACCAGCCCCTCTTCCTCCCTCTCTCTTTCTCAACCCTTATTATCCTGCTTCTCCTACAATCACTAGAAGCACAAACCAACTCCAAGGGAATGTCATTGAATATGTATCTGTTTGCTTTACATGCATTTAAGCACAGTGCCTGAAGTGGTGCCTTTCCATGTTAGGGTAACAGTGTCAACTTATTGATAGAAAAAGACGTATTTAATGTGTAGTCACCTTTCCTTCAGTCTGCTGATGTTCACTCATCTTGTGGAATCTGGTTGTGTTGAAAAGTATTTTGTCCTCAGCTTCATTATTGGACTAACATTTTAAAAAATAATCAAAATTGATGCAGCAGATATTGTCTTTTATTCCATGCATCCATGTGCTGGTGTTGACATTACCCATGAAATTCATTATAATGTTTGCACGTACTGTGCCCTTTACTTGCTTTTCCTTCACATACAGATAATGGTTGCCTCATGTATCCTCTGTCCGTGTGGAGGGTTGGTTGTGCACCTCCTTAGAAATTGAAGGGGCTTTCACACCGCTGCATGATAGCTTGCCGCCTCCAGTCATTTCAATGAGGGGAAGATGGCAGAGGGGAGGCAGTCAGAGTATGAAGTGGTTGCCACCTGCGTGCATGTGCACAGATTTTGCTCTCCCACATTTAATTCATTGGGTTGATTTTCTGGCAGCTGCCGCCTGGCTTTAGCTGACCAAATAGTGCTACGTGTATACAAGATGCAATGTCAAAGAAACTGTAGGGGCAGTGGGACGTTGTCACAACATGCTTGGGCCTAAGCCTCTTACCGACTGTGAGATTTTAGCAATCCTAAAAGTTTAGTGCAAGCTACACTGTGCAACATGGATTTATTAAACTTGGGTACATCATCAAGTTTGATGTTTGCAGACTGTATCATGACAATGCCTACTGAATTACAGACTATGGTCCATCAGCGTCAATATACAAGAACAAACGTTGTCAGAAGACAAATGTTTATTCCTGTATGACAACAGGGCAGTGCTTGGATCAGATAATGCCTTCCATTTAAGCTCTTTCCTTGCTAGACCAGTGGAGTGCTTTTCATTCAAAAAGCTTGATGTTGTCATAGAGTTTTAACTTGAGCTTTCTCCCATCTCCTTTGTGTGGAGCATCATTGATGTCTTTGACTTGCAAGGTAATTCCGACCCTTGACAACTCTGAGGCCTGGATTGCTATTGTCTTCCATTCATGCAGCAAACCATTAAAAATGCAATGCAAGGGGATGGGGGTGTTTACTTAATACCTCAGTCACAATGCATAGGATCAATCCAAAGGACCATCACATGAATGTAATCAAGCTCCTGTCATCAATAATGAATGGCACAATCAGTAGGGACAGTGGGTTCCTATTGTGAAGTGGCTGAATGGGAGAAAAGATCGCAGGGTAGGAACTATTGTGCGTGGCTACGTTGACCAGCTGTTGCGAAGGTGATGATTATGATAACAGTGATGCGATGATGGTGCGAATTCAAATGTTTGCAAGTGCAGTTTGCTGGAGGGGATGATTGTGGCATGTGGTTGCCATTTTCTCCGAGAGTGTGGAACCAGAGGAAGCTGACATTTACTCTTGATGACTAATATCCAAACAGGTCCTCATTTTTTCTACATCAAGAGGAATACATTTGAATAGAATTTCCAGTGTTTTGTCTTTTATACAACTATACGGCTTTCACAGCTGTTTAACTTGGCAAACTGTGAGCAAATTGGTGTGATTTCTGTAAAAAAAAAAAAAACTGGTGGAAAAAGCCTAAATGGGTAATAATTGGTTCACAAACTGCACAAAATTAGTCGATTTAGAAAACTATCTTAAAAAGCTAGGAAAAATTGTCTAGGGAAAAGAAAAAAGCTAGAGAAAAACTATATATGTATTAAATATCCTAATAACATATCCTATCCCATAATAAAATTGTTTCATAATACTATTTAAATTTTTTAGCACCTTTTTCAGGTAATTTCTTTCTTTCTTTCTTTCTTTCTTCCTTTCTTTTTCCTATTTTTCAAGTCATTTCCTTGTGTTATTTACTAATTTCTTGCTAATTTTTGGGTCATGTCTTCTTTTGTTGCCCATGCTTTTGAAATAATTCAAGCCTATTTGCTCAGGTGTCGGAGGGTTAATATTCAAGACGCACATTTTATTTTTGTGTCATTTAATGAATTATTGACTACTCAAATGTTTTCTTTAACAATTAGAAAAGTCCTCTGAAATCATGTGGCATTGATAACCTGGTCTAATTTAAATTAAATTCAATTAAATTGATTCATAGTAGTAATTTCACTCACAAAACTTTGTTTTTTCCCTATTTAAACAAACTGTGTATTACAAGATTAAATTACTTGTTCCAATGACTTGTTTAGGGCTCAGGTGTTGCTGCTAATACTGCAAGTTGCCTTACTTTAGCTTAGCAGTCATACATAGTCACTGACACATTATAGAGACCACAGTCCAGCAGGGTCACAATCTCACACAATGCAAGTGTTGACTCACTGTAGTAGTTAAGGGGAGCTTGTCATCACTTGATAACTGGGGTCCTCTCTAAGCACCTCTTCTCAACACCACCAGACAAATTGTTACTGCTCTGACGTACAGCAGAGTTTACAAATGTGTGTCCTTTCTTTGCTTCCTATGATTGTGCTGGCTTGACTCTACCTGTATATAATAAGCTGTATTTGATGACGTGAGAGTGAGCATTTATTATTCAGTGCATGTTTTTGGAAAATGTTCTGCAACCCACAGGAGGCAAGTCACTGTTTAATTACAGATACTGTAACTGTGTCGCCTATTGTGTCCACCCCAACTGAATACTTTGTTTACTATAGAGCACATTAATGAGTTAGTAGACTGTTGCAGCCTCATGCATGAAAGTAATTTTGTTTTCATCTGTGACTTTCTCTCCTTAGGTGGTGTTGGTCTTTGCGCTCAGCATCGGGGCCCTTGGAATATACTTTATAGACTCCTCAGAGTAAGTATCAATTTCATGACATGTTTCCTCAACCTAGTTTTCATACATGCTCCTGCAGCTATACTAATGATGAAATGTAGATAAAAATAAACTTTGCATGCATTTACATTGGCCTATATGCTGTATCTGAATGATAGGTGCACATGCGTCCTTACTCATCTCCACACACGGCAATCTCTGATATGCAAATGCACATATTCACTCCCCCACAAGCCGTGATGCACACACATACAGTACTCATGCACACACACATCTGCATCCGAGGATTTTTCAATGGGAGGCCTGTCAGTTTCCATGGTAACAGAGACAGGCAGATACTGTATGTGTTGGGGAGTTGTTCTGTGTGTGAGTAAGTGAGTGTGTGTATTGTCAGTTTATGCGTATCCCTGGCTGGCAGTCACCCAGAGACAGATTGCAGGCCTGGCATCTCTCCGATAACCACTGCAGCTATTTTCACACCATCCAGACCCAAACTGTACCCTTTAAAGGGATAGTTTGGTTTTGTTTTTTTGGTTTTTTTTTAATTTTTTAAAGTCTTGTGAGTGTCTGTCTGGTTGAGATATTGACTCATTAGCTTTGGCAGCGAGACCCATGGTTAGACCATACTGGCAAGATACTGCATTATCAGGTAAAAATAAACAGCAGCTAACAGGGACAGCTGAAAACATTTTCTCAACCTGATTTGCTTTGATTGGTGGTGTGACATGGGAATGAGTTCATGTGTACAGTTGTAATATTCAAATCTTTATTCAAAAACAGAATAATATTGACATGTACTGGAATAACAAAAGATAGTTAAATATTTTTGTTTGCAGACCTGATTTGCTTTTTCTGTTTATTTGTATCAAGAAACAGCAGAACACAACAGTCAGATGTGTTATCTCTCCAAGGCTAATTTAATTTAAGTGCAAGTTTATACTGTATGTTTGCTGGCGGCAATTACGCACCTTCTGACTTCACTGAAGCCTCTGTAGTTGTCAGTTCCCCTCATTTTAATAGCAACATGGCTCAGAGTGCAGGGATTTTAAATCAAAGCAAAAATAGGCAATGTATTGTTTCCAATTATGTAGAAGTTGTTGCACAGCCTCTGGCAATTAAATAACCAAAGATATTTCACCATGCCCTACACACTATCTCTGCATGGCTTTTACTTTACAGCGTTTCATGCAACACTGACTTACCAAAATAAAGCCTCAAATATTAATTGTTGTGCCTGCAGTTATGGAAAGTAGATTGCAAAGGGACCATAACACACTGACCATGATACTGATCATACTTTTTGCTCATATTTGTTCCTCTGTTTTCTGTTGTGCGGGATGTTATCTTTAAGTAATGGCTTGCTTTATAACAATATCTGTGAACTTTGAAATCCTGTCCCAGAGGGAACTAAGTTTTAAATAAGGATAGAGATGTAAAATTCTCAAAGTAAGTAAATCTAAAATGCAATCCACCTCTTATTTTAGGAGCAGTGGGAAATTATTCCTGGCATGAATCCAGTCACCCATTTATACCTCAGGATAAAACCTTTACTTCTTCCTCTGTATCTCTGTTTCTCCTTTAATGTCCCTCTATCTCTCCCTCTTTGTTTTCCTCTCTGCCTCTGGCATACTTTTAGCAAAATAAGGGAATTAGGAGACAAATTTCCATCCATCCATCCATCCATTATCTTCCACTTATATGGGTCTGAGTCACGGGGGCAGCTAAGAAAGACATTCTAAATGTCCCTCTGCTCAGCAACATTTTTCAGTTCCTCCAGGAGGATCCTCAGGCTTTCCAGTTGGCCAGATGAGAAATATAATCCCTCCAGCATGTTCTGGGTCTACCCCTGGGCCTCCTTATACTTAAACATGCCCAGTAAATTTCTAATGAGAGGTGCCCAGAAAGCATCTTGATCAGATACCCAAACCACCTCTACTTGCCCCTTTTGACACAAAGGAGCAGCGGCTCTCGTCTTATTCTCCTCCGGATGTCTGAGCTTCTCATTCTACCTTCAAGGCTGAGCCCAGCAGCCCTGGAGAGAAAACTTTTTTTCTGCCCACTTGTATCTGCAGTCTCATTCTTCCAGTTACTACCCAAAGCTTAATGACCATAGGTGAGGGTAGGAACATGAACTGGTTAAGCCCTCTGACTCAGCTCCTTCTTCATTACATTGGACCTGCACAATGCCTGGCACAACATTATACCTTCACTCATGAACAAGACTCCAAGATACTTGTGCGTCTTTGCTTGGTACAGTAACTCTCTGCCGATCCAGAGCAATAGCAATCCACTGTTTTCCAGCAGAGAACCATGGCGTGACATGGTTCGAAACTGCCCCAGTGCAGGCTGAAGGTCCAGGTATGACAAAGCCAACAGAACCGTATCATCTGTAAAGAGTAGAGATTCTGAGGTTCCAGAACCGGACACTTTCCGAAGGCTGCGGCTTGAGATTCTGGCCATGGATATATCTCTAACAGTATCGTTTTTTTGACCTTGTGCCAAGTATACATTCTCACTTTGTTTATACGAGAACTGGATGGCTCATAGCGACGGCCCCATTACCCAGTACTCCCAGAGTATTCGCCACAAGACTCCTTGAGAGACAAGGATGTAAGCCTTCTTTGAATCCACAAAGAATATGTAGACTGGATGGGAAAACTCCCATGTCTCCAAGGTTCATTGATCAGTCAGAGCCTCCTTTCCAGTACCCTGAAATAAACTTTCCCAGGAAGTGTGGTTCTCTTATAATTGGAGAACACCCTCTGATATCCTTTTAAACAAATATAAACTGCCACCTTGGTCAGGCACTCCACAGGCACTATCCCTAACCCCTATGCGACACCGACACTGAAGAAGCACTTGACCAACAATGTCCAGAGCTTTCAGCATCTCAGGGTGGATCTCATCCATACCAGGCCCCTTGCGGCTTGGGAGATTTTAGAGTACCCCCGAGACCCTCTGCCAGGGATATGATTGAGTCTCCCCTGAGTCTTCAAACCCTGCCTCCTTCACAGAGGATGTGCTGGTTGAGTTCAAGAGTTCCTCAAAGTACCATTTACAACACAAGACAGTGCCCCTCAATTTGGGCCACCTGGTGGAAAATGTGCTTTTTATAAAAGCGTGTAGCAATTACCTCAATCAATCATTGACCATGTGAAAATCCATAGTCAATGAATAATTGAAATCCTATACACAAAGCAGCCACAGAAAATTGGTGGGGTGCAGGCAACAGGCATTCGTTGCAGTTAGGATGAAATTAAATCATCAACATGTCATCAAGGTAGATGGCTCGCTTGTACCATGCTTTTACTTTTATATAACGCTCCAGTTAGTGATGCAAGTAAATACCCGAGGAACCTTTTTGGGAGGCAGTGGAACATTGAACCACATATCCATACTATGACGCATAAATATTTTACTGCTTTGTGCTCTTAACCTATGGAAAGGTTATAACGAATCTGCCTGGGAATGAGGTCTAGAATGACTTTGGCAGGACCAACAGGCTAACCTGACACTTGAGCAGGCTCCCATTGACGGATATGCAAACACTGATAACCTATCCACAAAACAGACTCAAGAAAGAAGGAAACACAAGGCTTACAGAGATATGTAATGCCATAAAATCAATCCTGCAGAGCGAAAAAAGAATAAAGCACTTTTTGGTGCAGTGATGCACTTTCTCTGACTGTGGTATTTCCTCATTCTGTGTTGTATGTTACAGTGCACTTTTGAGTGTATTTCTATGTGAGTCCGCTTCCCAGAGGCATTGCCCTGATCTCTCTGTGCTCCTATTAAGCTGAGGCCCTCTCTTCCCTCATCATCGTGATTAGCTCAAGCTTGTCACTTGAGTGTGCACGTCCTCTCAGGGGGACTGCTGATCAACCCAGAGCAGGTTGAGCCGACTCAGAGGGCTTTGACATCCTGAACAGGGCCAGGCTTCTGTTATAGCCATACTTTAGCTGCAACAGCTGGAGCCTCTTTTGTGCTCTTCACCCACTGTTAATTGTCAAAGAGCCGACACAACCCGGAATCTTACTTAGCTGTCTACTGACAAAGACCTGTTTTTATCTCTGCCATGGACTATTTGACATGATAATGGATGCCCAAAGATGTCTGAATCTGCCAACCTCAAGATTCGTCATATGGGTCATTGAGGACGAGTAGTTTCCAAACATTATGTTACGTCCACACAAGTAGTCACAAGTTAACTGTGTTGTAGTCTTGTTCTACTAAACTAAAATATTGTTAAACTAAAATATATCACAGGGTTGGATGTCAAATAAATTTTAAACCAAGTCGTACTTGCTGCGTTTTAGAGTTGGGTACCAAACTCCACCAAAATTACTTTTAAGGGTGCCGACCCAATAATGTTGGTACTATTGAGTACTGGTTCACGTTAAAACAATTGGTGAAATATATTGTTACCTAAAATGCACCTGAATGAGAATAGCCAGGATTTCGGTACCAGTACTAAATTCAAGGAATCAGTGCCGACAAGGTTTGCTACCATTTGGGCAATGGTAACAGGTCATACTGTTTCTGTAATCATGAGGTCCAGTCTCTCTAAGAACATTATGCACAAGGACACAAATATTGGCCAGTATTGTCAATCTTATCATCACCTTGAGTGGTATACATATAAATCTCAATCTCACATTCATTCTCCCACAAATCCTCAAAATTCTCTACAGATGACTTTCTTCCATCCAACTTCTTTACCACCAAATATAAGTGACTGAAGAAATTGATTAGCACAGACTGATGGACAGTCAGACGTTTAACGGTAATAATTACTCCATTTAGAGGATCATATCTAAAACATTAGATCAGGGACCAATCAAGGCATTTTTTGACTGATCGTGATAGGTAATATTTAGCTTTTAGAGCATCTGATCCTTTGTTTTATGTCAGCTGTCACACAGATGTTTTATTTCATGCAGAGCAATGTTGAGCACAGCCTTCCTCATCTCTGCTCCACTAAGCTTTCTGTCTCTACTCTTTGCTGGACTTAAGAGCTGGAGCTTAGCCGACCTGCTTTAGGAGAGACAGACAGCCGTGGTGAGTTTACTACAACATTACTCACCAATTGCCACTGCAAGTACACAATCTTCACCAGCAAAAAGCCAACACGGCTTATTTATTAATCAAAGGTAATCCACCAAAAAGATCTGCAGACAGGGAAAATAAATACTTAACAGACTACTGATCATTCAGGTTACTGAGACACAGGCTGCACCGCAAGAGCAACTCTTACAGGGACAGAGACATTCCCGCAAGTGAGGAGGCCAACAAGATTAAAGGGAGGGTTTTTGATTTTACACTTTATTTAGTAAAATATATAAATAAGTATTAATAATAGGCAAACTGATTAAATAAAACATCACAGAGCAGCTTGGATGAAGGTATTTTTTTTAAATAACTTTAAAGAAGCCTTCTTAAAATTTGCACTTTGCAGCTGTATTATCCAGGGAAACAAAACTATCAGATCAGGTATCAGCAGATACTCAATAGTAAATGACTTGCAGCGGATCGGGGGGCAAAAAAAACGTAATAGGACATCCCTACCGCCAACTATTGACAGTCTTATGGTACAGTCTTATGAACTATTCAGGCCCAATGGTTTGCTTTTACCCCATCTCTCTTAAAACTGCCATTTTGGCCATCAGATGAAGTGAACATCATTCTGAAATTGTCTGTGAAAAAGGCTACAGTAATGGAAAGGATTATGGTTGCGTCCCCGTGGTAACCGCTAAAAGAGACGTGGTAGAATAAGTGCATGTGAGCTGGACCTGGGGAGGCTGGAGCTGCAGAAGGGCTTTTATGTCTACTTCAGTGAAGCGGGGTAGCCCCTTGGGGCAAAGACACACACACACACACACACATACACACACTGGGTAAAATGCTGAAGAAAAACCTTCCTTTCTGATGGCCAGAGTCTCCCAGGAGCAGGTTTTGTTCCTAGCTTTCGACAGGTGGGGCTTTCCTAGCAGGAGCTCTGTTGGCCAATATCCTGCAGCAAAGATCCACAGACAAAAAAAAACACTGCAAAGCCTTTTGTGGAAGCAGGTAGACAGAGTTCGAAAGGAGGGAATTGTTAATTGGCTGCCATCCCAGCTGAGCACAGAGATTACTAGTCATTGACTTGGCAACTGTGTTGTTGCTAAGAGGACTGCTTTTTTGAATGAATGGGAATGAAAATGTGTCTTTGCTGAAAATGACTGTCCATCTGTTTGTTTTGACAAAGTGGTTGTTTACCACAGTTCTGCGCAACACATAATAATGTATGATAAAACACTGCCTTTTCTGTTTCTCCGCAGCAGACTTCACTTGCCAAACTGATGCTATTTCGGTGATATTTTCAATGGGAGGATACTGCGTCCTCTCCCGCCCACATCTGAATCTGCTTTAATACCTTGGCTCATCCCTCATCCTTCATCCCTTCTTTTTCCTCCTCTGTGCTCCCATGAAACAAATAGAGAGGAATGTAGGACAAAGTCTCTGCAGGCTGTTCTTAAAGGGATGCCCTTGTTCCTGCTCCACTTCTGTTTCTATTTCGCTCCTCTCTCGATCCCTCCCTGTCACACATACAGGCTATTTCATGCACACACTTGCATTGTCACGTTAACTCACAGAAGTGTATAGACACACACATTTTGTCTCCTCTCTAAGAGGCCTCATAAGCAGCAGCCTGTGCCTGTAACTCTATCATTAGTGTGCGATCAATGTCAGCACTGAAAAAAGAAACAGTGGCTAATGACTTATTAATGGGGTAAGGTGAGAAATATGGCTGAGCAGTGAGACAAGCTTGGCAGACTTTGCGGCGATGAAGGGTTACCTATATAAGGACCTCTCCTTGATCTGGTGCACCTGAGTCTCAACATGGATCAGACAAAACCATGTAACCATGAGAAGACTTAAGCCGTAGTTGACACTACTCCCAAGATGCTTCAGATTTAAAAACAAACTGTGTTAGAAGGAAATGACTCATTTCAAAATTACATTTTCAGCCATTTTCAAAAATCTCTCCCTCTTTAGATTTAATGCCATTTTATACTTTTTCTGACATGTTTTGTCAGGGGGTTTGCACTCAAAATGACAACATTTGCTCTGGGAAAAAAAAGAATATTAAATGTCAACATCACACTCATAGAAAACAAGCTTTTGTGAGCATTATGGAACATCACAGCACAGTTTTATGATTGTGGAGCCTCTCCCTGTAGACTGCAAAATATGAAGCTTTCTAATTGCTTTTGGTATCTGCACATGAGCTGAGAGCTGTATTTTCTAGTATTCCCTGCTTAGCTCACATGTGGTGAAGCTGAACATTAGTGTGCTGGTATAACATGTCAGCCCTCAGATATTATTCTAATGAGAGTGAAATTACACTGGCTGTCACTCTATCTGGTAAATGCAGGTTCAGTGCGTGAAAAACACTGATTGGAGTCTAATGAAAAAAATTACCAAAGAGATTAGCCAAGTTGCTCTGCAATTTGATCATTTTTCTGGTATCAGTACATGCTAAACTGTCTAACCTCTTTGTTTATCAAAGTCGCCATGGCAATATAAAGGCCATTTGGTATTGCAGTTGCCTGATATCCCTCACTGTAGAGCGGAAGAGCTATTTTCAGACCACAGCATGAGCACAGCATGAGACACTCTCAAAACATGCAGTTAACTTAATAAACCCCGGATGAAACTGAAATGATTTAAGTGCCTCTGTGGCCTTTTTTTTTTGGGGGGGCCTATTATGTTTAGCCACAGTGTCAATTTCAGCTTGCACTGAGATTGCTCAACAATTTAGACAAAAAGTGACAATTTTATTAGTAGTAAAAGTTGTGAATTTATACAGCCTGTGCTCATAGAAATACACGAAATGGACACAAACTCTTAACAATGCTTTATGTGGTGGTAGACACAAAATGTGTTAAAGTTATGTTTGACAACATGAAAACAATGCTAGTGCAAAGTCAGTGAGGATCTTTTTTCTTAATGGGCACACAAATTAAGTATAAAGAGCAGACAAGAGTTGGGCAGGCAGGAGTCGTGGTGGACGGCTCAAACAAACGTGGACCTTTAACCAGGACACTGCTGTTTGTGTCCTGTGCAAAACACAATTCAGTTTTGGTATTGACTTTACAAACCTCTGTATCAACGCAAAGTACTTTATATGGTTACAATACGTAACTACAGAAAGTACTTTACATGGGTACAACACCTAACTACGCAAAGTGCAAAAGTTTACATCACTTATTTTCTGTTTGCAATTATTTCAACAGAAACGGTTTCCCTAAACTTAACCAAGTATTTATTCTGTTTAATAAATCTAAACCTAACCAAGTGTTATTCTTTACCTAACCCCAACCAAAGTATAACCGTTTCAGAATGCCCCCGCCACCATGTAATGCCTTGTTAAGAGGTCGCGTCCATTTATGTATTTCTGTGAGACTGTGTTGATTCATACAAACTTTTGATTTGTACCAAACTTTACTGTATACCACTTTTATTATTTTAGACTCCAACTGGACAAATTCCTGCTAAGATCACATATATACTTTACTATGATACTGTCTTTATATCAGCTGAGTTTGTGAACTGAATGAACTGCATTAAGTTTAAAGCAGACTGAGAGCCACTAGAGTTCAATTGACAGCTTTCACAGTAGTCAAAACAGGCTTATCCAAAAGATGAAATCAAGTTTGTTACCAAACATATCTGGTTGAAAACAGTCTTAAAATGTTTAACTAATTAGGTTCCTTTCATCGATGTTCTGTCAAATGATCTTACTTTGACGTTTACTGTCTCAGTACTGTGTTGAAAAGCAAGCTTGCAATTACTATATTTAGACAAGAATGAAAATTAAACTAAGACTGTTTCTATAAATAAATAAATGATTAGAAATGTATCTAAAATTGCTGAGCTACATGTCGTTTCCTTGTGAGGGTATTATGATGAGCTTGGTATAATTACTTGATTAATATAATTTGCAGATTTGTTTTTGCGCTGATTGAAAGTTATTTTACATGAGGAGGTATGAATGTGCTGATTTAATGACCTAAAATTAGAACAAATAAAACCTAGCACCACCAACTTCCGTCACTTGACAAAGTTAACCAGTGTGCTGATAACGACTTTCTCCTTTTGCATATGGCACATAACCACAACCTTTATCTCTTAATTGGTTTGTGTTGAAAAGAGGAGGGATGTGATGTGTGTAGTTTAGCTATTGTACTGTAACACTGGCTCCTGAATAAATTAAGTATAATTTCTCTCATGCAAAGATGTGGCTCTTTTTATAAGATTGCTGTCCTTATTTACTCTCATTTCAAATATAAAGCCCTGCTGAGCATACTGTATGAAGCTGTGGCTTCTTTTAGTGTTGTGCTATTTTCACTCACAAACTACTCCTTTGGACTCTAAAATAAATAGCGTCTTTGTAGAGGAAGTGGCTGAAGAGGGATGGTAGTCATTTGCATTCAGATGAAAAAATGAAGTTAGCTATTATTAGCCTCTCTCCGGAGGTTTTATTTGTCCATTGCCCTTGTAGGTGCTAAAGCATTTCTTATTTTAGTAATGGTGCCTTGGCCTAAATCAATCATTTAAGTACTAACCTGGCCTTCTTTCAGCTTCGCAGACCCCTCCCTGCTGTCTCCCCTACAAGTACATGCACTACCCTCAGGAGAAATGCTGCATGTGAGCCAGACGTTCAGTTATTGCGCTCGGATCGCAGTCTAAATGTATTTTCTGTTTGGGTTGTATACTAACAAATGAGACAATGAATCTGTAACATTCCAAGATGCTTATGAGCTTACTAGAGCAGAAGACATTTGTGAGATATGAAGAATGACTCAGATTTGGTACGTCGCTCTGTGGTTGTGAGCATTAGTCACACTGGCAGCGGTGTGTGGTTGTTATTGTTTTCTCAGGGGGCAACCTTGCTGTTGCTCCTGCAGCTAGCCAAGGTCATGTGCGGGATAACAAACGGCTGACTGACTGAAGGTGCTTAGGACTATTTTTAGAATGTCATCATCAACGTACTCCTTTGCCCTTGTGAACAAATGAGTTTTACCTCTCTGGTTGCGTTTTCCAGAGGCAAAGTTCCTGATCAGAGGAGGTTGACAAAGGGGAAATGTCCTGAAATAGATGCACATGCTCTGCAGCCTTCCCTCGGGTGAACGCTGTCTCCTGTGTGTGTCTGCATGTTAGTGTGTGTACATGCTAGTGCTAGCTTTGCTAATCAGCAGAGTGGGGTTAGAGGAAGACTTGCACGCATTTACCACAGACGCTCAGGAATCTCCAGGCAATATCCATGTGGCCTAAAACTAGCATTGTGTGCTATATATAAAAATATGTGAGACAAATTGTCTTCAGTACCTTTGGGAGCTCAGTCGCCCTCCCTTTCCTCTCTGTCACTTTCACATCTTCCCCTCTTCTTTGCCCTCTTACTGTCACTACTTCTCTTCTCTCCCTGTCTCCTTTATCTCTCTGTGTCTTGCTGTTGTCTTTCTTTTTCTCTCTCTCTCCTCCCTACTCTCTCCTCTCTTCTCTTCTGTCAGGCAGGATGTTTTAACCCCAGGCTGTGCCAGGGCTTAAGGAGTAATAAGAACTGTGGTGGGCAGATCTATTTTCTGCAGGACACTGGCAGCATGTGACCAGGAATCCCTTGTGATTGTGGAGTGTGAAGTGACATTGAAAGCAGGAATCAGGATTTTGTCTTGTCTTACACTCTCTGTGGGTATGAAAGAGTCACAAACAGAAACACCCATATGTAGTGCAATGAAATCCAATACATACAGATTTGAGAAGCTTATAGTGCTCAGTTTTTGGTCTGTCTCTTCCAGTGAAAGTTAGATTATACATTTTATCCCATACACGATGATGGCCTATACGCCCCTTTTTATTCTGAGGATGTTTGTACTTACAATTTTGGTACTTTATGTCTTGAGATATAGGTCCTATGCAGGTGTGTAGTTTTATACACGGATACAGCAATATTGTATATACAAAAATATACATGTGAACGTTTATACAGATGTAGTTTTAACATGCTTGCTTTTCTTATGTTTTTTTTTTTTTTTTTGCCTGACAAAGGTCTAGTTATTGAAACAGAATAATTGTGTTTCTTTTGCAAGTAAGAAAGTGTGTAGGAGTTTTATCTGCAATTTATGTCATTCCTAACATTTAGTTCACGTGATTGCAACATGTCACTATTGTGACATTCATACACAGTGAACTTTAGACTGAAGAAGTGCTGTTGTACCTGGTTATAATTTAATATAATTTAAGCTTGCATTAGTTGATTGGCTACTTGGGGGCAGTGCATGAAGCTGTTAACACAATGCTGACTTATAGTATTATCACCTGTTAAAGTTGTCAGACAAACAATTGCTTATTTACACATCCAGCAAGCAGAAAGCAACATTAGCACTTGTCTGAAGTGTGGCTTTATCTGACACAAACCTCATGCTATTAGAACTAGGGTTACAATATAGTAACCTTTGTTTCTGGCCACCTGACAAATGTCAATCTGATTTTCACTCTTTTCTTGGTTCTGAATTGGTCTCCATAAACTTCTGAGGGAAAGATCTAGGTCTTCAGCTGCTAAATGCTTGACAAGGTTTACCAGGTAGTTGGTGAGAGCTGTGAGACTAAAGCAAAAAATTGTCAATACAATTATTAATTTAGATTAGATTAAAGAAATTTTTAATTTATTTGGAAACATTGGTTTGATGTTGGTAGAGAGAGGATGGCTCATTACTAAGCTGTGTGTGTGTATAGGTGGTGAGTCACAGCTCGACTGCGCATCTAATTCTGTCTATTTGCTTTTCTTCTCTATCTATTTGCTCCTCTGTATGCAGATCTGTGTTTAAGTATTTATATTGACAAATGTTACAATCAAACATTATGACTAGCCATATTTACAGCAACTAATTTTTTTTTTCCTTTTCAGTCCGCGTTGCAATTTTATGAAACACATTAAGCACAGCTCCACAATAATAGACTATGTGATCCTCTCCCACCCTGCACTGATGAACTCTTAATTTTCTATTGTGCTTCTGCACTTAAAAGAGAAAACATAGGTCTGCCTCATGTGTCTTCCCACCACTTTAGTTAATAATAAGCTTTACTTTCATTTAATGAATATAAAATTACTACATTAAAGCTGTCTGAGTGTAGCCATTGTGCTGCCTTGTAATGCAAAATCGAGACAAATTCAACGTACCACTCAGCCCCTGCTGTGTGCTGCCATGCTCTCTCCATGTTATTGGGAATGCTTTGGCTCACGTGATTGTAGATGAGCGGTTATACAGAATTAGGCCAGAGCTGGGCCCGAGGGGAAATCCCACAGTGACCACTCCAAATGGTGTCTTCAGTGTGCACCATCTGTGTGTGTGTGTGTGTGTGTGCTCAGAGTGTGTGTTTGTATTAACGTATTTGCATTCTCTTGCGCAAAGGTCTTTAAGGTTAGCTAAGGTTGAGGTTTCAGATCCGTTTTGGGTTAGGCTGCATGGATGGATTACTGAATGGGCTTACCAGGCACAGACCCAGGTGCACAAAGTGTCAGGACGCCCCTGGCCCTCACCTGCAAAATGTCAGTCAAATTAACACGGACTGAACAGGAAGAGACTCAAAATAACCACAGAGACACAACAGACCACTGTTACCCCTTTAAGCTCTGGTTCTTGACCTGGTTCGAGACTATTTGAACCTTGGTGCAAGTGAACAAGCCTGTTTCTACTGGTTTTTAGGGGGACCACTGTTATCAAGGACGTGTCAGAGGGCCTTGAGCTTTAAACGATGCAGAACAGAAGTAACCAGTAGTTACAAAATCACATATTACATAAAATAATTGCAAACATTTTTCTCTGTAATTACATATTTTTGTTTTTATACCAATCAAATTTTTCTGCTCTGAACTAAAATGCTCTGCAAAATTAGGTGTGGGAATCAAAACAGAACCACTTCCTTGTTTGTGAAAAAGGGGTAAGAAAGTTGCAAAGGATTTGCAAAGAGACACAAAAAGATTTTATTTATATTTTATTTACTTGTTTATTTGACAAGGACAAATGCATAAACCTCCAAACATGCACCCCTGTCCCTGGTTAGGCTTTTAGAATCAAAGCAAGAAGTGTAGGATTACTAAATTGGAGTTATACTATACAATAATGCAACAAAACATAAATAATAAAAGACATTTAAAAAACTAAGTGAAAGTAGAGACCAAAATAAGTAAACAATAACTCCAAAAAGGGAAAAATGACCTAACACCCCCCCGAAAAACCACCTTAAAGACAAAATTACCAAAAAATGCATAACCACCACAAGGTCTGTGTGTCTTCCTCCGATGTAGGGGTTGTGGGGGCTTTTGCAAATCTGTGCCTAGAGGCCCATTGTTTATAATCCGCCCATGTTAGGCTGCTTATGATTCATGACAGGGTTGTTTTCACACCCTTGTTTAGTTTTATGCCTAAAGAATCAAAAAGAGATGCCAGCGGTGAGTTAGTAATTTCGTATTAAGGCCAGATCAATGTGAACTCTTTCAAGGGGTCAGAGGCGAATTAGCCTATGTCTGAAGTCTGATTGCACTGTAAGAGAAAAAAAGAAAACTGCATTTTTTAAAAAACTGCTGCACAAACCAGACTAATTCTAAACATCTTGGACATAAGCCAGGGATTTACATCGTCTTAAAGATCACATCAGTCCTAAGGATATGCTCGAGACAGACCACACACTCATGAATTAGAAGTTGGATCATCCTCTTGGAGCAATACGTCCTCCCTGGCATGTCTGCACTCAGTCAACCATTATAATGGATCATCACGAGATAAAATGTTTGATGTTAACTGGAAGATGATTAAGCCTCTTTACCTCTGGTGGTTCTTATTATGCAATAAACACTATTCTGGATCTCACGCTGTGCCTCTATGGGCTCCATGCATACAAATGCATACTTTAATGTTTAAATTGAAACATATGGGATTAATGAGTGTGTACACTTGTAAAGGCCTTGTGAGTGTTCCTTTTCCAGTCTATACATTCCCGAAGGTCGCCTATAGCTAGCCAAACCATTATGCATATTCATGTTTATCTCACAGTGGGATTAACTCATTACACAGGAGCGAAATGCTATAGGCCCGTGACCATGTGAAGCATGGGTTGTGCACACTGCATATTATTGCTTTTGTTGAGAGCACCCACCTGCTAATGGTTTAATCATCACAAGGTAAACATGTTGATGCATTACATGACAGCGCAGACAGATCACGACTCATCCATCATGATCTGCCTGTTTTACTTAAAGCAGCACCCGGATAGCTGTGGCACTCTGTTAAAAAGAGAGATCTACGCAGTCTCTTTCTTTGTGTGGAGTCTCTGTCATGTGAGGGAATATCTGTTGGAATATTTGTGTTTGACAGATGCTGAATCATTTATGCGTGCTGAATGTAGTGTCACATCAAAGCAACCAGCAATTTCAGTTTATTTTCAGCTGCCTCATCTATATGTGGTTGACTCCACAGCTGCAGTGGGTCTTTTATCTTAGTCTGTTCCCCTCTAGGGCTCAGAGGAGGAATCGCAGAGTGTCAGTGAAACTCAAAGGCAGATTGGTTATTAATAGTGTTTTTAATCCAATCTTTTCATCAAAATAATTAACATTCAAAGATGGGGGGTTTCTCAATCACTGTAAACATTTATTGCTGGCAAGGATTCAGTTCAGTCAGTTTAAATGGGATGCACCATTTGTCAGCACCATTTGACCTTGACAGCTTCAAGCTGTCTGCTGTTACCAGAGAACGGTCTCTTATCAGATGTGTGAGCTGAACTGAGGAAAGGTGATCAGGATCAGGTCATATGTGCATGATAGAAGAAAAAAAAGGGCAAGTTGCAGCATAAATGTATGATTATCCTGATATGTCGGGGTGAGTGATAAAAGTCGCCTTTTGGTTGAATTGTGTTGTAACAATGTGATCATATATCGTTATTATTTTTGCCAGATTATGATTACTAAATCTAAAATCTGACAACATGAGATACTGAAGTTATGTGTTATATTCATGCAGATGCATAGCAGTGAAATAAGGTTTGTCAAATTTGGCCTAAATTTGATGTAATTTTACATTTATTAACCATACTGTGAAATATCAGAATTTGTGTTGTGTTGTTATATTTATTAATTTGTATTTTCAATACCACGATTCAACCCAGTCACCAGAAAAAATGTTGGCATTGTATCTTTTTTGCAAACCATGGATGCATTACATTTACATGCCATTATGTTGGCTACGTTGAATCTTTCATCAACACTGTGGTTAATGGGAGGTCAGGTTTTGGCACAGAAACTTTTGTGTCTTAAAATACCTGGTTCGGGGGGCAAAATCCCTGCTGGAAAAGCAGCGATTTCTTTGTTAAAATAACAACTTTTTGTGCCAATAGCCCTGCAGGAAATGCAGTTATTTCTTGGTAAGGCAAATGTTTTTCATGCCATTATTCTGGCAGGAAACAGTGATGTCTCAGTAAAAAAAGGTCGCTTTAAAGAAAATTACAAAAAAAAAAACCCAAACTAAAACACCTATGCTCGAGGGCTAAAAAAGCCACAGGAAACACAGTGATGGGTCTTACAAATCACCCACTTTGGTGCTGAAAAAGCCACTGGGAACACAATGACTCGCTTGACTTGACATGTATTTTTCTTACATTTTCTTCCAGAAACTGTAATTTCGCCCATATTACTTAGTCATACTAATATGCAAAGCTCATAAAGCAACTGCAAAAAAACAGAGAAACATAAAAGCCTAAAAAATGACCAACCATGGAAATATGTCAAGAGCCCCAGTATTTGCCACCTGTGTTGCCATGATAGGAAAGAGATGAAATACCTTCTCTGCATTATCAGTTCATGAATGTTTAACCTTGTAATAATATTTTTGTCTCTGTCTATCTTTCTTATTTCTCCAGTCCTATAGAATCCTGCCAGAACTTCTACAAAGATTTCACGTTACAGATCGATATGGCATTCAACGTCTTCTTCCTTCTTTACTTTGGCCTGCGGGTAAGTTGGCATGAATACAATCACTCAAACATGCATAGACCGGACACGCTGGTACAAACAATATGCACACAGCCATCATTTTGCACACATTAAAATATTCAGCATTTTCACAGGACAACACTTAAAGACAAAGCAGGCAACACCTAAGTCACTTACAAATACTCACACAGCATGCCTGTAGTTTAAACCAACACTGTTGTAACAATGGTGCTAGCATGGCTGTCATGCCAGAGCAGCATTCCAGTGGTGCAAACGCAAGCCTGCCGCCCTGAATGAATGAATAAATAAACTCATAAGCTGCTTACACCACCAACCATTCGCATGACTCAGCAAGTGGGGTGAAGCTTTTGTCATTCTATACAGTATGTCAGCGATGCTGAAGTTCGACACAGCATGCCGTTTGAATGATGGTGGTGTTTTGTACAAGATTATAATTTGATTGTTATTTTTTATGCCATCTGTGTTTTTTTTTAACAGTTTATAGCAGCCAATGACAAACTGTGGTTCTGGCTGGAAGTCAACTCAGTGGTCGACTTCTTTACTGTTCCTCCCGTGTTTGTTTCTGTCTACTTGAACAGAAGCTGGCTCGGTAAGTACACGTCCCTTTCAGCTGTTTCTTTCTATCTTGCTTTGACACTCCATTTCATAAATCCTTTCTCTCTTCCCCACTGGCCTGGTCTTTTCTTGCTTTCTTTCACCATTTTTCACTTCTTTTCTGAACGCCTTCATTCCCTCTTTTCCATTTCTTTTTTTTTGCCCTCTATCTTCACATGTCACCCCTCCTTTTATCACTCCCAATCTCTCCCTCTGCCTCCCAGTCCCCCTTCTGTCTCCCCATTACTTGTTGGAGTGTGTCTCCGAGGCCCTCTTGCTCTGGGCTGCAGTCAACTTTCCCTCCTCATTGAAAGTGACAGGGCTGGGTTCCTCTGATGTTTCAGGGAACACAGACACAGCAGAATGGATGGGCTAATGGGAGTGAGAGTGACTCAGAATCAGGCTGTGGTTTTGTGTGTGTGTGTTTGTGTGTGTGTTTGTGTGTGTGTTTGTGTGCTTCAGACTCATCGGTAATTGCCGTGTTCAGGCGTTGCACCTGGAATACCTCACAGCGGTCCATAACTGCCATCTAATGGGCTCATTCACACTCACACAAAAAATGCACACGCAAAAGCATGTGTTATCCCCATACACACATATACACACACACACACTCTTGCATGAGCAGACTGGAAAACACCCTAACCTGCATTATATAACGACCTACTTTTTTTTTGGAACGTTCAGAGTATTGTGGCCTAAATTACACTGCAGAGAAAAGAGTTGATTCTTTTTCGGGTGCTCTGCCACTTTACTTTTCAAGCCATATACAGTTCTTTACATTGTTGCTTTACCTCATTTACAGCTCAACTGAATGCTAATCCAATGTTTATCCCAGCATGACATTGCAATGTGAGGCTATTATATTAAATGTAGTCGAAGGAGCAGAGATTCGTCAAAGCAAAAAAAAAAATTCATTTGACAACAGACTTTACCTTTTATGCTTAACACTTACATTTACATTTTACATATTTAGATACATTGTCTTTTCTCTTTTTTCCAAAAATGTGTCTTATTTTCATAGATTTGGCCAGTCTCTTGTATTGATGCTCCTTTTTTAAAGAAGGCATTTCAACATTAAAGACTGGATTAAAGGTCAAACAGAGCCTATAAATTAATGCTGTAGGGGGACCCATTAGATGGCCATATTTATTGTGAGGTGGCAGCCTGTAGTTGAAATAGTTATATGATGGGAGCAAAGATGAGTCACCCATATGTAGCTGATAACCACTGGTAACACCCATTTTATCTAGTGATAACATTCAATATGGGTGTAGAAATTTAATCAGTAATGAGTCTTTACTAACTGATCAGTTGCTTTAGGTATTATTATTATTGGCTATATTGGCTTCTCAGATGTAAGGAGTAGCTGTTTTTGTTTGTTTTGAATCATTGTTGGTTGAATAGGTTTTGGGTTATGGGGTTAATTGGACAAAAATAAGGCATCTGAAGAAACTACCTTGGATGTGGGAAAACTAAGACAAACAGTTCTTATTAAATTTTTTTGGACATTACCAAAGATAAATTTATTGACTGAGAGATTATTTGGCACATTCTTACTAACAGACAACATAATCAAAATTCAACTTTGCTTACAATAGCAATTTTATGATCCCTGACAAAAATGATGGCCAAAACATCATGACACCATAATTTTATAAAACTCGATTATTGTACCTACATGTACACTGTCAGAGTTTAAGGAATGTAAATGGTCCGCCTTCCATCCTGCAGTGTATGATCTTGTTTTTACACGCCCACTCAAATCACTGAATCTGTGAAGTAATGTAAAACTGTGAAAGTCTAATCTCTGAGGTGATGAAGTTTCCTTAAGAAGCTCACTGTGGCCCATGAATTTCACAGCGAACAAGCTGTGTAATGAATTAGATATGGCCAAGTCAAGTAATCTGGTTTCTGGTATTCATGATGTAAGGTGTCCTCATCTCATCTCCAGAAAGCCGTTGGTGTTAGGCCCTTGATGAGGATGATGAAAGACTGTGAAATGGTGGTCTGGCTGCTGCCTGACATTCTGCAGTGAATAATTACCTGTGATCATTAAATATCCTGCATCTTGCGTTGCTGTGGAAAGCAAAGACATAAACATCAGCTAAGAGTGTGAATTCATTGTTTTTGAGCGATGCCCTAGATGCAGAGCTATTAATATGGATTTATTTTTATTACTATTATTCCAAAATAGGGAATAATTTTGAGGACTACTTTCTGCAGGGACGACTTATCAGGTGGCGTCTCCTTCAAACATTGAGCATGTTTATTTTTGCAGTGACATATACAACCTCAGCGCATTATAGTAACAGAACTCCCTCTGGCATTAAGTGTATGTTTACTGGTGGGGCGCTCGTCCATGTGTTAAAGGCTGCAGACAGTGCTGCAAAGCCTCAGTTATAAAATTAACAGTGTGTAGACGTGCAGTAGGGTATGGTGTACCCTAACAGGCTGGTGATAGCTTCCAGAATCCTAATGGGGTGCTGAAAGTGTCTGTTAATATTCAGGCTCTGAGGAGTTGGGACAGGAATCATGATTATCTGCTTCTATCCTGCATTAATATGGAAATTAGCACATATAGTGTCATGTTGTGACAGGAAAATAAGCACAATTAATAAGTTGAAGAGTCTCAGAAAATGTCAAGATATTGGGCCTAATGCAGCAACATTCTCTTAAATTTCTATTCTATTTTCTCTTAATTATGCACTAAACATGCTTAACCATCCAAGTTTGCACTTACCCAGGTGCACTCAGTAATGAATCCTAATTGAACATAAGTCACCAACTTAGGTAACGCCCCCTAAACACTTCTTAAGGGCAGGTGGAGAGCAGAAGTGGAGAGAGGCATAAGATTAAAATTCTCAAGCAATGTAAAAGCTCCTCAGATTTGTACTAAAGTACAGTTCTTGAGTAAATTTACTTAGTTACATTCCAGCACTGCACAGTAACTGAAATTAGAATAACTGGGATTGAAGTATAGTAGTATTGGATTCGCCCTAAGATAGTACTGACTCTAAAATATTATCTAGATTTGTTTAAATGATATTCCTGCATTATTTAATTGTTCCTTAAATGTAAAACTAATTGTTCCCCAAGTTGGGCAACAGTTTGTGAATGGTGAAAACAAGATGTTTTCCTCTTATCTCAGTAAGAGTGCTCTTGACTGCTCGTAAAATTTTCTCTCACCTCAGAGAAAAGCAAAAACATAAAAAATGGTGAATCCCAAAAATCAGTGGGTACAGATAACATTTCTTTGCTGATCATTTCTTGCATTGTTTGTTACTCCTGATCTGCTCTCAGATGGTAACCTTTGATAATAAATGACATTGCCACTTCTGTAAAGACTATTGCCTCCTATATATGTCTTCATGCTTGACAGAGCCTTAATGGTTTTCCTGATAATCAATAGACTAATCCATACCTCGTGCTACTTTCATTTAGCTAAGTGTACTGTCCCTTAACAGGCTTTGTTAGCGGAAGCCAGGGTGGTTGTTAAGAGTGTGCATTATGCCCCTCATTCCCAATGGATTAGTCCATCCTTTCTTTCCATTCATTGCTTGGAAACATACACCAGAGCCATTGTAATACATCATAATTACGATACCTTTCGCTCCACTCTTTCAACTGTGGCCCTGCATGAGAAGACTGTTTGAGATCTAGTGGAGGTGTATAATAGAAAGACCACTAATAGGGGTTCTGCCCTGTGCGGTGTGGTAGTGTGTCCGCCCACCATGCGCTCTGAGGAAGTATATGCCGTATGCATTTCAAGTTATGTTCTCTCTGCCTCTGCAAATTGGACATTGATTAAGAGGAGGAGAACGATGTGCAGCTAATGTAAGAGGCCATGCAGAGTTCTTCCTTGGAAAAGGGAATTAATCTCTTCTAACTACTTGAACTGAGCATTGCTCTCAGGAGAGTCCCAGCAGTGTGAGATTAGCATATGGCTGTTTAAAAGATGCTGGTAGCTCATGTGGCAACGGAGACCCAACTCTCATATCCTGCTAGTTAACTACCCACTTTCCTCCTCAACCCTTTGAAACCAGAGCAAATTGGCTGAATTTTGTTCAAAAACATGGGAAGAAGGCAATGAGCAACTTTACAATATATGGCTCAATTAGTACGAAGTTAGTAGGGAAGTAACAATAAATTTTCTGGAAAAATAAAATAAAATAAAATAAAATGAGCAAAAAAAGAGAAAAAAGTAACAAACAAATGAAAATGTCCTTAAGAAATATGTAAATACATATCTATCTATCTATCTATCTATCTGTCTGTCTGTCTGTCTGTCTGTCTGTCTGTCTGTCTATCTATCTCTCTCTTTTTGTGTTTTCACCCTCGCTAATTTTTAAGTAATTTTCTTGTCACTTTTAATTGGTTTTTTTTTTTTTGCAATTTGTGGGACATTTCTTGCCAAATTGCTAACTGCAATTCCCCTGTGTTTTTAAAAGAAATCAGACCAACTTTCTCGGTTTTAAGAGGTTTAAATGCTTGTGAAGGGCATCTGAATGCAGCACAAAACTGATGTCTCTCCAGGTTTTAAATGGTTAACCACAGGGAACTGCAATGTTGGATTGGGATATTTTTTGAAATAGGAATATGTTTGACAAGAAGTGACATCATGAGCTCATTCAATGATTGTTGTGTATTGCTTTCTGATGTTATGGTAGAAACTTAAATGTTGTTAAAGTGCACTGGCCTTGAGGTTGTACAGTGCTTTAGCAGCCTTCAGGCAGGGCTTTGATTCTAACCTGCTACTGCCTCCTAGTGGTGCTTTATTATACTGTTTGTTGATCCCTTGTGTTTTCCTGTTGAAAGAGGCTTACGCTACCTGGCATGGGAGTGCATCTGCCTTATATGGCCCTTCATTCTCTGGCAGCAAGCCTACATGTACATTCAGGGGAGGGGGAACTGATTTTAGGGAAGTTTAAGCCTCTTTACTGTCGCCAGGCTCCACATGTTTCAGTAATTTTTATGTCTGCCGTATTGCACAGGCAATGAGTTAAATCGTAAAACAGTGAAAATTCATACATAATGTGCATGTGCTATCCAGCATGAATGTCCAGTAAGAACCAGTGCTACACTTACAATGTGTGTGTGTGTTTAGTGTTGCATCGTATAATCTAATCCTGGCTGGGATGACTGTCAGTATTATCCCAGATGAACCATCCCAGACTGCTGATTGATAAAAGGTCCCAGTAGGTTGCTCTGCCAGAACATGTGACAGAGAGGCCGTGCTCTGGCTCGCAAAGCCTCAATGAAGTAAGAGTGGGCACAGGCCAGAAAACCCTTTTTGAATGAGCATCTGGCCAGCTGACACTTGTGTGTGCAAGAGGCTTTG
The DNA here is from genome assembly GCF_026936395.1 of Plectropomus leopardus. Taxonomy (NCBI): domain Eukaryota; kingdom Metazoa; phylum Chordata; class Actinopteri; order Perciformes; family Serranidae; genus Plectropomus; species Plectropomus leopardus. The sequence continues at coordinate 15,658,313 of NC_142188.1, read as the reverse complement.
GCATGCGTGGGAAAGAGATTTTCTCATACATGAGCACGTGTTCAAGGGAGCAGAATTTCATTGAGAGTTTTTGCAACACATGCAGCACGCACAAACACACACATGGACTTGTTTTGCTATGCTTGTGAAGACACAAGACTCAATGTCTGTAGGCAAATAAACAGTCTTGCATGTGTATATGTGGCACACACAGAGAAACACACACGTACGCACACACACACACACAGATGTACAGTATAACACAAACACAGATGCTCCCACTAATTGAGAAAAATGCAGTGTGTCACTCTGCATTTTGGTAGAATGTCTCATATTTGTGCTTGGAATGCCAGATCACAAAGGAGTTTCTGATGTTACTCTTAAATGTAAAAAAAACAATCCAAAAAACCTAGGATTCACTGTTTATTTTTTCACTTATTTTGGTAAATACTTCCAACACAAAATGTCACACAAAATATCCATTCCAGTCTATAAAACAGATGTATTCAATGACTGAAATGGTGCAGGAAGAAGAAAAAAAATCTTGCTGTACTTTACTGTACCTGGCCGCTTCTCAAAACGACATAGACATGTAGATGATCTGCCTATACTTTCGAAAACCATTTGCCACAAAATTGCCACAAAATATAAATGCACATTCCTGCTAAGCCTTCATATTATTCATATTGCCCAGTATGACTTAATCTCTATGCATTTTCCTTAAATTGAATAATAACAACATTTTTCTGGTTATTCACTGGAGACACAATTTGTCTTAATACACAGACATCCGCTTTAATGTACTGTAATCAAATTGTTACATGCTTTTGTAGCCAGTGGCGAGAGAAGTACTTGTCTTCCTTAAAGGACCAGTGTGAAGGATTTAGTGTCATCTAGTGGTGAGGATGCAGATTGCAGCTAGCTGAGTACCCTTCCCCTCAGCCCTCCCTTTCCAGGCATCTAGGAGAACCAACGGTGGCCTAACATGTATTTGTCCCACTAAATTCAAACTGCCTCTTCAATGTGAAAACACATAAGACCCTCTCTCGAGCCAGTGTTTGGTTCTTCCATTCTGGGCTACTATAGAGAAAAGGTGATGCAACATGACAGAGTCCTGGGAAGAGGACCCACTCCCTATGTAGATATGAAGGGCTCATTCTGAGGTAGCGAAAAACACAGCGGCCCTTAGCTTCAGGTGATTATGCACCAATGAAAACATAGTTTTAAATATTGTGGCATCTCTGCCAATAGATCTCCCTTAATCGTACACACTGAACCTTTAAGTAAAAAATATCAATATAACATTGTAAAACTACTTTTTTACAGTGGCCACCCGTTCCATTCATTGAGCCACCAGGCACCCCATCAGTCATTTTTTAAACATAGTTCAAAAAAATGAAATTCAAATTGTCCTTGATCTTGCTGGCATATGCTAAACAGTCTTTGTATAATGTAAATAAGTTACAAAGAATTATACAAAATATATTATCAATCATTATCAAGTAAGAGACATTTTTTCTCTAAAATATTTCAAGGTTATGTTAAAAATACCTTTGAATTTTTAGGTTTGAGTGGATTCCTATTCTGAGGTTTTTCCATGTGAAACAAAATCTGATTTCACTGTAGCTTAATAGTAACATTAACTGTTACCAGAAGTAAACTGTCGTAGAGTTGTTTGACCTTTTTCATATGGAACCAGGACACTCATTTTTAAGTCAGGATTATTGTTTTTCTTTCTGGACTATTTTCATTTTATCTTCATCTCTGCTAATCCCTGGCAGGGTTCAGAATTTTTTTATTTTTTTATTTTTTAGAAAAAAACACAGCTGTTAATGGAGACAAAGCTTCACAAGGGTTAATAGTAGAGCACTAAAAGGGACATGGGAAAGGTAAATCTGTTTGGGTGTGGGGATTAAAGGCACTGTAAAAAAAAATGAAAAAAACAAAACACCTATATTGCGGCTGACATTTTGCTCACAGAGACACAGTCCCTGGCAAGGCTGATATGATTAAACAAACAATACAGTTCTAGCTGTCTTTAGCTCGTCTGTCTGCAGCTGTAACCATCGCAATATTCAGAGGTGTTTTCTTTACAAGGAACTTTTAATGTTGGTGGTGCTGTATCAAGGAAGATTAGCTTTTTACTGGCAAGCAGAGTCTTAGGAATCATCTCTTGTCATTTTCCGGAGGTGCTTTTGAAATGCAAGGCCCTAAATATTTTTGGATCAGTGGTTTTTAATTCCTATCTTGGCAAGAAGAAAGAGGAAATTCTTGGACGGGATTTAATCTAAAACAATGATTCCTCCTAAGCTGCTTGTGTATCGGCGCACACAGAGTGATGCTAATTCGGAGACCCTTCGTGAGACACAGAGACGAAAGAAGTCCTGTGGGGATCTTTTTCAGAATGGGTACAGGGTGAGGCAGAGCCATCATGGGAAGGAGGAAATGGAAAAACAGACAGGACTGTATCATACAGCACAGTCTTGTTTGCACATCCTCTCCAACTGGGGTAAGGTAATTCATAGGCAGATCTGGATATTTTTTTCCCCTTAGAGTTCTTTAGTGGTTAACTGATCGTAGAGAGCTTCTAAATAGGGATTCCAACATGTTTTTGTCATACAATGTGACACTCATAGGCACGCACATTTTCCATGGTATCGTTCATCTTATGTAAAAAAAGACAGTGAGGCAGGTGTCGCATTGTTCTATAATCCCTAAGCGAGCTGCTTTGGATGCAGAGAGAGGCTCATGTAAAGTAGGCCACATGATGTTCCTCCTAACTTGTTTGAATGCATAAATAATTCCAACACATCATCTAGAATAAAGTGTCTAGTTTTTTTTGTATCGTCTCCTTGTGTCGCACAGACTAAATTTTTCATTATATGGTGATGTGCTTTGTTGAAGTGCTGTAAAAAAAACATTTGGACCACACTATCTGTCTGCTCATACATGTTGCCCATATTCAGTTGTCTATTTTTCTTATTTTTCTGTAATACTATTGTGGATAGATTTTAAAGGAAGAAAAAGGGGACATGTTCCCCTATATATTTATAAAAAAAATGAGATCTTGGGTACAGAATGGGATAGGAGGTTCCCCCTAGGTTTAGCTTTGTGTCTTGTTTTGGTTTTGTGTTGTACTGTGATTGTTGTTTTTATTGTGTTTTGCCTTATATCCAAGCCAAAAAATAATTAGCAGAGGCTTTTAATTCATTTTGAGGTGGTGGCTTTAGTCATCCTCAAAAGCAATGGTTGCAAACTGCCATACAACAGAAAGAACGAGAAGCAACTATGCACAATCAAAGCAGGAAGTTCCATTACATTTCCACTATAAACTGATGCAGAAATTGTTCGAATTGGGGTATAAGAAGTAGCAGAAGGCAGAAAATTAAGTGTTTTACACTCAGAATTTCTTGGGAGAGGACCCTTAGACTCTCTGCATAATATGTGACCCCCAAATGTTGAATCAAAACCTACACACTTAGGAACCACTGTAAAGAAATTTTAGAAAACATCTGTGTGTGTGTATACATTTTTGAATGTAAAAGAAATGTGAGAGTACCATCAATTGTTGTGCATGTGCTTCTGTGCTGATCTGGCTCTCTCTCTTTGTCCGTCTTTCTCTATTTCCTCACAGGTTTAAGATTTCTGAGAGCACTAAGATTGATACAGTTTTCAGAAATCCTACAGTTTTTGAACATCTTGAAAACAAGGTTAGTATAAAGCTTTCCTTATTCTTTCACAAAAAACGTAACCATCTAAAATGTTTTCTGCACAGTTACTACCACCAGTAGTTATGTGTAACAATGAGACTGATTTGCAATTTCAGAAAGTTCTGCATATAATCTGGCATTGTTGGAATATAGTATGTGGCAGCAATTGCTTAAATCTGTATTAAATTACATGTCTAATGCATCTTTTATGATGTATCATCATTGTATGTTTAAGTTAATAATAAATATAGATATAAATGACATTGTCACCTTGTATATAACATAATAAACTTCAAGTTCTTGTAACTAGTATATCATAACTGCACTGCACATATAAAGAGATATTTTCAGAGAGTACCCCTCCTTTAGTGTTGAAATTGGATTGAAACTTTTAGTCCTGGCTGTAGGTTATTGTTAGTCATGACATGTTAGACCCTGCCCTTACTTTCATTAGCTAACAAATCTCTCTTTTTCTGTCATGCGGGCTAATGTGTTTGTGAGTTTTCTGGTTCTTTTTCTTCTACTCAGTAACTCCATCAAGCTGGTGAACCTGTGTTCCATCTTCATAAGCACATGGCTCACAGCGGCTGGATTCATACATCTGGTAAGTTGACAGATGTGAAGACCAGTGATCCAGCGATTAATGAGCCAGTGAGGAAGGTAACTGATGAACTAACTGGTATTAATTACGACTGTGGCACGAGGCCCTTTTCGTCTGATTTGTTATTGTTGACCTAAGAACGAACTGCTATGAATTTTTTTTCAGAATCTCCCATGTAGGGGTGCAATGATCCATTTTTTCTCCTCCCATAACGTATCCCGGTAACTAAACTCATAGTATCTGCTAATATCCAGTACTGATCTGTTTTTCACAAATAAAAAATCTGGAAGTGTCATTATGTGGAGCTCATTGGAATCACTGGCTGTGTTTGAAACCACTCCCTTATTAACTCACTCATGACTCCCTGTACAATAGACACTTGATAGTTTATTCAACAGTGAGCACTGATTGAGATTTCGGACACTTACTTATCCTAACAATCGCTTTGAGTCATCATTGACAGCTGCAGAGCCACTCAGCAGTAATTTTTGTGTCATTGACACAACGATTTTTTGTGTCATTGTGGAGATTTGGGGGCACTAAATAGTAGTTATATTTACACAATCAGAATTCAGACACTCACAAACAAAGTGTCGGACAGTAAATATAATGCACTATATAGGAAGTAGGGAGTGACCTGGCCATTTTAATGTAAAGTAACATGAGTCCAGAGACTGCTGTGGCTCTAAAAATTAGTAGACTATTCAAAATGACTGAACAACTCATTCTGGAAACTAGGGCTGCAACTAATGATTATTTTCAATGGGGATTACTTTGTCTGTTATTTTCTTGATTAATCAATTAGTTCTTTGATCTATAAAATGTCAGAAAATGTTTAAAAATGTCAATCAATGTTTCTCAAATCCCAAGATGATGTCCTTAAATGTAAAAACTACTCAAACCGTTTAAGTAATTATAAAATTAGTTGGTGATTAATTAAATAGGTTGACATTTAATCAAATAATTCAATATTGGTGACAGCTCAAGCACAGAAAATGAATTCTATAATGATACTGATCAAGGGAATGTGTCTACTGTGGATTGGCTCAATCTGTTAAAGGTTAGTATTGGCACTCATGGTGATCGATGCATCCCAAATATGCAGTAAAAAATTACAGAAGGCAGAGTCATTATTATCTGAAGATAAACAACCACCAATTTACTTGTAAATAAATCAACTGTATTTCCAAATAAGAATCAAGTCTTTTTAAGTTAAGATTTGAAAGGCCCCATATAGCTTTTATGACAATGATTTATTCTACGGGAAAGAGACAAAATTAGTAATACAAATACACAGGTAGGGTGACCTAGCACTTCGATTTGGTCAGAGACATATTTTATGCCTCCTCGCTTCTCTTGTTTGCTGTCATTGCCTGTTCTCAAACTGTCCAATTAAAGCAAAATGCCATAAAACTACTGATGTAAATTATATATTCTTAAAGTACCCATAGTATACATCATGTATTTGTAGCTCTCCTCAATATCCCAGTAAAGCATCATCAAACTGTTTTACCACTAGATGGTAGCCTCAGCTCATTATAGAGAATACTGTATGACTCAACAAAGATGAATGCTTGAGCACTTGTAGCTGGATTTAATCAAACTTGATTAAACAGTTTCTCTTTGCAAAGCTCTTGTTTACAAATTGTTGGTGAGAGTCATGTCTAATTGTCCTCCCTTCCCTCTCTCTCATCTCCCTTTTAGGTGGAAAACTCAGGGGATCCTTGGGAAAACTTCCAGAATTCCCAGTCACTTTCCTATTGGGAATGTGTCTATTTGCTGATGGTGACAATGTCTACAGTGGGCTACGGGGATGTCTATGCAAAAACCACCTTGGGGCGCCTGTTTATGGTCTTCTTCATCCTTGGTGGTTTGGTAAAATCAGGCTTTTCTTTCTCCCTTACATCCCTTTGCCCCCCTCCTAAATCCTGCCTGAGCCCATCAATAGACTGTATAAAACTGTTAGAAATTATAAATTAAATGATGTATAGATTAAAATTGACTTCTAACAGTTTAATGATGATGTTTATTTCATGACATGTTAGCATAGTGCTGTTTTTAATGTTAGAACTATGTTACCTGTACCAGTAAATGTTATCCTTCTGTTTAGCCTACTGTATCTCGTCTACTGTAGTTACTATGTGCTCCTTCGTCCCCTCCCCTTATGTGTCACTCCTGTATTTGTTTGATAAGAGTTTTTGTCTGATAATGTTGTTACTGTTCTCTTAAAAGCAGTTGCGGTTTCAGGACATCCCTCCTCCCGTGTCTCTTCCCACAATTCCAACAAACACAGGGGCAGGGAGATGAGGCTTAGGCCAGCCTGACTGTTACCATAGCAACAGCCGCCTTCCACTTCAGATTCACCTTGATCTGATCTAGCGTTCTGTCGGGTTACCACTAGTACAGTAACTTCCGCACAAGTATGCGCGGGTGCACACACCTGTGAGCACTCACATACTGACGACTCTCCATCTTCTCTTACCAAAAGAATTGGAGGATCTAGCCAAATCACAGTCACTATATTCTGTATTTGGACAGCTATCGCTGTGCACTGATGACCTGCAGCTGTGTGGATGTGTACCGTGTTGTGGCCATGGTGATAGGTTGTGTGTTTTTCTCAGTGCTGAGAGCTCTGGAAGTCTTTAGGCTCGTACCTCAGCCTGCTTCCTATCAGCAGCAGTGGCTCAATAATGACTTCAGGATGGAGATATTTTAAAGCCAGGGATCATATTAAACTCACGTCATTTCACATTATCCCCCTTAATGTATAGATGCTTTTTCCAAGTACGAGTTAAGTATGCATTTACAAGGGCAAGGGCGCCTCTTTGTTTCTTGCTGTAGATGTCGGTAGTGCCAGTGAGTACCCTGTAGAGACAGATCACATTTATGTCTCGCCCCCACCGGAGGGGAAAACAGTTGTCCCCTGACTGTGTATTGTATTAAAGGTACCTCTTTGTTATTGACGTGCGCTAGCAAACAACACAAAAATACCTAAAAGCTCCTTTGTGATGGGATGCAACATGGAAAAGAATACATAACTAAGTTTTTACAAGCTGCTGAACCGAAAAACGGAACTTTTTAAGCAATGAGACGTGAACCTTCAGCAGGAAGATATGGGAAAACTGTGATCCCGACACATTTTGCTAATTTTAAACTGTAGAGCTTGAAACTAACTTAGCTATGTAAAGCCTGGTTTTGATCTTAATTGTTAAATGATGATCTTACCTGGTGATTCCATGAAATAGGCAGAAATATCAAAGTACGTCACTTCTTGCAATTCAGTTGGATCACTTTTCCAAGATAAGTAGGATAACGAGAACGGACACTGAGATATACTGACAATAGTTTGTGTCAATGTAACTTTTCGTCTCTGGGACACAAAGGGTACTGAAATAGTCCTTTGACATGCTAGCTACAGGCACTTTATCGTTTCAGCTCTTTGTTACATATTGTGCCGCTGATAGTTTAGACATTTTGCGCTCTGTCTCCATTATTAGTAGGGAAAGTTAAGGTCTGTGCTGGGATAGTAGGCTGTGAAACTTTGCAAAATGCATCCAGCTCATTTTCCAGCCCAACAAATGAGTCTTAATGTGTTTTGCAGCTGTGGACCATCAGGTGGGCCTATTCAAATCAACCTGCCATATCATCTGTGTTTGTTGGACAAAACATGGCACATAGGTTTTTTAAATTCTCCTTTTAAAACTCTGCTTTCCAGAAAGGTATTGGGTGCTATCACGGACTGACTGTTCGTCAGCTGTGAGAAAATTCTTGCCCACTGACCAAACCTGTTCCCAAACCTTTACCTTTTAAAAACTGGGGCTATTTTTAAAACATCAAAAACTCTTTTTTGTAGATAAAAATCTCTCTCAATGTGTGAATTTAACCAAGTCTCTATAGACAATGAGAGGGAGAGTTTTTAACTTAATTTCCAACGCAAAGTAATATTTTTCTCCCCTCAGAAATCTGGATTCATGCACCAGTGTCCCCACCACCCACTCTGCGGCGTTATAGTCTCTTTTTTAGTCTCTTCTTCTGTCTTCTATCTTCTCCTTAGGCCATGTTTGCCAGCTACGTCCCTGAAATCATAGAGTTAATAGGAAACCGAAAGAAATATGGTGGTTCCTATAGTGCGGTTAATGGGAGAAAGTAAGTATTCCAGATGGTTCTGCTGTTTTTCTGTGTGCGGTAGAACCCTCTCTGCATGCCTTTTCTTTTTTCTGTTCCATGCATGTAGGCCATGTTTGCTCGCTACGTGCCAGAAATTGCTGCTCTCATCCTTAATCGGAAGAAATACGGAGGGAGTTATAACTCGACACGAGGCAGAAAGTAAGTTGAAATCCAGACAAGGTGTGGTTGTGTGACTCAAGTGCACCCCCTTGAAGTTTAGAGTTACTGGGGGTTAGTTAACTTGACTTTTCTTTAGAACAGTAAAGTTACTTTATAACATCAAGTCACACTGCGTGACTGGAGACCTTGGCCATTAGGACACACATGTCCATGCCCCTTTACTCTCTCTTTTACTCTCTGTCTGTCCTCATTTTTCTCTTCTTCCTTTCTCTCAGTCTGCCTCTTATCTGTCCTTCAGTCAGAGCTTTCCTTATATCATTTGTGTGCTGTTCATTTTCTTTCTTTGTCCTCCTTGAAACATCCTGTGTTGCGCTTTAATTTAATTTGGAAAATAGAGCTTTCATGACTACTACACTGTAGACCTGCAGTATACTAACCTGTGGTGCTTCTGTGCAATATATCTGTGCACTGTGTGTTGTCCCACTTCCTACAGTCCCTCATTAATACAGTCTTGCCTATAGGGATGAATTAGTACACAGCCTAATACATCAAAATGAAAGAAAATAGTCATGAAACCCCTACGATCCGCTTCTAAAGGATTTTTCCACAAGAAAATAGAAAGATTTAAACATCTGCAAGTGCATTTTTATTGGTGGTCTTTTCAAGCATCATCAATCTCAATGACCATTGCAGGATATGACTTCTTTTCTTGTTTCATTTTGCTTGTTTTTGCATGATTTATGGATTTTTTTTTCAAACTGCATCATTTCTGGCATGTTCTCTACGACCTGCAGTCATGTGGCTTTTTCACTGATGGCGAACTCCATGAAAAAGCCATCTCTCCTGTTGTCCGTCACCGCTATCCCATCGCATCATCAATGCTTGACATGACTCTGGCCCTGATCTTCAGTCAGCTCCCACACCCTGAATGCTGGATGCCTCGCTCTCCCAGTGGAGGCTCTCAATTGCTTTTGGCTTGCTTTGCCTGCTTGGTTTCTTGGTGCTCGCTTTGGTTCTCGTGTTTGTGTGGTGGTGGTGGAGTTTGTCTCCAGAAGCTCTTGTTATTGATGTATATGTGTAATTGGCCTCTCACAGCAGAGGTCCGAGTGCACTGTGGAGTGTGTGTGACACTGTGGTCATTTCACCACAGTGCTTATTGTGCTGTTCTCCTTCCCTTGTGGCTCAAACCTTACTGATATTCAGCACACAGATATATTTTAATCCAAATGTGGTGTGTCCGGAACGGGGAGGGTAGACTTCCTATTTTTCTTTCCACTCTTTTCTTCTCATTTTCTTCAACATTTACTAGCGGCCTTCTTTTTCTCTTTTCCACTCTTTCTCCCATCGGTTTCAGTCACTCAGTTTGTCAGGGTGGATTCTATTGAGTCAGCAGTAGAGCGAGGCCCTGGAAAAAAGCCTTTGTTCGATAATGTTTGCCTGTCATTGAGATAAGATTGATGAAATGTTATGTTTGGCCAGTGACCTCAGCCCAGACTCGCAGATGGGTGTTGAGAGAAGCCCTTGTCAAAGCCGAGGATAGTTTCTCCCACACACTTTATTTTCTCTTTCCACACCCCCCTTCTCTTTCTCTCTCTGGTCAGACATACAGTGCAAACATGTGGTAACAATCAGAAGATACCCACCAAACACACAGGCTTAGAGTGGCACCAGGCTCTTTGCATAATCATTTAGATATGTATGTGTTTGGTGTTTACATGTATCGGACCTGACACACAGACAAAAACGCTTTGTCATGTGGGTTTAGGATTGCCATCCGGGTTCAGTTATTTAGCAGCTGTCAGCAGAAAAAAAACCTATCATGGAAATGAGATTAGGAGATTACAAGTATCCGACTGATTACAGAGCTCACAAACAATGAGGTCATGATACACTGTGAACTATTTTAAATGTGACCCTTACTTCATCTTGCTGCCCGGCCGCTGTCATTTGAAACAGAACCTTGAAGGTTATTTGGAAGTGAGAGGGCATTTGATCCGAATTTCTGTTTCATGCTAGTGTTGCTTATAGTACTCTGTTCAGTGTAGCGTACACCCGTGAGCGCAGTGACAGCACTCAGCCTGCGTATGCTGATATAATAATGACAAGTGTTGCATTCTGTTGGCGCCCGCTGCACTAGGGGCTCTGTGGTTTCCATTATGGCTCCATGGTTTCCATTAGCCCCAACTTCAACAGAGGGGTTGGCATGGAAACTGACTTCAACCCTGGCTGAACTCTGACATACACCTTAGAAAGTCCTTTGTAAGGGCTAGAAACTTAAGGCGTGCAGGCCCATAGAATCGAACACTATCGGGCATGACCACACGCCTACATACTGGGAAGACGTATATCTGGCTGTGTTTCTAGGGATTATGCATTCTATCATGCAGACGTTTTGACATTGATTACAGGAGATGCTATTTTACTTTACTTTACTTTTGTTGTTGTATATTATACTTAATACAACAACAAAATAAAAATAAATTGTATAGACATTTTGACAATAATTCTTGCAGTAAGTTTCATCACTGCCCTAAGGATTAGAGCAGTACTGAGTGAGTGACCTCTGTTGCTGATGTTTGAGCTCTGTGTTCATTTTGTATTCAGTGCATCCCCAGTGACATCCTGGGATGTTCCCTGACTGCATGTTTTGTGTGCACGCTCTGTTAAACCCCTTTGCATTTAATGTGAATGTGTGCCACATGTTTTTTTAGTGTCTCGGTTGATGTGTGTGGTTTTCTTGTAAAAATCTGTGCCCTTGAAGTGCTCCTTTTTTTATTTTTTTATTTTTTTTTATGTATATAGTTTAAGCTTTACGGTGCAATCAGGTTAACCAGAGGGGAGGTATTTTGTTAATGCAGCAATTATAAATGGTTGAATTATCTAAGATATCATTTTCCTATATCCTGTCTAACTAGCCGATGATCTCAGTGTTCAGTTCGATGCCACTATTGGCACACTGAGAAGAGGAAAACTCAGAAGAGGCATGACGTCTATCAAGTGAAGCATAGTATTTTAACAATATTTCCGTCTTAAATACAAGGACTCAAATTAGTGGCTTGATCGCAGGAAGAAACAGTTTGATTCATGAGGAAGAAAGTTTTGATTTGCTGAAAAATCACTTTCTACACCTTTTGTGTGTGTGTGCGTGTGTGTGTCTGAGACTCATAACCTAATGCTGAACCCACACAAACCAAATAATGCGCCATATAAATCTGTATATTCCCTCTGCCCTTGTAGAAGGGCATCTGGATATTGGGAATAGGAAAACAGGACTGATGTTTTTCATCTATTGAAATGAGAGACATCTTGTGCCAAACAGTGCCGGCTGCCCACAGACATCTCAGCTCATCAGCTTGTAAGACCACACGGCCCTTTGCTCAACATTGGCCAACCATGCAATCACGGCTGCTCATTAGATTCTCTTAAAGGACAGAGGCGACATCTGCAAAGACCATTACGTACTGCAACTTCCACAAACTGCCATTCTCTCAATATGTCTGCCACATTACTTTGCCAAGTCCACTTCAGTTCAGCCCTACCCGGTCCATCTGGTACAGGATGGGAGAACACTAAATGATCTGGACTATGGTTCTCATCTAACATCAATAAATATCTGTTTCCTTTAAACCTGCCAAACTGAGTCAGACTTTGGTAATGTTCGACAATTTCAGACGTTAACTTTTAAAGGTTAAAGTGTTAGCCAGTGTGTCTAAGATGTATGATAACAGATTCAAGGAGACAAGTCTTGTTTGATCATGAGAACTTGAACAGTGAGCAAATATGACCACAGTTTTTTTTTTCTTTTTTTTTTAATTTTAGGAAAGAGTAACCTAATACTCGTAGTGTTAAATGCAAAGCTGTCCAGTATCCAGGCACTCAAAACTTAAGTGGTTCATTTGTCTCCTGGCACATCCTGCTAAGTAGTGGATAAGGCCATTGTCATTACACAGATTGCCTTACAGGTCTCCATAGGGTAATTAGGGTGTCTGCCGAGTGTCCACACTAATCCATGTCAATATAAGGGCTGGATTCTACTGAGCATGTTTGGATTTCTCATTTAGGGGTTTGGCAATAAGACGTGGTGACATTTAACTTTAACTCCAGAAGGGTAGCTCAGCTTACCACATTGCAAATGAAGCATATAGAGTGTCTTAAATCCACTAGATTAACGTGATTGAATAGCCTATCATAACCATATCAAGGTTGATTTCCAACCATTTTTAATAACAAATTCAACGACTTTATTAAAGGACTTATAACAGTGCTACAGTAACATTAAAGGAGTACAATAACCTAAAACCACAACATGAATTTTAAAGTGAAAAGAGACAGCTTTTCCAAGCATTTGCAAGTGGTATTATTGCTGGCGCCTCTGTTGCAAAGACAATTGGATCACTTTGGCCAGTAGAGTTTCCACAGTAACTTTGGTTATTCCACTGTCTGCCATTTCCACTACTTGGGATAGGAACTGCAAAGAATTTGTATTGATGCTTCCCAGTAAATTGGAATAACTACCAAAAGGCACTGGGCAAAAAATAGAGTAACCAGTCGCAATTTTCTTGGCCGATGTAGATTTTTAAAGTCTGACCTGCCAATGCTGATTATTACTGATTCAGATTCTGAGAAGGGAGTGGATGGTGCAGTGGTTTTTGTTTGTTTGTTTGTTTGTTTTAAATTTGGCATGAGGGAGGGACATACAACTTTAAATTGCTGTTTTTATATTTATTTTGCAGACGATATAAAGAAAGCATGCCTTCTTTATTTTTTTTCTCTAAAAAATAAATAACTTAACTATTAGTTCTAACTAGCCAGCAGGTACATCAAGAATAAAAACCCTTAACTTTCAAACATTAAAGGGAAAATTTTAATTTTAATCTTAATCTTATAATTTTAATTTATTGTGGAGGGAGGGTCATGCATTTTCAGTCACTCAGAGAGTCTCAAGGAAAAATATTTGTAGCTTCCGTGAAGATAATAATAACAATAACAATAACAATAACAATAGTAATAATAATAATAATAATAATTAATAATAATAATGATGATAATAATAATATTAATAACCAAACAAACAAACAAAAACGTGTCACACAACAGCCACTTCCCTCCTCCAGTAAATAAATAACAGTCCCTAAGAATTACAATTGACAGCATACACAAACATATTGCAAACATTATTTTCTTTAAAGCCACTAGAAATTTGGTTTGATAAAGGAAAAAACTCATACATGATATCAAAGACAAATGTCTCAAGCATCCAGAAAAAAAAAACTTAAAAATAAATAACTTGTAAAAAATCGTGTTCAAAACCAGCTCTGAGGGGGCGTGGTCAGACCACTCTTAGCGTTTCCGTTTTGTGTTCAGTTTACTAGCGTTGAAAATAAAATGTTTAACTGCTACGGAATGAACGACCAAATCCATCAAATGGATCGTCTGGTAAGGAAGCTAACTAGCACCAGACTGTGTTAGACCACCCAAATCTGTGTTTTAGTAAATTTAGTTTAGTAATCGTAATCTCCCCGAATCTGGCGCTAGTTGTGTTAGCATTTTCACGTACATCATGAGACGGTTAGCATAAGCTTACGTGAATCTTTCGAGCTTGTTGCCTACAGTTTCAGTCGTGTGTTTGTTATCTTGACTAATCGGCTAACTAGCACAGATAAGAGAGACCCAGACGCATCTTTGTGGTTTTATTGAGTTATACCCCCTAAACTAAGAAGCTAAGTGTTTTAGCATCCTCCATCCACTAACATGAAACGGTTAGCATTAGCTTTGCTTTGCTACACTTGTGACTGACTTGTCAACTCCGTGAAGGTATAACGTTACCTAAATCGGCTACTTCGTATATACATTTTGCTGCAATTAAAATAATTTAAGTGAGATTAAGAGACTGAAAACTGGGTAAAATAGTTGCTGACAAAGTTTGCTGTGGAGACACAGGCTTATTTGCAGTTTAAAAATAGTGACAAACCATAATGTTATTGCAATACTAACAACAGCACAAGACATTTAATATTGTGTTGTGACTTCAGTATCACAATAATATTGTATTGTAGGGTCTCTGGCAATTCACAGCCCTACTAGTTTGGTTAACAACAGTAACTTAAAAAAAATAACGTGGATGGCATGGGAATAAACTGGGTAGACCAATATTGTTTTTTCAGGGCCGATATGGATACAGATTATTAGTAGTTAATGACACCAATAACCGTTTTTGGAACAATATGCATTTACAATACAAATAAGAATCTTTCTGTCAATATGTACAGTTTGATTTATAATAAACTCCAACACAAAACTTGGTTTAAATATCTTTAGCAAATGTTTAATCCAAACCAAAACATTCAACAACATCAGTGAAAATTTAAATAAAAATGAATAAATAAAAATGCAATTCGGGGTTTTACAAAGTAAGGGTTCCTTTCATGCGGACACTTTCTTTGGGACTTTAACTAATTAACTAATTTTATCGGCGATCATTAAAATAAAATGCAGATACAAATAATCAGTAATATGCCAAATATCGGCCCCAATAATCGGCCAGGTCAATAATCTGTCGACCCCTTAAATAAACTACACTTTTGAGAATGAGGTGCAGCAGCTCCCACAGTTACGGTTCATGCTGCTGTTGATGATGTGAACCACCGTGCGGCACTTGTATGTAAGAGCAGTTGGCACAGGATCGGCTATAGTTGACACTGAACAGCCAATCGCTGGCTGATCAAGATGAAAATTAACTGATTTGGTCACTGGTGGATCAATGGGTGCATCTCTAGGAGACATAAAAGCATTATGCTCTTTCTGTTTTGGTTGCACAATGGTTAATGCACTTCCTTTGTGGTATAAATGGAGTCTTCATTTTCCAGGGAAATAGTAGAGGTACCCAGCTGCAAACAGAATTGAATAGTAAAAGTTAGGCTTGTAGGGGTCAAATCTAAATGCAGATGACATCATCATTCTATAGCAAAACATTTTGCTGTCATATTAATAAAGGATGTAAATGCCTTGACATCACCCACTGTTAAGTCAACTGCCATTTTGAAGCTTTTAGGTGGGCATACTGTTTTTTTGGAGCCAGAAGTGACTATATTTGGATGAGGTGGATGAGCAAGGGGAGGATCTGACTCATAGGCTGTAGCGACACCTTGTAGACCAAAACTGTTCTTTGTATAAGGCTGCGTCTGCTGTAAAGTTTGGCATTTTAACATGGGGGTCTATGGGAATTAAATGGCTTCTAGAGCCAGTCCAAGTGGCCATGCATGGAACTACAGTGTTTGGCACTTTGGCATTGCCTTTATCTTCAGCCCTGGAGGTTGCCTTCATAATGATAAGTTAAGAACAAAACTAACAAAACTCTCAATTCTGGGACACTAAAATTTAATATTTACAGAAGCACCACAAGTTTCATTGTTGAGACAGTCAAGATTTTAAATGCTAAAGTTAAGACTTGGACGGTGACCATCTAAACTGCCCATGATGATGAAGCTGACCTCTGAAATTGATCACTCTGGCCTATGGGGCAGTCAGAGGACAAACAGGGACACAACCTTAACTCCAAAATCGTTCCAATCCAACTTCCTTACTGCTATAATCAACCCTATGCGCCGTCTGACAGATCCCTCTGCAGTAATGCGCTACATGTTTTGCCAGGGGACCCGTCAAATACTCCAAAGTCCTGTTTAGAATTTGTGTCAACCACAGGCCTCCAAATCACTTTGAAAGTTTTTAGTAATGTTCTGTATAAAAGCACAGGCATATTGATGTACATGTCTTTGTCAACATCCATTCAGCTCACAAAGGGGTGGTTTGGCCGAAGGGACAGTTTTTATATTGAGAACGGATGACAATCCAACCACTGTGGGCTGTGTGATTATATCTTAGATTTTCTAAAGTGGTTCAGAGTTGAGTGTTTGATTGCACTTGTCGTGCAGAATTTAACCACTTTCATTACATGGGGGAAAATATTCTCTTTTATGGCAGAAAAGATATAATTCAGTTACTTGTTTGCGTTGAAATGACATTTCTTGACATGTATATAGTTTTTTCAGTCTATATTTGAGTTAGATGTTAGAGTGCTTTGGTTTGACTGATTATCTTTGGGAGACATGCCAGTGTCTGCAGTGATTTATGTTGCCCACTTAAGATGATTTCTTCCCCCCTTCCAGGCATATTGTGGTCTGTGGTCATATTACCCTCGAAAGTGTCTCCAACTTCCTCAAAGACTTCCTACACAAGGACAGGGATGATGTCAATGTAGAAATTGTTTTTCTCCATAAGTAAGTTATCGTTTTTTCCTCACCTTGCGTAGGTTAGCAGAGCACAATGTTTGAAACAATGAGCGCTAACCCTTCTCTTTTCTCTGTGTGCTAGTATTTCCCCTAATCTTGAGCTGGAAGCCTTGTTCAAACGCCATTTCACCCAAGTAGAGTTCTACCAGGGATCTGTTCTTAACCCTCACGATCTGGCCAGAGTAAAGGTACAGTCTGTGACAGGACAGGAGATTAAATCACATACAGTGATAGAAAACAGTTGTTGAATTCAAGTGGAGATTAAATTTGACAATTAAGAGCAAAATTCAAATAAGTAAATCACTAATTTTGAGGTTTTTCTACTTTTAGTGGACATAGAGAGGAAAGGAAAACAGTGCAGTGTTGTTTTAATTGCTTAAATAAAATTGATAAAGACAAAAGAGAAAAGAAAATGGGAAAGTTTGGCACTTTAATCAGTAATATGACTAACTGGAACAACTAGAAACCACTAATTTGTTTAATTCTATTTTATAAAGTCAGACACAATTAGTTTGAAGCTCTGAGTGAGCCGTATAATAACCACTGACATGTACTATAATGTTAACACAACTGTTTCTTTGGTCCCTACATAAAGATCGAGTCAGCAGATGCCTGCCTAATCCTAGCCAATAAATACTGTGCAGATCCTGATGCTGAAGATGCCTCCAACATCATGAGGTATTGTGTCCTCTGGTATTTGAAATCAGTGAAAACTGATGAGATATTGTGTTACATTGTGCTATTTTTCGTCTTCCAGGGTTATTTCGATCAAGAACTATCATCCCAAGATCAGAATAATCACTCAGATGCTTCAGTATCACAATAAGGTAAGGCGCATTTATAACTGGGGTTAACCTGCAACCCTGTCTGCATCAGAGCTTTGTGCTGTATTTCAGTGGTTGGTTGCATCATTAGGCAGTTCATGCTGTAGCAGCATGTGTCATATGAGTGACCACTTTCTCCGTTGCCCTCCTGTGACTCTAAGGGACATGTAACATATAAAGCCCCACAAGAACTTTCCCCAGGAAAATCTAACTTTTTGAGGAACTCATTGCGTTTCAACCGCAGGGACGGTGGTCTAAATTAAGTTCCGGAGACATTACTTTACACTCCCAAAAGTCCCTGATCAAGAGATAGTACTTTCCAAAACTCAAGGACATTGGGGGTAGGGCTTGCAGTGCTGAACATTTCAACAACTGCCAATTTTGAAAATCTACAGCTGCAAACCAGTTTGTTCTTTGTGCTTTGACACATCGACATGGTATTACAGAAGAAAGCCTATGACCGTTGAACCTACAACAAAGTCAGTGCCTTATTGAGTATTTATGAAATCCAATGGGAGTTTTAGAATTGGAACCTGCAAATGATCATAAGTACTGTAAAATCTCCTGCCAGTTAAATGAGCCAAATATTGTTCACACTGAGGAACAGTGAAGAAGCTTGTTTGTTTGTTGCTTTTTATGGCGTCAGCGTTGTTGTATAGTTGTACACAAAAACCACATGTAAAACTGCTGTTGCCTTTTCATACGCCAGTTGGAAAATTAAGCTTAATTGTCCTGGGTCTTTTAGACTTTTGGAAACACAGATCTCTAAGTTCTTTGAAAATTAGTCCCTGTAGTTTAGCATGAGAATTTACTCTGGACTTTCAGTCCCTGAAAATGTTGATGAAAACATGGCTTAACATGACATTAACATGACATTAACATGACAATTTATGCAAATATGGATCTTTTCATTTCTGCATTTTTTGACTATTGTCATGAAAGTTACATACATTACTGTGTTGAAGTTAACAGATATTTAAAGACATAATTTATTTACTAAGGAAATAATAGCATTTTTAAGATTGATACCATTCAAATGTGGTCTTTTTGTGCAGCTGTTGCATTTATCTGCATGTATGTACATTTTTCTGCTGATCTCAGTGTTCATGAAGGTAAATACTTTCCTAACTCTCTAGTAAACTGTTTATCTTCACGAACACTGAGATCGTCTGCTGCTGGTTCATTGAAGGTTCCCATTAACAGCCGACAGAAAATTGAGGCTGCACCCAATTTTCAGTTATGCTTTGGAACAGACCATCTGTAGATACCAGAAAAGCCAGCTCACTAAATATTTGTAAAATAAAGCTACAAATGCATGTGTTTACTCTAGCTTTTAACTAGCTCTGTGTTTCTAGAACTATTGTTTCTAGATATCAGACTGCTGCAATTCGTTTAAAATGTTTGATCATAATTGATTTAATGATTTATGATTTAACTAGTGATTTTATGATTTTAGGCACTTTTTATTTTTTATTTTTAAGTGTTTTTAAATGTTCTTTTATGCTGATTTGCCTTGCTTGCCTGTTTTTATTGTAAAGCACTTTGGGCTACATATCTTATGAAAGGTGCTATATAAATAAAGTTTATTATTATTATTATTATTATTATTATTATTATTATTATTATAATAAACATGTCTGAGACTTGACCGACTACTTATCAAATCCAACTGTGTTAGTTAATGCCAAATTATTTTTTTCTTATTCAATTACAGCCTTCCAAGCAGATTCGCTTTATCATAATGTAAGGGAAAAATTAAACAGAGAAGTTCCACATTTTGAGATAAACCTCTCAAAACAACAGTTGGCCATGGTAAGAGGGATTAAAGCCTGGCCTATTTCTTGGTTGGGGCAAGTAACTTTCCGAAGTGCAGGTTTCCTGGCAAGTGCCACAGAGACAGTCAAGCTGTTTCTCCATGTTTCCAAACTTTGTGCTAAGCGAAGCTAACTGGCTGCATGAGAGTGGTATTGATCTTCTTATCTAACGCTAACTTTCCACCACCAAAGGGAATAAGCATATTCCCAGAATGTGAAAATATTCCTCTAAGAAAAATGAATCGTTTGCTTAGTTTTCCATGTCTTGTGACCTCTTGTGTCTGTCGTGTGATGAAGGCCCATCTGCTGAACATTCCAAGCTGGAACTGGAAGGAGGGTGACGATGCTATCTGCCTGGCGGAGCTGAAGGCAGGCTTCATTGCCCAGAGCTGTCTGGCCCAGGGCCTGTCCACCATGCTAGCCAACCTCTTCTCTATGAGGTCCTTCATTGAGGTAACACAGAGGACAAGATTTACTATCCTGTCTCAAGCACTTTTTCTGAACAGACTGAAGTCATATGGATGAATGAATTCTCACATTTCGTTTTTGTAAATTAGATGATTTATTCGGGGATTGAAGGTGAGGGAACTATAAGTGGATACAGTAGGTTCTCCACTGACAGATGGACTAGATCTATCAAGCACAGTACGTTCCCCGAAAAATTCTGACATCTTTGTCCAGACAAAGACTTTCATTAGAGTGTTTTCAGTCATCCTGGCACATCATATTTTACTGTGACATTTCATATGGAATCTGTTCAGTGTTTCTGTGGCTCAGAATTGAAGAGGTGCTTGTCTCTATCAAAGAACTGTTCTCCTGTCATAAAGATGATGGATCAGCTTATAATGACCAGGCTGCTGTTGTGCGGCGGAACATCTGCAGACCACATTGGGCTGCTATTGGGAGGAAAACAGTGTTGCTTTTTCTTTCTTTCTTTTTAACATGTGACATTTCCGTGCTTGTTTTTTGTCAGATTGAGGAGGACACATGGCAGAAGTATTACCTAGAAGGGGTGGCTAATGAGATGTACACAGAGTATTTGTCCAGTGCCTTTGTTGGCCTCTCCTTCCCCACTGTCTGTGAGTAAGTATCACTCTGTCCTCACTCAGCAAGCCCACTGTCACTGGTAGGTATAGCTAACAATTTGGAAGTGAAAAAAGAAAGACAAGATGTGAATTTCAAAGGTGTTTGAACATGTCAGTCATCAACTTATATGCTGCGGTCCTCTAATGAGTGCACATGTTTTACAGGCTGTGTTACGTGAAGCTGAAGCTGTTGCTTATTGCCATCGAGTACAAGTCTGAGCAGAGAGAGAGCAGGTTTGTTTATTGCATCTTTTTTCCACTGACATTAGGAACAACTGTTAAAAGTGAACAACTGTGTGATTCTGCTGATAAAATATCTTATATTTTTTTCCCAAATCTTTTTCGCAGCTTTAAAAACAGATGATATTCATATTACATTTGATGACATTAAGTTGGTGGACGACATTTGAATGATGCTAATACGAACATCTGTACACACGAGAAAGCATTCAGAGAGCACACATCTCTGCCAAGGCTGCACAGTCATCTTAAATTTCTCATTTTAGTGTGCCAAAACTGTTCATCAAAGTAAGATATCCCATTTCGCCACCTTAAAGGTCCAATGTGTAGGATTTAGGGGGAATTATCGGCATAAAAGAAATATAATATGACAAGTATGCTTTCTTTAGTATTCATAATCACCTGAAAATAAAAAAAACGATCGGATCATAAGTTAGTAGAGTAAAAAGGTTTATCAGGTGCTGGGCTAGCGGCAATTCTCGTAAAAACACTGATTTTTGATGTGAAACTGCTTTATTCAGTGTCGTTACTGGTTTTAATGACCTGGTCCAGTCGTTTTGATGAGTAAGAGACCTCTGTGGATAATTTTGCTTCTGGTAAAAACTTTCTTAACAAAAAACAATGAAGGAATCAGAACCAGAAGTTCACGTTTGACACATAGGAGCATTTCAACTGGTTGCAATCTTAAATCCTCATTGCCAGATGCCACTAAATCCTACACACTGATTTAAAAAAAAAAAGTCATGGAAAACCAAATAACTTATTCCACATCTTGAGGGCCTAATGTTCCTCAGAATTGAATATAATGATGATATGATAACCTTTTTGAATATCTGCTGTTTGGCAAACATAAATGGGACTGATATTACTGATTGTGTGTCCTCGGCGGAGATAACTACATAACCACAAGTCTGATACTAAACCAAAACTTGCAGGTATGCAGGAAGAAATGTCAAAAAATCTCTCTGGAATTATTAGCTATTAACTGCACTGAAATGACATAACGTTTTTCAAACATATTGTGCCGTCAATTCACAGATTTCACACGTAGATAACCAATTTGCTGCTCATTCAAATTTCATGTTATGTCTTTCCTTAACTTGATTTTCTTGTGTTCCTGTTCAGTCTGTATGATAACCGCTAACTACATCAGTGTCAGTCTTATCACCAATACCAACATGAAGTACTATTTCACAGTTATCTCAATTGCCAAATCCCACCCACCTTTCCTCATTCACCTGTGTCAAATGTATATGTGTATTTGCATGGCAAATGATGATCATGTTGACATTACAAGCTAAAAAGAAATTCAGATTACTTTCTGATGAAATTTCGAGTTGTTTATTCAATTCTACATTAGGAAATATCTCAGTGCACTATTTTTGTCTTTTGTCTTAATTCTTTTTAGAAGATGTACTGTCACAATTTTCAGTGCCATTTAAAAAAAAAAATCACACCCTTATCAAAAGATGACCACCTTTAAAATCAAACAGACTTTTTTAGTAAACAAAATTTTTTTAGGTGCAAGGACCATTGGACAAGCATGAAATGACTGAATTGTGTGTCTGTGTGGAGTCGGCCACATGCTGCCATATTAAGCGTACCTACTGAATAGGCAGAGAAACATTAGAAACACTAATATTCTCCTCTTCTTTTATGTTCATGATAACTGTTTGATTTGAGATTTTTTCTTGTTGTTTGCAGAAGCCGAAAGCGGTATGCCCTCTACCTTATCTTACTTCCAAAGTTCCACCCAATCTCCACCACTTTAAAGCTTCTGACTTTGGGAGTTTCCCCCAAGGATATTTTTCCAAACACTATCTCACAGGCTTCTTTTTCTAACTCTTTTTTTATGGTGTCCCTTGTGCTTAATGCACTAACTTCTTTGCAGGCAGAGAGAGGATAGATAAATTGGACATGTTTGTAGAAGTGCTGTTTCTTTGTCTTTGCTGTTGTCGGTGTACCAAGGCCAAACGCTCACCCTCTCCATATCTACCTCTTATTTGATCTTTTTCCGTTTTGTCCTTTACCAGTCCTTTGCTTAGTTTATTTCTCTCACTTTCAGTTCTTTTTCAGTGTTGCTCAGTTGTTACCCTACTGTGTATTAGCTTTGCCAAGCTAATTATTCCACTCATGGTGTTTTTAAATCAGTACTTCATGGTTCTTTGTATCAGAATCAGTGAGGATTTTGTGTACACATAGACCTCAGATGTGGTGTTGATAAGCACTAATAATCTGTTGTTCTACATTTTGGATTTAATCTTGAAATAAATTGACTGATTATCCACCATTGCTGTAGGCAGTGGCTGATATAATAGCATGTCTTTTTTCTTCATGGATTTATTACACCAGCAGCACCTCACCCGTCTTTGTTTTCATCATTTAACACACTAGGAAAGGCATGGAGCTGTTGAATTTGGATAGCATTAAGTTTATCCAAACTGAATTTTTTAATAACCATAGGTTACAATGTTCACAAGTGCCCCATATTTCACTTTTGCATCCCATCACCCTCCCATGTTCTCAGTGCTAAATGTATATTCATCTGTGCATGTCTGTACGTCTGGTTTATGTGTGATTACCTCAAGAGGGAGAGTTTGTGTGTGAATGTGCATTTTTGTGCGTCTCAGCCACCACGTACAGTCATGCTCGTGCGTCTCTCGAGTAGATGTTCTTAAGTGAGGTCACTTCCTGTCAGTTTGGTGTTTGGGAAACAATCCAACTGCACAGAAGTTACTGCAACCGTCTGCATCTACGTACCTGTCCTTATACCTGTACTGCAGTGGCTATGCCTTTTCTGTCTTGATTATTGTCCTCTTCATGCTGTATGGTAACTGCATGCTATGACACTATCACATAAGGTGTTTGATGCTTGCCTTGTTGCTCACAATATGAGGTTTTTGACGCTTTTTAAGCTTCTATCCACCAGTTTGCACCCTGACCGAAGAAAAATGTCTTGGATAGATACTCCTGTAAAATCTCAGATTTGGGCAGCAATGTTTGTGGAACTGTCTTGATTTGAAATGTTTCTTTCATTTATTTTCACTAAAGAGCATGCCAGGGCGTAATGCCTGTTTACTTCTCTGGGGGCCATTCAATCTGAGTGAATGTTTGATGCTATTTAACTTACTGAAAAGAAAAATGTGGAAGAAAAAAATCTGATCTGCATGACTGGTGCAATTTGATCACAGCCCGGTATGTGTATGGATTCAATTGCTCCCTTAATATTTTTGTTTATTTTCTCCAATGTAGCCTTTTCCAGAGCCCAGAGGAAAGATGTAGTGATATAGATGTTTTGAGTCTACACAGATAACATATAAAATTTGTCTCTAAAATGGCAAAACAGTTATTCAAAATACAAAGACTTGAAGTTTGTAAGAGACACATAACCCCAACACTGACAGTAGTTTTGGTAGGCATATGATAAGTATTGAGTTAAAAGCGTAAAATAGACCAAATAAAAAGAAAAGAATCATCTTTCATTTGGGCTCGTCTTACGTTGAAGAAGTGTGACCCTTAAAGGTTCGTGGGTTCGGTGTTTTGATTTCTTTGTTCACACTCACATCATTGATGACTGTTGCCCACAGGTAACCATTAATGACCAGGGTGTGTGTGCGTGTGTGTGCGTGTGTGTGTGTGTGTGTGTGTGTGAGCGTACAGTATGTGTGTGTGGTGTCTACTCTTTGTCTCAGTCTAATTAATGGGGAATGATACAGCCAGTTGCTTAAAGTGCTTTAGGGTTTTAAACAGAGTCCCACTCATAATAAAAATGCTTTGACCTCCGTGATATTTTTAGTGCAGCTGTTGTTCAGCACGCTGAAATACATTTTTATGTGGCTACTTCTTTAGATATGAATATAATGAATATAATATAACATTTTAAGTCAATATTAACCTTGCTGGACATGCATTCTAATTATCTTCACACTATAATTCAATGAAGCAGAGTCACTACAGGTTTTAATGGGAGTTCATCCACCTGTGGACTTTGCCCCTCTGGTTAAATTTCTGTTAGGGCAATCCGATAGCAGTGTCGCTGAGTAGAATAGTATCGACAAGAAAAAGAGCTGTTCATTCCCTTGCATCCCATTGTCGATTACTAACTGATGTAACAACACTTATGTACATTCTCTGTACTACAGCCATGTCTGACTATATTTGAGTGCTGGCACTAAAACCACTCCATAGCCATAATTTTAATTCTTTCTGCCCTTGTCCCTTTACTCGTATATCTCTCTACCCTCCCTTCTCACCCCAGGGCAACGCAAGACCATTCTGTAAAGAAAAGAATTAAAATTAAATGTGCGATCATATTGTTGTACATTCTGTCCATTCGTGTGAGTATCACATCAGCAAATTGCCCCAAATCAGAGGTGTAGTAATTATAACACTTACGACACAAACCAAGCTCTTAAAAGTTTAGTTTTTGATGGGAAAAAAATGCCGGATAAGGCAGGACATGTCAGATTATCGGCTTCCACACATCTGTGTACCATTCCTCTTGATTAGCATGTTGTGAGCATGAGCTGAGTGTTGTCCAGACATTAATGAGCATGATGTGTCTATTTCTCTGATTACCCAGCATCCTTATCAACCCGGGCAACCATGTCAAGATGCAGGAGGGAACACTGGGATTCTTTATCGCCAGTGATGCCAAAGAAGTAAAGAGGTAATCCTGATGAATGACTAATCACTAATGTAGTAAAAATGGAAGTTTGATTATTCCAAGAGCTGAACATTTTTTTACTGTGCCACTTTTAGAGCTTTTTTCTACTGCAAAGCTTGTCATGATGACATCACAGACCCTAAGCGGATCAAGAAGTGTGGCTGCAAACGACGTGAGTAGCCGTGCCTTTATTTTGCCCCATCGACCCCCCCCCCCTCCTTCCCCTCTTCTCACTCCAAAACCTACCTGTGGGTCTGTCTGTCTCATTATACTTAAGCTTTTACTAGTTTGTACACTAATATTATACCTTTCATTGTGTCATTGTTCTTCTGTACCGTGGCACTGTTTTTAAAGGTAATATATGTTGTCACATCATTGTACCCTTAGGAAAGTGTTTATTATGGGTCCCATTTGAACTTCCATGACATCCATTATGGTATGATCATCAGTCAATATCTGATTTGGTTCATTTCTAGTCAAAATGCAGTTCTCTTTGTGTGTATTTTCTTTTTGGTTTGATTCATTGCTTTATCCACACAAACTGAGAATTTATCGCAGTGAATGAGATTTACAGGAATACAAATTAGTGAGGAATAGGGTTGCAGTGGTATGGGATTTTAACATAGTATTACAAAATCATTATTATTATTGTCAGTTAGTTACAATGACCTTTAAAGGTATCAAGCAAATAAGAACGCTGTACATCTCCCGTTTGACAAAGAAATTGGGAGAAAAACAGAAGGAAAAAAAGGAACCACTGACATTGCAGGGACAAGCATGTAAAGGGTTAAGTCTATCTAATGAAAGAAGGTGTCATATGGAGCGAGCAAACCAGTCACAGGATCCCGCAGATGATGTAAAAATTCTTGGTATAATCCTGAAAATTTACAAGGGAAGTTGAGCTCTGAAACTTTGGGAATTTGTGTATAATTTCAAGTTAAAAAGCCTTTTAATAATGACCTCATTTGGGGGCAAACACACATTCAAAAAAACAATACCTGGTCTTACGGCATGTTTTGCTCAAAATTCAGCCTATTCACATGAAATATAACTAGGATTGCAGCGGTATGAGATTGTCATGGTGTTGTAACTGTCTGAGAAAATATCACTGCATTACAGTTTACAGTACTACACAATTATTATTGTGAGTAGCAACTTTACATTTGAGCAGCACTATAATATATTAACAATAAACATATACAGTAGGTGTGCAACAGCACAGCCAGATTGCTCCTGTCTGTAACTTTAACTGACACACACAATCACTTATGACAGCGTGCCGGGGAAGTTTGCGTGTTGCTCTTTGGGGTCAATCAGAAGCGGTGGCGGTGTGTGTGTTTGTAAGTCAGAGGTTACCAAAGTGATGGACACAGATGTGGCCAAGAGCCCAGATGTGGAAAATTACTTTAAAGGCGCTTTTATGATTGTCAGGGATTAAAATGGGACACATACCTTGACCTGCAATGCCTGTGCTGGTGCACGTGTGTGTATGGCACAAGTCAATGAGTCTGACAGGTAGATGAGGAGAAGGAGAGATATGTACGTGTAGGTGACATTCTCCGTCCAGTTGCATTTTTTACAGCACCGTAGATAAGCAAAATGTACACAGTATGACAACAATCATTTCATACTATGGTACAAATAATGTGAAGGTATGTCACACCTTGCGGGACAGGTGGCAGCAAGGTGGGCGCTCTGTTACCAAAGTTTATGCACTCAGTCCAAAAATGAGACAGTTTGTGTCTATGTCTGTATGCGCCAAATCATATGGATCTGCGGTGATTATCATGATTTGTATGTCCAAATACTGTTGCTTAAGAGGCCCAGGTAAGAGAGCACGTACCTCAGAATATGACAGCCCATCCAAAAAATTTGACACAGCATGACGTCAACTTCACATTTTCTATTGCATGTAATCGCTATACCGCTGCAACCCTAAGTTCAGTTAATAGAAAGCACTTAAAATTATAAAATTATTGCTCACAATAATACAGCCACTCCTTACCCAACTCATACATGAGAAAGTAAAATTATACATGCAGTAAAAACCCGATACTGAAATAATATAGAGGATATGACCCGTTATATTATATTTGTTTTACATGTAAATGGTTTTCAAGGGTATTTAAGAGTATTGAGCCCAGTCATTGAGCTCTTAATTGTTAAAATAAGACTTTTCACAAAACACAAATGCCGCTGTCAAATTAATAGTCTTTCCCCTTTATTAATGCAGACATAACATGACCACTATGGCTGGAACAGCACATGAATATAATCCGACCTATGTACAGCAGTCACTTGTCAGGACATGTTAGCCACTGGATAAATAATTCAGGTGAATATCCCATATTTCCACTAAAAGGTCACAGACAATTACTGTAAGCAGCCTGCAGACAAAGCCTGGTTTTAAAATGAATACCCACCATTTCCTTCTTTTGTCTGTGTCATTTCAATTATTCAGACAATGTCTCGCTCTCCCGGCTCCATAGAATCAACAGGCCTTTCACACTCTAGTTTTATTTAGATAAACTGTTTATTTCTGTTTGCTTTCGTAAAGTCTTCATGTCTCAGAGTTAGGTGATGGACAAGCGTTTATGTTTTATCTTATTAGTTAGAGAGTTTAGAAAGCTGACAGCTCCATTACCACAATGGAAGTCTGTCTTACAGTATGTTCTGTTCTATCATGTTTTGTTCTCTTCTGTTGTTTTTCCCATGTTTCTTTATGACCAGTGACACACTTTTGATGTATTTCCTTCCCTGCTGCCATTGGAAAACGCCACTTTATTTTAACTGCTCACTGGTAGTGATTTATTGTGAGTAAAAAGAAAATGGGTGTACTATTACCCAGAGTGCAGTGTTTTTTTCCTCTTCAGCAAATAGTATACTGTATCTATGTTGCATGTACCAGTGTAGCTTCTGCATCCCTCTCCTCGCCTCTCATTTCTACACTGTGCTCAGACCAGACCAAAACCAAAACAGCTGAAATCGAACTCACACCAGCGTCAGGCCTCCTCATCATCGGCCCAGTCAGCTGATGCTCTCACTAGTTGGAAATGACAATTAAATAGAGTGTGACTTAATCGGATGTGGTCGATGAGCTCTGCAGTTTTTCCTCACTATTTGAACATCAAACCAAACTTTGGCATTTGGAAGCCAATCAGCTGCAAGTCTTATGTCGTTACCCGTGATTAACCTTCTCATAGTGTCATGCTCCAAGAAAGTACAGAAGGAACGTAATAAGAAAAATCTGAGATGTCATGCAGTAATCATGGATTTAGAGGAGCTAACACAAGGGGAAGAGAATTAACAAGAACCACTGAGGTTTAAATTTATCTGCTTTCTGTCAAAGGAAGTTTTGTGTGTGGCTGTACTTTCAGAGAGCAGAAAATGTCCTTGTGGGAAGTTCTGCAAATCCTAACGAACTAGGTTGCCAAAACACAATCAAAACAATCTGGTCTCCCCTGCTTCTCTGTGATCTCAGCCCCCTTTTTCTAAACTCTGGGTCCTCGCCCTGCTCCGGCTGAGGTTTCAGAGATCATCAGTTCCTCTCAGAATTGAAATGTCACCATTGCAGTCTTGTGCATTTCAAATCTGGACAGTTGTTGGGCCCTTTTTTTTGTTTTTAACTTGCTGTATTGGATGGGGTCCACCAGAAATATAACAGTAATTGTCATAGCATTAGATTGCCACTAGATGACAGTGCCGTGCCAGAGTCATGTCCAATAATACAATATTTTAATGGTGATGTCTGTAGAGGAAACTTAAATCCCCAGAAACCTGTTCAGTAAAAATGCAAGGATCAAATATGTGTCTTTCTGTGCAAATTTAATCCAAAACTTAATCTACAGTTTGACAAATTCATCATCCTGAGTTTGTTTCAACACATAATGTTTCGTTTATATGTTATGTTGTGGTAGGGATGTGTTTGTGCAGAACTGCTGCCTTTCCAAGGAAAAAAAGCATTTGTCTTCTGCACTCTTTTGTGCTTCTGCTGTGTTTGTTATTGCTCAACAGATCAACTTTTGCCGTAACAGTATCATTTTCCTTGCACTTTTGCTGAATAAGGCAGATTTAGGGGGACATATGAGAATGGTGCTTTCTTTGGGACATCTTTGGTATTCAACATAGCGCCCTGATAGCTTCTGTTTGAGTATGTTGTGCCTTGTTGGATTATAGGAGATGGTGACTGATCAAACCCATGCAGACAGTTTATCAGGGCAGCTGTCATGTTGAATCTTCAATGTCCTGAAATGGACACCTTACAATTCTAGGGCAGAATCTGGGTATTTGTGAAGTCAGAAGTCAAAGACATTGTCGGTGTGTGTGTGTGCGTGTGTGTCTTGTGTTTTCCATTACTCCCCTTCCATGTGTCAATAATCAACATTGTAAACATACTGTGGTCTGAGTGTCTACGCAAAAACTCTGAAGTTCAGAAATTTCAGCATGAAGTAATACCCACGCTGCACCTTGTCTGCCATACCCCCAAACTGTTTCAACACTGTGAACAGTTATCTCTGTTGCCAAGACCAAAACAGCATTTTCTGCATGCGTATTACATGCTCATAAGGCACATGTGCATGCCAGAGAATACAACAGTCCCTGATGCCTTCATCCCATGGGTTATGATCTGTGTTTCCCATTCTTTCCTTGGCCAGAAGCTGAAAAATATTACTTCATTCAAGATCCTATATTTTATGATGTGACTTAGAGCCAAAGATGCTGAAAGTGTCTCTGTAAAGGTGCCAGACAGTATTAGTCTGCTGTCTGTTTGCACCTTGGTAATGAGAGAATGGGGACCAGGGACTGTTTCTGCCCAGAGTCACAGCAATCTAGATGTGCTACTCTGGGGACTTTCACTCCCGCTTCCCTCGGGGTTCAAAGCCTCACACACTCAGCAATACATAGACCACAAAGACAGAAAGTAGCTGCCACAAGCTGACTAGTAGTTAACGAGTTTAGCGCTTTGTGATACTACTTTTTACACCAGGTCTTACTTGAACAAGAGCACCTAGTCTCCAGATTAGCAATGTTTTTTTTAAGATTATAGTTGAAAGAAAGCATTAATGAAATACTTTGATACAGTCATGTGGCAATGGTGTTGATCCTCAATGCAGGCCAGCTTATAGGTAACTAGTAATAAATGTCATTGTGACCTGTCAAAATAAAGCACTTTCCCAGTAAAAATCAAATGCAGAAATATAATGGTGAAATTAATTTTCCCCTTAATTTCATCAAGTGAAGGTGAATTTGGAAACACCAGAAACGTAATTATCCTACTTATTTGCATGTTTTACTCCCCGATTTTATTAAGTGGCAACAGTTTAAAACATAAAACAAAACATAAAGTAAATGTAACTAGAGATAGAGTTCTGATACCATTTTACCTTGCCCAGAAAAGATCGCAATACTCAAATTTGCGTATCCGCCGATCTGGAGTATCAATCTGGTGCCATTGCCTTAAAAAACAAACAAACAAAAAATCCAGCTGTATATTTCCAACCCTGTAGTGATGTGATATGATTGCTATTGTTGTTTTAGGGCATGGCTCAGGTTAAACCCTAAGTAAAACATAAATACATATATATACTGAATAAAACACCATAGATTTTTCTTGTAGCCCCAATTTAGTAAAATATAAGACAAAATTAAATGGTACAGTAATAGTAGTGCAATGTTTTGGAAATCAGTTTTTCTATGCTGTCTGAAATAGTTGTTGCTAGTTGCTGCACAGCACATCTTGCTACGTAGGCTGCTGTTTTGAAGCTGTGAAGAAATGTATTCCCATTTTTATCTTAGTTTGAAACCTTTCATAAAAGTTTATCGATAAATATCAGATGAGTGTATAGACATACTTGCCATAACTGTTCCAGTACTTTACATGTATTTGAGGCATTTCTAATGCTGGTATTTGTATCAAAATAACTCTATTCATGTAATAACCTAATGTAATTTTTACCTCATAAATTTGAGAAACATAATATGACTTAAAGATTTAAGATAGTTTGTTCTTCTCAACCAATCAAAATGAAAACCGTCCCTGACTGAAACAAACCGTAAACAGCAAAAACACATTATAACAACACATTATATTTAGATCTGTTAAACAACTGGCAACTTCAGAATAGTAGTAACAGTAACACATGTATAGAAAGGTACAATCAAGTTGGTGTAATGTCTGTTACACAGCAATATGTATCTGAAGTTTGCTAATATTAGCCACCATAATCTATTGGTTATACCTATACTCTTAAGGCTGTACAGTTGACTGTGATTAACACAGCTATGGTGCATTTTATCACCTATTAATTAAAAATGTATCTGTAAGAGGAAAAAATGTTGATTCCTCTTTAAAATGTTACATATTGTTACTTTAAATTGAAAGAGAATCAAAGAAACATGACATCAACATACTTTGTTCGAGACTCACCAGTTATACACACATGCACATTAATGCACATTCCCCGGGGGAAGTGGAGCAGTGAAACTTCAGGTTTGAGTAAACATTAGCATGTATTGGCCCGTCTAGCCTGTAGAATAGTGTGATGCCTTGGACAGAGCCGCTACAGCTGCATGATGGGATACAGGTACGTGATCCACTCCTTTAGCCAAATGGATAGAGGATGTACAAATGTATGAAACATTGTATGAGGTTTGCTGCTGAAGACATTGCTCATGCCTCTCTGCCCCGAATGCCTCCCTTCCTCTCTCCTTTCTCCTCACCCCTCTTTCCCACTGTTATAGTTTTGCCTTTTGACTTGTTACAGCCTTAGCACGCAGCTTGACTTCTCCAGACTATGACAATATGAACGAGAAATAATGTGCTGGCATATAATTGTTCTGTCAGTAATATTGTTATATTGTAATTTTTCCAAATTTTACTTTCTTTGATAAGAAATTTAGAAAAAAATAAATCAATTGGACAACATGTTGAGGTTAAGTAATTGGATTTATAAATAAATCTCAGCGATCGAGTATGCCAATTTAATTTGGGGCTCAAGTCTGTGGGAGCAGGTGGCTAAGGTTTGCACTTTCTGATGAAGTTACCTTCCGACTTCCCCTGGATGAATATTTCTCCTTTTGCCATTAACCTGCTGCTTTTCCTCTCCTCTCATCCCAAAACATGACTGTAGCCAAGATGTCCGTCTACAAACGAATGAAACTGGCATGTTGTTTTGATTGCGGCCGTTCAGAGCAAGACTGCTCTTGCATGTCAGGCAGTGTACATAGTAACATGGACACCCTTCAGAGGGCCTACCCACTTTCCTCTGTCTCTGTTCATGATTGCGCAACCACTTTACGTGCCTGTAAGTTACACCGCCCAACACATGCTGTTACATGTCTGTGGTGTGTGCTCCGTGTGTATCGTACCATGCAGAGGTACCGTGCGTGTGTGTCTGTGATGTTGTCTATGTGGTGTGATCCGTTAACTGTGACTCCATAGTTTGTGTAGCTGTGGCATACGTGAATTTATTTGTTTTTTCTGCTTAAATTAAGTTTATTTTAACTCGTAATCTCCTCATTTTCTGTTATTTATAGTTGAAATTCATCAGTGTTCTTCAGTTTTTTCTCATCTTCACAATTGTTTTTTTTTTCATGAGTGTAATCTGTGTGGTGGGTAAGTGGTGGTGTGGCTCTGTGGTGCTGCTGTACTGTACAGTTCTGTAGGTGTTAGACATGTGGCTACCGCATGCTGCATCAACCATGCAGTTGTGTGATAATATCACTATTGGATTTTAATGTCTTTTGAACTGTTGAAGGTAAGATATTTGTATGTATAAAATGGAATTTTATTCTTAAGGTTTTATCCTGCAATTCAATGAGAATGTTGTTATTGTCTTAAATCTTACAAACCTCTGAGTTAACACTGTTTTCAGTTTGTACACTTTTCAGTTAAAGCAGCTTTGCCTCTGTTTCACTTTTTTTCTTTTACCTTGTACTTGAACCTAACTGAGCAGAGGTTTTAGTTTCACTTCAATGCAGAAGATGAGAGAAAATCACATCTGAAACACTGTTTTGAAGCTTGTCAAGCCTTATAAATGAAGAGCAGTGCCCGGATATTAAAACAAGTTTTTACTGGTGACACTGGTTAAGGAAGTAACTAATAATACCTCAAGCAGCTGGAATGCCCTTTCACTCTTTTAGGCAGTCAGGAAAGAACAATAGCAAGAAGAAAACATACACTTTGCCCACAATTAACACTGTTTTTTGGAAAGGAAGTCTCAAATTGCACTTTTTATTGCGTAAAAAATCCTGCTTAGCCTCCAATGCTGCTGTTTGAAATAGCCTTAAGCACTGACTCTCTCCTGCAGTCTTTAGTCTAAATCATTTCAGGTTTGGTATTGTAGGAAAGACTGCAAGAAAACATAACGGAAAAAGGAAAAAAGAAAGGACAAAAACACAAAATGAGAACTCAAAATAGTGATAGTTGGCTTGATAAAGAAAAGGTAGGAGGACGAAAGCTCTTGGAAGATCCCCCTTCTTTCGATTTTTCCGTTTGAGTGGATGGGAAATACTAAATTGTCTGTCAATTACACATGGCAGCAGTAGGCCAAGCTATCAAAGCCTTGGGTTCAGACATACAGATCTGATTTCCTTCTCAACATTCTCCCACCGTCTGCTGACTCAGCCTAGATTAGTGTCAAACATGCCATGATGGGTTTGGCTTGGCCTCTTGTAGTTCGGCCTGCGCTGATATCCCTCGGTACCAATTACTGGCCATTACATGGTTACTGATCTCACTTCTCCCTCAACCCCCTGTAGGATTTCAGGAAAAGCCTCCTCTGTCTTGGATTTCTTTCCCTTTTTAACTCTGACTTTGTCTGAACAAAGTGAGTTTAGTGAAGGAGTGCATTGGGCTTTGTCATTCAGGGATTGTTGGATTTCCTCTCCCCATTTCCCCCCCCTTTTTTTCTCTCCACTAGACTGAGAGGATAAGATGTCTTTATTCACGATGACTTCATGCTCTTGTACATCTGAACCAGATTTTTCTAGCCAGGGTACATGGATAATTGATTTCTTGGGAAGCACTCTTTAATTTAGCACACCCCTACTTTCTGATGCTATTCACATTCAGACAGTGTAACACAGTCACCTCATCAATGGTGAAATAAATATAAGCGTCTGTGTTGCTTTATTATACAATGTTAAATTAACAACCATTTTTAAATGCACTCATTTAAGGGGCTTAGTGAATAATGTGCTGTTTGGTAAAATAGATGAAGTCCTTGTGCACATGGAGCAAACTCTGGACAAATTAGCTGTCTAATTTATTGCAGCCTTTTGCTACGAGAGATCTTTCATAAAGTAATTTTGCTGATTATTGGAATGAAAATAAGATGAGACATGAGGTGGAAACTATCACAGATAAAAAAGATAGAAAATTGGACAGAAGAGGGCAAAGGGCAAAGCAGTTTCTACCACTTGCACGATTACCCACACATTAACTTATTTGTGGTGGCCCGCCACCATTAAAACATCTGCTGCCAGGGATAGATTTTCTATTTTTGGAACTCGCTTGTTCGATTAGGGCAATATTGAGATATTTATACCGTTCGGTTTTTCGTTGCACCTCATGGTGCGCAGAGTGTACTCTGGCCACAGATAGAGCAGCAGAATGTCAGGCGCTTTGTAAGTGACACTTAGTCGTTTATTCTGCTTAGTCTAAAAAAGTGCATTCACTCATAGCAGCTGTGAACAGAGGGATAGATCAATTATCTGTCCCACAAGTCACAAACTGCTGCTGAGGAAAAGAAGAACTGCAAAAACTTGACTTGTGAATATTTAAGAATATAGTTTGAAGCACAAATTATATATGTAGGTAGAGTAGTGTACAAACTAATGTTCTCCATTGTGTGATTGTGTATATTCATTCTTGTCTTCAATGATCTGAGTTCTGAAAAATTATCCAGAAGTTATTCCAAGTAGTTCGGCTAAATCAGATGTTTATTTTTGGTGCCTAAATTAGTTACATATGGTCTTTTTTTGTAAACCGACCATCATCACGGTCGGCCAGCTTCCTCCAGTGAAATAAGCTACAGACATGACAGGTTTTATGTAATGGAGAAGCTGAAGCTTCTATAAAACTGAGCTACGGACAAGGGTTGGGGCCCTGGGGCTCAGGAGATGCTTCTGGCTAGTTCGCGGCCTTCTGGGCTGTGTGAGTGTGTGCATGTGCGTGTCTCGTGTGTGTAACAACACGCAGTTCTATCTCTGTGTCTGTGCATGTGTGTGCATCTGCATCTCATTGCTGGGGACCTTATCTATCCTGACACAGAAATTATGTTTGCATTTTCATTTTCCCAGCCCTGCTGGTCTGTCACCAAACTTGCCCTGACAGCTCCTGTCCACCAGGCAGGCTTGGTCCCCCCCCTCACCCGCCTACCCCCCCTTTTGTCCTATGCCGCCTCGCTACGCCCCAGATGCTAGCCAGTTAGTCTGCCGCCTCTGCGGTGCGGGCAGATTGCTAGAGACAGATGCCAGGGCCACTGTGGGTCCCTGTTTGAGGATCTGTGTCATAGGCCAGCCCTGGGCCCTCACTGTGACCTTTAGAGCTGGAATAGACTCTGGGAAAGAGTGTCAGCAGCTCCGAGCTCAGTTCAAGTGCCCACTGTCCCAGTACTTATATCAGTGTCTTCAGTACCTCCTCAGTCAAGGTCATAAACTGATATTCCCAGATAATTAATAGTTCTGGCACAAGCAGGGACCTTATTGAACCCCTTTCAAAGAACAAGCCAAGAGATTTAAAAGTGTAGCGTTGAATTCATGTTTAAAATACTCCCTTTTTTCCTTTAAATTTCCGTTTGTGCAAGAGAGACGTGGACTGCATTTAACAATCAAGTCTCTTTGCATTGTGCTCTGTTAGCGCAGCTGTTTTGAGTAGCGAGTGTCTCACAGAGTGTCTGTCTGTGTTTTCTACATGCACTCAGTGTGTGTAGCTTTTTTCTTTGTTCCCCATGGTGGCTTTATTTGTTCTATCTACAGACCTCACAGTATTTATTGCATTTAAAATCAAAAGCATTTACCAAATTAGAAACATTAAGTTATTGAATCTACCACTGAAACTGTGTTATATTAAATTTAGCTTTTTTGAGATTAAACGATTAATTAAATTAGCCATTAGTCTGTCATTACATCTCATTACAGATTTAGCACACTTTCCTAAAAGCATGGTTCACTCTGAGAATGGACAGTTCATGCCATCATGCCATACTTTTTCACCACTACCATTATGATTTTCGTTTTTCGTTTTAATTATTTGTACCTTTAATTTTTGGTTTATGCCCTCGTGCCTTTCACTGGTAGTACTTCATCGTAGTTACATCTGATTTAATTTCCCTTTACCGCTCTCATGTTGATGTCTCTATTTCCTAATGTGCCTATTTCATTACATCCTTTCTCCCCCTGTGTGACCTGCCACTTGTCTTTGCATTTTCCTCAGCCAAATATAAGTATAATGGATATGTCAGATCACGTAAGTGTGTTTCTCTGTCCTTCTCCATTCTGCTCCAGCTCTGTGTTTAGACTCTAGACCCCTCACTGTCATGTAACATATTAAGTACTGATGCTTTGCTTTAGTATTTGCTTTGTTGTCCCTTATTCCTTTAGAATATGTTGTCTTGTGTCTTATACAGAGACAAAGTAAACTCACAGTTTAACCAGTGTTAAATTCAATGTTTGTCAACTTAAATAATTTCAATATTTGACAGGAATTTAAAGTAATGGGTTCCTGGTATTGATAGAAAAGAAATTATTTGTGTTTGATAATACCATGTAGTTCCATAAAATATTCTTTTTGTATTGTGCTGCATGTAGCAGCAGATGGCGCTACAACACCAGGGAACAGTGGGAGTCAGAAAGAGGCTGGCGTTCGATTCAAAGCTGATTGCAATTTAGGTAAATCTTAAATAATTGTTAAATGCATTATTTTATATTTTTTTTACTCTTTACTGGTTAAGAATATATATAGTTTTGCAATGCTATTTGTCACCTCTAACATTTTATATGTATATTTTTATTCAATGTATTTTTTCTTATAAAGCATATCAATATAAGACATTTTTTTCCTCTTAGCAGAACTAAAAGGAGCTGCAGCTGTCATGATATCAGTTTTAGTTTTATATTTAAAAACAACAATGCATGGCAAAAAAAGCTTTTTCATGCAGTTGCAATGCAGGTAAATAACAAAGCTTGCTCATGCAGCAAACACTGTAAAGGCAAAGCCAGCTAAGCTCACATACAAAAGTAAACATTTGTAGTTGTTATTCCTCTGCCTCATCATCCAGTTTACATTGGGTCATGACGATCTGATAATGCTTGCATGCAGGACAGTACCGTCATGTGATTAGCATTTCAGGAAGGGACAGTTGCCGTCTGGGTTGTTCAGGATGCACAGTGGACCTGCCAGGGCGGGTGAGCGCTCTCTAACGCTGCACGTGTTTGACAAGAGCCAGATGAATCCAGGAGCTATCGGTGGCGCCCCGTAAATCAAGGAGGCAGCTGACGGCTGGGATAAACGTCTGTTTATCGCCCGGGGCCACCCAAGCATGCTCTCTCCTCCAAACAACCGACCAACCACCCTTCTACCAAAGGGAGGAACAGGGCTCCTCCTCTCCCATTCAGCTTTACAACCACTTCAGTACATGCAAACATACGGGTTGACTCTGCAGCCTCAGTCAGAGTGAATGTGTGCGTTTGGTGGGGCGGCTGAGTGAACATCAGCTGTACGTGAGTTTCTACTTGTACAGAGTATTTATCCTCATACTAGGCAAAGCAGGTTGTCACTGGACATACTGTCATTACTGTCAAAGTTACAGTAAAAATGTTTGAGAATGACTGCATCTTTAGTCTGCGATCAAACCATATTTCTATACATAATCCAAAATGAATCATTTAATGTTTAATGCAACAAAGTTTTTGAATTAGTAATATTATAAATTATTAGTCCTAGTTTTATATTTGTTGAAGTGAAAGTACTGCACTACACATTATGCTTGAAATGACAAAATATCTGATTGGATCTGACTGGCTTTAGCCAAGCTATGTCTCTGCTTTGTTCTAACAGAAAGTGTTGCGCATCTGTAGAAATAAAACGGAAAGACTTCTTATTAATTCATGTTTGTCACAAATGCAAAGTAAATGTCACTGTGAACATTTCAGTCGGGGCGTGTGCCAAGCAGATAAGAGATGTTGGAGTTTCAACAGCAGTTTGAGAAAAATGAGATGATAAATGATTTCTGCTTTAATGGCATACATTTTTGGCTTTCAGAAATTACTTTATCAGAATTTAAATATTAAAAATTGCAATCTTTCTCACAGAAACGAGTTTGATCTTCATGCAGGTTTTTAGTAACTATGGGTCTTATTTCGAGTCAGTGAATCTCTTTTCTTAACCTAATAATTGGCTTCCCAACATGTAGTAAAAATCTGAATTTTGTTTAGGAGATTTTGCCTGAAATCTCATTAAATTAATTATATAGTTTAAAACAAATATAGAAAAAAAAGCCCAAACAAGCTCTTAATTTTCTACAATTTAACACTATAGTTTCTTTACTTACTAATTCTTGAACATGAATACAGGCTTTCTCACACTTTTTTATTCTCCATTGTTTGACAGTAATGGATGAAGTTAGACCGTCTTTTCAAAAGCGATCAGTTAAAACCACCGGCTGCAACTCCACCTCCATCACTACAAATGCATTCCTCCCCAACAACTTGCACCCCAACCAGGAGCCCCTGTCCAACCCGGGCAAACTCAACATCCCCCTTGTTAATAACCGTAAAGGAAGTCTGCTCCCCATGGGGCCGGGGCCCGGGGCTGACCCCTCGCAACTGCGCCTCAGTATCTCAGGTCCAGGAGACGTGGCGGCCAGATCCCTGGCTGAGAGTCGGCTGAACCGGGCCCGCAGTCTGCCGGTGAAATACCGCTACCACCCCAGTAATGCCATGCTGCTCAGTCACAGTAGGCACCGTAGGTTGCCCCCTTAGCGGGATGCATCAGTCAGTAACCCCGCCTGTCCCGTCCCTTCATTTTGTCTTGTTTGCTGCATGACGGTTCACTCTGCTGCTGTTGTTGCTCCTGCTGCTTTGCACGGATTTGCCTGCTAGTGCAGTGGCTGCTACTGTCTACTGCTGGGTGACTTCCAAACTGAGGAGTGCTTAAACATGTGAATTTAGAATTGACACAAAAGAGGAATGTTGCAGGAGTTGTGAGCTCTGAGGATATTGTACTGAAATACAAACTTTTGTTTTTAATCATTTACCGGAAAGGAGTTTATTACACAGTGGCTGGATAGTATTTAATTTTGTTGCTGCAGGTGCAAATGAGAAATGTTATGCTTTTACTGTCAGTAAATTAAGTTTAAATCAAGAGGAATCTGTCTAACAATATGGCGAGGAATGCATATTTTCTGATGTGGTATTTTCAAAGTACATTAGAGAGAGAATTATTTGTAAAGTGAAAAGTGCTTGTGATATTAGCTATTCCGAATGCCCAATTGCATAAAGGAAATGTCAGAGAATGACATTTTATTAGAAGCCAAAGTCATATTTCTTATCTTTTATTAGCAGAATTAGGTGACAGCCTGGGACGGGCGCTCAGACAATAATGAATTTCCACATGCTTGGAATAGTCACGGCTTGCAGCGTGCACATTGATTTGTACTAATATCATGCTGTGTTATTGATTTCTAACCAAAGGACTAACACGGGTTTGAAGTGACGGTGCACTTGGCATTTGCGCTGGGAGAGTGCAGAGTGGATAAGAGTATCTGGGTGCCTGTCTGAAAGCTCTTGAAACTCACAGACAGTAGTGAAGATCAGACTACTGTTAGCTTGCCTGAAATCTTCAGACGACTGGGCCTGGCCTCAATCTGGCTGCTCTTTCTCGTCCTCTCTGTCTGACTGGGACTCATGCAAAGTTTGAAAAATAGGGTGTTTTTTTATTTCTATGTCTCAATGTAGCAAAGCATAGTTGACAGAAAGCTGAACTTGAATCTGATCAAAATAAAAAAAAAAAACTGGCTATGGCTCAGCGTCCTGCAAAGCGTCAGACACAAAAATGGACTATTAAATCTTACATAATTAATTTTACTGTGAACTTAAGTCCTGACCTTCTTCTACTGGAGGATGATGTGTATTTATTAGCTGCTATTCCTAGTCCACTAATTCATACTGTCCTTAGTGATTTGTCTTGAGTGTACTCTTGGCATGGAGGTAGACCTGTAGAAGAGAAACCGTGCACTTTAGATAGAACTGGAATAATGGGCTGGGGTTCAGATAGTTTTGTTTAAAAAAATCAATAAACTACCCACTCAAGATCCATCTCCATAACCTTTATTTATTTCATTGTCATTGCTTTTGCCCATGCCCCACTGACAATGACAGTCCGTACCATCACATGGCAATTAATGGCGTAGGTAAGCATGGTCACTCTGATGCAGACTGCTAGAGGTCCAACCATCTGCATATTTTAGCAGGTGTACTGAACAGACGCAGTACTGAAGGGCCCTGTAAAAGTGCACCCTAGAAAAGACAAAATCTGGGGATTTTGGGACGTGAGCCTTCCGAGACATTTACAGGTCTTAAATAGTTTTTTTTCCTCTGTGGTTTTCTCCTGCCTTTCAAAGATTTACCATTGTCCGTTACTAATGCTTTCTCTATATTTTCCTCAATTTGACACTGAATTAATAGTTTTCCTTTTCTTCTGTTCATTTTTTGTTTGCAATGATTGATTTATATTTTTCCTTTTTTTTTTAAATTCATGTCAGGTCCAGCACACTTTGCCAACTGTCTGTCTCTATTCTGACACTCTGTGCATGTGTTTGCAGTCGAAGACGAGCATCCGT
Source organism: Plectropomus leopardus (assembly GCF_026936395.1). Classification (NCBI taxonomy): domain Eukaryota; kingdom Metazoa; phylum Chordata; class Actinopteri; order Perciformes; family Serranidae; genus Plectropomus; species Plectropomus leopardus. Next base: position 15,616,977 of record NC_142188.1, on the reverse strand, counting down.
CAACTCTTTCGCCCAAAAAAAAGCAGCGCAACGGAGGGATGCGAAACTCACCCAACTGCTCGCCCAAAATGATGAGGTAAGAGACGCTGATTTTATTCTCCTTCCAGCACTTCAAATGGGGGGAGTGAGAGGAAGTCAGACAGAGGGAGGGATGGAGCGATGCGTGTGAGAGATACTTCAGAGGCGGATGCTGCTGATGGTGAGATGGTGGGAGTTTGGATGGATGGGAGGGGGCAAATTAGGGGTGGCAGAAGAAGGAGGTAAGAAACTCTGTGAGAGAAAGAGAGAGGAGAAGTGCCCTGTTAGGCTCTGCTGTTTAGGATGGCATGCTGTCAGCTGTTAATGACAGAGCTGAAATAATATTTCTGTCATGAAAAGCGGCTGCGAGGAGCCGTTTGAAAACTCCTCTGGCTTTAAAGTCCCAGCTGTCACCTCCTCCGGTCTGGTCCACATGTGCTCCTTAAACAATGCTGGCACTAATGACACCAGCAACCAATCAGAGGGACCTGCATGGTTACTTTGCCCTCAGGCTACTCTATTGTGGGAACCCCTGTGAGTACTGTTTCTGGTACTTGAGGCCATATGTGAGATGTATCATCACAATCAAATATGAATTCAAATATTACCTTCCTTTTATCCTGTCCTGTGGAATTAAATAGCTGTTAATTGATTTTGAAGGATAAAAGGGGGTAGGTTTGTGTGCTCCTCTGGCTGCGAGGCGGGGTTAGCAATACGACAGCACGGAAAATACAGGGAGGCCGAGCTGTGTGGATTGGGACGGCAGGATAAAGGCATGGCAGGAAAGATCTAACAGGACAGGAACACTTATAGCTACGCTGCCCTGCTCTTAATGAGTGTAAGTGTTACGGTTGTCAAATTTATGACTTTACAATGGGAAAATCTTAAGAGAGAGCTGCGTGGTTTTTGTCACACCCACTTGTCACTGTTAGTATTCACGCAGTAAAGCTGCACTGCAGTAGAAACTTCTGCATCTGAATTGTGTGGGAAAATAAATAACTTCAAGTCATAGTTATAATAGTCGTATGTTATAATTTGTAGGGTTTGTTGTTGTTGTTTTTTCCCCAAAAAAAGAAACAAAGAACACCTCAACATGAATCCAACATATTATTAGCAAAGATAAATTTACCTAAACTTAAAGAAAAAATAATAATAATAATTATAAATAAATTACAGCACACAACATAGGCTCTTACCCATGAATCCTTCTGAAAACATGTTAGCCAGCAAATGCTAAATCACTGTGAAGCACCGGTCCATAAGAGTATGGCAAACTATTAAGCTCCCAGCACACAGGGGGTAAGGGACCCCTAAGTGGTCTTCAGAGATACTGCAAAGGGGCTGCCAAATTACTGTTTGGTAATTTAATTTAAGTTTTAATTTTACCTTGAATATATATATGTATATATATATATGATTATTTATTTTATTTTTTTTTCAAAAAGAAAGCAATAACCCAAACCCAACATATCACTAGCAAAGGTGAATTGGCCATTAAAAACAAACCAAAAAAATAAAAATAAAAAATAAATAATTTGATTTACAGTACACAACTTTGATGATAAGCTAACTTTTATTTGTGAATCCTTGTGCAATCATGTTTGCTCACTAACAAAAACACACTGTGCAGCACCTGTCCAAAATAGTGAGCACAATAGCGAACTAATAAGCTGACAGTTTTGTACTATTGAAACATATCAGCAAATTAGCTGTATTATTATTTTAAGTGTATGGACATTCTTGTGACACTCTGACCTATCGTCCATCTCAGAAACAAATATGATGTATAAATATACGGATCTGCCATTAATTATTATTTAAATAGCTTAGTATTGTATGCATCATAAAAGGGTAAGTTTATAGATGGCACTTTAGGCCGCCCTACACGTTACTGTAGGCCCAGTTTAATAGGCAGCTCAATTTTATACAATATAGTCAGGGGTCCCTGTTTTGTCTCTCTTTCAGTTAAGGGGTCCTTGGCCTGAAAAACACTGAAGACTCCTGCCTTAAAGCAAAAATTACATTACATAGAAATAGTTCAATACGTGCAAAAAAGAGTAATATAAAATAGTTTGAATTTCTTTTTCTACCTTTTAATCTGTTCTCACATGTTGTTTTTGGTCAGTATTGCAGTGTGGTGTGTTTTCCTTACATTCCAGTCGAGTTCTTTGTATGTCGGTCCTGCTTGCTTCCCTTAGGCACAGTTCCTCCTACTGCACTGGCATGCCTGTGTGATTTTGTCCAGTACGCTTGTCGGCCTCCCCCTCAGTTCTCCACAAAACAAGCATTTAATAAGCCTTCACACTTGCCGAACCATTAGCCCAACACAGAGTCATACCCTTCAGTCTAGTTTGCAACAGAGCATCATTTTTGGATGCCCTTGCTCAGAGGGAGAAAACTGCTACAAAAACAACTAGACATTGGCACATTTCCAGCTAACTGCTTGTTTAAAAGGCTGTTTAGTTTGCCTAACTTAAAGCACAAAACCTTTTCTTCTCTTCCTTTTTTGCTTAGGAGATGGTCCCTGTTTGCCATGTAATATATGCATCTTTGCTTTGATCTCACAGTGATAATAATTCTTGCGAGTTATTTACTCAGTTTTGAAAACGCTTCAAAGCGGTGTCAAAGTTTTCTCTGCTTTAGGGGTGCTTCTGTATTCTGCTGGCTCTTGGGTACTGGGATGACAGGTCCTCTGTTATAGGTGTAGATTTTTTTTCCCAGTCTTAGCCCTCAGCAAAACATCAAATTACCCATCACAGTCCATAGCCCCCCCCCCCCAACAGCTGCCCCCGTCAACATATAACACCATATATATTAAACAGTTGTGCTTTACAAGGTGGATTTTATGCACAATGAAAAGTGATTGTTTGAGGTAGCCTTAGGGATACTTTATTCTACAAGCAAGGAGGGGGAAAACACAGTAGAGAGCTAGCAAGAGAGCGAGCATACGTATCAAGTATGGTTTTTACAGGACTTGCAGCCTGAAGGCCTTTGTAAATAAATAATGATCAACAGATTGGCTGTGGGCTTTTGAAAAGCATGCCTTTGTCAGTTTGCATGATGGGGAAAATTTTCAAAGCAAGAGGCTGCCTTCGTAGTCTGGCAGAGAGGGATTGGGGGAGCACGCCCATCCCCAGCTTGTGACTGCAGAGTGATACACTGGAATAACTCAACTCTGTTTGAAATATATACTGAGGGAGGGAGGGAGGAAGAAAGAGAGAGGGTGAGACACTGGAGTGAGACATGCTGTAAGGGAAATATTTGTCCTATATAAAAGTGCATGCTGTATCTCACCCAGGGAAAATATTTGCTTTGCAATCCCAACTGTTAATTAGTTCAATTTTGACATTTATTTTGGTGGGGAAACTTCTAATAAAGGGTATACTTTAAGAATAATAAATACATTAAAAGGTAGAAATTTAAAAAAAAATTTTTTTTTAAAAATTTTTTATTGCTAAGGGTGACATTAAATCACACTTGTGTTCTAACTGACCTATCCTCAGCACGACTGCGTTTAAAATTTCCGAGTTGCCAATTTGACGTGTCACTGTGCTAACAAGCTGCATCGCCACCATGGCATTAACACCATCCCCACAAACCTTTCTGACGGGTCATGACGACACGCATCCAGTCGCAGCAAGATGTCACAGTATCATCTGCAGCTGATATCCCTTGGGCGTGGCACTGTGGCACAGACGTCATGTCTGCTCTCCCGGAGTCTTGTGGTAGGTTCAACCCGAGGCAGGGAGAAGGCAGAGGGAGAAGGAGGTGTGTGTGGAGCCTGTGACAGGCTGCCAGTCACACCGCTGACAGCTCTGTGAAAGATAGCTGTCTTGGCAGAGAGAGCTGGAGCGGCAGCCCGCCTGCATGCGCCAGTCAGCCCCTGTGTGGAGGCGAGCGGAGCTGAGCAGATTGAAGTGACGGGGGCTCTGTGGAGTTGATTGGCGCAACACGCGGCTCTGGATGAAAGATTCAGGCTGAGTGTAAAAACACTAAATGCTGTCAGTGTTATTATCACCTGCACTAACTGATAGAGGGAAGGGGGGGGGAGATAGAGGTGGAGAGAGAGGGTGGCTAATTGACAGCTTTTTTTTTAACTTTACTTTTCCTGCGTTGGTATGCAACCCAAATGCAGGCTGAAGGAAGAGGCAACATCAAAGCCTTGTCAGTGAATGACAGTGTTGATAGAGGATAGAGAGAGTGATACTGAGAGAGATGTATGTCAAATTCTTGAGATGTTTTCTCCCATATTACTCAAATGTCTCTCTCTGCAGTTCCCTGTTTTTGGAGTCTGTACAGTGCTGTTTTAACCAGTGATTTCATTATTTGGGTTGAACTGTAAATAAATAACATTTGCATTGCAATTAAACAAGCAGTGTTCATTGAGAGGCAGCACTAAATTTTGGCTGTTTTTCCTGACTCAGTGTTTTGGATGAAATTTTCTGGATTGCCTCTAGAGGAACTGCGAGAACACGTCTTGTAGGATAAACGCAAGAACAAGAGAGGCAGGATAACAGGACTGACAGGAGCCCTTTCATGGTCAGTGTTACACCGGATAAAACTCAGCAGCCCACTGCTGTGGATTAGCCTGTTTGGTTGTGACATGCTGTTGAAACATTAATGGCCATCAGTTGGGAAAGCAAAATGTGATTGGGCAAATTCCTGAAATATTTAAAGTGTGAGCCTGTCGGAGCTTTTACTATTTGCGCCGCATGGCGTCAGGAGCTGGAAGAGAGGGTAAAAGCTGGTAATTGGCCTTGTGTTGTCATGCCATTCAGTCAGTAGCACTCAAGTCTTGCTGTTCCCTGCAACACTGCGAGCGCCAGGGTCTTTGAGTTTTGTGATGACTTGACATCAAGGACAAGAAGGTACGGAGGAGTGATACAGTAGCAGTGGGGCCTACAGTATGCAGCAGAAAGTCCAGCACTCTGAGAACGTGATGGATGTTTGATGTGTTGTATGAACAGGTGGTCTTTCACCTCTTTCATGTTACGACTTCATCCACAAGGCTGCAGTCATTTCACAAAATGTTCTAATATTAATGAATTGTTCTGTCTTCTCAGTCGACACGACCCCCTTCTAATTCCCGGAAATGAACAAATCGAGAGCATGGATATGAACGTGAAGAGGTATGACTCGACAGGGATGTTTCACTGGTGCCCATCAAAAGACATCGAGAAAGTCATCCTGGTGAGTGGGACAAGAACTGTGCAAATGCAAAACCTCTAAAATAAAATATGCAAGAAAAAAAAGTTAAAGTAAGTATGGACGTAGGCAGGAGTTTCCCCTCAATACTGTAGTAACAGAATCACATACTAATATGTATTGAAATTTCTCTCACTGCCTCTCTGTTGTTTCAAGGTGAGTTTATGGTTTTTTTTTATACATATATATCCGCCAAGGATCTGTGAACAGCATCTTAACAGTCCACGCATGGTTTTGCTCAGATGTTTTAACACGGCAGTTTGTAAGCATTTATGTTAGTGCACAGTTTGGTCAAAGTTAACCCTGTCCAAATTAAGTGTCACCTGAAAATAAGAATTGCCATGTGTTTGTTTCCTTGGAATGAGTCATTTATATCTATATGTGAGGGCGTCCTCCCCCTGGAGTCCGCCACGTTGTTTCTACAGTAGCCCACAATGGACAAACCAAACACTGGCTCTAAATAGGCCCATTTGCATTTTACACTTTGGCCGCTGTAGTTCTCCTACACACTTGGCATGCAGAATAGTTTCAGTTCTGCAACCTCGCCACTAGATGCCACGAAATCCTATACACTAGACCTTTAACCATATATGTAGCTTCAGTTCAAGGGGGGGCAGAAGGATATTCCTGCATCAGTTGATTGGGCAAAAAATGTTGTAGACAAAAGTGGGAAAAAATGTCTTGGGGGGGGTGAAATTAAAATTGGGTGAAGAAATCGGTTTAAAGACTGAACTTTGTTTTTCTTAAAAAAAGGAGGCTCTCTGAGGCCCATCTTACCCCTTACAAATCACGCAAAATGGTTTGGTCCGCCCTTGCGCATTGATTTGTCTTTGTACGCAGCAAGAGCAAACTGCAGCAGAGACTGCATATGCATATGGCTCAGAATCTGGTGCTACGCCCCTTATGGACACTAGCTGAGGGTATGCACAGATTTACAGTGATGGTCCCTTGTTGCTCTTCTCCTCTGCCTCATGTTTTCAATAAACAAAGATGCAGTTATAGTTTCAAACCAACTGGGATCATAGTAGCGTTTAGTTTACTTAACATACACTCAAAGTTGCAATTGAATGCACATCAAGTGGCTGCGACAGGCGACAGATCTTAAAAGCAGGGCATTGTTCTTTTTTTAATACGAACGTCATACAACAGAGGAGCTTTGTTTATTTATACATCTCTGATTCATGACAGGGTCCTAGTCATACATACTGTATGTGCCTAAAATCTTACAAACTGCATTTTTCAGCTGCCCTTTGAATAAAAAAGACCACATGTTGTGTTTTTGTTGTGTAAACTTCCTATTTCTTATTATCCAATAAACTGCTTATAAACAGAATAGTGGTTAACCAAACTTTTGTATATGTGTGAGGCCTGTTAGTAGACTTGCTTTTATTGTGGATTAAATGTATGATTCAGCTAAATACTTGGTTAACAAACTATTTAATATGGGTTTATAACAGTTTATATGAGACTTCTAAACATACTTAAAACTAAGATGTGTTGCTTCATGCACACTAACCAGTTTTCTGTTAACAGCACTCATTTCTTTCTACATGTTTGTCTTTGTGTGTCCCTTACTCTCTTCTCTGTGTGCACTCCTTCTCATCCCTCTCTCTCTGCTCTTCTCCCCCTCCCCTGTGTCCCCCTGCAGACCCGGAGTGAAGCCTCCATGACAGTACTGAGCGGCCATGTGGTGGTCTGTATATTTGGGGATGTCACGTCCGCTTTAGTGGGGCTGCGAAACTTGGTGATGCCTTTAAGAGCCAGCAACTTCCATTACCACGAGCTAAAGCCTATAGTGTTTGTGGGCTCGTTGGATTACCTGCGGAGAGAGTGGGAGACTTTACACAACTTCCCCAAGGTCTCCATCTTACCTGTGAGTGCACCAGTTCACCGCCACAGGAGATGCATTTAAACCAGAATCTTTGTCAGACTAACAAGGCATTGACATTTTGACTTACATGCACATTGAAATCCTGAGAGGGATTGTCAGTTTGATTTGATCACACATTACTCAATTGAATGATCACTCCATGAGAGCGTAGTCAGCCCCGCTCATCCACAGCGGTGACACATCCTGCACATCCAAAATGGAGTTTATGTGTGTTGCAGCTGCAGTGCCCATCACAAATGGCGTGCATTGCTGCCTTAGAGCTTGTTAGGCCTGGCTTGACTGATGATCAGAGGAGAATCCCAAACACAGCCCTCAGCGCAGGCTAGCCTTTAGATTAGTCCATGTCTCTGATTCTCCAATGCCCAGTTAGATCAGTGGAATGTCATCGCCTCAAAACAAGAATACTTGTTAACTAATTTCCCAAAGCTCCACTGTGCTCACTTCTTAAATTTGTTTTTCTCTCCCCTATGTCTGTCTGTTCTCTGCATTTTGCTTTCTCTCTCTCTGTCTTGCTGTCTGTTCTCTCTCACCCTGAAGGGAACGCCATTAAGTCGGGCAGATTTAAGGGCTGTCAACATCAACCTCTGCGACATGTGCGTAATACTGTCAGCCAATCAGAACAATATCGAAGATGCCTCGCTACAGGATAAGGAATGCATCTTGGCATCTCTCAACATCAAATCTATGCAGTTTGATGACAGCATCGGGGTCTTACAGGCTAATTCCCAAGGTAAGGAGCGTCCTATTACACTCCATGTGCACTGCTGCCCAAAGGGGACAGGTTGTGGCAGGGACGAAAGGCAGCAGTCAAAGATGGAAAAACAAGAGGGGGAAATGAGAAGGATGGATGTAGTTTGTCAAGCACAGACTCTGCTAAGTGCTCTTAATTAAAATACTCTGTAAGTTTGTGGCATGTATAAACTGGCTTTATAGTACTCCCGAAGATGTGCGCACACAAAATATTGTGTTGATCGCTTCATCAGCCCTTTGAAGAATGTTTTTTACACATAATTTTCTAATGATTTCATTCTTGTCCCTGGTAATTACATGCTGCTAAACCTCCTTGATAATACTTTTTAATGATGTAATCAACATGACTGTGTCATTTGATGTTGTTCCCCCTGATCTGGTGTCTGGCAGATCGTCTGGAACAGATTGTTGATGTTTGCAGACAAACACACGAACCTGGCATCCCATCAGGCCTCATCATCATTAAGCAGCTAGTACAAATCACCAGGCAGGCCAATTCAGCTGCTCCTCATTAGTCACAACAAAACAGCGACACATGCACGCACCTTCGTGTTGGAATGTGTGTGTGTTAGCACACATAGCACACACACAGACATCCATGCCAATGCAATCTATCAATGCACATCCACAAACAGGTAATCCTCCGTTTATGATTAGCCCGAAAGGCATGACATGCCTTGAGCTCAGTACTATTTAGTGCCACCACAGTGACTGTTGTAAATACAAATCAAAGCTGAAGGTCCAAGAGGCCATTATTTTTTAGTGCAGAGCACTTCCACATGTTTTAGGAGAATGCCAATGCTGTTATTTCTCCAGCCTTGAGTGAGTGATGTGCTGTCGATAGCCGTGCCACAGAGGAACAATAAGCAGGGGTAAATCTTAGAGCACGCCGCTCTGGGGAGCAGTATTCACAGAAAGCCACCTCAATATGGAAGCCCACTAGCCTATATCCTCTCCCAGGGTCGATGGATGGAGCCTATTGTCATCAATAATTGGGTCTTACATCAACCACCCATTTCAGTGATAAATACTTCACTTTAGAAAACACACACACCACAGTGACATGCAATCATGCATACACAAGGAAACACACGCACACTCCCAGACACTGCTATTGTATCATAGGTATTGCTTTGGGGATTCCTTCCTCCTAGCGATGCTCCCATTCAGACACTGTCTGTGGAATTTAAAACAAGAAGGTGCAAATGAATAAGTAAACATGCGCTTTCCTGGGGGAGAGCTTCTCACGGCTTCTGGAGCATGTAGTCAACCGCAGAGCATAGCTGTGCCCGGGGGGCTACAGGGATAAGGGGGTATGTAACCCAGATCTCACTTGTCTATTGTACATTGTAGCTGAACTGAACAGACGCGGTTACAGCCTCACTGTGGCAAAAGCCTGTGTGTGTGTGTGTTAGAGAGAGAAACAGGCTGATGCTCAAAGTCTTGAATAAATATAACTTTACAAGTTTGCAGATTATAAAAGAAGCCAATTAGAATGAAAAAAAAATCCAAAACTGAGAAAATTTGAGCAGCATTTTTTGCCCAAGGTCTATTGCATAAAAAGAGGACAAAATACTTTATGTGCATAGACCTATATTCTTGCAATTATTTTTAGAAGATAATTTCAATCAGGGAGATAGATACAATTCAGCTCTTCTTTGCAGTACCATGGCTCCGTCTTAGGAAGACACACAGCTCTCTGTTTGCAGCTCACCAGCTCACATTGCAACTTTTGAGCTGTTTGTAACCTAAGAGGTTTTGAAAGCAGCTCAGCAACAGGCCTCATGTATCGCTGTTCTCACCAACACTCACTTTCTGCTGTACACACTGCGCAAAGCGGAAGCTGTTCCTCTACAGCTCCGCACTGTGTTCATGTTCACTATGATACAATAAGAGCAGTATTTTAAAGGCCATATCCAAAAAAACTTGCTGTCACTCTCCAGTGGAGTAAACGTCATCCTTTATGGACATCGACAAAATGATGTTTGCACTGTCTGAGCTTGTGCTCCCTGGTTGACTCGTTGTGTCAAACCTCTGCTATTTCCAAGTTCAATAATTGGTATAACAAGAGTTATGATTATCCGTGCCTCAGTTCAGTGTGTGCTTCCCACTGTGTACTCAACTACTTGGTGTCTTTTCTGTTGCAAAGGGCTGGAAGATGTCTTTTGTAATGTAAGCAGCTCATTGAGTTTCTTGACAGGAGAGGCACACACACTCTCACATACGTAGAGAATTTGCAATCCTTTTAAAACTTTGTGACCTGAATATATTCCCTGCATTATGTTTCCTTGGTGGTGGCACTATAAGCTGGCATTTTGCAGTAGTCAGCATTAAATGATGGATGTCAAAACACAGTTGATGCATTATGCATATAGCATTACAGATTTAAGGTGTTTACTTGTCACTTTGAGGAAATGCAAAAATGTGAAGTCATGTGAATTCATACTCTTGTCACTTGCACTTGTATTTCACGGTCCCGCACCACGCCATTTCCGATAAAAGGTTTTCAGGATCCACTTCACCAATTTTATTGTAACAAAATGAACAACATATAAAATTTATGTCTGCCCGTTGATGGAGGGATGTGAATGCTAAATATGTCTTAGCTGACCCCTAAAAGCACAGTATCCGGATTGCAATTTTTAGGCAGGTGCCTCATTCACTTAGCCTCCTCGTCCTGCTTCCTTTTTTTCTGTCAATCCACACATTTGAATGACACAAAAAGCGTACATCAACAACTTCATGCTGAGTGAGCTGACATGCACTATGTATAATGGTATTGATACAGAGTTCCAGGTCACATCCTCTTGTTTATGATACATCTGCAGTAAAATACTTACAAGACATGCAAGTTTTTGCTTGGACTGTATTTTTTTAACCTAGAAAAGATGCAACGGACAGTGCTGCCCCACAAAAACACAGCGATGCATAAAAAAGCAATAATTCTGTTGCAGAAATACATATTTTCTGAGGAGCAGCACATACGATTTGCAGAAACAAACAATACAATATTACTGCATCAAGTCAAAGCGAGATTATGAGACAGCCACATCTAGCCTCAGCTAAAGCTAAATCAAAAATTGCTTGATTTTTCCCCGTCTGCCATCTTGAAAAATATTCATTTTGGTGAGCTGACATGACAGTTATTTAGTCAGTCAATCCACAATATTTAATGAAGCAGCAGCTAAATCCAATGATAAACAACAAAACAAAAAACTGCCAAAGTCCTGTTAAAGCTAATTAAGAACATCTCAGTTACTGTCACTCAGCTTTTGATTCTGTTGGGAATAACACAGGTGAAATGTAATGAATTGGAAATTAATTCATCTTTTTGATTGCAACATAAATATTTGAAGTAGGACAGACAGAAACACAGCCATTATACTGGAGAGAAGACAGACATCTCTACAGCTGACATCTCCAACACTCAGCAACTCACACCAAAATAATCTAGCCTAATAAGTAATAATACAGATAAGATGAAAAATGTGTATTTTGATTTTGGGGTTAACTGTCCCTTTAATGCCACTGTGTTATGTTATTTGCTGATTTCTATAAATGTGTTGTGTTTTCAGGTTTCACGCCTCCTGGAATGGACAGGTCATCTCCAGACAGCAGTCCAGTACATGGCTTTGTGCGTCAGGCTTCCGTCACCACCGGATCCAACATCCCCATCATCACAGAACTCGGTAAAGCTGTTCACACCCACCTCAAATGCAAATATTGCATGCCATACCCAATAACCTCAGATCAACTCATTACTCATTTGCAGACATAGACACATAGAGCCAATAATCTGAGACTTAAACGTCATGCTGCTGCCAAAAGTTCCAACTCATTCAAGGTCAAATGGACTTGAGGAATGTATGGTGTGGAATTTTTGTTCCCTTTCATGGTGCTGGTAGCTCTGCCCAACTCCCGTTCATATTCGTATGTGAATTATTGGATCTGGCCAGCTTGTGTCAAGTGGTGATAATGTTAGCTACAAGGACTGGAAAATATCTTTGCCCTGAGGACAATGTGGACAACTGTAACTTGAGAATGTCAGACAGGCATTTTGAGGACTACAGCTACATCTCCTGCAATTTGTCCACTAATGCACAAGAGAAACTCAGCCTGATGGAGAGGGTGAGAGAGCGAGAAAAGGGAGGAGAGTGAAAAAGGTAGAGGGGGAAAAACTGCCTTGGTTGCAAAATGGGTCCATTTATTAATAACAATGGCAGTGGCTGTATTCCCACTGGTGGTGGGGACTCATGAAACTTTCAGATCTCTGAGGGGCCTTCTAAAGCACCAGAGACTGGCTACTCTGTCTCCCCTGACCCAATTAGGGAGCAATGGAGCATGAGGCCAGCTAAGAAAAGGCCAGAAAGAGAAAGGAGCTACCTAATGTTACTTGTAAGCGGGCCAGCCATTACCTGCAGAGAGGCTCTCCCATTAGACTGCTGCCCGCATACGTAATCATCAGATGCTATCCATGTTGGAGTCCTTGGTTGCCGTCCTGGACTCAAACGCTAGAAGCTCCAGTTGTGTGCAGAGGAGAGGTGGCTGCATGTGGAAGCATACACTGTAATTACACTGTCATATGTTCAGTTTGCAGTGCCAGAGGCAGATTAAAGTCGAGTTGGAACATAAAAACATGCCTCATTTGAGTTGCATGACCAATTTTGCTTGTGTGGCGTGTAAAGTAGGTGTGTTTATGGATAAGACCATGTTTATCCCTTTCACTGTCTTACTGTGAAATAATTTATTATTGTTGTAGCGGCACAGTGGCTTGACAGCGCTGGCTTTATATCTACTGGGCTCTCTAATCCAGGGTGCTTTACTTTTAGATACCGGACAACCATGAGTAAATCCTGGAGTTGACACAAGTGGAGCGAAAATGCCTTTATTGCAGTCTTTGAAACTGTTTCAATAACGACACTATTTCTCCCCTTGCTGCACCGTCTCATCACCATTAGCTAAACCTGGCAAACTACTGCCATTGGTTTCACTCAGTCAGGAAAAAAAAAGTGGAACCAACATACAAATGATAACAGAGCTGGGTAAGCTGAGCCTTTGTCCTCTGCTGCCGTTCGTTCCCTCGCTCCGCCGCTCTGCTCCTCATCAGCTTGTCTTGATTTATCTGGCTGTAGTCAAGGCCCTCGCTGCTCCCACGGCTTCACTTTGAACACATTTTGATTCTTCGTTCTGGTTGAAATTGACTGTCTTGTTTTGGCCCCTTTTTTAGTGATTTTTTTTTTTGTTTTGTTTTGGGGGTATTTTTTTTCTCCTCCAGTTGCGTTTGCAGAGCATTGCTAGGCTTTTGATCATGCTCAGTCTGTCCTTGTGGCTGTTTTCATAGCAACACCCTGCCCCTCACCCCCCCTTCCTCCTCCAAACACACACACATCCAGCTCCCCCTCCCCAATTCACTCCTTTGGCCCAGGCCCGTTTGCATCAGCCCCTTGTCTCTTTGACTGACATTTCTGTTCCACAGTGCACAGGAAGCCGGGGAAGAAATACAATTTCAAAACCAGAAAAAACTCAAGATCAAACCATCTTTTAAGCTGTTTATTTATTTTTTAAATTTATTTTCCAGTTTCTTTTTTTCTCCTCCAGACCATATCTCTGAAGCTCAGATATCGGAGGAGTTAAACAAAAACTTGTGATGCTCGTTTTTCAAGTAACACTGCTTTACTGCCCATAGCTGCGAAAACACAGAAAAAAGACACACACTATAGAGAGCACTTTGTGTTATTTAACCAATTATACCACACACGAGAGGCAAAAAAATATCTTTGTTATTTCAGTTTTGGAGTTAATGTCATTTACACTGTGCCATTTAGGTCATTTAGCAGACCTGGTTTAAAGTTTATAATGGGATAAAAAAAGTGTATTGTCACCTGGCTGTAATTTGATTTTCAGGCCAAAGGTAAATATTTGAGATGTATTTCTCTAAAGACGATGATGTGACAAACACATTCATCAAAGAACACTATAAAAAACATAGCATGGATTTATAAGTGCATGGTTTTTTCATGTGATGTATTAGCCATTGTTGAAGTCTCACTTATTACCACATTTACTGGATACACCAAGAAATACCTATACGCTGTTTTCCTCACAAAATATTCACATTTTGTTTTTACTTAGGTTACCCAGTCCAGAAATTGTCACTGTCTCTTTACTGAGAATTTATCTGTTTGTGTGTTTTACCATATATAAAGATGCCATGGCTACTGAAGTACTAATGCAGGATAAATGTTTGATTTATACAGAAATGGGGACTTCTACAATGGTTATCACTGTGTATGCATAATACACTTAAATATTTCTTCCTTAACTTGTGGTTTGTCTTAATGTATTAAATGCACCCTGCATGTGATTAACAGTTAATATAGTTAATATTCAAAATACTGAATAATTTCTCAAAAAGTCAACAACACTTTTTTTCACCTTCCAAACAATTATACAGTACATCATCACAAAAGAACAAATTACAGAAGAAGTATTTTCCAACAGACTTTAAGGTCATGACAGTATTTAAGGCTCAATCAAAATGGCCTGAATTGTTTGGGGAAGAAATAAAGTCTTAATCTTGTAGTTAAAAATATGTGCTGATGTGTGGACGCTGAATATAATGTGCATCTTGTGTAACATTATATTGAAAGCCTGGACCCATATACCTGAGATGTTTTTGTTACATTACCACGATATATACAAATCCTTTCAAATGTAACTTAATATTAAACAAAGAAATCTTTATTTCTGATCTCTCAGGTGTGTTGGTGTGTGCGTGCGTGTGTTTGGCTCATGCCTCTTCACAGTGCCCGTCTCTAACTCCCTCCCTCCCCTCTCTCAGTGAACGACTCAAACGTTCAGTTCCTGGACCAAGATGATGATGACGACCCAGACACAGAGCTGTACCTCACTCAGCCATTCGCCTGCGGCACCGCCTTCGCTGTCAGTGTACTTGACTCCCTTATGAGTGCGGTGAGTTCTCAAGCTGTGTTGGAGTGTTTTCCAATTCCTCAAAATCATTTTTCAAAATCATACATTTTGAAACAATTTTGATTTCCCGGTTAGTTCGCTTGTGGATGCTGTAACAGAGTCATATTTAGAATTTGAAAAAGAAAAAGTAGAGAGAAGTTTCCCACAGAGTGCATGGAGATGCTTCGCCCACTGGGTAACAATTGCATGTTGTTGCACTGGTAGAAACTTTAGGATGAGGGAAAGAAGATGAGCTGCCTCGAAGTGAGTCGGTTCTCGAAAGATGGTCCTGAGAAAACTTTAGAAGGCAGTACCCCAAGAATGCAGCAGATTTTTCAAGTTTCTTTTGTTTATTTGGTGGTCCTGATCAATCTGTTATTTCACATATAATTCCAAAGCTTATATTCAAACATTCAAGTTTATGGTAACAAAGAAATTATTTCCAGACAGTTAGCATTAAAGAATAGCTAATGTCAGGCTGTGAGATTGAAGATCCAGTGTCATGATTTAGGGTGCTGTATTGGCAGAAATGGAACGTAACATGATAAGTGTGTTTTCTTTACTCTATAATTACCTGAAAATAAGAAACGTGTTTTTATTACCTTAGAATAAGTCGTTTATATCTACATAGGGAGCAGGCCCTCATCCACAGAGTCCGCCATGTTGCTGCGTCATGTTTCTACAGCAGCTCAGAACAGCCAGAGTTTTTTTTTTTTTTTTTTTACATGAAACTGCTTTATTTACCAGTTCAAATCCCCAGATCCATTTGTTTTGGAGAGGTAGAGACCACTGCGAAAAATGCAGCTCCCGATGAAAACCTCCTGAACACCTGGATCTAAAGTAATCAGTGAAAAACGATGAGCTCTCATTAGCAGGCACTGGGCTAGCAGCCCATCTGTGACCAGGCGAACAGCATTGGAGAAACACTTATTTGTAACGTAAAACTTTGTACTTTTTACTGGTTTTAATCAGCTGGTCCATTTGTTTTTGAGAAGAGGAGATGTCTGCAGATAATTAGGCTCCCAGTTTAAAAACCCTCCTGAACAATGAAAACTGAAGGAATCTTAATGGGAGAAGTTTCAGCTGGTTGCAGTCTGAAATACTCACTACTAGATGCCACTAAATCCTACACACTTCCTTTAAATGCTGCCCCTGTAGAGAAAAGAGAGTAAGGTTGGCAAAAAAGTTAGTAGATGCACAATTTTGGCATTTCAAGTAGGCTTAAGTTGGTAAATGAAATGGTACAGTACATTCATCATACATTCCTGCCAGCTCCACTGACATCAAAAGGTAAATTGTTGGCATCACCTCTTATATTAAGTATTATGAGTTCAGCTTCAAGAGCTTTATTAGATCCTTAAACAAATGTTAGTGCTGATGGCGATGACACAAGCTTGGCTGTAACAAGCCAAAGAAACACTTTCTCATCTTCTCATGTCATTGCTGCACTAGAGATGAGATAAAGGAGGAGGTTTGAAAAAAATCCTCCTACACCTCATTTATGCGCTCCCCTTCGTCTTAGAACGAACTGTGGTTTTCCCTTTGGTGCTGCAATGGCTTAATTCCAGCAGCCCTCTCGGTGAGTGAGGGGTTAGAGGGGCTTGCAGAGCCGAGCTGAGCGGGGAGGAGAGCAGGCGTCAGCTGTAGTCTGGCACTGGTCAGAGGTGAAGCCAGCTAATGGACAGTGCTCATCCATCATGAGGCTCTGCAGGCCTGTCAGGGGCCCGGGGAGAGAAGCTGCCACTCTGGCCCGGCTGCCGAGTGACATCGGCTGTCTTCACGTGCAGCAAAAGCAGCTCCTGATCGGCTTGAAGGACAAGAGAACTTGACACCCGCAGAGAGCAGTCAAATCGTCGTTTGAGAAGCGGACATCATGCAGTGTGTAGATCAGTCTTCCTAGAGGAGAGAATACTGATGTGTTGAAGTACCTGTTTTATTTAACGTGATGATCCTACATGTATTATTACGTGATTATTAAAATATCCAAGTTTGACCATGTATCTCTCAAATTTAAAACATTTATATATTTTAAACCCTATGAGATTTATGAGAGTTTCTACAGTGAATAACTCAAGGGTTGTTCTCTTTTCTGTAGTGTTATATGGTCAGAGATAGATTGCTTGAAAAATTCTGAGCAAATAAAGCTGTTTTGGGATTGCCGTCTCCATTCCTGAAACAGTGGACGATGATGAACGTTTAAAAAATCCAACAGTGTGGCACCCGGTGGCTCAGTTGGTAGAGCAGGCACCCCATGTACAGAGGCTGTGTCCTCACCGCAGCGGCTGTGGGTTTGAGTCCAGCCTTGGCCCTTTGCTGCATGTCATCCCTTTTCACGCTATGTCTATCCTATCTAATAAAGGCAATAAAAAGCTCCAAAAAATATCTTTAAAAAAAAAAATCCAACAGTAACCGTTTGATTTTGTTACTGTCTGGATAATCCACAGAAAATGCTGTGTTTTGTTACGACTATTGTTTTTGCCGAAAGTAGGTCATAAAAATGTAACACATAAAGGTCTTTGGATTATCTAAAGTCGCAAAAATGCTGATCCTGCATTTTTCTAAAATAATGAAATCGATATAAAAACACCAAAAACAAAATTCCATTCACATCTGTTGTATCTGGATGGAGAAAGAAGTCTAGAAGACAAAAAATAACAACAAAGGAAAACACTGTTTGCATGGCTGTATACCACTGGAGGTAAATTAAAATAGTTTTTTTTTATAATCATTTTGTTAAACTACTGATAATTTGGCATCATAGGAAGATTCACAAGACAGAGTCCTCTGTAGTCTTCCATGGCCTTTCTCTTTCATCTCCCAGCCAGCTCTATGTAAAGAGACAGGCTGAGGGTTGACATAATAGAAGCTGTGCTTTCTTCCCACATCTGCCACCTCCCTACTTGTGACGGCATCTGCTTACAGATATCGCCTCTCTCTACTCCCCAGACATACTTCAATGATAACATCCTCACGCTGATTCGGACGCTGGTCACAGGGGGAGCCACACCAGAGCTGGAGGCCCTGTTGGCTGAGGAGAACGCCCTCAGAGGAGGCTACAGCACACCGCAGACACTGGCCAACAGAGACAGGTGTCGTGTCGCCCAGCTCGCCCTCTACGACGGGCCATTTGCCGACTTGGGGGTAAGTGGATGTTTAAGCGAAGATGACACGTTTTGGCACTACCCAGCAGCACACATCTGGCCGCCTCCGCTCCTCGCGGCCCTTAATCCGATGTGAAGAACAGTGATCACGCAAGCAGGCCTTAGTGGGTGGAGAGGGAATGAGGCTTTAGAGAGAACAATGAACACCACCAAGGAAATTCCAACTTTAATTGGTTCCAACCTTGTTTTTACAGGTTTTTGTTATTGTTATTCAGAACTTTCAATGTTGAAGTAATTTTGTTTTTTCTTGCATGAATTATGGCATAATTTTAAAACACTGCTGATTGTTACAGTCTGCATTGCCAACGGTTGGTATTCGCTTGCAAGAAAAATACTCCCAGCGTTGCATGGCATGGAATTTTCACTACAACTTTACAGAGAATATCATTTACTGTGATGGATCCAGATCAACAGGCTGACCTGCACACTCACTGATGGTGTCTTTATTCTATTGTTCACCAGGATGGCGGCTGCTATGGAGATTTATTCTGTAAAGCACTGAAGACATACAACATGCTGTGTTTTGGAATCTACAGATTAAGAGACGCTCACCTCAATGCGCCGAGCCCGTGTACAAAACGGTACAATTTATACCTTCAATCTTTGTCAAAATGAATATCTTGATGTAATAAAATAACAATTGGGGTTCAAAGTTGAGTATTGCTGAGAGTGAAGTATGCTAACCAACCCCCGGCCTCCCGTACCATATTAAAAGGCTGAATTACACACAGTAAATAAAATGGACTCAATTCAATAGAGGATCAAAATAAAATACTGAATTGACAGTGGAAACTTAAGACAGGAATACAATGTTACTCTAACATGTACTGGACTTTTTTGGGGCATTTTCCCTTTATTGGTAGGACAGTCTGAGAGTGACAGGAAAGGTGGGAGAGAGAAGGGGGAATGACATGCAGCCACAGGGCCACAGGCCGGACTTGAACCCAGGACGCTGCAGAAGCCTCAGCCATATGGGGCGCACACTAGCAGTTAAGCTTAGAGGTCGCCCCATATTAGACATTTTTAATGTAATACATATGTCTATACAGTGTTTTATATATGTTGTTCCACATGGCCAAAATCTTCTAATTTGTGAATGAAATATAATATAGAGGGCAGTATTTTTTCTATTTTGTATCATTTTTTTGTTATACAAAATAGAAATTTGTATGTTTATCTTAATATCGAATTCTATTTAGTTTCTGTACATTAAGTCCTTAAGCATAGCCTTTTTACACTCCTTAAAGTTTTTTCTCATACATCATTTATCCATACTTCTCCTTTAAATGTTCTAGTAATGAAGTATACTCAATCTACACCTCTCTTACTTTGATGTTTTCATTATATATGTTATTTCCCAAAACTGATCATCAAATTAAAATCTTTTTTAACATTTCTACCCTGGGCAGGTATGTGATCACGAACCCACCGTATGAATTTGAGCTCGTGCCCACAGACCTGATTTTCTGCCTAATGCAGTTCGACCACAACGCAGGCCAGTCCCGGACAAGCTTGTCCCACTCTTCCCACTCCTCCCATTCCTCCAGCAAAAAGAGCTCCTCTGTCCACTCCATCCCGCCCTCCAACCGGCAGAACCGCAGCAGTAAGACCCGGGAGGCCCGCGACAAACAGAAGTATGTGCACTCACATGTTCTGTAGATTTTTAGCCTGCATGCTAAGTGTTTTCTACCTGACCTGTTTTCGATAGGTGTGTGTGTTTGTGTGCAGACGGTGACACGTGCACTGATGAATACTGTGTATTGTGTGTTTGTGGTTTTGTTTGTGTGACTTGTGCTCTGCGTCCATCCTCAGTGTTTGTGCGTTTCCTTCATAATCATCTGCATGTGGTACTCGCTCTCACATCACAGCAATCATAACATGACATGAACAAATTCGTAAACTCACTTTGGGGAAGCTCGTTTGCTGCAGTCAAAGACTTTTGAGAGTCTTTTCTTACTAATGAGGTCTGTGGCATTGTAAACAGTAAAACCACTTGTTTGGATGGCACAGCTATTGTGGTTGGAAACAAGCTTACAGCAAAGGCCTGAACCACAACCAAATGAACTGACATAAAACAACACGACTCACATTCAGTATGCTGTTCAGTCTACCTGTTGTTTCTGTCTTAATATTTAGTCGTTTTGTGTCGAACTCTTAATATTTGTGTAGTGGTTAACTGTTGTTTGGTGGATATTTGTGCACATTTAACGTACATGATCAGATGCCTTGATCATGAATGTAATGTTCTGTGATTTAGTAGCTGATATTGATTATAAAGCACATTTGGCTAACATTACTATCATAAGATCATCCCTCATTAGCAGTGTTGATATTTTGTTGGTGCATCTGTAGCCTACTGCTTTACTGCATGTCCATGTTGGTAGCCCTCTTTCCTGTTCTGTTTATACAATTATATAATTTATTTCCAAATTTGGTAAAATATTTTGAACTACATGTTATATTTTCCTTATTCTCCTGCCCCCAAAAATATACCCTTTGAGTTTACTTTTCAACTGGGAGAATAACTGAATTTTAAAATTGTGAGATATCTAAAAGCATGCAGATTTGTTATGATCGTGCTTTTTAAATTGTAGATGATAAGCCCTCAATACATCTTAAAATTAAGATGTATGACGTAGCCTTAATACTGTAGTAGTAACTATATTAAGCCGTAGTTGGACTGGTAGTCATTTGTCAGTTGTGTATTGACTGTAAATACGACTCACTTACAGTAGATTACTTACCTCTCTTTCTGAAGTGCAACAAGGATGAATAGAATGGGCCAAGGTATGCAAGTTAACGATTCTGCATGACTTAGCAACCTTTACCTGGGGTTCTGATCATAACTATGTCCTCTGTGGATATTGTTATGACGAGGGGTTTTATTTATTATGTTCTTCAGAAGTAAACCATGCCTCAGTTTAAGTTTTGCTTTCATCTGGAAAGCAAAATGTCTGCTGCTGCTGCTCCTGCCTTCTTCCTGCCATGATCAGGACCATCCCCACATTGCATGAGGTTGAGACGAAATCCCTTCTTTCTTTGTGCCCTTACCTCAGTTATTCACTTGATATGAGTTTTCTTTACCTCCAAACAAATCCTTTTTTTCGCATTGTTTCTTTCTATCATTCATCATGCCTTTTTATGGTTTATTTCAACTTGAGATGGTTTGCATTGTGTGAGAGGTCTGTGTGTTTGCGCATCTTTCCTCCTATTGAATGCCAAAAGATGACTGTAGCAGACTTTAAGATCATAATCATATTTATCAGTACAGTAGGTTTTTATCGTACCAGCATCAGCATATATTACAGTTCAACAACATGTTGCCCGACTGTACAAACCTGCATCACAGCTCACATGTAGGTCAGGCTGATTCAAATCCCCCTGATGCAGCCAATTGCTTACTTCTTCACACAAGTTTAAGAAAGTGTGTCCAGCCCTGTGCCATCGGTCACACCGAGAAAGTGGGAGGTGTGACCAATTTAAAGTCTAAATTGAAGGGGGATATGAGTCTGTAAGTTACCTTCTTGTAACCCTGTGCACCTGATATGGTGGTTTGAGGCGACATCACTAAGTTTACCGTATCAGCAGCAGACTCTGGAGAGAGATGGCAGACATCTTGCTTCACCTCAGGCAAAATTCTACACATCAAATGCCTGTGCTGTAACACACGGCCCCGCAGCCTTAAGCTTGCTGACACACACACAAGCCCGAACAAATGAATCTCCACACATGCAGGGCTGCATGAACATGCATACACACATGCACACACACCAACATGCACACACGCACACAGTTTGTTCCACATAGCAAAGTTAAAATTTGATATTACAACTTCACCCAAAAGGAAGTGACATGTTGAATGGCATTGCAGATGCTTGTGAAG
Organism: Plectropomus leopardus; assembly: GCF_026936395.1. Classification (NCBI taxonomy): domain Eukaryota; kingdom Metazoa; phylum Chordata; class Actinopteri; order Perciformes; family Serranidae; genus Plectropomus; species Plectropomus leopardus. The sequence goes on along the minus strand of NC_142188.1, from coordinate 15,595,100 downwards.
TGCTAGGTGAGAGTTTACAAACTTCTGACAGCTGGCATACACCTTTCCCTTTCCTCATAGCATGCTCAGAAACAGTAGCATACTTAAACATGAAGAGAGTCTTTCCAAAATGACATATCAGACTCTTTCAAATCTCTTCCATCATGTAATGACTATCAGTCTGAGAGTAAAGCTTTAATATGAAATGTGACTGTTTAGCACATACAGTAGCATAACATGTTGGCTATCAGTTAGTTTAAAGGGACAGCTTTTTTAAATTACTAAACAAACACATTTCTGTTTTAAGACTAATGGAACCTAGCCATCCAAATATTTCAGTGTGTTTTTCCCAGGTTTTGAGAGTTTTCTGCCTCCGCCCTTACAAAATTGAAATGAATGAAATTTTATTTGTGGTGCTCACAGTATTGAAACAGTGGGTAGGATTTTAAGACATATATTGGCAGAATGGCATATAATATTCATAACTATGTTTTCATTAGTTTATAATCACCTGTAAATTAAGATTTTTTGTGTTTTTGTGGCCTTGAAAGAAGCTGTTTTTATCTACAGACAAAGCTTCCTCGGAGGTGCCCATGTTGTCTCTACAGTAGTCCAGAACAGACAAACCAAACACTGGCTCTAGATAAGACCATTTGCATTTCTGCGTCTGCAACTGTAGTTCTGCTACACACTTGGCACATGGGAGGAATTTCAGTTAGGCAACTTTACCACTAGGTTTCACTAAATCCTATGCAATGGACCTTTAAAAATAATTTGGAGTGTAAAGTGAACAAGACATCTGCAACTGGTGTCATCTCAGAACTCACCAGGAATTTAAGATCTTTGGGTTATTTTCTAGTCTTTTTCCTTTGTTGTTTGTCTGTAGGAAATAAAGGCATAAAGCCTCAGGATGAGTGTTTTTTTTTGTTTTGTTTTGTTTTTTCAAGTAGAAGTAGCAACAGTCCTAGTAGCAAATCTAGCACTGTTCCTGTCCTCCACTCTTGTCTTTGCATTGACTTGATTGGCAATCCTTCTACTTCTAACTTTTCTTTCCTGTGCACCTGAAAGGTAGTCTAGTTTTAATAATTCAAGGAGCCAGTGCAAGAGCCTTCTTAGGAACTATTCCCTGTGCAGAAAGCAGTTACTTCAATAACTCTGGACCCTTTTGTAAGCACCACAAACTAAATTCCATTTGCTTTGGTTCTGTTGAGATGGCATCAGTAAACTCTCTCAGTACTCAAGCAGCAACCTTCAAGGCTGAACAATGCAGTCATCATGGAAGTGCCCAAACCTGCAGTTCCTCTAAAGGCCACTTGAGGCTGGTCCCAGAGGCGAGTTAATCCCCATAGGCCCCCATGTTAAAATTCTCAGCTTTACAGCAGAAATAAACATGTTTAAAGCCTGGTACAAAACATGGTTTTGGTCACTTCAGCTAATTTCCCCCTTCATGACAGCTGCAAGCGGGGTGATAGTTATATAACTCCCCCATTTACATTTTATTAAGGCTTCAAGTTTTAGTTGCTCCAAAAATCCAAGATGGTGATGACCAAAATACGGAACTCGAGGCTTCAAAACAGGAGTCCACCATTGATGTATTAAGAGACCTGGATACAGCATTGGGAGCGGGGCCCTATTGTTTCTTAGAAAAGCTGCTCAGTACCAGGATCTTCCGCTATATGGGGCCCATAGAGCATGCTCAGCAGAGACTTGCAGCGGCCGAACACGCCCAAACGGCTAACCTCTGCTGGCCAAACGGCAATCTTCAGGTTTAGCACTCTGCTAGTTTAAAAGAGGATACAATGATTTAATCTTTTAGATTTTCTGAATGTTATTAGACTGAATGAATTAAAGCCTGGTAGTTAAATTATTATAATCATTATGCGAGGGCTTTGATGCTCAAAATATTTATCTACTGATTTATAGACATCTCTTTCTCAGTCTAAGTCAATGGTCAAGTCTTTCCCGGTCTCATGGCATCACGTGATGGAACCGGTAGTTGTTATTCCACTTTTGTCCACAATCTAAAATTGGCTTCAAAGCCTGGCGCTGTTCAGTAACCGTTAATGACATAATTCCAGTCTCCTTGGGCTATTGAGATGGCATCTAAAATCTCTTTCAAAACCGCAGAAAAAATAAAAGTATCTTGTGGCTTAGGGGGAAATTAGAAAGGTTTTTGTAACCTGGCAGACCTGACTCTGTAACACTTAAGAATAGAACAATACCCTTAGGATGATTATTGTGTTGTCCAAAATTGAATACTTCATTATACAGCAAATTATAATTTAGACAGATTATAGCCGTCAGCTTTTCTTGATAACACTACGCCACCATGTCAACAACAACATGACTTTCAAATTGGCTCAGTGCACCAGAACACAGACTTAAACTGGACCTCACAGTTTAATGCTAACCACAAAGAATGCCATGCAAATCTACCACTTAAACTGAGGCAAAATGGTTGTAAGTAAAACCAAGTTGCATACTTTCTCCAAATTCACTCTTTCTTCTCTTCTTCCTCTCTCACCTTTAGAAAAGAAATGGTTTACAGATGAACCAGAAAATGCCTACCCACGGAACATTCAGATCAAGCCCATGAGCACTCACATGGCCAACCAAGTCAACCAATACAAATCCACTAGTAGTCTGATTCCACCAATCAGAGAAGTTGAAGATGAATGCTGAACACAGGGTTTTCTTGCTGACTCACCCGACATCTGTATGCTCTTTCAAAAGAGATGGGAGATCACCCATGGAGGATTGATGATGATGTTGATGATGATGATGACGACAGGGATGTTGAAGACTGACACATTTCTCTTCACTCATTCTTCTAATCGAGGGTTGGACAGAAACTCGAACTGGAAGGGACCTCCTATGTGTATACCTTTAATGTTACTTCCATGCTCTTGGACATTGTTTTATTTATTAATGTATCCATAGTGATGTACATAATGACAATCAAATAAGGATTGTACAGCCCCTTCCCCCTAGCACTTTTTGGAATTATTTTAAGAGTCAACGAAAAAAGAAAAAGAGTACTTCCTGTAATTCTTTGCAATAGTTCACCTCTTCGTGAGACCAGACTCCATTGCTAAGGTGACTGGTTATTGGATGATGAGGGTTGCAGCGATAAACTGATCATATCATCTCCCAAAGATCCACCCAGATTCGTCACGTCAAACCGGCTGGGTTCATCGACTTCATATTTCCTGTCTGCTTCTGTTCTATTTGCACTAAAACTGAACAAGTTTCTTTTGACAGAACAACTGGAACCATCAGATTCCCCCCAATAAAATGTCACTCAGCAGAGAAAGAAGGGAGGGAGGGCTGCTTGGCTTCGGAGGCTTACCAATCTTGCTCTTAGGTTGTTGTACATCATGTTGTTGCTTAAGGTTTGCTAGTTCACTGTTGGCTCGTCATGTTGAGTGAGAGCATTCCGGTCCTGCAACAGAATCATCTTGCAAAGCTGTAGTCTAAAAAAAACTCAAGAGAATGGTGTAGTGTTGGTGTATGCTGGCTGAAAGAGAACCCTGTACCTACACGTCGTCTGCTGATGCGCCAGATCATAAAGCCTGTGACTCTGTTTTAAGCTCCTATCGCATGATATGTGCCTGAGCCCCCTCTATAACAAACAGTGCGGTTGATCAACCTGAATACATGAGACGGATGATAAACAACCTATACTGTCCTTCATGCGTTCAGGAGCATTTACGTTATGTGCACGCTGTGTCTGTCTGTGTGTGTGTGTGTGTGTGTGTGTGTGTGTATGTGTGAGAGTGTATGTGTGTGTGCGCATCGCAGTCTCTTGTCCTGACCAGTGCTGTCATTTCCTCCATCACGCTGTATGTGATGGTGCACCTTTGAAGGAGCAGCATGTGGGATCTTTGCTCTAAAAATGAAAGTCATGGTAGAAAAATAAACATTAGAAGAGTTTAGAGGGTTTGGATCTACTAACAAAGTTATAATGTTGCATCAAAAATCAAACCAAAATTCCCAACTATGATTGAGTTGAGCTAACACGAACAGCAGCTGCGTGCCCACCGTTGACGCTTTGCTGCGATATCTGCAGCAGAATTTGGGATCATACAGTAGAGTGGTGTATCTTCTGAATGTTTTGTCTGTTACAATAACTTTATGTGTGTTTAATGAAGGAAATACCACGTATCGCATAAAAGTGGGCATCAATGGGTCCTCCTTTGATCAAAGCAACTGCCTGGCACAGGGTTGGCACAGAGGCGGTAAAGAGCTTGGATGTTCTCTGTTGCCAATCCAGATGTCACACGCCTCAAAACTCTCAGGAGTTAAGCTGCTATGTTCGGTCCCCTAATGAAGGGAAATGCTCAAACATAGTTGGGTTAAAATGCAACAATGCCACAGACTGCTTATAAGGATACTGGAGAGGAAACAGTGTTCTTTATGCTAGCCTGTGTGCAACATGAGAGTGTATTTTGCACGTTTAGGCGCTAATAGATCCAAATCAAGTTGTGATAGTGATGGAGGATTGAGGTGGTAGCCTTGTACTCCTAATACATAAACTTCATGCAAATATGTAGTTGAATTTATACATTGAAACACAGTTATTTTGTATCCATAAACATAATCAATTTGTACTTATTTTTCTAGACAAGAACCAATTGAAAAGTACTATAGGAGATGAAAAAGACTCAAATTATATCTTAAGTTACAACTACATATCAAAGATTTCGTTTTTGACTGTATCAACATTTATTTCACATCATACTAAAACTAAAGATTATTTTTTTACCCCCTCTTTAACAAACTGCATCACTCTGGAGCCACTAAAGCTTAGACTATCTTGCATTGTGAAACCGCCATCTTCAGCCTGGCAGCTCAGCTCTGTTAAGTGCTTATAGAAATAGAGTAAGACTCATCTGAAGCTCCTTTTAGTTGCGCAGATGAACGGCATCTATTAAATAATGCACCTACTACTAAGCATCCCTAGCTGCGAACATGCAGACAGAAAGCTGGTGAAAAAGAATTATGTATTGGCGGGTAAATATTTTATTTAGATAGAAAGCATATCAGAGTGGTAATAATAATAATAATGAGAAGATCAGAGAGTTGCTCCCTCTGTGCGCAGGCCAGAACTGAATGACCTTCATTAGATGTGTTTGACCTAAATTAGGTCCCTAGTGTGGAGGAAAATTGTGTACACTCAAGCACAGTGTGCTGGTGTTTTCAACAAAGTATGATTTCAAATAGGACAGGGAGATGCTGTCTGTTTATTGCAGTGTTTCTCCTCTATAGGCTGTAAAGGAAAAGTAAAAAAAAAAAAAAGAATATTTGGAATAAAAGAATATTGTGCTAAATATGTTTGTGTAAATTAAACCCATTATATAAACCACATTTCTTTTTCAAACAAAATGATCTGAGCTTCAATGTACGTCTATTGGGTGTGGTGCAACTATACTGAAGCCTCATACACATTGTCCTGAAGTGAACTTTTGAGCTGTGATTACATCGTTGTCACACTTTGTAGCATATAGATTTCTTTTCAGAAAATATGTGAGTAAAATGTATGTATAATTGGGTTGTTAATGGCATACTTGCTAGCCTGAACAATAAGGAATTATTAATATTTGATAAGAGCAATGACTCATTATACATAGAATCGACAAACTGATTGTTATGTTGAAAAAAAAACAAAAACAAATGTGTATCTTGAAAATGAGAGACATCGGATTCTTGCAGGAGAAATAGGAAAAGTCAGGCAGAATTTGATCTGGTTTATCAACCATCACTATGATGGAAGGTAGCACCGATTCAGCAGAGGTTATCAAAAGAGAGAACACCCTTAATTTTCCTCTTTTTATTACTTTGCATTATTACAGGGTTTACATTCCATTTTGTCAGCTTGTCATCTGTCATAACCTGTCACACTGGCTTCTTATTTGTTTACACAGTATTTTATGAAGTACTTAAACATAGCATTGCTCAGAAATAAAACAGTACATGCTGCAAACTGGCATTAACACAAACTCACAAAGTAATGCGCCATTTGTTTTCATCACACTTGATTACTGTGCTTTTCTACCTGAACCTTCATTGTACGACTCATTCAGGCTGGCATTATTCACAACACTGGACTGAGATGTCTCTCCTTCCTACACATTGTCATATGTCTCGATTAGATCCTTTGCATTGTATACCTCTAAAGTTTTTAGAGTGTTTTTTGAAGTGCCATGAAGAGTTTAGTTGAGCAAGCATCCTTCAGTCATTCAGGGACACAAGCTCAATTTGAGGGAGCTTAGTCCAAGTGTTTTCCACTGTGAGAACAGTGTCTTGTACTGGCATGGAGAACATCCAAGCCATCAATGCCTCCATGCCAGTATAGTGCCAGGCAGTGCAAAAGGTCAAAAGGAGGGCCCATGTTAAGTCCCACTATAGCGAAAAGTGGCATTTAGGAGGCCTGAGAGGCAAACAGATAGGAGCCCTGGTCATTAAACCATACAAATCGTCTCTGCAGTTTGCCTGGTTACAGGCTATAAGGTTGTGTCATGCAGTGTAGTTACATATGGATGACTGAAAGATGCACATAGAGGCACATGCCTGTAACATCAGATGTGTTGTTGTCCACTAAAAAAATTAATGACTATGATGCGTCATTATGTTACTGTTACAGTATGTTGCATTATTTTTGTTAATCTATTTTTTGCTGTAAAGGATGGATATAACTTATTTGCTGGGAATTGTACTAGATATAATAGATCATATAATACTTATGGGAATGGGGGGGGGTGGGTCTCAAGTCTTAACAACACATCTTTTCTTTTTTTTTAAAGAAAAGTTGCAATTTTTTGTTAATTTCTTTTGGCTGCCTATCAGTTCAGGAAGAATTCAAGACATTGCTCTTGCGTATCATAGATAGAATTTGTTGGCACATCTTCATTGAAGCAAAAAGGAGTCTGACCTAGGAGTCTAATTAGTTGGGATGTGTTCTAGATATGATGGATAAATGGATTATTTGATGGTGCTGAGTTGATCTACCTGACTCTGTCAAATATAATCTGCTGATAAATATACTGTCTTGTACAAAAAGTTTGTACATAGATTGTACATGGTTTCTTTTTGTATTTTCTCAAATTAAAATGGATGTATTTGTGTTCTAAACCTGGAAACTCTCCTCTTTTTTTCAAATACAGGAAAGAGAGAAGTTTTCTTCCATCATTTTATTCCTTCCTCAGTTACGGTATACCTTCCCTTTTTCTTGAGACGACGTGCTTTTACTCAATTAAATCCATGGGATTGTCTGTCATTCAAAAAGTGATAAAAACATCAAAGTATAGTATGTTCTCCAAAAATTGATGAAAACGTCATAGCATAGTATGTCATCCAAAAATTGATTGAAAAAAAAGTCATAGTATAGTATGTCTTTCAAAAAAATGATAAACATGTAATAGAATAGTATGTCGTTCAATACATCGTAGAAGCTTCATAGTATAGTATGTATCGAATGTCGTTTATAAATGACAAAAACTTGTTAGTAAAGTATGCCATTCAAAAATTGACAAAAAATGTCATAGTATAGTATGTCGTCCAAAGTCGTCCAAATAAAAAAATGACGTGTCATCAAAAATCATGAAAAGACAATTTGATATAGCATGTCATCCAAAATCACGAAAGAAGGACATAGTATAGTATGTTGCCAAAATCTTGAGAAAACGTCATAGTATAGTATGTCCTCAAAAAAACAACATAATATAGTATGTTGTACAAAATGACCAAAAAAAGAACAACATAGGATAGTAGGTCGTCCAAAATCAGATGAAAATGACAGTATGGTATGTCGTCAAAATAACTAGATAGTATAGTATGTCATCAAGAATTTAAAAAAAACTGACATAGAATAGTATGTCGTCAAAAATCATGAAAAACGACCAAGTATAGTATGTCGTCCAAATCACAAAAATGACGAGTATAGTATGTCAAAAACAGACGGTTCTGCTCTGGAGTACAGATCAGGAACTCTCAGTGGGCAACAGAGGGTGTCGGCTGACCAGACCTCTGCTCCTTTGTGAGACTTTGGCACAAAGAATCCTCCCTGGGATGGCCAGACGAATCATGACAGCTATGCTATGTGTCCACATGCTATACAATGTCTATTTTTTTGACATGTTATATTATGATGGCCAAAAACACTATAATATAGCATGTCGAAGAAACAACAGAAAGGCCACACTATAGTATGGTGAAAAACGTCAAAATATGACATGGCCCAAACCAGCTGAAAACTGCGTTAAATAGCATGCTAAGACACGCCATAGCATAGAATGTTACAAAAATGGCCAAAAACACCATAATAAAGCATGTGAAAAAAAAAAACTACCGAAAATGCAATACTACTGTATGGCAATAAATTTCAAAATATGACATGTCCCAAAAACAGCTGAAAACTGTATGAAAAAGCATGCCAAGACAAGACATAGCATAGAATGTTTCAAAATCATCCCAAAGCATGCCACAGTTGACATTTTTGCCATACTATAGCCTTGCTTTTTGGGTCATTTTTTCGACATACCAAAATATGGTGTTTTTGTCCGTTTTTGCAACTTTCTATGCTATGGCGTGTTTTGGCACGCTAAATACTGCAGGTTTGAGTTGTTTTTAAGTGTTTTTGGGACATGTCACTTTTTGACATTTTTGCCATACTATAGCCTTGCTTTTTGGGTCATTTTTTCAACATGCCAAAATATGGTGTTTTTGTCCGTTTTTGCAACTTTCTATGCTATGTCATGCTTTGGCATGCCAAATACTGCAGGTTTAAGTTGTTTTTAAGTGTTTTTGGGACATGTCACTTTTTGACATTTTTGCCATACTATAGCCTTGCTTTTTGGGTCATTTTTTCGACATGCCAAAATATGGTGTTTTTGTCCATTTTTGCAACTTTCTATGCTATGGCGTGCTTTGGCACGCTATTTAATGCAGGTTTAAGTTGTTTTTAAGTGTTTTTGGGACATGTCACTTTTTGACATTTTTGCCATACTATAGCCTTGCTCTTTGGGTCATTTTTTCAACATGCCAAAATATGGTGTTTTTGTCCGGTTTTTCAACTTTCTATACTATGGCGTGTTTTGTACGCTTAAATACTGCAGGTTTGAGTTGTTTTTAAGTGTTGTTGGGACATGTCACTTTTTGACATTTTTGCCATACTATAGCCTTGCTTTTTGGGTCATTTTTTCGACATACCAAAATATGGTGTTTTTGTCCGTTTTTGCAACTTTCTATGCTATGGCATGTCTTAGCACGCTATTTAATGCAGGTTTAAGTTGCTTTTAAGTGTTTTTGGGACATGTCATTTTTTGACATTTTTGCCATACTATAGCCTTGCTTTTTGGGTCATTTTTTCAACATGCCAAAATATGGTGTTTTTGTCAGTTTTTGCAACTTTCTATGCTATGGCATGTCTTAGCACGCTATTTAATGCAGGTTTAAGTTGTTTTTAAGTGTTTTTGGGACATGTCATTTTTTGACATTTTTGCCATACTATAGCCTTGCTTTTTGGGTCATTTTTTCGACATGCCAAAATATGGTGTTTTTGTCAGTTTTTGCAACTTTCTATGCTATGGCGTGTTTTGGCACACTAAATACTGCAGGTTTGAGTTGTTTTTAAGTGTTTTTGGGACATGTCACTTTTTGACAATTTTGCCATACTATAGCCTTGCTTTTTGGGTCATTTTTTCAACATGCCAAAATATGGTGTTTTTGTCCGTTTTTGCAACTTTCTATGCTATGGCGTGCTTTGGCACGCTAAATACTGCAGGTTTGAGTTGTTTTTAAGTGTTTTTGGGACATGTCACTTTTTGACATTTTTGCCGTACTATAGCCTTGCTCTTTGGGTCATTTTTTCAACATGCCAAAATATGGTGTTTTTGTCCGTTTTTGCAACTTTCTATGCTATGGCGTGTTTTGGCACGCTAAATACTGCAGGTTTGAGTTGTTTTTAAGTGTTTTTGGGACATGTCACTTTTTGACATTTTTGCCATACTATAGCCTTGCTTTTTGGGTCAGTTTTTCAACATGCCAAAATATGGTGTTTTTGTCCGTTTTTGCAACTTTCTATGCTATGGCATGCTTTGGCATGCCAAATACTGCAGGTTTAAGTTGTTTTTAAGTGTTTTTGGGACATGTCACTTTTTGACATTTTTGCCATACTATAGCCTTGCTTTTTGGGTCATTTTTTCGACATGCCAAAATATGGTGTTTTTGTCCATTTTTGCAACTTTCTATGCTATGGCGTGCTTTGTACGCTTATTTAATGCAGGTTTAAGTTGTTTTTAAGTGTTTTTGGGACATGTCACTTTTTGACATTTTTGCCATACTATAGCCTTGCTTTTTTGGTCAATTTTTCAACATGCCAAAATATGGTGTTTTTGTCCGTTTTGCAACTTTCTATGCTATGGCGTGCTTTGTACGCTTATTTAATGCTGAGTTTAAGTTGTTTTAAGTGTTTTTGGGACATGTCACTTTTTGACATTTTTGCCATACTATAGCCTTGCTCTTTGGGTCATTTTTTCAACATGCCAAAATATGGTGTTTTTGTCCGTTTTTGCAACTTTCTATGCTATGGCGTGTTTTGGCATGCTAAATACTGCAGGTTTGAGTTGTTTTTAAGTGTTTTTGGGACATGTCACTTTTTGACATTTTTGCCATACTATAGCCTTGCTTTTTGGGTCATTTTTTCGACATGCCAAAATATGGTGTTTTTGTCCATTTTTGCAACTTTCTATGCTATGGCGTGCTTTGGCACGCTATTTAATGCAGGTTTGAGTTGTTTTTAAGTGTTTTTGGGACATGTCACTTTTTGACATTTTTGCCATACTATAGCCTTGCTCTTTGGGTCATTTTTTCAACATGCCAAAATATGGTGTTTTTGTCCGTTTTTGCAACTTTCTATGCTATGGCGTGTTTTGGCACGCTAAATACTGCAGGTTTGAGTTGTTTTTAAGTGTTTTTGGGACATGTCACTTTTTGACATTTTTGCCATACTATAGCCTTGCTCTTTGGGTCATTTTTTCAACATGCCAAAATATGGTGTTTTTGTCCGTTTTTGCAACTTTCTATGCTATGGCGTGTTTTGGCACGCTAAATACTGCAGGTTTGAGTTGTTTTTAAGTGTTTTTGGGACATGTCACTTTTTGACATTTTTGCCATACTATAGCCTTGCTTTTTGGGTCATTTTTTCGACATGCCAAAATATGGTGTTTTTGTCCGTTTTTGCAACTTTCTATGCTATGGCATGTCTTAGCACGCTATTTAATGCAGGTTTAAGTTGCTTTTAAGTGTTTTTGGGACATGTCATTTTTTGACATTTTTGCCTTGCTTTTTGGGTCATTTTTTCAACATGCCAAAATATGGTGTTTTTGTCAGTTTTTGCAACTTTCTATGCTATGGCATGTCTTAGCACGCTATTTAATGCAGGTTTAAGTTGTTTTTAAGTGTTTTTGGGACATGTCATTTTTTGACATTTTTGCCATACTATAGCCTTGCTTTTTGGGTCATTTTTTCGACATGCCAAAATATGGTGTTTTTGTCAGTTTTTGCAACTTTCTATGCTATGGCGTGTTTTGGCACACTAAATACTGCAGGTTTGAGTTGTTTTTAAGTGTTTTTGGGACATGTCACTTTTTGACAATTTTGCCATACTATAGCCTTGCTTTTTGGGTCATTTTTTCAACATGCCAAAATATGGTGTTTTTGTCCGTTTTTGCAACTTTCTATGCTATGGCGTGCTTTGTACGCTAAATACTGCAGGTTTGAGTTGTTTTTAAGTGTTTTTGGGACATGTCACTTTTTGACATTTTTGCCGTACTATAGCCTTGCTCTTTGGGTCATTTTTTCAACATGCCAAAATATGGTGTTTTTGTCCGTTTTTGCAACTTTCTATGCTATGGCGTGTTTTGGCACGCTAAATACTGCAGGTTTGAGTTGTTTTTAAGTGTTTTTGGGACATGTCACTTTTTGACATTTTTGCCATACTATAGCCTTGCTTTTTGGGTCAGTTTTTCAACATGCCAAAATATGGTGTTTTTGTCCGTTTTTGCAACTTTCTATGCTATGGCATGCTTTGGCATGCCAAATACTGCAGGTTTAAGTTGTTTTTAAGTGTTTTGGGACATGTCACTTTTTGACATTTTTGCCATACTATAGCCTTGCTTTTTGGGTCATTTTTTCGACATGCCAAAATATGGTGTTTTTGTCCATTTTTGCAACTTTCTATGCTATGGCGTGCTTTGGCACGCTATTTAATGCAGGTTTAAGTTGTTTTTAAGTGTTTTTGGGACATGTCACTTTTTGACATTTTTGCCATACTATAGCCTTGCTTTTTTGGTCAATTTTTCAACATGCCAAAATATGGTGTTTTTGTCCGTTTTTGCAACTTTCTATGCTATGGCGTGCTTTGGCACGCTATTTAATGCAGGTTTAAGTTGTTTTTAAGTGTTTTTGGGACATGTCACTTTTTGACATTTTTGCCATACTATAGCCTTGCTCTTTGGGTCATTTTTTCAACATGCCAAAATATGGTGTTTTTGTCCGTTTTTGCAACTTTCTATGCTATGGCGTGTTTTGGCATGCTAAATACTGCAGGTTTGAGTTGTTTTTAAGTGTTTTTGGGACATGTCACTTTTTGACATTTTTGCCATACTATAGCCTTGCTTTTTGGGTCATTTTTTCGACATGCCAAAATATGGTGTTTTTGTCCATTTTTGCAACTTTCTATGCTATGGCGTGCTTTGGCACGCTATTTAATGCAGGTTTGAGTTGTTTTTAAGTGTTTTTGGGACATGTCACTTTTTGACATTTTTGCCATACTATAGCCTTGCTCTTTGGGTCATTTTTTCAACATGCCAAAATATGGTGTTTTTGTCCGTTTTGCAACTTTCTATGCTATGGCGTGTTTTGGCACGCTAAATACTGCAGGTTTGAGTTGTTTTTAAGTGTTTTTGGGACATGTCACTTTTTGACATTTTTGCCATACTATAGCCTTGCTCTTTGGGTCATTTTTTCAACATGCCAAAATATGGTGTTTTTGTCCGTTTTTGCAACTTTCTATGCTATGGCGTGTTTTGGCACGCTAAATACTGCAGGTTTGAGTTGTTTTTAAGTGTTGTTGGGACATGTCACTTTTTGACATTTTTGCCATACTATAGCCTTGCTTTTTGGGTCATTTTTTCGACATGCCAAAATATGGTGTTTTTGTCCGTTTTTGCAACTTTCTATGCTATGGCATGTCTTAGCACGCTATTTAATGCAGGTTTAAGTTGCTTTTAAGTGTTTTTGGGACATGTCATTTTTTGACATTTTTGCCATACTATAGCCTTGCTTTTTGGGTCATTTTTTCAACATGCCAAAATATGGTGTTTTTGTCAGTTTTTGCAACTTTCTATGCTATGGCATGTCTTAGCACGCTATTTAATGCAGGTTTAAGTTGTTTTTAAGTGTTTTTGGGACATGTCATTTTTTGACATTTTTGCCATACTATAGCCTTGCTTTTTGGGTCATTTTTTCGACATGCCAAAATATGGTGTTTTTGTCAGTTTTTGCAACTTTCTATGCTATGGCGTGTTTTGGCACACTAAATACTGCAGGTTTGAGGTGTTTTAAGTGTTTTTGGGACATGTCACTTTTTGACATTTTTGCCATACTATAGCCTTGCTCTTTGGGTCATTTTTTCAACATGCCAAAATATGGTGTTTTTGTCCGTTTTTGCAACTTTCTATGCTATGGCGTGTTTTGGCACGCTAAATACTGCAGGTTTGAGTTGTTTTTAAGTGTTTTTGGGACATGTCACTTTTTGACATTTTTGCCATACTATAGCCTTGCTCTTTGGGTCATTTTTTCAACATGCCAAAATATGGTGTTTTTGTCCGTTTTTGCAACTTTCTATGCTATGGCGTGTTTTGGCACGCTAAATACTGCAGGTTTGAGTTGTTTTTAAGTGTTTTGGGACATGTCACTTTTGACATTTTGCCATACTATAGCCTTGCTTTTTGGGTCAGTTTTTCAACATGCCAAAATATGGTGTTTTTGTCCGTTTTTGCAACTTTCGATGCTATGGCGTGTTTTGGCACGCTAAATACTGCAGGTTTGAGTTGTTTTTAAGTGTTTTTGGGACATGTCACTTTATGACATTTTTGCCATACTATAGCCTTGCTCTTTGGGTCATTTTTTCAACATGCCAAAATATGGTGTTTTTGTCCGTTTTTGCAACTTTCTATGCTATGGCGTGTTTTGTACGCTAAATACTGCAGGTTTGAGTTGTTTTTAAGTGTTTTTGGGACATGTCACTTTTTGACATTTTTGCCATACTATAGCCTTGCTTTTTGGGTCATTTTTTCGACATGCCAAAATATGGTGTTTTTGTCCATTTTTGCAACTTTCTATGCTATGGCGTGCTTTGGCACGCTATTTAATGCAGGTTTGAGTTGTTTTTAAGTGTTTTTGGGACATGTCACTTTTTGACATTTTTGCCATACTATAGCCTTGCTCTTTGGGTCATTTTTTCAACATGCCAAAATATGGTGTTTTTGTCCGTTTTGCAACTTTTCTATGCTATGGCGTGTTTTGTACGCTAAATACTGCAGGTTTGAGTTGTTTTAAGTGTTTTTGGGACATGTCACTTTTTGACATTTTGCCATACTATAGCCTTGCTCTTTGGGTCATTTTTCAACATGCCAAAATATGGTGTTTTTGTCCCGTTTTGCAACTTTCTATGCTATGGCGTGCTTTGGCACGCTATTTAATGCAGGTTTAAGTTGTTTTTAAGTGTTTTTGGGACATGTCACTTTTTGACATTTTTGCCATACTATAGCCTTGCTTTTTGGGTCATTTTTTCGACATGCCAAAATATGGTGTTTTTGTCCATTTTTGCAACTTTCTATGCTATGGCGTGCTTTGTCACGCTATTTAATGCAGGTTTGACTTGTTTTTAAGTGTTTTTGGGACATGTCACTTTTTGACATTTTTGCCATACTATAGCCTTGCTCTTTGGGTCATTTTTTCAACATGCCAAAATATGGTGTTTTTGTCCGTTTTTGCAACTTTCTATGCTATGGCGTGTTTTGGCACGCTAAATACTGCAGGTTTGAGTTGTTTTTAAGTGTTTTGGGGACATGTCACTTTTTGACATTTTTGCCATACTATAGCCTTGCTCTTTGGGTCATTTTTCAACATGCCAAAATATGGTGTTTTGTCCGTTTTGCAACTTTCTATGCTATGGCGTGTTTTGTACGCTAAATACTGCAGGTTTGAGTTGTTTTAAGTGTTTTTGGGACATGTCACTTTTTGACATTTTTGCCATACTATAGCCTTGCTTTTTGGGTCATTTTTCAACATGCCAAAATATGGTGTTTTTGTCCGTTTTGCAACTTTCTATGCTATGGCGTGTTTTGGCATGCCAAATACTGCAGGTTTAAGTTGTTTTTAAGTGTTTTTGGGACATGTCACTTTTTGACATTTTTGCCATACTATAGCCTTGCTTTTTGGGTCATTTTTTGACATGCCAAAATATGGTGTTTTTGTCCATTTTGCAACTTTCTATGCTATGGCGTGCTTTGTACGCTATTTAATCTGCAGGTTTAAGTTGTTTTTAAGTGTTTTGGGACATGTCACTTTTTGACATTTTTGCCATACTATAGCCTTGCTTTTTGGGTCATTTTTCGACATACCAAAATATGGTGTTTTGTCCGCTTTTGCAACTTTCTATGCTATGGCATGTCTTATACGCTTATTTAATGCAGGTTTAAGTTGCTTTTAAGTGTTTTTGGGACATGTCACTTTTTGACATTTTTGCCATACTATAGCCTTGCTCTTTGGGTCATTTTTTCAACATGCCAAAATATGGTGTTTTTGTCCGTTTTTGCAACTTTCTATGCTATGGCGTGCTTTGGCACGCTAAATACTGCAGGTTTGAGTTGTTTTTAAGTGTTTTTGGGACATGTCACTTTTTGACATTTTGCCATACTATAGCCTTGCTCTTTGGGTCATTTTTTCAACATGCCAAAATATGGTGTTTTTGTCCTGCTTTTGCAACTTTCTATGCTATGGCGTGCTTTGTACGCTTATTTAATGCTGAGTTTAAGTTGTTTTAAGTGTTTTGGGACATGTCACTTTTTGACATTTTGCCATACTATAGCCTTGCTTTTTGGGTCATTTTTTGACATGCCAAAATATGGTGTTTTTGTCCATTTTGCAACTTTCTATGCTATGGCGTGCTTTGTACGCTATTTAATCTGCAGGTTTGACTTGTTTTTAAGTGTTTTTGGGACATGTCACTTTTTGACATTTTGCCATACTATAGCCTTGCTCTTTGGGTCATTTTTCAACATGCCAAAATATGGTGTTTTTGTCCGTTTTTGCAACTTTCTATGCTATGGCGTGTTTTGGCACGCTAAATACTGCAGGTTTGAGTTGTTTTTAAGTGTTTTTGGGACATGTCACTTTTTGACATTTTTGCCATACTATAGCCTTGCTCTTTGGGTCATTTTTTCAACATGCCAAAATATGGTGTTTTTGTCCGTTTTTGCAACATCCTATGCTATGGCGTGCTTTGTACGCTATTTAATCTGAGTTTAAGTTGTTTTAAGTGTTTTTGGGACATGTCACTTTTGACATTTTGCCATACTATAGCCTTGCTTTTTGGGTCATTTTTCGACATGCCAAAATATGGTGTTTTTGTCCATTTTGCAACTTTCTATGCTATGGCGTGCTTTGTACGCTATTTAATCTGCAGGTTTGAGTTGTTTTTAAGTGTTTTTGGGACATGTCACTTTTTGACATTTTTGCCATACTATAGCCTTGCTCTTTGGGTCATTTTTCAACATGCCAAAATATGGTGTTTTTGTCCGTTTTTGCAACTTTCTATGCTATGGCGTGTTTTGGCACGCTAAATACTGCAGGTTTGAGTTGTTTTTAAGTGTTTTTGGGACATGTCACTTTTTGACATTTTTGCCATACTATAGCC
Source organism: Plectropomus leopardus (assembly GCF_026936395.1). Lineage (NCBI taxonomy): Eukaryota > Metazoa > Chordata > Actinopteri > Perciformes > Serranidae > Plectropomus > Plectropomus leopardus. The sequence goes on along the minus strand of NC_142188.1, from coordinate 15,578,140 downwards.
TTGCTCTTTGGGTCATTTTTTCAACATGCCAAAATATGGTGTTTTTGTCCGTTTTTGCAACTTTCTATGCTATGGCGTGCTTTGGCACGCTATTTAATACTGAGTTTAAGTTGTTTTAAGTGTTTTTGGGACATGTCACTTTTTGACATTTTTGCCATACTATAGCCTTGCTTTTTGGGTCATTTTTCAACATGCCAAAATATGGTGTTTTTGTCCGCTTTTGCAACTTTCTATGCTATGGCGTGTTTTGTACGCTAAATACTGCAGGTTTGAGTTGTTTTTAAGTGTTTTGGGGACATGTCACTTTTTGACATTTTGCCATACTATAGCCTTGCTCTTTGGGTCATTTTTTCAACATGCCAAAATATGGTGTTTTTGTCCGTTTTGCAACTTTCTATGCTATGGCGTGTTTTGTACGCTAAATACTGCAGGTTTGAGTTGTTTTTAAGTGTTTTTGGGACATGTCACTTTTTGACATTTTTGCCATACTATAGCCTTGCTTTTTGGGTCATTTTTTCAACATGCCAAAATATGGTGTTTTTGTCCGTTTTTGCAACTTTCTATGCTATGGCGTGTTTTGGCATGCCAAATACTGCAGGTTTAAGTTGTTTTTAAGTGTTTTTGGGACATGTCACTTTTTGACATTTTTGCCATACTATAGCCTTGCTTTTTGGGTCATTTTTTCGACATGCCAAAATATGGTGTTTTCGGCCGTTTTTGCAACTTTGTATGCTATTGCGTGCTTTGTACGCTATTTATCTGCAGGTTTAAGTTGTTTTTAAGTGTTTTTGGGACATGTCACTTTTTGACATTTTGCCATACTATAGCCTTGCTCTTTGGGTCATTTTTCAACATGCCAAAATATGGTGTTTTTGTCCGTTTTGCAACTTTCTATGCTATGGCGTGTTTTGTACGCTAAATACTGCAGGTTTGAGTTGTTTTTAAGTGTTGTTGGGACATGTCACTTTTTGACATTTTTGCCATACTATAGCCTTGCTTTTGGGTCATTTTTGACATACCAAAATATGGTGTTTTTGTCCGTTTTGCAACTTTCTATGCTATGGCATGTCTTAGCACGCTATTTAATGCAGGTTTAAGTTGCTTTTAAGTGTTTTGGGACATGTCACTTTTTGACATTTTGCCATACTATAGCCTTGCTTTTTGGGTCATTTTTCAACATGCCAAAATATGGTGTTTTTGTCAGTTTTGCAACTTTCTATGCTATGGCATGTCTTATGCACGCTATTTAATGCAGGTTTAAGTTGTTTTAAGTGTTTTTGGGACATGTCATTTTTTGACATTTTTGCCATACTATAGCCTTGCTTTTTGGGTCATTTTTTCAACATGCCAAAATATGGTGTTTTTGTCAGTTTTTGCAACTTTCTATGCTATGGCGTGTTTTGGCACACTAAATACTGCAGGTTTGAGTTGTTTTAAGTGTTTTTGGGACATGTCACTTTTTGACAATTTTGCCATACTATAGCCTTGCTTTTTGGGTCATTTTTCAACATGCCAAAATATGGTGTTTTTGTCCGTTTTGCAACTTTCTATGCTATGGCGTGTTTTGGCACGCTAAATACTGCAGGTTTGAGTTGTTTTTAAGTGTTTTGGGGACATGTCACTTTTTGACATTTTTGCCATACTATAGCCTTGCTCTTTGGGTCATTTTTTCAACATGCCAAAATATGGTGTTTTTGTCCGTTTTTGCAACTTTCTATGCTATGGCGTGTTTTGGCACGCTAAATACTGCAGGTTTGAGTTGTTTTTAAGTGTTTTTGGGACATGTCACTTTTTGACATTTTTGCCATACTATAGCCTTGCTCTTTGGGTCATTTTTCAACATGCCAAAATATGGTGTTTTGTCCGTTTTTGCAACTTTCTATGCTATGGCGTGTTTTGGCATGCCAAATACTGCAGGTTTAAGTTGTTTTTAAGTGTTTTTGGGACATGTCACTTTTTGACATTTTTGCCATACTATAGCCTTGCTTTTTGGGTCATTTTTTCGACATGCCAAAATATGGTGTTTTTGTCCATTTTGCAACTTTCTATGCTATGGCGTGCTTTGTACGCTATTTAATCTGAGTTTAAGTTGTTTTTAAGTGTTTTTGGGACATGTCACTTTTTGACATTTTGCCATACTATAGCCTTGCTCTTTGGGTCATTTTTCAACATGCCAAAATATGGTGTTTTTGTCCGTTTTTGCAACTTTCTATGCTATGGCGTGTTTTGGCACGCTAAATACTGCAGGTTTGAGTTGTTTTTAAGTGTTGTTGGGACATGTCACTTTTTGACATTTTTGCCATACTATAGCCTTGCTTTTTGGGTCATTTTTTCGACATACCAAAATATGGTGTTTTTGTCCGTTTTTGCAACTTTCTATGCTATGGCATGTCTTAGCACGCTATTTAATGCAGGTTTAAGTTGCTTTTAAGTGTTTTTGGGACATGTCATTTTTTGACATTTTTGCCATACTATAGCCTTGCTTTTTGGGTCATTTTTTCAACATGCCAAAATATGGTGTTTTTGTCAGTTTTGCAACTTTCTATGCTATGGCGTGTTTTGTACGCTAAATACTGCAGGTTTGAGTTGTTTTAAGTGTTTTTGGGACATGTCACTTTTGACATTTTTGCCATACTATAGCCTTGCTCTTTGGGTCATTTTTCAACATGCCAAAATATGGTGTTTTTGTCCGTTTTGCAACTTTCTATGCTATGGCGTGCTTTGTACGCTATTTAATACTGCAGGTTTGAGTTGTTTTTAAGTGTTTTGGGACATGTCACTTTTTGACATTTTGCCATACTATAGCCTTGCTTTTTGGGTCATTTTTCGACATGCCAAAATATGGTGTTTTTGTCCATTTTTGCAACTTTCTATGCTATGGCGTGCTTTGGCACGCTATTTAATGCAGGTTTGACTTGTTTTTAAGTGTTTTTGGGACATGTCACTTTTTGACATTTTTGCCATACTATAGCCTTGCTCTTTGGGTCATTTTTTCAACATGCCAAAATATGGTGTTTTTGTCCGTTTTTGCAACTTTCTATGCTATGGCGTGTTTTGGCACGCTAAATACTGCAGGTTTGAGTTGTTTTTAAGTGTTTTTGGGACATGTCACTTTTTGACATTTTTGCCATACTATAGCCTTGCTCTTTGGGTCATTTTTTCGACATGCCAAAATATGGTGTTTTTGTCCGTTTTTGCAACTTTCTATGCTATGACGTGCTTTGGCACGCTATTTAATGCAGGTTTGAGTGGTTTTTAAGTGTTTTTGGGACATGTCCTTTTTTGACATTTTTGCCATACTATAGCCTTGCTTTTTGGGTCATTTTTCAACATGCCAAAATATGGTGTTTTTGTCCATTTTGCAACTTTCTATGCTATGGCGTGCTTTGTACGCTATTTAATCTGAGGTTTGAGTTGTTTTAAGTGTTTTTGGGACATGTCACTTTTTGACATTTTTGCCATACTATAGCCTTGCTCTTTGGGTCATTTTTCAACATGCCAAAATATGGTGTTTTTGTCCGTTTTGCAACTTTCTATGCTATGGCGTGTTTTGTACGCTAAATACTGCAGGTTTGAGTTGTTTTTAAGTGTTTTTGGGACATGTCACTTTTGACATTTTGCCATACTATAGCCTTGCTCTTTGGGTCATTTTTTCAACATGCCAAAATATGGTGTTTTGTCCGTTTTGCAACTTTCTATGCTATGGCGTGTTTTGGCACGCTAAATACTGCAGGTTTGAGTTGTTTTAAGTGTTTTGGGACATGTCACTTTTGACATTTTGCCATACTATAGCCTTGCTTTTTGGGTCATTTTTCAACATGCCAAAATATGGTGTTTTTGTCCGTATTTGCAACTTTCTATGCTATGGCGTGCTTTGTACGCTAAATACTGCAGGTTTGAGTTGTTTTAAGTGTTTTGGGGACATGTCACTTTTTGACATTTTTGCCATACTATAGCCTTGCTCTTTGGGTCATTTTTCAACATGCCAAAATATGGTGTTTTTGTCCGTTTTGCAACTTTCTATGCTATGGCGTGTTTTGGCACGCTAAATACTGCAGGTTTGAGTTGTTTTTAAGTGTTTTTGGGACATGTCACTTTTTGACATTTTTGCCATACTATAGTCTTGCTTTTTGGGTCATTTTTTCAACATGCCAAAATATGGTGTTTTTGTCAGTTTTTGCAACTTTCTATGCTATGGCGTGTTTTGGCATGCCAAATACTGCAGGTTTGAGTTGTTTTAAGTGTTTTGGGACATGTCACTTTTTCACATTTTTGCCATACTATAGCCTTGCTTTTTGGGTCATTTTTTCAACATGCCAAAATATGGTGTTTTTGTCCATTTTTGCAACTTTCTATGCTATGGCGTGCTTTGTACGCTATTTAATACTGAGTTTGAGTTGTTTTTAAGTGTTTTTGGGACATGTCACTTTTTGACATTTTTGCCATACTATAGCCTTGCTTTTTGGGTCATTTTTTCAACATGCCAAAATATGGTGTTTTTGTCCGTTTTTGCAACTTTCTATGCTATGGCGTGTTTTGTACGCTAAATACTGCAGGTTTGAGTTGTTTTTAAGTGTTTTTGGGACATGTCACTTTTGACAATTTTGCCATACTATAGCCTTGCTTTTTGGGTCATTTTTTCAACATGCCAAAATATGGTGTTTTTGTCCGTTTTTGCAACTTTCTATGCTATGGCGTGTTTTGGCACGCTAAATACTGCAGGTTTGAGTTGTTTTTAAGTGTTTTTGGGACATGTCACTTTTTGACATTTTTGCCATACTATAGCCTTGCTTTTTGGGTCATTTTTTCAACATGCCAAAATATGGTGTTTTTGTCCGTTTTTGCAACTTTCTATGCTATGGCGTGTTTTGTACGCTAAATACTGCAGGTTTGAGTTGTTTTAAGTGTTTTTGGGACATGTCACTTTTTGACATTTTTGCCATACTATAGCCTTGCTTTTTGGGTCATTTTTCAACATGCCAAAATATGGTGTTTTTGTCCGTTTTGCAACTTTCTATGCTATGGCGTGTTTTGGTACGCTAAATACTGCAGGTTTGAGTTGTTTTTAAGTGTTTTTGGGACATGTCACTTTTTGACATTTTTGCCATACTATAGCCTTGCTTTTTGGGTCATTTTTTCAACATGCCAAAATATGGTGTTTTTGTCCATTTTTGCAACTTTCTATGCTATGGCGTGTTTGTACGCTAAATACTGCAGGTTTGAGTTGTTTTTAAGTGTTTTTGGGACATGTCACTTTTTGACATTTTTGCCATACTATAGCCTTGCTCTTTGGGTCATTTTTTCAACATGCCAAAATATGGTGTTTTTGTCCGTTTTTGCAACTTTCTATGCTATGGCGTGTTTTGGCACGCTAAATACTGCAGGTTTGAGTTGTTTTTAAGTGTTTTTGGGACATGTCACTTTTTGACATTTTTGCCATACTATAGCCTTGCTCTTTGGGTCATTTTTTCAACATGCCAAAATATGGTGTTTTTGTCCGTTTTTGCAACTTTCTATGCTATGGCGTGTTTTGTACGCTAAATACTGCAGGTTTGAGTTGTTTTAAGTGTTTTTGGGACATGTCACTTTTTGACATTTTGCCATACTATAGCCTTGCTCTTTGGGTCATTTTTTCAACATGCCAAAATATGGTGTTTTTGTCCGTTTTGCAACTTTCTATGCTATGGCGTGTTTTGGCACGCTTAAATACTGCAGGTTTGAGTTGTTTTTAAGTGTTTTTGGGACATGTCACTTTTTGACATTTTGCCATACTATAGCCTTGCTCTTTGGGTCATTTTTTCAACATGCCAAAATATGGTGTTTTTGTCCGTTTTGCAACTTTCTATGCTATGGCGTGTTTTGTACGCTAAATACTCCAGGTTTGAGTTGTTTTAAGTGTTTTTGGGACATGTCACTTTTTGACATTTTTGCCATACTATAGCCTTGCTTTTTGGGTCATTTTTTCAACATGCCAAAATATGGTGTTTTTGTCCGTTTTTGCAACTTTCTATGCTATGGCGTGTTTTGGCACGCTAAATACTGCAGGTTTGAGTTGTTTTTAAGTGTTTTTGGGACATGTCACTTTTTGACATTTTTGCCATACTATAGCCTTGCTCTTTGGGTCATTTTTTCAACATGCCAAAATATGGTGTTTTTGTCCGTTTTGCAACTTTCTATGCTATGGCGTGTTTTGTACGCTAAATACTGCAGGTTTGAGTTGTTTTAAGTGTTTTTGGGACATGTCACTTTTTGACATTTTTGCCATACTATAGCCTTGCTTTTTGGGTCATTTTTCAACATGCCAAAATATGGTGTTTTTGTCCGTTTTGCAACTTTCTATGCTATGGCGTGCTTTGTACGCTAAATACTGCAGGTTTGAGTTGTTTTAAGTGTTTTGGGACATGTCACTTTTTGACATTTTTGCCATACTATAGCCTTGCTTTTGGGTCATTTTTTCAACATGCCAAAATATGGTGTTTTTGTCCGTTTTGCAACTTTCTATGCTATGGCGTGTTTGTACGCTTAAATACTGCAGGTTTGAGTTGTTTTTAAGTGTTTTTGGGACATGTCACTTTTTGACATTTTTGCCATACTATAGCCTTGCTTTTTGGGTCATTTTTTCAACATGCCAAAATATGGTGTTTTTGTCCGTTTTTGCAACTTTCTATGCTATGGCGTGCTTTGTACGCTAAATACTGCAGGTTTGAGTTGTTTTAAGTGTTTTTGGGACATGTCACTTTTTGACATTTTTGCCATACTATAGCCTTGCTTTTTGGGTCATTTTTCAACATGCCAAAATATGGTGTTTTTGTCCTGTTTTGCAACTTTCTATGCTATGGCGTGTTTTGTACGCTAAATACTGCAGGTTTGAGTTGTTTTAAGTGTTTTTGGGACATGTCACTTTTTGACATTTTTGCCATACTATAGCCTTGCTTTTTGGGTCATTTTTCAACATGCCAAAATATGGTGTTTTTGTCCGTTTTGCAACTTTCTATGCTATGGCGTGTTTTGTACGCTAAATACTGCAGGTTTGAGTTGTTTTTAAGTGTTTTTGGGACATGTCACTTTTTGACATTTTTGCCATACTATAGCCTTGCTTTTTGGGTCATTTTTCAACATGCCAAAATATGGTGTTTTTGTCCGTTTTGCAACTTTCTATGCTATGGCGTGTTTTGGCACGCTTAAATACTGCAGGTTTGAGTTGTTTTAAGTGTTTTTGGGACATGTCACTTTTTGACATTTTGCCATACTATAGCCTTGCTTTTTGGGTCATTTTTCAACATGCCAAAATATGGTGTTTTTGTCCGTTTTGCAACTTTCTATGCTATGGCGTGTTTTGGCGCGCTAAATACTGCAGGTTTTAGTTGTTTGTAAGTGTTTTTGGTACATGTCACTTTTTGACATTTTTGCCATACTATAGCCTTGCTTTTTGGGTCATTTTTCAACATGCCAAAATATGGTGTTTTTGTCCGTTTTGCAACTTTCTATGCTATGGCGTGTTTTGTACGCTAAATACTGCAGGTTTGAGTTGTTTTTAAGTGTTTTTGGGACATGTCACTTTTTGACATTTTTGCCATACTATAGCCTTGCTTTTTGGGTCATTTTTTCAACATGCCAAAATATGGTGTTTTTGTCCGTTTTTGCAACTTTCTATGCTATGGCGTGTTTTGGCACGCTAAATACTGCAGGTTTGAGTTGTTTTTAAGTGTTTTTGGGACATGTCACTTTTTGACATTTTTGCCATACTATAGCCTTGCTTTTTTGGTCAATTTTCAACATGCCAAAATATGGTGTTTTTGTCCGTTTTGCAACTTTCTATGCTATGGCGTGTTTTGTACGCTAAATACTGCAGGTTTGAGTTGTTTTAAGTGTTTTTGGGACATGTCACTTTTTGACATTTTTGCCATACTATAGCCTTGCTTTTTGGGTCATTTTTCAACATGCCAAAATATGGTGTTTTTGTCCGTTTTGCAACTTTCTATGCTATGGCGTGTTTTGGCACGCTAAATACTGCAGGTTTAAGTTGTTTTTAAGTGTTTTTGGGACATGTCACTTTTGACATTTTTGCCATACTATAGCCTTGCTTTTTGGGTCATTTTTTCAACATGCCAAAATATGGTGTTTTTGTCCGTTTTTGCAACTTTCTATGCTATGGCGTGTTTTGGCACGCTAAATACTGCAGGTTTGAGTTGTTTTTAAGTGTTTTTGGGACATGTCACTTTTTGACATTTTTGCCATACTATAGCCTTGCTTTTTGGGTCATTTTTTCAACATGCCAAAATATGGTGTTTTTGTCCGTTTTTGCAACTTTCTATGCTATGGCGTGTTTTGGCACGCTAAATACTGCAGGTTTGAGTTGTTTTTAAGTGTTTTTGGGACATGTCACTTTTTGACATTTTTGCCATACTATAGCCTTGCTCTTTGGGTCATTTTTTCAACATGCCAAAATATGGTGTTTTTGTCCGTTTTTGCAACTTTCTATGCTATGGCGTGTTTTGTACGCTAAATACTGCAGGTTTGAGTTGTTTTAAGTGTTTTTGGGACATGTCACTTTTTGACATTTTGCCATACTATAGCCTTGCTTTTTGGGTCATTTTTTCAACATGCCAAAATATGGTGTTTTTGTCCGTTTTTGCAACTTTCTATGCTATGGCGTGCTTTGGCACGCTAAATACTGCAGGTTTGAGTTGTTTTTAAGTGTTTTTGGGACATGTCACTTTTTGACATTTTTGCCATACTATAGCCTTGCTCTTTGGGTCATTTTTTCAACATGCCAAAATATGGTGTTTTTGTCCGTTTTTGCAACTTTCTATGCTATGGCGTGTTTTGTACGCTAAATACTGCAGGTTTGAGTTGTTTTTAAGTGTTTTTGGGACATGTCACTTTTTGACATTTTGCCATACTATAGCCTTGCTTTTTGGGTCATTTTTCAACATGCCAAAATATGGTGTTTTTGTCCGTTTTGCAACTTTCTATGCTATGGCGTGTTTTGTACGCTAAATACTGCAGGTTTGAGTTGTTTTTAAGTGTTTTTGGGACATGTCACTTTTTGACATTTTTGCCATACTATAGCCTTGCTTTTTGGGTCATTTTTTCAACATGCCAAAATATGGTGTTTTTGTCCGTTTTTGCAACTTTCTATGCTATGGCGTGCTTTGGCACGCTATTTAATGCAGGTTTGAGTTGTTTTTAAGTGTTTTTGGGACATGTCACTTTTTGACATTTTTGCCATACTATAGCCTTGCTCTTTGGGTCATTTTTTCAACATGCCAAAATATGGTGTTTTTGTTAGTTTTTGCAACTTTCTGTACTATGGCGTGTTTTGGCACGCTAAATACTGCAGGTTTGAGTTGTTTTTAAGTGTTTTTGGGACATGTCACTTTTTGACATTTTTGCCATACTATAGCCTTGCTTTTTGGGTCATTTTTTCAACATGCCAAAATATGGTGTTTTTGTCCGTTTTGCAACTTTCTATGCTATGGCGTGCTTTGGCACGCTAAATACTGCAGGTTTGAGTTGTTTTTATGTGTTTTTGGGACATGTCACTTTTTGACATTTTTGCCATACTATAGCCTTGCTCTTTGGGTTATTTTTTCAACATGCCAAAATATGGTGTTTTTGTCCGTTTTTGCAACTTTCTATGCTATGGCGTGTTTTGGCACGCTAAATACTGCAGGTTTGAGTTGTTTGTAAGAGTTTTTGGGACATGTCATTTTTTGACATTTTTGCCATACTATAGCCTTGCTTTTTGGGTCATTTTTTCAACATGCCAAAATATGGTGTTTTTGTCCGTTTTTGCAACTTTCTATGCTATGGCGTGTTTTGGCACGCTAAATACTGCAGGTTTGAGTTGTTTTTAAGTGTTTTTGGGACATGTCACTTTTTGACATTTTTGCCATACTATAGCCTTGCTTTTTGGGTCATTTTTTCAACATGCCAAAATATGGTGTTTTTGTTAGTTTTTGCAACTTTCTATACTATGGCGTGTTTTGGCACGCTAAATACTGCAGGTTTGAGTTGTTTTTAAGTGTTTTTGGGACATGTCACTTTTTGACATTTTGCCATACTATAGCCTTGCTTTTTGGGTCATTTTTCAACATGCCAAAATATGGTGTTTTTGTCCGTTTTTGCAACTTTCTATGCTATGGCGTGCTTTGGCACGCTAAATACTGCAGGTTTGAGTTGTTTTTAAGTGTTTTTGGGACATGTCATTTTTTGACATTTTTGCCATACTATAGCCTTGCTTTTTGGGTCATTTTTTCAACATGCCAAAATATGGTGTTTTTGTCCGTTTTTGCAACTTTCTATGCTATGGCGTGTTTTGGCACGCTAAATACTGCAGGTTTGAGTTGTTTTTAAGTATTTTTGGGACATGTCACTTTTTGACATTTTTGCCATACTATAGCCTTGCTTTTTGGGTCATTTTTTCAACATGCCAAAATATGGTGTTTTTGTCCGTTTTTGCAACTTTCTATGCTATGGCGTGCTTTGGCACGCTAAATACTGCAGGTTTGAGTTGTTTTTAAGTGTTTTTGGGACATGTCACTTTTTGACATTTTTGCCATACTATAGCCTTGCTTTTTGGGTCATTTTTTCAACATGCCAAAATATGGTGTTTTTGTCCGTTTTTGCAACTTTCTATGCTATGGCGTGCTTTGGCACGCTATTTAATGCAGGTTTGAGTTGTTTTTAGTGTTTTTGGGACATGTCACTTTTTGACATTTTTGCCATACTATAGCCTTGCTCTTTGGGTCATTTTTTCAACATGCCAAAATATGGTGTTTTTGTTAGTTTTTGCAACTTTCTATACTATGGCGTGTTTTGGCACGCTAAATACTGCAGGTTTGAGTTGTTTTTAAGTGTTTTTGGGACATGTCACTTTTTGACATTTTTGCCATACTATAGCCTTGCTTTATGGGTCATTTTTTCAACATGCCAAAATATGGTGTTTTTGTCCGTTTTTGCAACTTTCTATGCTATGGCGTGTTTTGTACGCTAAATACTGCAGGTTTGAGTTGTTTTAAGTGTTTTGGGACATGTCACTTTTTGACATTTTTGCCATACTATAGCCTTGCTCTTTGGGTCATTTTTTCAACATGCCAAAATATGGTGTTTTTGTCCGTTTTTGCAACTTTCTATGCTATGGCGTGCTTTGGCACGCTATTTAATGCAGGTTTGAGTTGTTTTTAAGTGTTTTTGGGACATGTCACTTTTTGACATTTTTGCCATACTATAGCCTTGCTCTTTGGGTCATTTTTCAACATGCCAAAATATGGTGTTTTTGTCCGTTTTGCAACTTTCTATGCTATGGCGTGTTTTGGCACGCTTAAATACTGCAGGTTTGAGTTGTTTTTAAGTGTTTTTGGGACATGTCACTTTTTGACATTTTTGCCATACTATAGCCTTGCTTTTTGGGTCATTTTTTCAACATGCCAAAATATGGTGTTTTTGTCCGTTTTTGCAACTTTCTATGCTATGGCGTGCTTTGGCACGCTAAATACTGCAGGTTTGAGTTGTTTTTATGTGTTTTTGGGACATGTCACTTTTTGACATTTTTGCCATACTATAGCCTTGCTTTTTGGGTCATTTTTTCAACATGCCAAAATATGGTGTTTTTGTCCATTTTTGCAACTTTCTATGCTATGGCGTGCTTTGGCACGCTATTTAATGCAGGTTTAAGTTGTTTTTAAGTGTTTTTGGGACATGTCACTTTTTGACATTTTTGCCATACTATAGCCTTGCTTTTTGGGTCATTTTTTCAACATGCCAAAATATGGTGTTTTTGTCCGTTTTTGCAACTTTCTATGCTATGGCGTGTTTTGGCACGCTAAATACTGCAGGTTTGAGTTGTTTTAAGTGTTTTTGGGACATGTCACTTTTTGACATTTTGCCATACTATAGCCTTGCTTTTTGGGTCATTTTTCAACATGCCAAAATATGGTGTTTTGTCCATTTTGCAACTTTCTATGCTATGGCGTGCTTTGTACGCTAAATACTGCAGGTTTGAGTTGTTTTTAAGTGTTTTTGGGACATGTCATTTTTTGACATTTTGCCATACTATAGCCTTGCTTTTTGGGTCATTTTTTCAACATGCCAAAATATGGTGTTTTTGTCCGTTTTTGCAACTTTCTATGCTATGGCGTGCTTTGGCACGCTAAATACTGCAGGTTTGAGTTGTTTTTAAGTGTTTTTGGGACATGTCACTTTTTGACATTTTTGCCATACTATAGCCTTGCTTTTTGGGTCATTTTTTCAACATGCCAAAATATGGTGTTTTGTCCGTTTTGCAACTTTCTATGCTATGGCGTGTTTTGTACGCTAAATACTGCAGGTTTGAGTTGTTTTTAAGTGTTTTTGGGACATGTCACTTTTGACATTTTTGCCATACTATAGCCTTGCTTTTTGGGTCATTTTTCAACATGCCAAAATATGGTGTTTTGTCCGTTTTGCAACTTTCTATGCTATGGCATGCTTTGGCATGCCAAATACTGCAGGTTTAAGTTGTTTTTAAGTGTTTTTGGGACATGTCACTTTTTGACATTTTTGCCATACTATAGCCTTGCTTTTTGGGTCATTTTTCAACATGCCAAAATATGGTGTTTTTGTCCATTTTGCAACTTTCTATGCTATGGCGTGCTTTGTACGCTATTTAATGCAGGTTTGAGTTGTTTTTAAGTATTTTTGGGACATGTCACTTCTTGACATTTTTGCCATACTATAGCCTTGCTTTTTTGGTCATTTTTTCAACATGCCAAAATATGGTGTTTTTGTCCGTTTTTGCAACTTTCTATGCTATGGTGTGTTTTGGCACGCTAAATACTGCAGGTTTGAGTTGTTTTTAAGTGTTTTTGGGACATGTCACTTTTTGACATTTTTGCCATACTATAGCCTTGCTTTTTTGGTCATTTTTCAACATGCCAAAATATGGTGTTTTGTCCATTTTGCAACTTTCTATGCTATGGCGTGCTTTGGCACGCTATTTATCTGCAGGTTTGAGTTGTTTTTAAGTGTTTTTGGGACATGTCACTTTTTGACATTTTGCCATACTATAGCCTTGCTTTTTGGGTCATTTTTCAACATGCCAAAATATGGTGTTTTTGTCCATTTTTGCAACTTTCTATGCTATGGCGTGCTTTGGCACGCTATTTAATGCAGGTTTGTGTGGTTTTTAAGTGTTTTTGGGACATGTCACTTTTTGACATTTTGCCATACTATAGCCTTGCTTTTTGGGTCATTTTTCAACATGCCAAAATATGGTGTTTTTGTCCGTTTTGCAACTTTCTATGCTATGGCGTGTTTTGGCACGCTAAATACTGCAGGTTTGAGTTGTTTTTAAGTGTTTTTGGGACATGTCACTTTTTGACATTTTTGCCATACTATAGCCTTGCTTTTTGGGTCATTTTTTCAACATGCCAAAATATGGTGTTTTTGTCCGTTTTTGCAACTTTCTATGCTATGGCGTGCTTTGGCACGCTAAATACTGCAGGTTTGAGTTGTTTTTAAGTGTTTTTGGGACATGTCACTTTTTGACATTTTTGCCATACTATAGCCTTGCTCTTTGGGTCATTTTTCAACATGCCAAAATATGGTGTTTTTGTCCGTTTTGCAACTTTCTATGCTATGGTGTGTTTTGGCACGCTTAAATACTGCAGGTTTGAGTTGTTTTTAAGTGTTTTGGGACATGTCACTTTTTGACATTTTGCCATACTATAGCCTTGCTTTTTGGGTCATTTTTCAACATGCCAAAATATGGTGTTTTGTCCGTTTTGCAACTTTCGATGCTATGGCGTGTTTTGGCACGCTAAATACTGCAGGTTTGAGTTGTTTTTAAGTGTTTTGGGACATGTCACTTTTTGACATTTTTGCCATACTATAGCCTTGCTTTTTGGGTCATTTTTTCAACATGCCAAAATATGGTGTTTTTGTCCGTTTTTGCAACTTTCTATGCTATGGCATGTCTTAGCACGCTATTTAATGCAGGTTTGAGTTGTTTTTAAGTGTTTTTGGGACATGTCACTTTTTGACATTTTTGCCATACTATAGCCTTGCTCTTTGGGTCATTTTTTCAACATGCCAAAATATGGTGTTTTTGTCCGTTTTTGCAACTTTCTATGCTATGGTGTGCTTTGTACGCTAAATACTGCAGGTTTGAGTTGTTTTAAGTGTTTTTGGGACATGTCATTTTTGACATTTTGCCATACTATAGCCTTGCTTTTTGGGTCATTTTTCAACATGCCAAAATATGGTGTTTTTGTCCGCTTTTGCAACTTTCTATGCTATGGCGTGTTTTGGCACGCTAAATACTGCAGGTTTGAGTTGTTTTTAAGTGTTTTTGGGACATGTCACTTTTTGACATTTTTGCCATACTATAGCCTTGCTTTTTGGGTCATTTTTCAACATGCCAAAATATGGTGTTTTTGTCCGTTTTGCAACTTTCTATGCTATGGCGTGCTTTGGCACGCTATTTAATCTGAGTTTGAGTTGTTTTAAGTGTTTTTGGGACATGTCACTTTTTGACATTTTTGCCATACTATAGCCTTGCTCTTTGGGTCATTTTTTCAACATGCCAAAATATGGTGTTTTTGTTAGTTTTTGCAACTTTCTATACTATGGCGTGTTTTGGCACGCTAAATACTGCAGGTTTGAGTTGTTTTTCGTGTTTTTGGGACATGTCACTTTTTGACATTTTTGCCATACTATAGCCTTGCTTTATGGGTCATTTTTTCAACATGCCAAAATATGGTGTTTTTGTCCGTTTTTGCAACTTTCTATGCTATGGCGTGTTTTGTACGCTAAATACTGCAGGTTTGAGTTGTTTTTAAGTGTTTTTGGGACATGCCACTTTTTGACATTTTGCCATACTATAGCCTTGCTTTTTGGGTCATTTTTTCAACATGCCAAAATATGGTGTTTTTGTCCGTTTTGCAACTTTCTATGCTATGGCGTGTTTTGTACGCTAAATACTGCAGGTTTGAGTTGTTTTTATGTGTTTTTGGGACATGTCACTTTTTGACATTTTTGCCATACTATAGCCTTGCTCATTGGGTTATTTTTACAACATGCTAAAATATGTTGTTTTTGTCCGTTTTGCAACTTTCTATGCTATGTCGTGTTTTGGCACGCTAAATACTGCAGGTTTGAGTTGTTTGTAAGAGTTTTTGGGACATGTCATTTTTTGACATTTTTGCCATACTATAGCCTTGCTTTTTGAGTCATTTTTTCAACATGCCAAAATATGGTGTTTTTGTCCGTTTTTGCAACTTTCTATGCTATGGCGTGTTTTGGCACGCTAAATACTGCAGGTTTGAGTTGTTTTTAAGTGTTTTTGGGACATGTCACTTTTTGACATTTTTGCCATACTATAGCCTTGCTTTTTGGGTCATTTTTTCAACATGCCAAAATATGGTGTTTTTGTTAGTTTTTGCAACTTTCTATACTATGGCGTGTTTTGGCACGCTAAATACTGCAGGTTTGAGTTGTTTTTCGTGTTTTTGGGACATGTCACTTTTTGACATTTTTGCCATACTATAGCCTTGCTTTATGGGTCATTTTTCAACATGCCAAAATATGGTGTTTTTGTCCGTTTTTCAACTTTCTATGCTATGGCGTGCTTTGTACGCTAAATACTGCAGGTTTGAGTTGTTTTTAAGTGTTTTTGGGACATGTCATTTTTGACATTTTGCCATACTATAGCCTTGCTTTTTGGGTCATTTTTCAACATGCCAAAATATGGTGTTTTTGTCCGTTTTTGCAACTTTCTATGCTATGGCGTGTTTTGGCACGCTAAATACTGCAGGTTTGAGTTGTTTTTAAGTATTTTTGGGACATGTCACTTTTTGACATTTTTGCCATACTATAGCCTTGCTTTTTGGGTCATTTTTTCAACATGCCAAAATATGGTGTTTTTGTCCGTTTTTGCGACTTTCTATGCTATGGCGTGCTTTGTACGCTTAAATACTGCAGGTTTGAGTTGTTTTAAGTGTTTTTGGGACATGTCACTTTTTGACATTTTTGCCATACTATAGCCTTGCTTTTTGGGTCATTTTTTCAACATGCCAAAATATGGTGTTTTTGTCCGTTTTTGCAACTTTCTATGCTATGGCGTGTTTTGGCACGCTAAATACTGCAGGTTTGAGTTGTTTTTAAGTGTTTTTGGGACATGTCACTTTTTGACATTTTTGCCATACTATAGCCTTGCTCTTTGGGTCATTTTTTCAACATGCCAAAATATGGTGTTTTTGTCCGTTTTTGCAACTTTCTATGCTATGGCGTGTTTTGGCACGCTAAATACTGCAGGTTTGAGTTGTTTTAAGTGTTTTTGGGACATGTCATTTTTGACATTTTGCCATACTATAGCCTTGCTTTTTGGGTCATTTTTTCAACATGCCAAAATATGGTGTTTTTGTCCGTTTTGCAACTTTCTATGCTATGGCGTGCTTTGTACGCTAAATACTGCAGGTTTGAGTTGTTTTTAAGTGTTTTTGGGACATGTCACTTTTTGACATTTTTGCCATACTATAGCCTTGCTTTTTGGGTCATTTTTTCAACATGCCAAAATATGGTGTTTTTGTCCGTTTTTGCAACTTTCTATGCTATGGCGTGCTTTGGCACGCTAAATACTGCAGGTTTGAGTTGTTTTTAAGTGTTTTTGGGACATGTCACTTTTTGACATTTTTGCCATACTATAGCCTTGCTCTTTGGGTCATTTTTTCAACATGCCAAAATATGGTGTTTTTGTTAGTTTTTGCAACTTTCTATACTATGGCGTGTTTTGGCACGCTAAATACTGCAGGTTTGAGTTGTTTTTCGTGTTTTTGGGACATGTCACTTTTTGACATTTTTGCCATACTATAGCCTTGCTTTATGGGTCATTTTTTCAACATGCCAAAATATGGTGTTTTTGTCCGTTTTTGCAACTTTCTATGCTATGGCGTGTTTTGGCACGCTAAATACTGCAGGTTTGAGTTGTTTTTAAGTGTTTTTGGGACATGTCACTTTTTGACATTTTTGCCATACTATAGCCTTGCTCTTTGGGTCATTTTTTCAACATGCCAAAATATGGTGTTTTTGTCCGTTTTTGCAACTTTCTATGCTATGGCGTGCTTTGGCACGCTAAATACTGCAGGTTTGAGTTGTTTTTATGTGTTTTTGGGACATGTCACTTTTTGACATTTTTGCCATACTATAGCCTTGCTTTTTTGGTCAATTTTTCAACATGCCAAAATATGGTGTTTTTGTCCGTTTTTGCAACTTTCTATGCTATGGCGTGCTTTGGCACGCTAAATACTGCAGGTTTGAGTTGTTTTTAAGTGTTTTTGGGACATGTCACTTTTTGACATTTTTGCCATACTATAGCCTTGCTTTTTGGGTCATTTTTTCAACATGCCAAAATATGGTGTTTTTGTCCGTTTTTGCAACTTTCTATGCTATGGCGTGTTTTGGCACGCTAAATACTGCAGGTTTGAGTTGTTTTTAAGTGTTTTTGGGACATGTCACTTTTTGACATTTTTGCCATACTATAGCCTTGCTTTTTTGGTCAATTTTTCAACATGCCAAAATATGGTGTTTTTGTCCATTTTTGCAACTTTCTATGCTATGGCGTGCTTTGGCACGCTATTTAATGCAGGTTTAAGTTGTTTTTAAGTGTTTTTGGGACATGTCACTTTTTGACATTTTTGCCATACTATAGCCTTGCTTTTTGGGTCATTTTTTCAACATGCCAAAATATGGTGTTTTTGTCCGTTTTTGCAACTTTCTATGCTATGGCGTGCTTTGGCACGCTAAATACTGCAGGTTTTAGTTGTTTGTAAGTGTTTTTTGGACGTGTCACTTTTTGACATTTTGCCATACTATAGCCTTGCTTTTTGGGTCATTTTTTCAACATGCCAAAATATGGTGTTTTTGTCCGTTTTTGCAACTTTCTATGCTATGGCGTGCTTTGGCACGCTAAATACTGCAGGTTTGAGTTGTTTTTATGTGTTTTTGGGACATGTCACTTTTTGACATTTTTGCCATACTATAGCCTTGCTCTTTGGGTCATTTTTTCAAAATGCCAAAATATGGTGTTTTTGTCCGTTTTTGCAACTTTCTATGCTATGGCATGCTTTGGCATGCCAAATATTGCACGTTTAAGTTGTTTTTAAGTGTTTTTGGGACATGTCACTTTTTGACATTTTTGCCATACTATAGCCTTGCTTTTTGGGTCATTTTTTCGACATGCCAAAATATGGTGTTTTTGTCCATTTTTGCAACTTTCTATGCTATGGCGTGCTTTGGCACGCTATTTAATGCAGGTTTAAGTTGTTTTTAAGTGTTTTTGGGACATGTCACTTTTTGACATTTTTGCCATACTATAGCCTTGCTTTTTTGGTCATTTTTTCAACATGCCAAAATATGGTGTTTTTGTCCGTTTTTGCAACTTTCTATGCTATGGTGTGTTTTGGCACGCTAAATACTGCAGGTTTGAGTTGTTTTTAAGTGTTTTTGGGACATGTCACTTTTTCACACTTTTTGCCATACTATAGCCTTGCTTTTTTGGTCAATTTTTCAACATGCCAAAATATGGTGTTTTTGTCCATTTTTGCAACTTTTTATGCTATGGCGTGCTTTGGCACGCTATTTAATGCAGGTTTAAGGTGTTTTTAAGTGTTTTTGGGACATGTCACTTTTTGACATTTTTGCCATACTATAGCCTTGCTTTTTTGGTCATTTTTTCAACATGCCAAAATATGGTGTTTTTTTCAGTTTTTGCAACATCCTATGCTATGGCATGCTTTGGCACGCTATTTAATGCAGGTTTAATTTGTTTTTAAGTGTTTTTGGGACATGTCACTTTTTGACATTTTTGCCATACTATAGCCTTGCTTTTTGGGTCATTTTTTCAACATGCCAAAATATGGTGTTTTTGTCCGTTTTTGCAACTTTCTATGCTATGGCGTGTTTTGGCACGCTAAATACTGCAGGTTTGAGTTGTTTTTAAGTGTTTTTGGGACATGTCACTTTTTGACATTTTTGCCATACTATAGCCTTGCTTTTTGGGTCATTTTTTCAACATGCCAAAATATGGTGTTTTTGTCCGTTTTTGCAACTTTCTATGCTATGGCGTGCTTTGGCATGCTAAATACTGCAGGTTTGAGTTGTTTTTATGTGTTTTTGGGACATGTCACTTTTTGACATTTTTGCCATACTATAGCCTTGCTCTTTGGGTCATTTTTTCAACATGCCAAAATATGGTGTTTTTGTCCGTTTTTGCAACTTTCTATGCTATGGTGTGTTTTGGCACGCTAAATACTGCAGGTTTGAGTTGTTTTTAAGTGTTTTTGGGACATGTCACTTTTTGACATTTTTGCCATACTATAGCCTTGCTTTTTTGGTCATTTTTTCAACATGCCAAAATATGGTGTTTTTGTCCGTTTTTGCAACTTTCGATGCTATGGCGTGTTTTGGCACGCTAAATACTGCAGGTTTGAGTTGTTTTTAAGTGTTTTTGGGACATGTCACTTTTTGACATTTTTGCCATACTATAGCCTTGCTTTTTGGGTCATTTTTTCAACATGCCAAAATATGGTGTTTTTGTCCGTTCTTGCAACTTTCTATGCTATGGCATGTCTTAGCACGCTATTTAATGCAGGTTTAAGTTGTTTTTAAGTGTTTTTGGGACATGTCACTTTTTGACATTTTTGCCATACTATAGCCTTGCTTTTTGGGTCATTTTTTCAACATGCCAAAATATGGTGTTTTTGTCCGTTTTTGCAACTTTCTATGCTATGGCATGTCTTAGCACGCTATATAATGCTGGTTTTAGTTGTTTTTAAGTGTTTTTGGGACATGTCACTTTTTGACATTTTTGCCATACTATAGCCTTGCTTTTTGGGTCATTTTTTCAACATGCCAAAATATGGTGTTTTTGTCCATTTTTGCAACTTTCTATGCTATGGCGTGCTTTGGCATGCCAAATATTGCAGGTTTGAGTTGTTTTTAAGTATTTTTGGAACATGTCACTTCTTGACATTTTTGCCATACTATAGCCTTGCTTTTTGGGTCATTTTTTCAACATGCCAAAATATGGTGTTTTTGTCCGTTTTTGCAACTTTCTATGCTATGGCATGTCTTAGCACGCTATTTAATGCAGGTTTGAGTTTTTAAGTATTTTTGGGACATGTCATTTTTTGACATTTTTGCCATACTATAGCCTTGCTTTTTGGGTCATTTTTTCAACATGCCAAAATATGGTGTTTTTGTCCGTTTTTGCAACTTTCTATGCTATGACGTGCTTTGGCAAGCTAAAAAAATGCAGGTTTAATTTTTTTTTAAGTGTTTTTGGGACATGTCACTTTTTGACAGTTTTGTCATACTATAGCCTTGCTTTTTGGGTCGGTTTTTCAACATGCCAAAATATGGTGTTTTTGTCCATTTTTGTAACTTTCTATGCTATGACGTGCTTTGGCAAGCTAAAAAATGCAGGTTTAAGTTGTTTTTAAGTGTTTTTGGGACATGTCACTTTTTGACAGTTTTGTCATACTATAGCCTTGCTTTTTGGGTCGGTTTTTCAACATGCCAAAATATGGTGTTTTTGTCCGTTTTTGCAACTTTCTATGCTATGGCATGTCTTAGCACGCTGTTTAATTCAGGTTTAAGTTGTTTTTAAGTGTTTTTGGGACATGTCACTTTTTGACATTTTTGCCATACTATAGCCTTGCTTTTTGGGTCATTATTTCAACATGCCAAAATATGGTGTTTTTGTCCGTTTTTGCAACTTTCTATGCTATGGCGTGCATTGGCACGCTATTTAATGCAGGTTGAAGTTGTTTTTAAGTGTTTTTGGGACGTGTCATTTTTTGACATTTTTGCCATACTATAGCCTTGCTTTTTGGGTCAGTTTTTCAACATGCCAAAATATGGTGTTTTTGTCAGTTTTTGCAACTTTCTATGCTATGGCGTGTTTTGGCACGCTAAATACTGCAGGTTTGAGTTGTTTTTAAGTGTTTTTGGGACATGTCACTTTTTGACATTTTTGCCATACTATAGCCTTGCTTTTTGGGTCATTTTTTCAACATGCCAAAATATGGTGTTTTTGTCCGTTTTTGCAACTTTCTATGCTATGGCGTGCTTTGGCATGCTAAATACTGCAGGTTTGAGTTGTTTTTATGTGTTTTTGGGACATGTCAGTTTTTGACATTTTTGCCATAGTATAGTCTTGCTTTCGGGGTCATTTTTTTGAAAATATGTTGTTTTTGTCTGTTCTGGCAACATTTTATGTTATTTTATTTGATTTGTTATTTTACGGGTTTTCTGAACGTTTTAGAATACATAAACTTCCCCAAAATCCATAAAATAGCATGTCAAAAAAATATCTAAAAAAGCGATATTATAATATGATGAAAAATGTCAAAATATGACATGTTCAAAAAACAGCTGAAAACCGCTAAGTATACCATGTAGAGGCATGTTAGAGCATACAATGTTGAAATAATATCTAAAAAAGGCAATATAGTGAAAAAGCAATATGGTGAAATATGTCAAAACATGTCCCAAAAATAGCTGAAAAGCCCATAAAATAGTGTACCGAGAAATGCCATAGCATAGAATAATGCAAAAATAACGAAAATCACATTAATATAGCAAGTTGAAAAAATGCCAGATAATTCCATCCTATATTATGTCATATTTTGACATTTGTCAACATACTATACTATGATGTTTTTGGTCGCTTGTTCGACATATTTTATAATGAGATTTTTGGCGTTTGTTGTGACATCCTATATTATTTTGTATCTCGGTTTTTAGCTGTTTTTTGACATGTCATTTTGACATCTTTAGACAAACTACATCCAAAATCATAATAAAATGACACAGTATAGTATGCTGTCCAAAATCATGAAAAGTTGACTTGGTACAATATGTCTGTACAAAAATTGATTAAAAAAAATCAATAGTATAGTATGTCATCCCAAAACTGATTTAAAAATGTCATGACACAGTATGTTGTTCAACAACTGATACAAATGTCATAATATAGTATGTCGTTCAAATTCATAAGTCGTTGGATAGCATTTTGTCCAAAAACAGATAAAAACATCATAGGCATGTCAATCAAAAAACTGAAAAATGTCATAGCTGTAGTCTTTTGTCCAAAAATCGCTAAAAATGTCAGAGTATAATATGTTCAAAAATATCATAAAAACATCATAGTATAGTATGTCATCCAAAAATTGATAAAAATATCCCAGAATTTTTTTTCCACCCAAATATTGATGAAAATGGTATAGTAATTTATTTTATCAGAAAAATCATAGAAGTGTTGCAGTATTGTATGTTGTCCAAAAATTAATAAAATCATCCTAGTATAGTTTGTTGTCCAAAAAAATTATAAAAATGTCATAGTATAGTATGTCCTTCAAAAGATCCTATGTCGTCCAAAATTTTATAAAAATGTCATAGTTTGTTATGTTGTTCAAAAAAAGATTTTAAAAAATGTCATAGTTTAGTATGCTGATCAAAAATGGAAAAAAAGACATAGTATAGCACAACATCCAAAGTAATCATCAAAACTCAAAATACAGACTGAATAAAAAAAAAGATCATAGTACAACAAGTCTTCCAAAAAAAAAAGAAAAATCACAAAAGATAATAGTACCACTGTCACTGTGCAACAACAAAAGATATCACCACGTTTCTGCCCCGATGGTTATCTTACGAGTGAAACAGTTTAAAATCGCACAGTGTATAACGGACTTCAATGTAGGAACAGGCATTCATCTCTTTAACATCAGCCCTCACAACCCAGTGTGCTTGCCAGTAACAATGTGGCCTGCGACATCAGAACACATATTGCCACATACAGGACCCCAGTGCATTCAAATAAAAGAAGCACAGAAAACACCTGAATGAATAATAAATAAGCACTAAAGGAATAAGGAGCAGTGTCTTCATAGCCTGGGGTTTAGCATGGTATATAGAGTAGCATAAATGAGCTACACCTGGTGCCCTCTGAAGCCTAATCAGGCTTACTTAAGGTGCACAGACCATACTACAGTAGTTTCCCAGAAAAAAGTTATAAACATATGTCAATGTTTAGTATGCCATGAAAAAAAGTGCAAAAAATGCCATAGTGTATGCCACAAAAAAGTCATAGTATAATATAACATTTATAACATTTAATATAACATTTTCACACAAACCAAAAAGCACAGACATAAATTTATCACTTGAAATAACATTTATTTTTTTGCTTAATATGGTAGAAATGGGGCCCTTGCTCATAACAGGGGGCTGATCTTTGCAGGACCTTTAAGCAACTGATCTGAGCACTTCCAGTCGCCCTACAGGATTTAATCTGGTAACAGATCACTATTCACCCAGTACCTTTTGATACACAACAACAGCAAAAATCAAGAGAAGTATCATTGCATTCACATGTCGCTTCACCATTTTACAGTGTGTATACAATAGACAGGTACTGTAAAATTGCAACAGACCCTGTGCCTGACCTTGACTATCACCAGGGGAAGCCTAAGATAAATGTATATTGTATTTTACCAATCCCCACCCTGCAGAGGGGACGGTGACCCCGTGGTCCAAGTCACGCCGCCAATCCGCTTATCCATTGAGCTTGGCATTAGTCTTGATTTACGTTTACTGACATGCTATTAGCTGCTCCATCACTTTCACCTGTCAGACTGTCAATCAACAGGGATCCACAGTGATGGGTAGGAATAGCATTCGAATCACATTCTGTCCACACTGGCTCGTATATCTCCATGGAGACAGTGACAGCAGATGAGCAAAAGACATCATACCAGGTATCTCGCTGTGCTGTCATGTCAGTGCTGTAAATGTTTGGGCATCACATTGGGATGTGGAGCATCTTAATGTGGATTGGGTTTGCAGATACAGTTATTCCAGGGGCAAATGGTATATTAAGAAAGTAATCCTCTTTCCCCTGTTGGAGCTTTAACATGTCTACGCAAAGGCTGGACAGTGATAAGCATGTCATTAAAAAGTGTTAAAGGTTAAAGGATTTTTAACCTACATGTAACGCAGCAACTTTCTAGCTGCAATAATCTGCTTCTAGATACACGGCTCTAAACACTGTCTCGCCTGTGTCAAGGGTACTGCGATATCTCCTGAGAATCCTTCAAACATCATGAGCAGCACCAATCCTGAGGTGTTATGATGAGGCAGGATGACTTCTCAGACATCGACCCACTCCTCTCTCATAGCTAGAAATCAGTGGACATCTCATAAGTCTCTGGGCCCTGTCTGCTCCTCCTCCTCCTCCTCCTCCACGCTCCTCAGCTGAAGTGTGCAATTTCACACTCCAACGTCAAACAGCCGGTCAGAAGGAGAATGTATGACCCACCCTGGCATTTGTCCTCATTTCTCTCTCAAATGTGCAAACACTATTACCCTTGGGTTATCTTAAGTGGTGTGGTGAAGATTCGCAGCCTCTCCTCTCTTCTCCTCGCCAGACACACCATCAAAACACGACAAGCGTCGGCGACAGAGCGGGGGTACAAGACAGAGCGAGGCAGCGGGGGAAAACGATGGAAATGGAGCAGATGTTTGTGTGGCTGTTGATTTGTGGCCTGATAAGGGTGCTACACAGGCAGCTGGAATTGATGGCTTGTTAGTGAGGACGGGCCCCTCTGTGAGTTGTTTTCAAAATGATTGATTTACAATAAAGTGGCTCCGGGTGTGTGCATGCGGGCAGAACTGATGCAGATCGATCCCACTGAAATTGATTGATCAGCCATTTAGCTTGGCAGTGTGTTTACCGAATGAAACTGGGCAGGACTCTCCTCTAGGCATCTCTCCCCCCCATAAAGCAGAGGAGAAATGCCACCTCTGGGCCTGTCTCATTGCTTTGGCAGTGGCAGAAAAAACAAGCCATATCAGAACATGAACCATAAAAACGTAATCATACAGTGAGAAACACTGGCATAAACGTTTACGATTGTGTACTTTATTCTGCTATCAACGTGTCCTTCTGCGACTTGGAGATACTGTGCCTTTAAAAGTAATGACTTACGTGCTCTTTGCAAGGGAAGGAATACTGTTTGCCTTATCGCAGTGTCACATTGAGACTTTCAGGGGGAGGCATAGAAATAACTAATAACAGTGGATTTCAGTAAACAAGCAGCTCGTTCTCAGCCATACTTAAAGCTGACACACCAACAACCTTTACCTGTTTTAGTATTGTTAAGATGACTATCATACATAATGTAGAATAGCCCTCAAGTGTTAAAGTGCCTCGTCTATGGACCATGTCTTTAGCAATTTTTCCAAACAGTGCATACAAGGGTCTCGTGTACATTTTATAAGGAGCTGGATTGATGGATATAGCACAAGGACAATGTTTACCATGTGACCTCTGTGACTTTTCTCTCACTTCCTCCCTGCCAAAACAAACCTCTCCAGCACTCAGCTGAGGACTTAAATCACCTGTCCTCAGACGCCTCATCCTGTTATTTGGATAATTGCCAACAAGAGCAAGCTTTTCCATTCTCACGACAGCATGCAGTGGCCCCATCATGTTCCTTATTAACAATTTTACACACTTGGTCGCAGCGAGAGGGTGTCAGAATGCCAATAATATTTACCGTCTGCTGTGCAGGCTATTCAGGGGAGGCTGAGTGTTGCTGATTGCCCTGACAGAAGCTGACAGCACCCTGAACCTGAGATCCCTGCAAATCGACTCAGCAAGAGTGTCTTCTTCTTAAGGCGGCAGGGTGTGTCGGTGGCCATGAACCAGGTTCATGTGTTGATGCCTGATCACAAACAAAGGCAATCTTTCTGTTCATCTTTAAGCACGAGCTGGTTGATAGATCATAATTTATATTAAAAATATCAATGTCAAACAGCCTCTAAGATCAAGGTGAGAATCATATAACATTTTAAAAACAGAGCATTTTTAAAGCTCAAAACAACAATCTGCCTTATCTTTGTAAAATGACTATACATTTTTTTCTCTTCTTCATTTTCCCATTGGGAATTAACTGTCCGTTTTAGATGTCATTATGGGTCATTTAGTAAATCAATGAGCTACAACGTTTAAAATAATTTTCCGAAAGAGCTGAGAGGCAGGTAAATGAAACGACCGTCTTGGGATTATTGAGCCCTCTCAGTCAATCCTTCCAGTCTGTAATGATTTCCATAACATTGATGTGAAAGATGTTGACACCAATTATAGCATTTTCCTTTGACCCCTGAGGATCTCGACTGGGGGTGTTAAACATCAAGCAAACATGTACAGTACACACACACAAACACACACACACACACACACACGTCTGGACACCCCAAACATATCAGTATCAATATGCTGCACGTGTGTATCAGAGACAGTGTGTTTGTGCGCATGACAGAGACGGCGCGAGACACAGAGAGAAAAAGCGAGATCCTAAGACTGAGCCCCATCCCAATTCAGCCGTGATAATAGTTTCCATGACAATGAGGCATGCTCAGCGCATCAGTTGTGGCCCAGATAAACAGTGATCCTTTACGCAAACAAGAAGGTCATTACAGCAGCTTGTCAAATCAATGCCCAGTGTGTCCAAGTTGATTAAGACATCTCCCCTCAGCTCTGACACTCCGTCAATAGCAGCAGGCGCACAATGCAGCGGTGGGTGGGGGGATGGTGATGTCTGAGGCGGAGGATGCGTGTGTGTGCGTGTGTGTGTTGGAGGGGGGGGTTGCAGTCCTGCTCTTTCCGCACGCACACATACACACACCTACATAAACACACGCACGGTACTCAGATGATTGGAGTGAAATACCCATCAGTCAGGGAGCCGAAGTGGACTAATGATTCCCTGTGCTGCCTATTAGAACTACATGACAACTCAATCCTGCTCACGGAAAGAGAAATGGAGGAGAAAGGGAGATGGGATAGGAAGGGGGGGAGGTGGGCAAGGAGGGGGTGAATAAAGAGACGGAGGAAGAGAGGAAGAAAAAGAAAAAGTGACCTTGTAGCAGAATCATTTGAGGCTGAATTAAATTGGCAAGAGCAGCTAATCTTTACCTGGGGGCGATTAACAGAATTAAAGGAGAACAACAAAGGCACAGAGGTTGGCGTTTCCCTTTTTTCTGCCTGCCACTGCCATTTGAAATGTGTTTTCTTCTGGAAAAGTTTTGGAATCTTCTTCTCTGAGCCCGTCACTGATGGTTGGATTTTCCATCTGACACACAAACAATTGCAGACTCTTCAATTTGCAGAAGGCTGTCATTGTTACTGGTGCTTTATCGTGAAATCAAGACTATGTCTTCAAATCAGACATCTTGGGTTGCCATGTTGCCAATCATCATTCTGATATTGCAGTGACATTTGTCTAATAATATAAATCATTATTTGGTTTTGGAAAATGTAGCTTAGCCATTTTCAAACATATTTATAGCTTAAAAAATATACAGTCCCTCATTGTGAAATAATGGGATGCTTTTAGTAGGAAGTGAATTACTTCAGGTTTAGCCTCTGCACTCGGTCTCAAAGCCTCTCTCTTCTCACAGGCTAATCAATATGTTTGGAGAGACGGACAAGGTTAGACCTATCAGCCTGTCTATGAGAGAGAAAAAAACCCATTGCTAATACCCAAATGCGAGGGTTCACGGCTGAACTTTACCCACACATAGAGAAGAAGAAGCATAACAACCAATAAACCTCTAGCTCAGGGACATTCAAACTAACTCTAGCGAGAAGCTCAATATTTTCTGCTGTTGGCATTAAATCACCATATGCATATTTGAAATGGTGAATGATTTGTATAGTTTTTTGAGAGAACATCTTTGCTTACACTTACTTTCAACTTGCAGCACCAGCACATAAATTCTTGTCAACGTACAAAGACAAATAACTATATATTTTTAAAAGAAATTCATGCTCTGGTGCTGATGATGATGTTGATGATGTGATGTTGATATTTGTCTAATACATTGGTTTTGGACCAACTAAAACTATTGCCATTATTTCACAATAGACTCAACTGCATTAGCATGCTAACATGGTAAACTAACACGGTGAACATGGTTAATAATACAGTATCTGCTAAACATCAGCATGTTAGCATTGCCGATGTAAGGCTTAGCTTCACATGTCGACATTAGCAATTAGCAAGTAGACTACAACTTGACAGAACTCAAAGTCTTGTTATAGTATCAAAGGACTGATTTTTGTTTTCAAAGTTTCACATATCTAGCCCTATTTACCAAACTTTGTTATGTGACTGACTGTATTTTTAATGTGATGGGTGTATTTAACTGTACTGTTGTAGTAGCTACCTCAAATTCGTTGCCTATGTTGCTGCAGGAATGAGTCTTAAAACTCTGAAATTAGTTAGCATTTTAGTCAGTGAGTTTCTTGAATAGATCTTTGGTTAGGTGCTTGAATAAGATTGGTGGTTAACACATGTTTAGGACATTTTCAAATTTTGTTCAGTGATATAAAATATGCCATTAAGCACAACACGTCTTTAAAAAGGCCGTTGCTAAAAACTGGCTAAACAAGACTACAGGATGTCATCATGCTGAACTGCACCGAACAGTTTTTTACAGCTTGGTTTTGGTGTCAATGCTGGAGTCATGTGACTGTGGTGTAGTTTATTTATAGCCTATTAGCCGTTAGCTTCTAGCCTCTGCATTTACACTTCATCAATCATAAAATTGATGTTCATTTGTGAAGATTATTTTGCTGAACAAAACATTTAAGTGTCAATCTTTTTTATGGCCACAGAGCTTGTTTTTTGGAATAATCCAAAGTCCAATGGAAAAATCCCATTGGCTTTTTGTCTACAGAACCAGGGCAGTGCTAACTTTGGGGCTGGCCTGCTAATAAAGATCATCCCTGGACTACTCTATCTGAAGTTTTTCCCGATGACATCTATTTGCATTTCATCAATTTCACACATTACAAGCAGCCAAGTCCCTGCACTACAGAAGACAAATGAAAGTCAATAAGCTTCCTTTAAATGCTTTCTACACAGAGAGGAAGAACATACTTAAAACCAAGACTTTCTACCTCTGACCACCAATATTACTCCCATAAAAGCAAGATCGGCTGCAGTAAATAGCTGCTCACCTTCAAAGTATTCATGATTCAAGGATTTCATTTGTGCTAAGCCATACCCCAGGGAGCTGGGCTGGATCTCCATGTCTTTAGGAATAGCCCCAGAACAGGTCTTCCTCACCTTTTCCTCACAATTAGTCACAGCCATGTGTGATAAAATCGACTGCCTCTGTATGTCACTGTCATCGGCCAAGGCCAAGCTGAGACGTTTGAGAGGCTGCCCTCCAGAGGACCCCACAGATAGGATCGGAGTGCCGTAGGAAATACCACACATTCTTACATGCAACACAACACACTCCTCCCTCAGGTCACACCACTGCGGGGCCCATAAAGTGTGTAGTCATATGAAATTCACGACATTGTTTACACTTGAAAGACATTCATGGAAAATATTCTCCTCTGTTTTGAGGAGTAATTTCTGCATCTGCTGGTCACACATACTGCAGCAGCCAGTTGCACAACAAAGTGTGATATCATTGGTAGGTACACATCACTTAGCTCAATGCACAGTACACTGTTTGTTCAAGTATTCTCTTGTGCCTCAATGGAGTCATACAGAATTGCCCATGTGAGAAAGTCACCCCGTCTCTCCTGAGGGCTTTTTCTGGTTCGTGTTCATGTCCACTTGTCGGATAAACACACACGCACAAACACACATATACACACAATCCACATTTTCACCCTCAGGACTTTGTAGAAAGTAAATGCCAATATTTCCAGGAATTTCCTCTGAAAGGTTTGATTGTTCAAGTCAAGCGTGTGAAATCAATGGCTGATGATTTGTGTCATGTTAAATAAGAGCTGTAGGGCCTTGGGGTGCGGACATTAAAATGCCAACATTGCATGTCCTGTGACATACCATTCTGTATAATTACTGTATGTTGTCTGCCAAATGAATGTAGTCGTTGTTTTAATGATGTGGCTGAAGCAATAAAACAGAAAGTGTCTCTTCTGATATTCATCTGATAACATGCAGCCATTGGGAAGTGTTTTACATGTTCCTTCTGTGTAAATGTGCTACTGTTAAAAGACATTTTAGAGAAAGTAATTCAGGAACAAAGAGTCCAAATTTCACTCAAAAATTGCATCAAACAATGTTTCACTTCAAAACAAAAACATGTTGCATTGTTGTTGTACAATATTTAGCACTGACACTGACAATGATTAATATTCATGAGACTGCGACTTTGCAGCCCCTCAGGATAGTTAAATTAATTATGCTAACAGGGTCATTTAACTGCTTTATTCAAAGCAAGCAATTCTCGTGCAATAAATGACACAATAATTACGCACACAATCTAACAAGAGGACAGTGACAAGTGGAGGAGTGACACACTCATCTCCATAAAGTACAAAGAACACATTTACACACACGCACACACACACACACACACACACACAACAAACAAAACAAAATCCATACAGGCAAGATGAAAGAATAACAAAACCCAGCTAACGGTTTTACATCCGCTGCAGCTTTTCTCTCCATGAGTAGTAAATATGATTTGTTACCACATGTTATTATTTAGCGTTATTCATCTTCTCTGTCAGTGCACACAGAGGGGTAATAGAAATGCCAGCAAGGTGGCTGATTTACTTAGTAAAATTTTCATCTCAAGGCTTGCGAGGCATGATTGGAGTCTGTAAGAGTAACGGGAAATCATGCATTATGTAGGCGAATCTGACACGACCTTGAGACTTCTCAGCGCGGGCCATATATTACCATCAGAGCGACCTTCCCATCCCGAAGATACATCTGATGTGTTTAAGGCTGTTTTACAATGCATTAGGAGGGCTTTACATGTGCTGAGCTCACTTTATTTGCTCATACATTTCACAGGAAGAGTTTAGTGTCAGGCTGATGGGGACCGTTCACAGTGACTGAGTCACTTGTCGAGACAAATGAGCCCGTGAAAACAGGCCGAGGTGCTGGATAATAAGCATTTCAAAGCAAATTCCTACTTTTCCCTTTTTATTTCCCTTCAATATGCGGCCCATTTACTATTCAGTGAACCCTTGTTGATTCCAGCTCATCGTGTATTCTCACCTGCTGCAATTGATTGACCTGCATCTTGAAGACAGAGAATGGATATAATTTTTCCCACCGAGTGATGGGGCGTTAGGATCAATATTCTCACTGTTGGTTAAGCTTTTGCAACCTTTAGAATATCAGCTGAGATCGATCTCTCTCACATAATTGTCAGTATTTTCAAATCAAGTTTTTTTTCCTTCTCTTTTGTACATGCCAATGACATTTGGAATGCCTCAAGGTCTTGTTATATGACCCGTTGAAACATCCAAGGTAAAGGGCACAAAACACAGATTCATTAGCATGTTACATTTATTGTCCATGTCTCCTTCTTTCCACTTTTCACCTCTGTGCTATAAACATGTGGGGAGAGTTGTATTTCCATATAAAAAGGCCTATAATTATAGGGGGGGGGGGTGAAGACGGTTGTTCTCCTTATCAGAGGAAATGATAAGGGAGTACCAGGCCCTGTGAAAGAACAGAGTCCATTTTGATATAATTGGCAGTGGAATTATTTATGACATTAATTGCCACATTATCGACTGGCTGTCAGCTCCTGTGTCAGTCTGTCCATCTTTCTTAGCAGAAAGAGCCAGCTCAGCCTGGTGCCCACTGACAAGCTAATTACTACAGCACAACCCTGAATGACAAATGTTACTCATCTAAGACCAGGCCCGGAAATAAGGGCCTCTTCTCCCCCCACCCTTCAGCTTCTCTGGATCAAGCGAGACAGCCGTGTGCTGCCAAATGTCTTCAGGTGCAGGAGGGAAAGAGTTTGTATGTCAGATAGACATAGAGAGAAAGAGAGAGGGAGGAAAAGAGGGAGGGGGAGAGAGCTTTCTAGAGCCAGGGGGACAGTTAAATCTAAATCTCACCCCATCCTGTTTGCTGCTCTGCTATCAGTGGCCAGTTGTCACTCATAAAGACAAGTCCCTTTTTTCTCCCTCTGCCTTCTTGTAAATTTGCATTAGCTCATGCCAATCAGTCATCAGGCTGTGGGCTGATACGTTGTGATGGGGTGATTGGTCGTTAGTTCCTCTGACAGTGACTCACACACTGGTGTGCCTTTTGGGGAGGTGAATGGTTCCACCAATGAAATATAAAAGCTCAGAGATTTTACAGTATGCTTAAAAATGTTATCAAAACCCAGAATCTGAAAACGATGTGTTACAATTTCACTTTAAAATACTGTACACACTATATGTATTACTTAGTAAAGCATAAGTTTTGTTTCAACATTGGGGGACACATATTGAACAGGGGTATGGGGGATCCTCCACCATAAAATTTAAAGCATCAAACAGTTAAATCCTATCTTAGGGTGAAAAATGCAGATGTATGCATTTTCTACATCAATTTTTGGTTTAGTTGTCAGGCTAAACCAAAAGGCCTATACAAATAAAACTGAATTGTATTTAATTGAAGTATGATTAATTATTAATTAGTAGTAATATCAATTTAGACTTTAATATATATGTGTATATATATATATATATATATATATATATATATATATATATATATATATATTTAAATATTTAGCATAATATTTTATTGTGTTTTCTGTGCTTTTATGACAAACAAATGAAATGCAACAGCAAAAATTCACTGCAGACATTCTCTGCACACACATCCAGCTGTGACTCACTGAAGCATGGATACACACAGAAAATATGTAGGTACAGAGTTATACCTTATTTCTGAGTGCACGCACACACAGACACACACACACAAACAGACACACACAGTGGCTAGTAGAGGAGCCTGCAGGGCCACTATGGCAGAATGTCACTGATCTGCTCTGATGAAGTGGCATGCCATTTGTTCAGCCAGGAAGTTCCCAAGGAGCAGCAGCAGTGACGGAGCTGAGGGTCAACGAGGGCATCGCCTACAGGTAGATGGCTGCGGCTCACACCTTAATTAATCTACTGTCCGTGATGCCAGGCATCCCATTCATCCCCTCCGCATGCACAAAAGCGCACGTCAAGCATATGTCAACCCACTCTGGCACTCTCCGCCCATCCCATAATGCAGTTTGTGTTGGTGTGGCAGCTCAGGATGCGTCCCTGACGAGGATAGGAAGTGACACACACCAAACTCGGTGTGTCCCCCAGCCAGCTCCGGTGGCTCAGGGCCTGTCAATTCCAGCTCTGTCAGTGGCACTGGCTCAATGGCAGTGCCTGTGACACATGTCACAAAGTTTTAAATGTCTGCTCTTTTCAGCAGGATGGCTGGGCGCGCGCCGCAGCCAGGGGAAGGATGACATTTTGTGTCGTGCGGGGGGGAACTTGTTGTGGCTCCCCTCTTCCTACCTCCTCCGGCTGTCAGGCCTAGTTTCCTCTGAGCATATCAAAACACAGACAAATAAACCTTGTCATTTTGAAACGCCGGCACTAGTGACCAGGCTCCTGAACGGCATGTCAGCTGGAATATGGTCACACAGTCCTGTAGGAAGTGGTGTATCAGCTCATGAAAGCAAGCATGCATACTCTCACATGCACACAATCTTTAAGCTAATAGAAATAAGAAATAAAAACAGTGAACAAACATTGCATGAGGCAATCTTTGACCTTTCCTTCATCTGTCTGTGAATGATTGACACGCTGGGCTGAAGCCCAACATGAATTCTCTCAAATCCCCCAAACAGCAGGCCTCTCTGTTTTCAATCTCATCATTATGGTTTATTTAGCTACTTCACTTCTAACGGAGGCAATCCAATCAAACTCATGACTTGACCTGAGATGTGTCAGTCAGGGACATCCTCTTAACCACATGCAGATGTAAGGGCTAGTAAAGTTTTGATCAGATCTTTTATAGGCTTCATACAGGACAAAATATTAATATGATTGACATTTGATCAACATGAAAACAGTGTTGCTGTGGCAGAAGGAACTGACCCGGGTAAGTAAAGCTCTGCATCAGTTTGACACGAAACACATGTAAGTTTAACCCTTTTAATCACTTGAAGACATCTAGCAAATACAATTTTATATCAGATCAGCTTTATCACATCATTCATGAAATGTCAGATTGTAAGGCTGCCTGGAGAACTTTAAGATGCTAAAAGATGGCAAAACTTTACCTCAGGTTGTTGTGCTTAGCGCATTAAAGTACACTAGAAAGGCATAGTGATCATAAAAGTAAAAGTATTACAAAATGTAAACATTAAAAGAGTGCATTTGAATAGTACTACTAAAGAGACTTTTTTTGAAGATTATGTCTTAGATTTTGTTTATAATCATACAATGAAGGCAATATTTTAGTAGGAAGTAGCCAACTGATTGAAGACACAGGGGAAAAGTAAACAACATTAGAAAAAGGCACCATATTACTTAACAATACACCTGGAATGCTTACTTGGTTCTTCATTAAAGCTGTTGTTGGAATGTTTTTGACTTTAAAAGCATAATTTCTAACAGAAAATGACACACATGCCAACTCATACTTGCAACAGAAATTGACTGAATCATTGCTCAGATATCAGACATGTCTGACTTTAAAGAGGACGGTAGAGACACAAACATAACATTCATTCAAGAACATTTAAAAATGCATTTGCCACAAGCTAAACAAGATAGACTGATCATGCCTCAAAAAATGTTAATCCAAACCTGTTTAACAAACCAAACCTGTATTACACCTTGTCCTGTCAAACTCCTTGCAACATCTTAATGCTTTAAACAGCAGTTATGTGACTTGGTGTTTTTGTGAGAAAGAGAGAGAACGAGAGAGATGAGTCCATGTCAGGCCCCAGGTGTGTGACCGTCACCCCTTTCACCCTTGATTAGTGGCAGTAGTAGACGGGTGATCCATCATGGCTGTCAAAGAAAAGGATGCAATTGGCTGGGTGTGTTTGTTGCAGACTGCGGGTAAGGGAATGACAGAGAGAGAGAGAGAGTGAGACTGTCCTTCCTCTTGCGTGTGTGTTATGTGTGAGTCTGGTGTTGTGCGGTTGCTGATGCTTAGAGGCAATCATGTCAGTGGGAGTGTCATCTCTGACTCTGAGCTGGAAGCAGAGATTCAGAGGTGGACCCAACTCAGCAGAGGAGGCCACAACTATGGGGCTGGAATACAAACTTTCATATTCCTCTTACATAAGAAACTCTCCTGATGAAGTTCAAATCTGTTGGGAGATCAGGTGACTCTGGTATCACCACTGGTTTTAGTCAATAGAGACTGATTTGATTCTCTTTCTTTCTGTTTACATCCCTTCTCACTCATGTCCCTCTTTTTGTCGTACTGTCTGTCCATCAGAGTTGGTCGTTTCGGATGAATCTGTTGCCCTCTGAGTGCTTGCCATAGTAGACGTAGCGGCACTTGCTGAATACTCCTAAAAACAGAGCAAGAGAGATTCACGTGACATGTTGGTCTTGTTTGTAGGAGTCGAAATAATTAACAAGAAATTTATTTGCAAAAAGAAGAACGAGAAATCAATCCGAATGTATTCCCACCAGGTTCACACCTGCACATATGCAGCGACCATTTCTGACAGGATTTGTACTGTATCTCTTGGAAAGTGTCGGTGACAGACGGCAGAGCTTCTGTCTTGACATTCACCAATAAGTAATTTCTTGATCATGGAAATTTGAGCCATATATATGAGAGGTGAGATCTTTACAAATGATGTACAAAGTGATCTAACCACTGCATGATGGCAATGAACATTTCAAAGCCTTCAAAACAGTGCTTAACATTTTCTGAGGAAGAAACTGCATTAAATGTGCTTGTTAGACCTTAAGGACACAAATGTACATTTTAGTGAGAAACGATGAATGAACACAAAACTGTTTACTGTACAAAAACTCTACGGGTTGGCAGGACCTAACAGGGTCTGGGTCTGCTCCTTGTAGGGGATGAGAGGGGTTGCTAGACAGGATGAGCAGCTTGTTTCAGAGAAAGGCCAGTGTGGCCTCAGGGCAGAGTCCTGACAGTAACAAGCTCACAGCCACCCACAGACACTCACACAGACAGACACACAGCGACCCATCACAGTAAACAATTATTCAATCAGCAGTGGGCATGTCAACATACCTGAAACTAAGTAGTGGATACCAATACGAGTGAAATTCCACGATTCTAGATATCCAATTCAATACAATGGTTAAAAACAAACAAATAATAAATTCCATGTACCTAAACATGGACTTCTTTATTAAAAACATCAAATTCAATTTCAGTTTTATTATTTATTACTGATAATCAGCTGTGAATCAAACAAAGTACTAATCTATGTGGGTTCAAGAGATTTTGTGGGCTAAAAAAACATATCAATATAAAGCCTACAGTATATCTAGATATATTTTTCCTGCATTGTTGTTGTTCAGCCCTTTGGTCTTTTTGGTAGGCTATATGTCCCACCTCTCCTTCACTGTGATTTCACAACTGGGAAAGAAGTGACAAGTGCAGCGTTTTATCCAAAGATGAATATTTTTCAACCCTCAGTGACCAGAAAAAAAACACAAAACCTGCACCATTTAGTGCAAAATAGATGCTTAGTGCCTCGTTATGCTGCTGGCATTTGTAGCTAGTGTAAATACACGGTGCTACCATTACAAAGAATTGACAAAATACGCTATCCTGAGACAAGTCGACGCAGAGCTGTTGCTTAAGTTGCACACATGTTGTTCTTCTTCCATGGCGGCAGGCTTTCTTCTTCTTTCTTTGGCATGTTGACTATAACACTTGTGTATACACTAACCCTTTGGGTCTGGAAGAACTCCATACATCCCCTATATCTATGATACTGAGAGAAAACAAGTGCTGCTGCATTTTCAGAATTTTGAAATAGACTTGGTAAAGAAGTGTAGATTCTTGTGAAATCTCAGCAACCGTGGTGTTTGTGTACGTTCATGTAATACAAACACATTCGATAATACAGACTGATTATGGAGCTGAGAACTTGCTACTGTATACCACTGCCGCAGTTACAAAGAAGTTGCATGAATGATATGTATCTACTCTATAGTATCGACAGTGTAAATTAAGCAAAGGTGAGCTCTTGGAGTCAATCAACAGAAATGATTTAACCAGAATCCTGAACAAGAAGCAGCATGTCCTCTACGCAGCTCAGGGGATGAATCCGAGACGGTCCGCAGTGCTTTCTTGTTGTAATGAGAGGTGTTGTGGTCCAGGGAGAGGGCTGCCCACAGCTCTGTGGCTGGTCTGCTCTGACTCTGATGTCACAGCACTCCCAATGCCACTTGATGAATGCGGCTGGGCTGCGGCAAGGTGTCACCTCTCACCAAATGAGGCAAGGACAAGTGGCATTAGTGCTGTCAATGATCCTCTGACAGCAGAACAGATACAGCTTTCGCCAGGCTTTTTAAACAGACATCAAGTGTATTATAGCAGGAGGGGGGGGGGCGGGCCAGAGACAGGGCAGAAAAGGAGAGACTTATGGGAGAGGCGGTGTCGC
Organism: Plectropomus leopardus; assembly: GCF_026936395.1. NCBI lineage: Eukaryota > Metazoa > Chordata > Actinopteri > Perciformes > Serranidae > Plectropomus > Plectropomus leopardus. The sequence continues at coordinate 15,540,637 of NC_142188.1, read as the reverse complement.
AGAGGGATGAGGGGTGCTCCCAGCGCTAAGTCCAATCACATAATCCAAAGAGACATTGTCAAGGGCGGGGAGAGAAAGGCAACTAAGTGACAGAAAGCAGAGACGGGGACAGAGATACTGGTGCCATATTAGTGCCAAGCATATTCTGATGCCACCCTCAATTCTAACCAAACCTGACACATAGCTCTCGTTCCCCCACTCTCTCTGACTCTTCAAAGTAGGCTCTACCAAGTCACACACACATGCGCACATATACAGTATGTACACACAAACACACACACACACACACACACACACACACCAGTCCCTCGCAGCAGTGGTGGGTGTTCTGTCAGGCGGAGGAGCAGTACAGCAGCAGCAGCAGCCCACAGGCCCGAGGACAAGCTCAGTCAATCTAAATCTGGACTTTGTAGTGGAGCAGTGCTCATTTCCCCTCATAGCCCAGCTACTTGAGGTGATCCAAACACTGAAGTGTGAGGAGCTGTCACCTCCGATAAAATCCGGGACCAGCTCCATGCCTGCTTGCTCCCCCGGTGTGTGAGGGGTTTATATACGTGTGTGTGTGTGTGTGTGTGTGTGTGTGTGCTTCTCTGACAGTGAGGTAGTTGGGGCGGAGGGGGGGGGTTGAATTCCAGCTGCCGTGGTTTGCCTGGGGATATAGGTGCCACGGCTGGAGACTGGGCTTGACACCACAGGACTCGGGTGTCTCAGAGCGCTCTGATCACATGGGCGCTGGGGCCTTTCACATATTCACAGCTTTCCCGGTGAGAAACTCACTCTCTCCAGGAGTGTGGGGCCCTTAAAGAGATTACCCCACTGAGGTACCGGAACCAAGACTCCTATAAGACATTACCTAGAGGGGATATGTTTGTAGGTTGCAACCAAAGCCTTTCAGAGATAACCTTCACAGATGAGGGAACTAAAGCTAAAGGCCCCTCAAGCCTTCACACTCTGCTGAGCTCGTCACTAGCCCGTAGGGACCGAGAAGGATTGGAGGGAAACACGTTCGGAGATTCTCCGGCACCAATCAGAAAGCTCTGGCGATGTGTGACCAGTAACTCTCCAACAGCGTTTTAAACAAAAAAGCTAAATCTGTGATCAAAGGAGAAGTTAAGGGAAGGGGCAGAACAAAGGCAGGGATGAAGCCTGTTTCCCACTGGGTGAAAAAGTGCCACAATGTGCCTCTTAATTTTCTGTGCAACCTGGCAGAAGCTCCGGATGCATTTCAGCACTACATTAGGCAGTGTATTTTGTGCATAAACACATTCCAGTCCGCTGCATTCCCTTCACAGCTAGAGCTCGCTCTTATTACGAGAGAAACCAGGAGAAAGATGGGGCGGTTGGAGACACAGAAGGGAATAAGTAAGCCAAACTCACTCTTACATAACGCCTTCTGAGGCCGCACTCACGCCTGTGGGGTTCCGCCTGATGAACAGATACTTAATAACAAGTGGTACAGTGCCAAACCCAGTAGTCTACAATATCCTCTGTGTATCCTAAGCCATGGATGAGCACTCTTGAATCAACACCCACACTCTCGGCCATATACACATTATCGCAAACCCATGCACACTTTCATCTCCTGCACACAAACACAGCACACAGAGAGAACAGTGGGAGCAGCCATTAAAGTGACAGATTAACAAAGTGATGTGGAGGCTACTGTTTCCATCATGCCCCAGCGGAGGAACAATCAGGCCTTTGTTCTGCATATGTCACGCAGCACCTTGTTGTTTTTAAGGGGAGTAGCTAACCCTCTTGTCTTTATTAAAAGGCCGTACGTGTATCTTGTATTTCCTCTTGGTGAATGTTGCAGAGTGGGTTCATCGTCAGACAGTCTGGTCTTTTCAGAGCTGATTACCCAAAGCATGTGTCCTCTCTACGGGGGCTTGATGGGCCATTCTGCCACAGTGTGAGTAAGCCAGCTGTATAAAGTCTCCTATGTACAGAGCTCAAATATCAAATCAACACATATGGTAACAAAAGTTGTTTTTTCTTGTGAATATATCATTTTTCTACATAAAGTACAAGTCAGATAAACCAATCAGACAACTGAGGACTTGAGTTCTGACAGCAGGTGCAATCTGTGATCCTTCATTGCCTTGTTGTGAAAAAATCAGCATGATATATAACAGAGTTTTACAAGTTCTTGATCAATACGTGTCAGTCAGTAAGTAGGTCCTGAGGTGTCTAGTGGCAGCAGTCCAGCTCATGCTCTTGGTTCTGTTGGACAAACTCCTACCAACATACATTTCAATTTGTGCAGAAACTCCCCTAACTGAGCTGTCTCCTGGGTATCTAAGTACATTTATATCTCCTAAAAATGTCTTTCCACTGCATACCCTGTGGCTACATTTTCAATTAAACTTAATATCAAAATAATTTACAATTTAGTAGAAAGACAGTCTAATTTCATCTTGCTGAATAGATAGCAGAAGTCCAGTCACTTGTATTTTTTTAATGGGGGTTTCTTGTGTATGATTTTTTTAAAAAGCTGAAAAATCCTAGTGTGTTTCGGTTCATATTTAGAAAACACTGATTACCACTAAAAGCTCATTTATGCTCAGCGTTCGATATGTAAACTGACCTGGACAGAGACTTCGGTCTGTTCTCTTTGTTCATTTATTTTGTATTGGTGCACGTTTCCTCAAATCCAGGTACATTATTGCTGTTGTCTGAAACATTTGACTCTGCTCACTAGTTCCATCGAAAGACTGTTTCCATGGCATCATAAAGGATGTATTGAAGTATGTGGTCACTGAAGTTAACATTTGAAATAAGTATCTGAAGTATCTATTTCCATATGTAAAGGGAGTCTGTAGTAAATGAGCCTCAATAGTAGATTGCAGGGATAGAAGGGTGAGTTTGGAAAGCTAAATATCCTATCTTATCACAGTTTAGGATGACATTTAGGATTTTTTTGTGGCAACATGCAGCAAAGGGCTGAGGCTGGAATCGAACCTGCCGCCGCTGTGGCGAGGATACAACCCCTCCACATGGGGCGCCACTCTATCCACTGAGCCTCCAGGCTCCCTCAAGTGAGAGTTGTTTATGTTACAGCTTGTCCCAATCAAGTGCCCTTCCAGTACGTCCTTGTAAAAGAAACAGGCGTGATAGAAGGAATTCTGACTGAAGAATCAAATTTAGGATTTCTCGAGATAAGATAGGAGGTCTGAGATAGTATTGTATATAGGATACAGCCAAATAAGCTTCTGTAATAAGAAGATAGGATTTTTCCTGTCTTTGACACTGAAGATAGGGCAAGTAGTTAGGATATGTTTTCTGTAATGAGACCCCCTCTAGCCAACCTGAAACTGACAGGTCCCTAGAAAGGCGAAGCTTTATGCTTCCCTTTGCATAATGCGTTGCAAGTAGATCTGCAATGCCTTAGAGATTGTGGCCAAGACACTGCATTAGTCTAGCAAGTTAAAGGTCAGTTAGGGATGAAATTAGGGGAAAAAAATGTCTGGATCTAGGGTCCAGTTTGAGTATAAAGAGCCTCTTTCCCACTGCACAAAAAAGCTGCTAACACCAGCTAACATCTGGCTTTTTAATGTAATGGGAAAGGTGACCACTGGCATTCACATGCGTTAAATGACTCGGCAGGAGGCATGGTTATTTATCGCCTGTGGTTCTGATCGGCACTGACGGAAACACCCAAAAGAGCTAATCTCCCCAGCTATAACCAACGGGCAATATGCTTTTTAAAAATATATCTTTTCATATTTTAATAATGCAAGGAGGCAAGTTGAGGGGATAAATGTAGTTTTCTAACCTAGTTTTTGCGTTACATTTAAAGACATGCTAGACTATCAAATGACAAGAGAAAAAGTCAAGGCCTGAAATATGCCAAGTGCAGAAACCAAGTAGTGATAATGATGACAACGACTTCAGGGTAGTCAAGACTTTAAAATGGCCCAGTGGCCTGATAGTGTGTAGAAGTACTAGTCAGGTAATAATATTGAGATACTATAAGCTTCAGGATGATAATTTCTTCTTCTTTTTTTTTTTTTAAGGTAATTTTTTTAAATTCATCCCTAGCATTAGAACTAGTACTTCTGTTCAGGATTCTTCACCATATTAACTCACATAGCATTCTTCAAATCTCTGCATTTAATCAGCACACACGTAAATTGTGCATGTGTACACACACCCACACACACACACACACACACATGTATAAGAGAGAAAGCCAGAGTCAAAGAGAGGAGGGAGATGGAGTGGGTTTAATGATTGTTCCCTGCATAAAATCAGCTTGACTCTTTTCAAGGGCCATCAATATGTCACAGAAAGACACATCCGACGGATGTAGCTTTTAACATCAAGGTTATCTATTCTCGGCATGAATCCACTCCCTCCACTCCTAGTTTCTCGTACTGTCTCCTTTTCATATCTATCCTCCCCTCTCCTTTCAACTGCTTCCAATCCATCTTCCTTCTTCTCTACGCTCTTTACTCTCTTATTTGCTCTCTTTGATTACTCTCTTTTGCTCTCTGACTCTGGTATGTTTTTTTTTTTTTGCCTCCTCTGCTTTTCGGTCCCATCCTCTAGTTTGGCCACTTAGCCAGCAATTCCATCAGTGCTGCCATCCATCAGGAAAAAAATGCAATGAGAAAAAAAGCCAATTAACAAGGCAATTACACTTTCTGTATTATCTCCAAGGGCTGAAATAACACTGCCGGGCAGGTGGGGGATGGGGTCAGATGGAGCTTGGGGCAAGCATCCATAAGAGTTGGTGCGAGAGTGACTTATGAGCTTGGGGCGTAGGCTGCTGTGAGCCAGGGCTATTATTGTGGACACGATCCATCTCCGGCTGTCCTTTTATCAGTTCAACCCAACGTCATGAGATGGAGTCGCCACCTCCTCTCTATAGGGAGGCCTGCAGATAGATAACCCCCCTGCGTCCCATAAACCAACAGCCAGTGGACTGTGATTCAGCCTACTGAGAGGTGGGCTGGCACACACAGCCCATTGCCATGGAGAAAAATTATATTGTTTCACTTAGTATTGGTATGCTGGATGTGTGTGTCAGCATATGTCAGCTTGCTCATTTGTATTTTCTCTTGAAAGTACTTGTTAAAGTGGAAATAGACACTTTTTTTGCTTCAACTTATCATTATGCAGTAAATATTGATTGTACAATGTAATGGCTATAGAATACTGGCATCACCAGCATTTGGACTGGTTCCCTTTAAGCAATTGCTATGCAAGTCTTGCTGCCACTGGGTATGATTTCCTGGGAAAATGAGGGCTCACTTAGAGGTTGAGGAAGTGTGTCAACCACTGTGAACCAATAACATAAAGATCATTAGGGCTGGGCATCATTTAAAAAATTACAATATCAGTGGCAATACCAATACCCTTAAAGTAATACTGATACCAATAAAGTACTTGATTTGATACCCCCTTTTCTTCTTCATGTAATACTCATCATCTGAATAGAAACCACCATCACTCCTCCCCATCAAAATGATTTTTACACAAATGATTGTGAAAGTTTCCAAATTAATAAAATATTTATTAATAACTGCACAAACAACTATGTCAAAGTCACCACACTTGACTTCACCACACTACAGGTGGTATGGTTTGTAGCAGCCCGTAGTGGGCCAAATGGAAGACTGCTATCAGTGATTGTTTGTTAGAAAAAATAATAACAAAAATAATGAAATTTTCTAGAACTGGGCAGAGAAAAGGATCAAATGCACTTATTGCTTCATTGTAGAAGTTTCGATGCTACTTGGTACTGGGTTTTTTTGGTGGATACTTTAAAGGTATCTAGCACCAATTTCCAGTGCTTAAGAGGATAGTTCTTTTGGTTTTCTGTACAGCTATCAGGAGCCTGCCACGGTTTAAAAAAATAAGCAGTGTAAGTTGTTTGCAGTTACAATCACCTGTAGTGAAAACGGCGTACGGTGGAACAACGGAAGTATCCGCTTGGTTGTTGCTAGGCTCTGGATGAAACATAAAAAACAAACTAGTTGTCTTTGTCACAGGGGCACTGTGATAATACCATTTATAGAGTATCTGTTTCCACTTTATATATTTCCAAAATCCCTCATTAAGTATGTGCACATGAATTTGCTCTATGTTCGATTGCAAAGTAAATAATGTAGGCCAATCAAACACCCAATGAAATCAGTGATGTGGCTTAAGCTGAGCTCATCCATCCATCCATCCATCCATCCATTCATATTACAGTTTTTTACATCATCATGTTATACATGTGATAATCTGTTTTAATTGCTTAATGCTGTTGTACTTTGGTGGTGTTATGTCAGTGTAGAGTTGTACTTTAAAAAAGTGAATTAACTATTGAAAAAATGATGAACAACATTTTTATTTACTGCCAAAAACTTTAAATGCAAACTACCGGTACATTAATGAAAGCTGTATATCTAAACAAACATGGCTACAGTATGTATACTCTGTGTGTGTGTGTGTGTGTGTGTGTGTGTGTGTGTGTGTGTGTGTGTGCCAAAGAAACAGAGAAGAACCAAAAAAAAGCAGAGCAAGAAAGTAAAGTCACTTAAGTAAAATGTATTGATGGCACCAACATGAGGACCATCTTATTATCATTTTTATGATACACATTTCTCACAATAGACATGAAGGCTTAATATGATATGCTCAAACTCCATCTTTACTCCACTAACAGGCTCCTCTGTCAATTAGCTCTAACAGCTGAGGTGTCACCCATCTCTCTTGAGTCTCAAACAAAGCTCCTGCGCGTAACTTTGAAAATTATACTGACATTTGTCCTCTCCCAATAAAAAATATTTTGTCCATTAAACATAAATAGCTGTCATTATGATGCATGCCCTGGGCTCGGGCCTTCCCTGTTCCCCTCCTGGCTGTTTACTGCGGCCAAACAACTGCAGCGCCTGCATGTTCTCAACTTCAGCGTATTGATTAAACTTTTAAATAGCTGCCATATAACCCTGGGACATCAGGAAGATTAATTTGCGTCAATGTTCATCTGTAATTCATTAGCCATTTATACTCTCCACATCCACACAGGCTATCAGGGAAATGCGCCCCATTTTTCACCCAGGCAGAGGCTGGGGAAAAGGCAGGGAGAAAGAGGGATGTAAGGAGGGTAGGAGAGACAGGAAGGAGGGCATTATACTGCCTACAACAGAAGAAGTCGGAACGAGCCAGGAGTGCATAGCAAGGAACGCAGGACAGTAAAACATCCAGCATGAATTTAAAAAAAAAAAAAAAAGCAGTACACGGTGCCATTTCAAAGAAATAAGGAGAGGTATGCACTACACCTATCAATTCCTGGATTGTTTATACTATGCGGTAATAATATTGGCTTAACAAGCTTCTATTGACCTGTCCGTTAAACTCAAGAAGCATTATTGTTGCTTTCTTTGTTGACATTTGTTGAGGCTTTGACGTCAGACTTTCCAAATACTTGCCTGCCCTGTTGTATACTTCCTGTCAGTCAGTGAGCGGTTAGCCCGTCACCCTTTCCAACGTCATGTCCCTCCACCACAGTATATATACTAACACACAATGTATACAAACACATTCTTGAGCTGTAATTCATTGTGATGTACTGTGTTTTTGCTTCCCTTGTCGCAGCGCAAACTTTCATTTCATTTCACTTCAGAGACTGAACAGAGACAGAGGGGAGATTTAGGAACTGTGAGCATGACTCAGGTAAAAACAACACACACTCACACTCAGAGGGCCAAGAAAGGATAAAAAAAAAGAGAGAGTGTGTGCGTGTGGGAGATGGAGAGTTGAAAGATTTGCTGTTGCCACAGGCTGATAGGCTGTCAGGGGGAGGTTGCTTGGTCGTGGCTCAACCGGCTCTGATCAATACCAGGTTGATTTTGCCACATGATTCTCTTTAAAGTGCAACAATAACACACTCTGTATGATTTTATAAGCTGCAGCAACTGAGAGGTAGAAGAGAAGTCACGTGATTAGGGGTCAATATTGAGAAATTAAACTAGAAAAAAATCAAAGTATAGCACAAAACATTAATCAATAACAGACATGCAAAGCTATATGCATTGGTTATGTTTGGAACTTATCTGCAACATTGGTCCACGTCTGAAACGTGACACTCCATCACTGTCACTTCACTAAATGGCCATAATCAAACACTTTAAATTGAGGATGGCATTATTCATTGATGGGTGAATTACAGTTATAACCAGATAAATGCCTATCAGTCTTTGTACTTCCAACTTATGAGGATGAGAAGGAAATTGAATTCTGGGGCACATAAATTTTGACTGAAGAAAGAGATTACCGTTGTGGGGGGTCTAATGAAAAAAAAAATGGCGAAATTAATTTCAGTGACATTTATTCCACACGCAGCGAGGAGAGAGAACACTGGTTACAGTAGCTCTGGAGTCGGGAGATAAGAGGAGGGTGGTTTAAGGCGGGGGACTGAGACAGTTTAAAAAGTCGTGAGTCCCCTTGAAGCTCCGTCTGAAAGGCATCCACTCTCATCTAGCCAACTCACTGACAACACCTTGCAAACAAAAAAACAGCTCTTCAGTAAGCACAATAATGACAAGTTGGTTATTTACTGCAGGAGTTATTGAAAGGGTTTGTCTACCCTTAAGGGCACATGACACCGCTAATGACGCCAGTAATCATAAGCACTCATTTTCTCTGTCAACACGTGGATCACAAATCACCACTCACCACACGGCCTGACATTGATCGATTGTGTTCTTCATTACACCCAGGATTTCTAATTAAAAGAAAAAGCACAGATAAGTGGTTCAAACCTCTGACCGAAATAGAAAGAAAAAGTGAAAATCGCAATTAGAGGGTTTGGCTGTGTTCGGTAATGGTGCCGTTAATAAGAGCGGCTGGTGAGTCACTCAATGAAGGTTTAATCACTGGGACAGGATTCAATAACAAAAGAGCATAATATTAATCACCAGAGAGTGATAACTTCACTGTTCATCTCTTTGACATTGGAGGAAGGGATGAATTAATGATGCTCTCCATCCGAACACATTAAATAATAATTATCAGGCAAAACAGCATGAAAGGGACTGCATAATGAACCCCATTGTCAGGTCAATTACAACCACATAAAACTGTTGAAAGGGAAGTAGCTTGTTACTAGATAGCCATACTAGAAAGGACAGCAGTGGCTTTATCAGTGGAAGGTGTAGGGCGACCTATTCCCTCTGATATCCACGCTTAAAACGTGTCGAAGGGCTGAAATACAGTTAGAGGACACCGAAACTCTGCCGAGCTGACTGTTAAAAAAGCTAGAAGTGTTCACTGAGGCATTCAGCGAGGAACACATCGAAAATTGGTAAGCAAAAGATAAATGACATGACAATGACAGTGTTTTGCCGGCTCTAAAGCAATGTCAGTCGCTAAGTGCCATGTTAACTAAACTCAACTACGCAGACAATGATGGACTTTACGCATCGGTGGACAAAATGGCACCTCGCTACCTGTCAGTGGCAATTTCCATCAAATCAAAGATGGCCAGCAAATTTAGCCACAAGAGGAACCGCTGCTTGAGTTTTACACATGCATAAAAAACGTGCACGAGTAATAAAGGCGAGCATTATTTTCTTCCTTCATCACACCACGAAATGGTTGTCTTGCCTTTCACTCGGGCGCATCAGGTTGTCCTCTAGCCTCTCTTCTTGAGCAAGACATCAATTACCGCATGACTGCTACCACTCTGAGACACTCTCTTAAACAAACAGCCTGGCAACCTCCAGCATGACACATATCAATACTAATCTGACGTCTTGTTCCACAGTTGTTCCCCTCAGACCCTGGCTGGCTGCACCTGCCTGACCGGAGTGCCCAGGGTTGGCTGTACTCCTTCACACTTCCTTCCCCTGCAGACATCAAACACTTATTACTCCCCATCCTGGCCCTGCTAACTGACTAGCCTGTCTGGGCCACACGGGGACCCCATTATTAGAGTCATTTCAGTGCCCATCCTGACGCCTGTTAGGCAGTTCTCTACCTGGGGCTCCTGCTCCCTGCCTGCCCGACTGAGTGCCTGGCCAGCCAAACAGTGATTGGACATGACATGGTGACAGAAAACAGGGGAGAAGGGCAATAGAAATAAAAGAACAGAGATGGCAGAGTGAGGCGGACAGAGACGGGGAGAGAGGAAGGTGGGTATGTTAGCCAGGGCCCTTGTGGCGTAGGGTGTGCCCATCAACACGGATGAGCGTTAGCCAAGAGCTGCATGTCACAATGATGGAGGGGCTGGATCACTCACATCAGAGCTTCATCTGACTGGAAGATATCAATCTCCGGGCCTAATCCAAAAGGACATGGTAAAATATCCTTTAACATTACTCTTCCACCCTGCCTTTGTGTGTCCCCTGCTTCTGTCTCTCTCACAGCTGAAAATGTGCGTAACCTTCATTGTTGGACCACAATCGACCACACTCATTTTCACATCCCATTTCCTCTGTCTCTAGCACTGACAGTCAAATTATGATGGACAAAACAGTACCTTGACGTATGGCATTTTGCACAATTTGCCACTATCTGTGGCAAGTTAAAATACAAGGAAAAAAGTACAGATCACCACATATGTGCAAGATCTGGGATTCTTCCTTCATGGTTTGAGAAGACTATTGAAAAACTGAAGCAGAGTGTGATTTCTGTGTTGTTTGTTGTATTTAGCACTTTGAAGTCATTACAATGTGGTGACATTTATTGGTCATACATTTATATTTACTGTATAAACACTATGTTGGTTCTGTATAAATTTATATTATACTGGCTTTAAGTCGAAAATTAGCCGATTGGCTTACACCGGCACATTTACAGAAATGTTGATTGTGTATAGTCCTTACAAAAAGGGAAAATAAACAAACTTGTTTTTTTTTCCCGCTGTGATCACTATTAAAATGATTTTAAATTGCTTTGATTTACTAACAAAATAAGTGTAGATGGCAGTAAGCCGGCATGCATGTAAACCAACTGACACTAAAATTGTTTTTAATGTAAGGTTGAGGTGACGAAAAATGTGTTCATGGTGACATCATACGCTGCTCAAAATTATGGCTGTGTCAAAGTACATGCCGTCATTTCCTGCCAGAATTTAAACTAATGAACCCACAGTAGCCAATCAGGTGTGAGGCAGAGGTGATGATAGGTTTGTGTTGTGTGGAATATTTCATACCCCTCTGGCCTCCCTGTGCCCTGTTCAGACAGATGGCTCCACTGTAACTCTACTTCTCTTAATTAATATGACATATCCCCTGTTCCTATGCAGAGAGTGAGGGAGGGGACACAGAGATGGAGGTATGAGCGAATGATTAACTGTGGATCTGTCCCTCCTTGTGAGAAATGATCTCGCCTTTTCTGCTCTCCCCAGTCCTCCCTCCCTCCTCTCTTCATTTCCGACTCCCTCACTCTCCCCTCTCCGTGTCTCTCTTTGGCTCATGTCTTTCTGAGCCCTCCCCTCTCTTTCTCTTTTGCCTTATCTCCCTCCCTCTTTCTCTCCTTTCCCCCCCTGACACTCTCGGACTGTCCCCAGCCCCCTGCACATCCCCTGACAGGTAGAATAATAACGCTCATACATCACTGCCCCGAAAAGTCCAATAACCTAAATCTTCACTTGCCACACACCCCGGGACTCAATTACTTTATTGACATGTAATCTTCATAAGGGGAGAAATATTGAGCATGTAAGGTCAGCCGGTTATGAAGACATATTATCATATTATCTGCATGAGGGTTGTAGGGGCTAGGACCTGACAAAGCTAATTATAATGGTACATGTTTCAGAGCTCAGAGCGTATTATCTGCTTGGCTGCTTGGTTGAGCCACAGCTGGGGTATAGAGGGGAAGGGGATGAGATTTCAAACCTAATAGGGGCTGGATGTCATCTCAGGGCATGGGAATTAATGAAGCCAAATATTATCGACTGCACATCACGGCACTAATATCCTTGATTTGTTCGTTGTATTTGTCAGGATTACCTCGCCGTAGTCTAATGGCTAACAGCCAGAGGCGATTCTGGTATGAAAATTCAGGTGGGACCACACAAAAAACTTGACATCACCAACATCAAATACTCAACATCAAAACAACACCAACATTAGGACAATAAAATACAATGCAAAACTTACGCCGTGAACGGCACACAGCTAATACATGACAGTCAATATACGAGTCCGCCACACATTTTGAATAATTGCTTAAGTGCCCTTAAAATGTGGTTGAGCATCGTAGTGGCTCCTGAGCCTGGAGTCTAGCTCCACATAGTATCAAAAATGCACCTAAAAATGCCGGCGTTACTAGCTGGCAGGCTCGTCATGTCCGCACAGGGCAATTTCGCACTTTCCACAAAGTTTTATGCATGTTATAATTCAGCCGATAACATACCTGTTATCCTCAGTCTGTCGGCTGTGTTGGTTAACGCCGCGTCTGTACACACTGTCAAGCTGCTGTGTAGCATTTGTGGTTCCCAATAAGCCATATAGCATTTCCCACGTGCACAGCTCTCGTGTTTTTAGCTTTTCTGAAAGATGTTTTTTAGTGTTTAAATCCAGTTGTTGTCCAGACGGTTACTCCTCCGAAAAGAAGACATGAAAAGCAGAACAGGGTTTGTTTTGCTGTGCTAGCGGTTAGCCAAGTTTTCCTATTGAACCGCTCCTGGTTGAATTATCTTGTCTTATCTTTTCCCTCTTGAGATAAGATGAAGTTATCAGGTCGATGCGGTCCCAAACGTTTTAATGTCCAGTTTCTGCTCGAGGGGTAAAGTGCCAAATCGCACAGTAGTTAAATAGTCCACACGATTCATTATAAGGTAAGTCCTTCCTTAGCTAAAGTAGGCTAAGTAAGACCTGCACGGTGCCCGCCCTCACGCCTGTCTAATCGCTAGCCGTCGGACCCCACTTCCTAAACCAAAGTGCGCGCTGAGCTCGCGCATGCATATGCGCAGCCGTTTGTCCAGTTCACTACACTGCGCGTGCAGGGCCAGCTCTGTTCCCCACCAACCGGAAACAGGCGAGCAGCATTAGGCAAAAAGACAAATTTACAGACTACTACACTACAAAAAAAATCTTGAGAGGAAATTGAATTTAGTATACCAGGAAAAATTACAAACATTTCATAAAGTAGACAGAGCTGGATTTGTTATTAATTTAAGCTCAACCACATTATTGTGTTTGACACTTAAAAGCCTAAAATCTTTCTCCGCACAACAGCGCCCACTGGTGGGGCCGTGCCCCACAGGCCCCGCATGTAAAAACGTCACTACTAACAGCACATCACAATACAAGCTGACCAAGGTGGCAGTCTCCAAAAGTGCACAAAAAAAGCCATCCCTTCAAGTATAAAAAGTGCAAATAAGCTGTTAGAGCTGTAGATCGACCCGTTCCTCAGCCAAAATGTCACAGTGGGTTAGTGATGGCAGGCAGGACAGATGCCCATGGCTGTGTTGTCGCTTCTCTCCCAAGGTTATCTTAATATCATCCTTTCACTTGGCTATTGCAATCTACTGCCTGCTACATAAAGCAAAACAATAATGCAGACATATTCTACAGTAGATGTGCCCTTTCAAAACAATTTATTCAATGTAATCACTCTTTACCATGAGGTTATAATGCAAAGGAGAAAAAATAAATACAACCAAGCTTGTTATTTTAACCAGAAACACATGGATCAGAGGGCACAAAATAAACAGTTGGCTAGCCCTGGGACATTGCATCGTAAGGTCAAACAAAGAATCCCACCGCCAGATATGCTCATTTCACTTTATCCAATATTATGCCCTCTTACCCTGTCTCTGTTATCCAACTGTCCAAATCCTTCGCTCAGAACTGCTCCTGCAGAGGATGCCTAAAATGGTGTGGAGCTGTTGGCCAGCACTGTCAAAGGTTATGTGTTAACACTTGCTAATGGTGTCAAATGAAGAGACATATTTTAGCTTTCTTTTCGGGGGTCTCTCGGCACTCAACATGCCAGGGAATGGAAATTTTCTGTTTGTTTACACTTAAATAATTAGTTTTCAAAGTTTTCAGTTCAGGAAATTTTACTGCCCTGAATCCTCAACACTCAGCCTCAACAAATACCACATACTGTATACAAATGCATGGTGGTGGACAAAGTACACAACCCATATTACTTAGGTCAAAGTATAAACACTTCTGGTCAAATATTACTTTAATACAAGTGAAAGCTGTTAAGTCAAATTATTACTTGAGTTTCAATACTGTAGTAGTTGCTTTGAAAAATATTTAAGTATTCAAAGTATGTGCAATATTTAGTCTTCCAAATGTAGTAGAATCAAAGTAATACGTTTTCAAAAAAGAAAAAAACTCAAGTAAATTACATATACTCAAAAACTGTACTTAAGTACAGTGCTTAAATACATGCACTTCATTAATGTCCACCACTGCAAATGCATAATTAAGGAACTGGATTTTTCTGAGCAGATATGATACAGTTTTAGGGCAAACAATTTTGAAGGTTTAGTTTTGAGTCCATGTTTGTCCTGAGGGAGGGGAATCAAGAAGTTTAAGTCACAACAATCTGGGATAAATTCATGTGTTTGACTTAAATGACTCAGTCAATCCCAATCATCTTGTGCTGCAGCAACATAACATGCCAAAAACTATCTGCAAATCAAATTATGATGCTGAAATAACTTGCCCACTCACATCATCATGACAGAAAAACCTGCTCTGTCTGTTTAAAAGTAACTGGCAAATCAAAGTGACAGATTAAAAGGTTGTTTTGGACTTCCTAGCATTTAAGTGACCTCGCTCTTTTCATTCTGGTTGAGCTGGAATGTTGATGCCAGTACAAAACCATAAAAAGACTCGCTACTTCCTTTAACTGAGGCCCTTTATATTTAAAGAGAGATAAAATGCATGTCACTTCAGCAAAATAGCTCTGACACTCGCATCCAGTTGACCTTCTGGACTTTAAGACAGGGCAGGACAAGCTGACCCACAAATCTGCGACACTGTGTCTACGTTTGGTGCAGCTCGGACATCATTCAGTTGGAAATTGAATGTGAAGTAAATAGAAGCTCAGATCCATAACGCTGGAATCCCAGCGTATAGGATAATGGCCTTTCTCTCTTCTTTACAAGCAGCAAATCCAAACAAGGCTTTCACACAACCCGATGCAATGAATAATCTAAATAGCACTTAATGTGAGCTATGCTGATACTCTGACAATAGTTTGTGTTCAGACATCACAGCTTAGTGTCTCCCAATTGTATATTGATGCCGAGGCAGTTGACAATAAATCACTGGATTCACCAGTGAGTGAGAAAACAGTTTAGACAATGGCCCAATGGAGCTTACCGTAATTGACAGATGAGTTCAGCTCTTTCCGCCACAATAGCTTTGGAGCATTGAGGGTACCTGAGAATGAGTGCGTCAGTGTGTGTGTGTGTGTGTGTGTGAGAAGTTTAAGGATCCACAATGCTAAGAGAAAGAGTGGTTGCAGTCATGCCTACTTGTAATGACTTCACTATACTACACCCTACATATTTATGCATTAGTGGATAACCTTATAGTCACTTTGTAACATCTGCACATATGCATTGTTGCCTTCATAAACAAACTTTTGGCTCAATACTATGTACTCTTACATTGACTTGAGAGTACTACATTACCTAAGAGAGTGCAGTAGCACGTGAGGAAAATACAGCTCATATGGCCCATGGAGCAGTGCTCATATTGTTCTTTGAAAAACATTTAAAACCATTTTCTAAACATATATTCATATAAAATGTGTTATTTACGACTGCATTAATCCTAATTATAAATGACTATTTATGACTCAAAAGCCCCAAATCTCCAGAAATCGTTCAATGCAACATCTGTCCTACAGGATTTTGCATAATAACAAATTAATTATGTTTTACACGACAAGTACAGGTTTTTTCATAGTTTCGTAGTTTCGTAGTTTCTGCCATCATTCATATGATAACACCAGCATAATCATCAAGTTAAACTGACAATAGACTGATGGGAAAGGGGGGTGAGAGAATGGGGATGACACACTGCAAACAGCTACAAGTTGGAATCAAACTGGGGTCACCACAATGGACCTCGCCTGCATGGGGTGCACACTTCACCTGGTAAGCCAAAAGATGACCCATAGACACTGACTGCAAAATGTAATGACTATGGAATTATGACACCATTAGCGTTTATTTTGGTTAAGTCTTGCTTTCACTATGCACTTCTGTCTGCTATCAGGTACGAAATCTCTCGAGAAAATGAAGGCTGACTGATGCCCCAATCAGCCTGGCACTTTTTTTTACCTGCTTTCATGTCTTTATTATATCCTAAATAAATGAAAACAATCATGCTTTTGTCTTGTGTTGTTGGTGGTTACTACTCTGTGGAAAAAAATCTGCTTGTCTTTGTGACAGCTCCCCCAACAATGCCACTTCGAAATACACCAGGTGAAAAGTTATCTGTTTCTACTTTAATTGCTGGGTTCTGGGAACTGAGCAAACTTGATATGAAGAATTCAAACAGGGTAAGAAATATAAGCATTCAAACTGTCACACAGACTCTAAAAAACAGGTTAGTCAAACCTATTTTGGATGCAGAAACGAGAGCAACCAGTGACATTACGAACCAAACCCTAAGTTGTAAACATCTATCACAGTTTCTAAACCGACTTCTTGGGTCAATGCTGACCTACCTTACTTGCCTGTACCAACAAAGGTTTACTGTACAATGCAGCACATAATGGAGGCTGACTTTTGTTTTTAACTGAAAAACAGTGCTTTAGATATTCTGCTGTTGTCTGTTTGCCTGTTTGCTGACAATGACTTTGGTGGGTAGAATGTTGCTATAGCCATAAGACATGTTGGCGAAAATTATTTTGAATGTACATGACTCTGAGAATCTGGAGTTTTTGAAATTTGGCACCTGGTGAAGAGCACATTATGACATGTTTTTGGGCTCAAAAGTAATTGTTAAAGATTTAAGACTTTACTTGGGACTTATCTTTCTTGACTTGGGATTGAAGACCTATTTGTGACAAAACAATGTCTTGGTCCCACCTCTGGTAGACAGTAACAGTAACAGTATGTTGTCATCATCCTTGCTTTGGCACATGGATCATTTGGCTATGGCTTTATCCGTTTCTCTAAATTGTGATGTATACTTAGTGTGATGCTGCAGAATGCATAGGGAAACAACATGTGTGCATGTGTGTCTACAAAAACATTATCTGTAAGTTTATGTTTATACTACATGGCTCACTAAGCATGCTGTGTTTGGAGACTGTCCTCTAACAGGACACTACTTGATGTAGTTGTTTAAATTATCACCAGTGACCTCTTTTCTCACTACATATTAGTGAACTGATGGCATGTATAGCTCTGTTAAGATCATGTCTAACAGAAAGGTTCAGTGATGTAGCACAGTTGTTAAGCCATGCAAAATGCATTGTCACCCAGCATGATAAACTGGCCACCAAGTGAATTGGAATCTAATTTGTTGGAGCCATTAACCAGACTAGCATTAAGGCATGTTTTCATCTTGAGCGATTACTGCGTAAGATCAGTTACCTTAGAATTACGATCTACAGTCTACTCAAAATATAATTTATTAACAACACCCTGATTAAGACATACGATCACACATAAACCAACAAGACTTATAAATTCAGCAGGTACTGGATCTAATTTTGTTAACTCACTGTATCATACAATCTAAAATATGAGACACTGAGTATCTCTGTGTAAACATGCTTGATAATACACAATAATTACAAAGCTACAAGGACTTATTGCGGTCTGATCCTGTCCCCTTTAGCATGACAAGTTGTCCAGCATCTGCCAGCATGTTAGTAGCTATTCATCAGAATGAAGGGTAGCGAGCCCTCTCACACAGACAGACTCCGCCTGCTCACCAAGCAATTTGTTTCAAAGGGTACTGACACAGAAGAAAACTGGTGGACCCAACATCCATCCTGCTGTAAAAATATCCAAAACCATCTGGCAGCTAAACCCCATCCTAAATTACAATGATGGACTCCCACCTTTGGAAGCCATAAAGGCTACAAAAACCTGCTCCAACTTCTGAGTGAAAGTGCGGCTGGAAAGCACAGGCCGCGTCTCAGTCATCCCCAACCACAACTACAAATCATGGTGGGGAATGAATAATAGTGTAGCTGCATTAGCAACACCAGAATTTCAGAGCTGATTCAAGCAGTACGACCTATCCACTTTGGGTGATTTATGTTCTGCTACTTTCCTGAGAATGACCAGTGCAACTGGGAAGTAGACCAAAGTCCAGAGCACCAGCAGTGTGTTTTTTCCAAAAGGGCCGGGCCTGCTTGGCAGAAACTCATGTCCTTGTCCATCAGTCTGACAAGTTTGGAGAAGAAGCCAACATATTGCTTCAAACTTGTGTCTGTTTTTGTCTGAGCACATTTTAACGGGTGAGTCCAGTTGGGTTTGTATCACCATAAATAACAAAGGTTTGTCTGCAGTGGTCACGGACAGTAAAGATTTAGGAGGCTACATATTTTCCTGCTGCTGAGAATATGGCTCAAAGTTTGCAATCATCATATTTCAGCGGTGATGGATGGAGGAGTTCAAAAGTGTGATCGTATGCTTTTTAGGCAACTGTGCTAAAAATGTTTAATGTTCATTATAAAGTATGTGTTGCACAAAAACTTCAGCATCAAATGATTTGTACAGTGACTTGGGATTAATGACAAACAGAAAGAAAATATTTGATTTGATCTGTGAACTCTTGGTGGCATCGTAATGAAACTGCATGGATACCTTCAGTCAAACAATTCCAGCATACTTAAAACTACGAAACATTCCTTATTAAGGCAAAATATCACACAGAGCAATATTTACTTTTATACCACAAGTAAGACGAACTAACAGACAAATATCTTGGAATACTTTAGAAGCTGACAGTTCTACCTTTCACTTTAAGTTTCTGCTGTATACATCCAACATCAGTTTAAGAACTCAAGACACTCAGGAGACTCTCTCAGCTACATCAAACAGCAAGGTAAAAACAATAGTGTCACTGACATTTCCCCAAACCCAGCACAAACAGAATTATTCACACACTGTGAGCGGAGTGCCATCCGATAACGGAGAGATAATGACACTTGGTGGAAGGCAGCTTTCTCAAAGCAGTTTAGAGCTGGCACGTCAGAGTTCGGCAGTTAAGCCTGTCATGGAAGTTGAGGAGGTTATCCTGGCATTTTAATCTAGCCTGCTTCTGAAGGAGAAAACGTAGAGGTGATTTTCAGGGTAGTAATAACAAGGACAGGCCTGCCTCCAAAAATGAGCTCTCATCACTTTGGATGCGGACAGTGCAGTGTTATGCGAGGCCGCGGTGAAGGATTGCAGGGCCCAGTTTGCCTCGTCCCCTCTCCCCTCATCCATCTCCATAGGCCGGCTTTAATGGATATTCATGTTGCCGAGCCAATCCACTCCTGGGAGGAATAATATCACATCATCTGACTCGCAAAAAGGAAATAGAGCCTGTCCTCATACACGGGGAGTATATACCACTGTGATATGCAGCAGGAGCAACCTCGCCAAAGAACAGATTGATGTGGCTACGAGCAAATATTCAGGTTCTTGTTCATTCAATACAAGGCTGGGTTAGAAAAATGTATTATGGAACACGTTTAGCAATTAGTGTCTGTTTGAATACATCAAACACACCGCAAATGCAGGTGCCTTAACACAACATGGTAAAATAATGCTCTCATATATATGTGTGTGTGTGTGTGTGTGTGTGTATATATATATTTATATATAAATAATATTTTTTTTTAGATTTTTACTAAAGTCAAAGTACAAAACTTTCATCAGCAAGATGTCCTTAAAGTATCAAAAGTAGAATAAGTTGTAACGTAGACTGGCACCATTCAGAGCGTTGTCTTAAATCATTAGAATAAAAAAGTGTGTGTTTCTGTCTGTCCACAGCTAATACTCAGCCTAATATTTACTTACTTTGCATATTTATGATAATATGGTAAGGATCTCTCGTGGTTGCTATGGTTCATAATAGTTTGACTCTTTTATGCCATCATTGACTGCTGACTACTCACTTCTCTTAACCAGGTGGTAGTGGCTGCAAGGTTTCTAAAATTGTCTCAGCTAAAAACAACGATCCGTACAGTTTGTTACAGGCCAAATTTTGCCCTTTGATGTGTATCAAAAACTGATATCCATAAAAAGTCTGGTCTCATTTTGAACTGAAGCATCTGCAGATTAATTCCATACCTAACATGTTATGATCCACTTAAGTTAGGCACGTGAAGAGGTGAATTGCTCCCCTTTTTTTTTTAGCTTCTCGGACATCTTGACTGTAGGAAAGCTGGGAGGGACTACGTATTCAACTGGGCACAGCTTTCTGCAATCCACCTGCAACCTGGTTTTGTTCAGTCCACCACACTATGTCATAGGGGGAGCGGGGGAGTGTTTTAGAGGCGGATTGTTTTTCTTGTCCATTTTTTTTTTTTTTGACTTGCATTTTTTGTTAACTTGGTCATTTTTCCTTTATACGCTAAAATTACAAGACGTGTCTACAGTGGCAGCAAGCCTGGGCAGCCGCCTGGCAAGGGTCTTTACAGAGTGCACTTTTCTAGTTACTGGTGCATCGACATCTAAGCAGCATTTTAATATTGTCAGAGTAAAGCTAGTTTTAATACTTTGTGTGTGTATTTCTGGGTAGTTAAATCCAAACCAGTTCTGAGTTCATCTCAGGTTTATATGTAAAATAACCTTAATCTGAAGAGTAACTACACCTGGTAAGTGCTGTGGAGTAAAAAGTACTTTTTGAAATGTTGTGGAGAAGAAGTATAAAGTTACAGCAAAACTGGACCTAAGAACAGTATCTAAGTTAATGTATTTAGTCACTTTAGTCCACCACTAAAGTTACAGTAGGCCTATTTTATTCTAAGTGGTTCCTGTGCAGGGAAGTTTATTCAAACAAATAAAGAGCATATTTTGTGGTTTTGATTTTTGTAGCTGTGTGGAGGAAAGCTCACACTGTCATTAGGAAGTAATCTTAGACACCTCATCATCTCACAAACTGGCAAACATAGCAAAGAAATAAAAGTTTCATGCCGTGACGAGTACTTGGGAAACATTTTTATGATCTCTGTACCCGGGAAAAAGGCCACGTCTTTACTTTGTCAATTCACCTCGTAGAGTTTGGTGCGGAGGCTCACTCAACACATGCTCATGGTGTATGGTTGGCAGTGAGATCTGTATATATCATTCTCTATGAAATATTTCATCATCTGTCATTTCTCCATGTTGAACGCACGCATTGTAGTTTATCGTAAAAAGTTTAGAGAAAGTAGCTCTTCAAAGGGCACTCTGGACCAGCGTGGAGGAAAAGCTTACACTTTGTTCTTTCCATATGCCTCATTTTAGTTGTGTGGGGGCCAGTGCAAGTCTTTGTGTTTAAGAGTGATGTTTATCAGGGGACAGATCCTGCTGGTATAATCATTACGAGGCTGAGTGAAATGTCTTGCAGAGCACGTACATGTGTCTAATGGGAAACGTCAGAAGGTGCTCTGTCTTTTCTCACCGCGTTCCAGAGAGGACATTTCCATACTCGGGGAACATGCCAAGGCGGTCCAAACCAGAATGGGAAGATTATCAGCAGAAAGATGAGAATTTCATTCTGACTACAGAGTGACATCAAACAGAATCGCCCAAGATAAGCACGAAAAACAACCCAGGAGTAGAGAAACAGATGTATGAGGTAATGTAACAATTAATTTACCAAAACACTTGGTAACCTGTAGCACATGTGTTCATTTTAAATAACAGCACTTTATGGAAAAACTACTATTTGTATTCACAACAGCATCTGATCCATGCAGTTATAAATAATATAATCAGCTCTGGTTATTAAACAAGCAACAATAAACTGACATTAGGGAGCTGTATATCTGTTTTGGGGCATTAACATTTTTTAAAGCCGTCAAACTCACTTTTAGTTTTACTAAGAGCATAGTGCAAAGAACATTAAGTCATCAGTCAAACCAACAACCTTCCCCTTCATAATGACAACAGCTAAGTTTCAACACTAGCAGTTTAGTCATCCATTAGTCATGTATCCCATCCAGATGTCTGGTGGAGGAGAGGAAGGGGAGGAGGAGATAGCAGCAGGTGTAGATCTCTCTGAGCCCAGCTGAGCTCTAAAAGGCAGTGCTTAGCACCCACAGCTCTGTCATCTGGCCTCTCCCCTGTCTCCGCCAGCCTTTCGACAGCCCATTCCTCATCATTTACCCCTTTTTGGCAAAGCCCAGAGCCCTTCTAATGGGCCGCTCTGAATGCTTCCAGATGTTTGTTTATTTGTTGTGCAGCAACTATAAAACAGTTTACTCTTAGTTTGGATCGCTTCCCGTTGGTCCATTTTTTTAGGATGGGGTGCTGAGGGGGAGTGTGGCAGGAGTTGCAGTGCAGATCACCCCGACATGTAATGAAAGCAAGCTGACAAACAAATGTGAGACACCCCATGGGTGTCATCAGAAAGGCTTTTTTGTGCTTTGAAGGCTGCTTTTCTCCTGGGATTTTAATAACAGTTGTGCACCATTTAAGATACATACATACAAAGTAGCTGGAAGCAGGCCCAGAACAACAAGATTAAAAGGGCCCCGAGCTCATACTGTAAAGGCATATTTCAGGCACTTTTCCTTGTCTGTTTACTCTGCTTGTACAAAGATATCCCTTTCATTTACCACTGTCACTGCTGAGGGATGGCCTACTCAAATTTAATCTGATACCTGTAAAAAACTGTTACTTGTGCCTGGCATATTTATTGTAATATATACTGTATATGAAATGAATGGTATTTCATTAAAATATCCTCACTGTACATGGATGTATCAATCAAGTTTCTTTTACATACTTCTGAGCTACAGTTATAATTAGATCTATGGAACAAACTTGTGAATCGCACTTCAAAATCTGTCATTGTAAGAAAATGACAAGCTGGTAATAAATAACCTGGCACATGTTTGCATGTTGAACTGATAAATCATCATGGTAAGGCACAAGATTACAATATGCACTGTGGCTGTGGCCTGATAGTATGGTAGTCTTCATGAAGACACACAGTACTTTAGGCTGGGACTCCATTTTGGACTGTTAGATTTAGAGTCGAGTTGACAGTTGGACCAGTACTGAGACTAAGAGTCAAGGTGACAGTAGTGGAGGATCCTCAGGCCCCTCTGCCAGACTACATACTCCACTCCACTCTGTGTCACGCCTTCACCAAGACACACTGGAGCCCCCACCATCCTCCTTCACTTTGTCTTTTGTCTAGCTCGCACTCGTTTTTACATCTTATTTCACTATTAAGTGCTGGTCCTCTTACTGTCTTAACCTCTTTCCTTTATCTTTCCCTCTTGTTCTGTCTACCTCATGTCAGATCTGCTCTATAAAATCTTGATTTAGATTTCATAACTCTTTCCTCTCTCCCCACTCTTCTCATCGCTACCTTGTTTTGCTCCATCTCCTCAGGTTTACTCCTTCACCTCCACTGACAAAGACAGGAGCTTATCCTGGAGTTCTGTCCTTGGTTTCCACCCCTCTCTCTCCCTGGGCAGTGACCTGCCAACGCTGCCCTCCTCTGGGAGCTCCTAGATGCTGTAATTACCTCTGGCACCCAGGCTCTGGGGCTTCCACACAGGTGACATGGTGGAGGGGGGTGGAGGTGCAGAGGGTTGAAAGGAGGAAAGGGAGGTTCTCTCTGAGCAGCCGACAGGGCAATGTCAGAAGTGCTGCTGATCTGCCTGCAACTGCAGGAGTCGGGATAAAACTATACAGCCTCCATTGTACCCCCATTAAAAAAGACCACTTCATTAAGCCTTTAAAACTGAGCAACTTGACCTGACTTCTTTCAAAAACAAGGGAAGAAGGCAATTTAACAAGAAATTAGTAAAAAGTTATATGAAAATTTACCTGAAAATGAGAAATATATATATATATATATATATATATATATATATATATATATATATATATATATTCTTTTCAACTTTGTTTGTTGCCTTTTATTTTTTTTGTTTTGTTTTTTTTTTGTTTTTAATTTGCTGGACATTTCATGCCTAGTTGCTCATTGCTTTTTTCTGTGTTTTCAAAAGAAATCAGGGCAATTTTCTCAGGTGTCAGAGGTTTAATTGGTCGTGAAAGGCGTTGCATAAGAAAACCCATGTCAGTCCAGGTGTTAAAGGGTTAACCCCCTAAAAACTACTGTCAAAATCACATACTTTGTAGAAACACCTCCTCTGCTTAGTAAGGATATAATGATTCGCTGTTGTTAATTTAGGGTTTGATTCTATATTGCACTGAGTGTGATTTTGCTGCACAGTAGCACAGAAGAACAGCAGTTATTTGCATAACAGCAAAAACAGGACACACATTATCACCACCTCACTTTTTCAACAGATTTTTGCAAAAACTGTGGAACAAATTGTTTCATTCACCATGCACATTGAAAGATAGTATTGAAAGAGTTCTGTATTGAACTACATAAAACCACTCAGCATATTCTTTCACCCCTTTTGTTTGTATCCTGAATTTAACTCAGTTGTTTGGAATTACTGTCTGAAAAATGTTGCTGTAGCAATGCTTTGCCACCAGCTTTGTTCTCTTTGAATGAGGAGTTACTGTGACCGTCTCCAACGCACAGAAAACTCAAGTATGTTTAAGAAGTGTAAATAAAAGGAAAAAAAAACATAACAAAGAGCCGGGGAAGGGGGCTAGAGGCAGGGACATGAAGAGGAGGTGAAGGGCGAAGATGAGGGCTGTGTTATCTAAGACTGCAGCGCTGCATCATAAAAATAACAAATGGAGACTGTCACTGCTGCTCAGATCTTAGACGGAGGGGAAAATATTTCATGTCAGATCCCCTCACCTTTAAATGGACTGTTCTTAGCCAGGTCTGATTTTGACAAAGCACGTCCTTGCATCCGGTGAGAGCTGCCACTGTCCACACTTTTATGACATAGATCTGTCCTTGGCACCATGAACGGGGGTGTAAAGTAGAGATGGTAACTGTTGACCTGTTGTGCGACCATGCTGTTGGTCAGCCCATCACAAACATTTTACATAGTATGACAGTGATGAATGTCTGAGGCGTAACAAATAACACGAGAAAGTGATTGTGGTTCAAGTCACTCAAAACAGCACATTCAAGACATTAAACACAGAGTCAAGATGTTAAGCTATTCTAAATGGGAAAAAAAGCCTACTAAAAGTAGACAAGTTTTATGCTTAAACTGATCGTTATGAAGCAAATTTTGATTTCACAGTGTAATGGCTATAGAATAATGACACCATCTCTGTCTAGATTGGTAACCTGTAAGCCTTGCATTCACTATGTAATTCTGTTTTGGCCATGGGGTACGATATCCGAGAAAATGAAGGCTCGATTTACTGCACAAAGAACGTGAATCAGCCATTGTGTTACCACAACAGGAAGGTGATAAAGCTTTTGTTTTCCACAGAAGCTATAAGTAGCTATACCCAGTTAACAGAGAGTATCAGTTTAAGTACATTGCAGTAACTATCCCCAGTAGCAAAAATGACAGACCGTTGGATAAGCAGAAATAGTGAACACTGTGCTAGTTGCCAGGCTCTTTGAGAAAGTGGTGCCAACAATTATACCACCAAACCAAAAGTTTAAAAGTTGTCCATTCAACTAATAATTATTGCAAGAATGTATGATAAGATACCCTACCTTTCTTGCGAGGGTCTAGACCTTTGAGTCCCCCCCACTTGTCTGGTTTGTGACTTGAAGCAGCGGTTACCCAGTAAAAATAAAAAATAACTAGTGAACGCCACATTGAAACTTGATTGGCCAATCCGTGCCACGGGTGGGGCTGACACTGTTGTCAAGCAATGCACTGGAACCAATGAGGGGTTAAAAAAATCACAGGGACTATAGATAAGATATACACTGCTACTGATGTTGTTTTAAATCAACATGTCTTCTCAATATTGCCAAACATTATAATTTGCTCTTCTTTGCTCCACTCCAAGCTTAAAAACCTGGCAAAACATGTATGTTGGCATGACTTCACATCAGTTTGGACTTAAAATTACATTAGAGTCAAACAGATGTGTTCATCTCTAGTTATTGGTTAGGGAACATCAAATCCCCCTTCCCCCAAGGAAATCAGTTTAAGTGGATGCAGTGTCAGACTTAAGATGAATACAGAGCATAACGAGTTGACAATTCTACCTGATATCAGACAACTACCTTTCTGTGATATTAGAACTTTTTCATGTCTTTCACCTTTTGTTAGCTTTGGCATTTAAAGTTATGGTAAAACATTACAATGCCGCTTCTACAGTATGTTGACGTCTATCCAATGAAATGTCTTGGCAAAGCAATGATGTATAGTGCGATTTCATTGACATGAACAATCATGAGGCTTAGCCTGGATATCATCATATTTGGTATACAGCGTTTACATGAGCACAGAGAAATTGAGTAATTCATATTCCCTGTATTCCAGCTAGTCTATTCAGGTTTTCATACATTTAATATTTTGTTTCCATGCTCACATACATAAGCAGGATAAGCCAAAATCCTAATCATAAACGGGTTATTCATGTCCATGTAAATGCACTCATAGACTAACTATACATGGACTTGACACTGATACAAGTGTAAGGATCCAAGTTTAGGTAAAAAATAATTTACATATATATAATCTAATTCAGGGAGAAAAAATATATATTATAAAATGGACTTCTGGGGCTTTTTACTACAAACTCAGATGAAAATGTGCTCCAAACGCAGGAGGTGGCCCGTACAATTGATTTAAATAACGGTGTCTTTTTAATTAATGCATTGCATTCTTCCTGGAGTGCAGCATTTGATGTTAAGGAGTTGCTACAGAATTACATCAACTGACTACACCGGGTCAATATGAGGCCTAATCGATGGCTAGTATCAACAGATCAAGGATGCTTCATCTGGTGCATGTGCTGTCTGCTCCCACGCATACATTCAGATCAGAGTTAACCCAGATTACTCAGATTTATTCCCACTATCAACACATCACACAGATGAGATGAGATCAATAAGAGAAGATAACATAACTTCAACTCAGTCTCAAGGTCAATAGATTCCCACTCTCTGTAGCCGCTAGGGTTATGACTTGTATTTACATAATCTGTGGGCCTTGGTTTTGATTGAACGTATGATAATATGTTGCTTCCTGTTTACTTTGAAGAATATCTGAACAGATGTATGTACAAACCACCTAACTGAAAAGGTTATGGAGTCCAAAGGTCTTTCTTTTTTCCTTACCTTTGTGGTTCTTGGCATCTCTGGATCCTCGGGGCAAAGGAGTGTAGGGCAGTGGGTGACTCTCAGATCCAGCCTCATTAGATAGCTAGGAGAAAGGAGACATACAAAAAGAATGAATATTTAGAGGAAAAAAAAAGGAAAAGGATCCTTGTAGCTGACTATGAGTGTCATAAATCTTTTGAGATTGGTACGGGAAATGTTGGAAACACTGCTCCTGTTTTATGACATAATGTGGCAGGTCATGTTTTATTACTTCTCTCCTGTTGTGGAGCTTCACTCCTGTCTTTGATGATCTGATCTACGACCTGGTTAGGGAGGAGAGGTCTTAACCTTCACTCAGCTATGACCTCCTGCAGTGGTCAACTAAAGGGCAGATGTCACTCACTCTGAACAGCCAAATGTAGCGTGTTTATGTGAGGAGTAGACTGACAAATGACTCGAAATAACCTCTGGTTTTAAGAGAGGAAATCTTTAACTGGCTGCCTTATTTAATGCCACAGAATTGAAACATGAGGTAAATATATGCATAGATTGCTGCCTGCAAAACTAGAATGAGCTATTGATTGTGAGCAAAATCAGAGGTTCAGGCTAAGCAAGTGTGACAAATGCTGCTTTAAGACAAAGAGAAAACAGAATCTCAGAGCATGTTCCCAAACAGGTCAAGAGTTTCTTGTGTTGTTGTTCTTTCGTGCACTTTCAAGGTCCAAAACATCCTCTTCCTTCCCATAGCCTTTTAGCTAGTGGAGCAGGCAGTTTATCATGACACAGCGATATCCGATGCCTTTGCAGAAATACTTTCCTTTCCTGCAGGAAGGAATTCACTGGGTCTTTAATCATAGCAAGAGACTCAACTGACAAATACATATTAGAGATGGTTTGGAGCTGCATTTTTCCCACTTTTATTGTTGTTCCTCTACATGCCCATGCATAACCTTGAGAAATGGAACGGTCTGCACTGTTAAATGGAACCATATTCTTCATGGGCAAAGAGAGCACTGTGAATTGAAAACGATCACATAATGTGCTTTCAGATAGCATCTCTGAAAGGCATTAAGGTCTGGCCAGCATGTGTGTCACATTACACCAATGAGAAAAAAAATGGCAAAATAAGCCTATTTTGAGACCTTACTACATATATGCTGGCGGACCCTGCTTTCAAGAGAAACAGCTTGGAATAGAAATATTGTTTTGACAGCAGACCTGCTGCCTCTGGAGTGGCTGAAACTGTTTAGAAATATCACAGATCGCTCCCTGCTTGTATGCTGTACTCGTATGGAATGTGTAATACAAGAAGTAAAACAACTTAAAATAAGAACATACTGTGCTTAAAAGCTGACACCTCCCACTGGAGGAAAAATAATCAGTTGTTTTTAACTGAAGCACAGGCGAAATGTGTAATGCGCAAGAAAGATCCTGATCCAAAAGTAACACCACCCATGCTATACACAAAAAAGTCTCCATTGTCTATTTTTTAATTTTATTTTGCCAGATTTTCAATCACATTGGTCCTGAAACAAATTTAGGGTTTTATACACTGTTGGAAAGAGGATATACTAAACTTTTTTATGATACCAGAATTTTTTGTTCTTAAAATAATAAGCAAATTGCATCACATTGCATAACAACTGTTACCAATTCATGATTTTGAGGAAAAGCCCTTCAAAGTTTGCAGAACAGTGGCTGCTAAGATTCACGACAGAGCCCACTGGCTTTTGCAACCCATACTGTACTCTGGGAGCTAGCTTGTTGACACTAATTTTGTTGCCGGCAAGGATATGAAAACAAGCAGGCCCAACAACACAGTGCAGGAACTGGTCCATTACACAGTCAAAGTTAGCACACAGTGAATGTAATGAAAAAAATATTTGATTGTTTTAATAGGTGAACCCTTAGAGACATATATAGTAAATTGAGGAATGGATTGATATTTGCACTTTATTTCACTTTCCTTTTTTTGTCTCTCTTTTTTTAACCGTACTAGTAAATCAAATGAATTACACTATAGTGCTAATAGTTTTCTGTAAATTGAACTGCATGACTGAATTGTGGAGAAACTAACTGAGCTAAAAATGTCTATATCGACAAGAGTTTATTTAACGTTGTTTTGATGCACCACGCTAAGCTGCTTAGATCTACAGTAGCTCAGTGGCTTGTCAGAGGTTTCTATATTTTGAAAACCAAGCTCTTATTTATTTCAAATAAAATGAAAACCCACTTTCCCGGATGCTGCCTTGTCACTATAATGTTAAGCCCTTTCATTTTATGATTTCAGGGAGACAGAGGGGTGGAGAATGACACTGGGTAGGACCAGAGTGCAGCTCACAGGTGTTCGTTGCTGACCTTTACGAGCCTTAAATTTGTAGTTGTCATCTAAATTACGCAATAAGAGTTTCATATTCTGAAAGGCAAGTTTATTTAAATTCAAACAAAACCCCCAAATGACCAAAGATGGAAATATTTTTCTAGAAATAAGCTGTTGCGCCATCCAACTGATTTTGACAGGGCACGCCACATTTGGTTTTGAGGGTACAATTGATATTGGTAGGCATAATGAATACTCAAAGAGTCCGAATATGACAATTATTATGAGTTAACAGAGTAAATCAGGCATTAAAACAAGAATTGTGAGCCTTCTCTATTTGATCTACCTCTATGCTCCTTTGAGCCACCGCGGAGTTGCGCCCCTGCTTGCCTCATTTCCTGGCCTGCTTGAAAGATCACAAGCCTGGGCCTCTTCTGGCCTGCATGGCCCCAAAAAAGCCCCTCCTAATCCTGCTGCTTGCTCACAATTAATCTTCCTAGTTGCCACATTATTAACAGCACCACCCACAGACTGTGTTAGGGGGGCACTGGAGGAGAAGAAGGAGAGGGAGGACTGCTGAGGTTAGCTGGATAAAGCCTTGGGCTCGTTTTGGTCCTATGGGACGTCAGTCACCTTGCTTTCAGTATCACCACCCACCCAGTCCCCGTGCTATGCATGACACCACCGCTTCACCTCCTCAGCATCATGCCTGCTGATCAAACACCCAGCCTATTCAACATCTGTGGTTGTCACTTCCCGTCCTATCCAGCACAAGCATTTTACCCCACCCACAGAACATCAATCAGCCAGCTTTCCCATGTCCTGATCCTCCCTTTTCTCCTCTCAGACGTTCCTCCGTACCCCTCCACATCTGCACTCTTTCACTTTAGTCAATGACCTGTCCAAAAGAGGAGAAAGCAGCATGCTTATGAGGAGAAAGCATGTTGAATAAATGAGGGCGAATCATTTCTTTTGTTCTTGATTTAAGGAGGACTGATGGATTATATATATTAAAGATTTCAATACAAATGGGCTTTATAGACTTTCTTTGCATACCTATGTAATGTTGTTAATGCTAGATTGTAATAACAAATAGAGTGCTCCATGACTGTGTAATAAAATTAATAAAAATCCAAAGATTGACATTATAATGATTGACATTTAGCTCTTTTTACTAGATAATTACGAGATAATACATTGTTGGGGATGCTGAACAGAAATATGACATGATATGATACAAAAATAAAAGCTGGTGATTATCTCATGATGTTCTCACACATCATATCCCTTTCATATTTTCTAAACAAGCACTTCATCTGTAATCATACTCTCTTTATTCCCCCTTTTTGTCTCCTTTCTTTCTCCCCCTGTCTCCCTCCCTTGTTTTCTCCAGTTGTACCTACACTGAACAGAGGGAGGTGCTGCTGTGTCGTGTATTTAAGATGCTCCTGGACCCCCTTTTCTTCTCTCAGTCTCTCTGCTGTCCAGATTAGTCTGCTCATCAAGCTGAGCATTGTTTTAATTTGCTGGGCCTGGGGCATATGCTGAGTGTTCACATCATTATTGTCTCAGTGCAATGTGAGTTATCACCACAGCTTATGATAATGCGGCACAAATTTACAGGCTGGGGAGCACCATGGATTCTGTGATAATAAAGGGTGGACAGAGGGGAGTGGAAATAGGGAGAGAGAAATGAAGAAAGTGTGTGTATGTATGTGTGTGTGTGTGTGTGTGTGAGAAAGAGAGAAAAGGGTGGTGGCAGAGAGAGGAAGCTCTGCTGGATGTCATTATGAAAGATGATTCCCATACTGGATAATACATCACACCAATACTGTCTGTCTTCTCCTTTTTCTGTGTTGTTATGCGAATAAATGCTGATAAACCCAGAGGCAATAGTGATTATTACTTCCAACATATCACCATGAGAGAGGGGAGCAGGAAGAGAGAGACAGGGAAGGGATAGAAAAGACAAGAAACGCAAAAAAAAAAAAAAAACAACACAAAGCGAGCCACATGGAGCTCATAACCACCTCCACAGTGGGGTTCCTGAACATATGAAATACCAAAAAATGAGTTGGGGAGGGTTGACGCACATCGGGGTGTTTTTCAGATACAACAAAGTTTGCAAAGTTTTGCAAGCTTAGCTGTCGCTTGCAAATCTAGGTGATATTATGGAACATTACGCTGACATCAACTGATCTAGAAAGATTTTACTCGAATGTGATTATGATGTTGGCTGCCACAGAGTTGCGTACAAAAAGTAATTTTGTTGCACACGCCGCTTTCCTCTCTTGCAGCCTGGCTCATCCCGGCACAGGTGGTTCCTGCCTCGCCTCACCTCACCTCCCTCCTTAAGACTGACCAGCAATACAATCTAATTACAGCCGCGCTACAGAGGGAGACCAGTGTAAACACCAGCCCTTTTTATCTCCTTATACATCTGGACAAGTAGACAAAGTGCTAAAAGGAAATAAATGTGGCCTGACAGCCACATCAAAGAGTTCAGCCAGAGGCTTACTGCTACTTAGGGCACAGGAATGTTGTTGCTAAGCATCAGCCCGCAACCTATCAGGGTGCAAAGAGGGCCCTGTCCTGCCTTGGAGAGGGAAAAGGGGAAAAGAGAGAAACGAAGAGGAGAGGGAGGGAGGGCGAGGGAGGGAGGGGGGGCTGACATTGAGGGGAGGCTAGGGACTCAAGGAGATTTTTGTAGCTTAAAGCAATTGTTGGAAGAAACAAGCCTTCTGTTTTGTTTTCTCTTGACACCATTTCTGCTTTTTGTGCTTGCAAAAGACATGTATAAAAATGTCTTTTGATATGTTTTCTCTTTGGGTCTATATCAAAATATTTCTTTTGTGTCTGTGCATGGAACTTTTTTTCACGTCTTGTCTCTGTAAACTGGTGCTGCTTTCTGATCATGTTAGAGATCAGAGGAGACACAACTTGTGAACTTATTTGAGTCAACATTTAATGCTGGCATGACACGTTTATTTCTTCACTAGATAGAATTTTTTATGATCCGTGTGTCATACTTCTGAAGTTAGGGGTTACGAACAATACAACACTTTTAGAAATAAACAATGGAGGAAAAAAAAAACAAATAAGTAGCACCAGCTTGCAGCGTCTTACAGCATGTAACGGCAATGATGAAATGAGAAATGCTCTAATTCACTAGCAGAGATTCAGCCCTCCCCTAATATACACGCACACACATGACTTTTGTGCATTATTCAAAGAGTTTTATAACAGAAGAATATTAAAATTTACTAGTACACAAAATATTTTATTTTGATCCTACTACATCACAGAAAGGAGGGCTTATTTTGCAACTATCACAAGTGGCATTGTGACAGAGCAGTGGTTTAGTAATTCAAATGTTTCTTTTTTTTATATCTGACCTTAATGATGGAGGCTTAGGGGAGCAGATAAAAGATTATAACGTGTTTTAAATTACCTCCATGCACATGAAAAGCATTAATTCTGTTTTCTTAGGTAATGGCAGGGGGAACAGTTGATGTAATGGTGCTTGCACTTGTGGGTACTACGGCAGTCTTTTTGCTCAGCAGGAAGACCACTGAGCGTGTGTTTAATGATTTACCAGTTCTACTCCAATGAACTTGCTCTGTGTAAATGTATCATATGATCACTGATCACAAGAGCAACTGTTCTGATGTTTTCGCTTGGGGCATAGGGCACACGGAGCAAACTGGCAACAGGGAACATTGCCGTTTTGTGTACGGCTAAGCGTCAGACAGGCAAAGGTTGAGTGCTGCTGGATGTTAATCATCCATAGCGATGACTCATAGATGGTAATAAGGCTGTATTTGTTTTTAGGTTGCGATTTAAAAAGTCATTCGACCTTTACTTTGAGTGTCTTGCGGAATAAGTGCAGGTGATTTAAAGCAGAAATCTAAGCTTACATTACAGGTATGCAGTACAATTAGCTCCAGGCTGTTTCTTATTTTTGGTCTAGTATGACCTTTCCATTGGATCCTGAAGCTACAAGCTACAACCTAAAGTTACAAGACAAGGAGAAGAGACCACAAAATGCTGCATATATCAGTTAAAACAATGATTAAGTGTCTTATTCAAACTTTTCCACAAAACATAACTGATTGTTTCATATATTTTCATAAGTACAAACAATTTCTTTTATCTCTAAAACAGGAGATAAAGGGAAGATGTGAATGTTCTACCTTTGACAAAAATCATCTTTGTCAGAGTTTTGCCTTATTTAACTGGTGCAAAAAGAAATATTTTCATCCTTCCTACACACACACACACACACACACACACACACAAAACCACAGCAACTAAGGAGTGTGACATATCATGAGGCTTTCTGTTCTGATTAGGGGCTGTAGCTAACGTCAGGGCTGTTTTCTAGAGTGTAGGATGTTTAATAATTGAAGACTCGGGGAGCGGGCCTGTCACACCGGCTTGTCTAGAATGTTTCCTATGCAATTAGACGCCGAGAGACATTTGAAGAGGACCCACAAAAAGAGCCACAAAAAGTGACATGTGAACTTAAAGGAAATTAGCTCTTCACACGAGTGAAATGTGAAGGTTACTTAGCAATGCTTAACTCAGACTGCGGCTGTGTGAAGTGTGTGTTTGACTCAGCCTCCGCTACGAAGACTGCGATTTTCTTTACTTTGAGCCAGCTTCAGTCAGTAAGATCACAGAGGGAATGAAAACTAATTTTGACTCAAGGCATACGAGAAGAAAAAAGAGGAAGAAAAAAAACCTGAGATATGTCGAAATAATGAGATCTCTTGATGTTTTCTCCGAAGATATGGGATGATGCAGACAGATGCACTACTCACATCTTCACCCAAGGACACACACACACACACACACACACACACATACACACACATATGCACAGCCGTGGAACATTTAACCACAACTTCAAAACACACGGATTTGCATGTGTGCATGCGCTCACGTTAAAAAAGCTCGCACACACCCTTTCACATTATCTGAATGTATGAAACACTAATGCACATGTACTTACATGCTCACTTACATTCACGCACAAACTGATTTCATGATTAGTACAGATGCTTGCATGATGTAAATACAGCACAGTTATTGAAATGTGAGCACTTTGACCTCAACTCTGCAAAAAAGAATTGTTGTGTTTTTCTTCCAGCATGCAACGATCACTGAAGAAAACATAATGATGATAATTGAGCTATTGAAAATTCCCTCCTCTGCATTTCCATTTGAAAATATTGCACGACAAACTGTAAACACAAATGATTAATACGCTCCCTATCCATCTCTGCTCGCCTCCAATCCCTGACAACCTTTCGAAAGAAATTTCCCCCATCCACATCTCCGAGTTTCACATTGCAATGATAACACTGTCATCTTCCACACCTATCATAAGTCACAGGCAAACGACCCAGATCCTCCGTCGCGAGACAGAACCCTCTGCGGGCCTGTAAGCTGTATCATTACACCATGTCATCTTTATGGCACGGAGCAAAGCCCAGCTCTCTAATTACACTCTGCCTACTCCATTTACCCAGACAGGGACAGAGCAGCAGGCAAACAATGCATTAAAAATGGAGTGCTTCCTCATGCTCTATGGATGCCCGTGTTGTTCTGCCAGTGGCCGCTGTTGTCCCCTGGTTGTTGTTGTTGTTGTTGTTTCTCTAAAAGCTGTGGAGGAGAGATAGCAGAGGGCCCACGCCACTGTTCCTCCTCGACTTCCCCACCTCCTCTCGTCTTCAAGCCTTCCCTCGGAAGGACTTATGAAGGTGAGTGGCTGCGCGACAGGCCAGGAATAAAAGAGACAAACCAGGGATAAAAATTAAATAAAAAGTAGCTGTCTTAAACAGTAATTGCACTCCTTTGCTGAGCATGCTTTCAGATA
This sequence comes from Plectropomus leopardus, assembly GCF_026936395.1. Classification (NCBI taxonomy): domain Eukaryota; kingdom Metazoa; phylum Chordata; class Actinopteri; order Perciformes; family Serranidae; genus Plectropomus; species Plectropomus leopardus. The sequence continues at coordinate 15,505,176 of NC_142188.1, read as the reverse complement.
TATAAACCTGATTTACTGTCTGCGTTGCTGCCACAAATCAGAGGGCCCTCTGAGAAACACTCGTGCTATGAAATTGTTTAATCTCATCAAGTTCTGCTTTCACAGCAGGCCATAAATCACATAGTCTTTGTTATCATAGACCTCCATGAGCGCCTCTGAGGCAGGCAATGGATCGTGGGTATATATAATCTTGACTGCGCAAACAGCAGGGTCTGAGCAGCCTGAAATACTTTCATATTAGCCGCGGTGCAGCTGGCGGAACACAAGCGCCCTGATGGATATCTCATTTCCTGCTCTCCGCATCTATTCCGAGCAAATTATTACTGCATAAATTTCTTGTCAACAGAAACGGCCAATTAATTAAGTTAAAAATGCACTCGTGATCACATCTACGCACCAAACAGGAGAGCCGGGGCAATTTTCCACTAAGTGAATTTACCACAGGGGTCAGTGTAATGAATGATTTTAAACTTTGTCATAAAGTCACAGACAGGCCAATATCTACACAGGAGCTGCAGTGCGGACTATCCAGTGACATATTTGCATAAAGTGTATTTATGTGAAAATGCTGGAGGACGACAGCAGTGGGGGGGGGGGCAGGAAATAAAGTTTACAACTACAAAACAAAATGTCTGCCAACCTATGCCTCGCTTGTATTTCATCAAAGACATGCGTGGAGGATTGGATAGAGATCGTAGAAGCACCTTTGCCATTTAAGATACAAAATATACACATTTAACAGAGCTCGCAATCTGAATGAATTATTCATAATGTATGAGGGGCTGGGTGTTTGTGGGGGTGGTGGTGGTTGTTTATTCAGCTTGGGCCGTTTATCAGACAGTGAGGATCCCACGGCGGGGATGAGCTCGGAGATTTATCTGTGTTTGGGCTCCAAAGCAGATAAATCACAGGGTGTAATCATGCTCTGAGTGGCCCAGCTGTGACCCCGTAGTGAACTAATGACACAGGGATATCTAAGCCCCTTTTCCTGTTCCTGGGTTAGGCCCTTAGGTTAGTCCCCTGTCAGACATGCAGCTAAAGAAAGCCACGGCTGCACACAAAAACCAAAAGGAAACTTAAGGCCCTTCATGTCCCTTTGTCCTGTTTACACACCAAGCAGGACTGCTCGCACACTGCTAAAAATAACAGTCAGAGCAAAGTCACAGCAGAAGGCTACTGTATAACAATGTTTGCTCAAACAATAGCGATGAGTATCGATTGCAAGTATGCACAACGCAAGTTCACATGCCGCTATTCACAACAGTGCATGTAAAAGATACTGCTGTTTGGCTGAGGATGTCTCCCGTTCCCCTTCCAGAGCAAAAGGCTTTCTCCTGTACCGAGCAGGCTCTGATTTATCATGTCTTCTGCTAGCAGGCTGTCCGCTGATTAAGCCAGTGGAACTTTGTTTCACTCTCCTCTCTCTTTAATCTGTCTCTCAGCGAGATAAATTAGCCAGTGCCGTGCCAGCTCCTGCTCTCTTTACCTCCCTCCCTCCGTCTCTTCCTCTCTCTCTGCTTTTCTCCCTGTTTATCTTTTCTGTCTGTCACACATTGAGAAGAGAGCAGACACATCTGCTCCTACGCTGCTGCAGGAGATAGGGCTGGGCTACATCGCTGGTCAGATTTAGCTAAGAGAGTGTCTGTGAGTGAGAACGAGAGTGTGTTTTTCCTCTCTTTTTCTCCACCCTGACAATGTTCTGTCAAACAATCTCCCTCTCCTTGGCCGCGCTTATGCTCTTTGTTGTTAGCTAATAAATCAGGGAGTATTTATGATCTGCAATCCCTATTCTTAGTCTTTTAATGGCGACACGTTTGTGGGTGAATTAAAGCGGGGTTTTATTCACTAGGCTGTGGGCCAAAGTGAGGCCTGGGTGCCTCTGCCTGTGAATGTTTTCCCTTCTACACTCTTGCCCGGGTGGTAAATCACACTCATTGTCAGCCAGTGCTAAGTTAGTGTGCGTCATTGGGGAGAGCAGGAAGCACTGGGCATAATTCTGTCCATCAGTTTAATTTATTGTATCTGTAGCTTTGTAATCTCCGCCCCATAAATTATAGGGGCTGACAGACAAGAATTTGGTTTTAAAGGCTGTGTTCATCAGGATTTTGGCTGGCTGTGGAACTCAGCTTTCTGCTCTCATATTCAGCCGTGAAAGAAATCAAAACCTCTCAGTGTAAGACTTTGCATGCGCCATTTCCTATGCTATTTTTCCACTTACAATACAGACATAATATTCTGTAAGGTTAGCATTATTGTGGACAAAAAAGACAAGAAAAGAAAAAAAAGAGAAGAGGAGTTCAAGGACGTGACCTTGTTTGCAGCTTTTTATTCCAGGTGAAATATAACGCCTAATACAAGGGCACTGCTGCAGCATCTGCTTTGCAGATAGTGCACTTGGCTCCCCTTCCATGCCAGTGAATATAAATCAGGCGAGGCATCTCAATGCTAGGCCTGACTTCTAGAGGCCAACAAATCTTTAACATGAGATTAAGGCCTCAGCGGAGTCATCTATCTTGGGGTGATGGAGGAAAATATCAGAGCACTCCATGGGCAATATGGTTTCACTGAGTCAGGACTGATGTGTACTAGAATGTACAGAATGCCATGTGTAATGGTCTTACAATTCATTATTCACATACACGGTGAATTACATCCTGCAGCGAGGGTAAATGGATGGTTACACAGAGAAAAAGCTGCCAAATCAAAAACAATTAGCTAATTATTCTGAAAAAGAATCATTTAATCGCATTAAATAACAAAACATATGAAGAAATATAATACATTTTATTCAGAAAAAATGAGAATAATATACCTAGAAATATAATTACCCTCTTTTATTTTCTACAGTTAGTACAAAAAAAAAAAAGACTGAACATAAGACGTGAGTTATGGGTATTTTCATTTAATTGTAGTAAATGTAAATGGTGTCAGCTGCTATGTGTCGACAACAAAGAAAGCAGACCAAATCAAAGCTGCCAATTACCCTATAAAACATGCATATCTTCCAAAGCATGGGTCTCCTTTGTGGGTTTAACCTACCAAAGGCAACGGGCGGTGTACAAGATGCTCGCTCAGTGGATACAATTGTGCTTAGCATAAAAGGGAACACAGACTGTGAAGACCTAACAATGAACCATATCTCCCTGTAGCCTTTTCTCGACGCGCTGCATTTACATATCAAGCCACTAGCCCGATATGTAAACACATTCCATCAGATGCCGCCATCGCAGCCAATGAGAGCCATTTCGAACCTCCTATAGCTTGCGCGCTGTGTAGCATCAGACAAAGGGAAAGAGGCCTGAAAGAGACATCTCATGTCATCACCCAAGAGAGATAATGGAATTGTTATACATCCTTGATCACAGACAGTCTCACGGCATCTTGCTCTCTTTTTCACTCATTCTTTGTCTCAGCGCTCTTAAAGTCTCTCTATCGCTCTCTCACAAATGTGCACGCACACACACACACACACACACACACTAAGCACACGAGTAAAAAAATTCCAGCACACTTCAGTGCGATAGCTCCTCTTCTCTTTCAGGGTTTCATCTCAATAGCTTTTTTATCTGAGGACTTCAATTTGCAAGCCTAGCTGGAAGGCAGCTCCTCCTGATATGTTAATTGCAGGGTACTTAAGCGCTAAAAGATTAACATAAAACCCTTTGGAAACAAGCTAATAGTTTATGATAATTCGTGCATGGCCTTTGTCTGTCTATCATTACATTGCCTCTAGCGGTAATTTTATCAAGGGGCTGTAAAATATCATTTAAGCAAGTTCACTTTCAGATAATTAATAGTAGAAACTGTATTATTCAATTGAGCCACACTGGCACCATTAACAATATGGCAACTAAGCTATAATTAAAGTATTTTATTTTATTAACCTATTCATAACGTTGTGCAAATGATGACACAGAGAGGCTTTTTTTTTCTCTCTCTCACCGAAGCACTGTCACCAGGGCAATTACAGGAGCCCAGGGTTGCCTCCTCAGTTAGCTGAGCTGATTGAAGCTTTGAATTAGCAGGTGGGTGCGCGGCTAACATACCTCCCTCATGGAGAGACGTGCACAGGAGACTTGCGCACGGGCGCAAGGAATCTGCTGAGCTGACAGATTGGAATTTGTGCTGTTTGCCAGGGCCGAAAGATTTAGATTGAGACAAAGGTTTTAACCTGGATTTGAACCTGCGCTGGGTGAGATGAAAAGATTCCAAGTGAAGAGAGGGAAAAGATCACAACAAAACGATCTCACTCAGAAACACCTCGCAGCTCTGAGACTGGAATAATGCCATGCTGAAGGGCTACTCAGGGGTGTGCAGTGACAGTGGGTAGCTTGAGCCAAAAATAAAAATCAGGCATCATAACTATAATAAATTTGCCAGTGTTTAAAAAGTCAACTACCAACTCAAAGCAGTGACTTCTCTCATACATTCATCTGAAATTTTTAACTGTGGTCTCGGGCAGTGTTTTCCATCTGGTCCATTCACAGGGTCCAGATTTCTCCTCAGTCATTAGTTCAAGGTTGGCAAGAGAAATTACTAAACATTCAATCTGATTTGACAAAACGTAAATAATGTGTGTTCTTATAACAGAATGTTGTGTGAAGTTATACATATTGCAAGTCAAAAGTGTAAAAAAAAATGTTGTCTTTGTTTTTTTCTTTAAAACTTTTTAAAGAAAACATGCCTTCCAAACCTGCAGGCCTGCCAAAAAAATAAAAATAAAAAACCACCAATTCACCAACATTCATCATAGCTAGAAACTGTAAAAAAAAATTTCATTGGTTTTTCAAACAGTCCTTTCACACATCATGTGGGACAAACCCTTCATGCATTTTCCCAGAGTCATTCCGTGAGTTTCAAGGAAAAATATTTGTGGCTTTGGGGAGGATGAAAAAAAGAAATCAGCAATCCCTATCCTATGATAAATAAAGAAAAATCCCTTAAGCTTATTGTTAAAATAAGGAAAAAACAAGCCACATAATACCAAGAACAGGGCAATAAAATAGAAATTAGTTACTGTTCTTTAAAAAAAAAATCTCTCACTCTACAGCAGGAAACCACACTTCAGAATAAAAGCTCTGTGCTGCCAAATCTCTGTATTTCAATTAAATTAAGTGTGTTTTCCACAAAACTAACATGGTGGTAAGTCTCTTGTGGTCCATTCAGAATTGACCTGCGACCCACTTTTGGACTGCAACCCATGGGTTGGGAACCACTGGTTTAGGGTTTGTGTAAGGGCTGATGCATATATGCTTGTACAACGCATGTACACTGTATGTGTGAATATACAGTATGCATGTTTGATAGAGGTACATTTGCCCCTTCACACACATGCGCGTGAACACACACTCACACACACTTACACACACTTTCTCTTTCAGACACACCATCCCTCTCATGAATAATACAAAAACTCCTTTCACCAAACAGCTCAAATAGCTATTCATTCATCTGCATACCTGCAGCTTTGCAAAATGATTGGCCCGCCATTACCGCTGGAAAAAAAAAGAGTGAGAGAGAAATGTTCCCCAAACAATTTGCTTCAAAATGAGACAGGAATGATTCTGTTCTTTTCAACGACAGAGACAGGCCCCTATGCATAATGATGTTAGCGTAATGGGGTGACAGATAGACTGGGAGACCATGACATTAGCATGAGAAACGCACCAGTGAGCAGCCGCTCAACTGTGGTCTCAGAGGGCCCTCAGACATACACTCTGAACATCGTTTGTCTCACAGCTCTACGAGCCTGACAAATGAAGACACACCATGTTTTATGCCAGGCAATATACCATTCCACTTTAGCAAACACATGACTTAATGACAGAGGGAAACCTGTCCCTGCATTACACAAACCGCACTATCTCTTGTCTTATTAGTGATGAATAATCTCATTCAAGGTTGGATGGAGAGCAGGGACACAGGCTCCACCTTAAGGAGATGTGATGACAATACTTACAATTAAAAGACACAGAGGTTAGCTAAATTAAATAATGAGAAGCTATAACCAATTATGTCTTCGGACAGAATCTTTTCAACAGGTTACATGCTGAAACCACAGCTCTACTCTGTAAAGATTTGACCTACAGTAAAAGCTATTTCCAGGCCTAATAAACTTAAGGCAAGCATGACAGTCAGGTGGAGAACACCACTGCAGGACTTTATATCTTTATGAGTGTGACAAATTCACAATCTCACCTTTAGGAGAATTACAACCACACTTTTGTTTTACAGAGTGTGAAGAGACATAAGAAGACACTGGAAGGCCAATCAGGAGTACACACTAGCTATGTTCATAGACTGTATAGATAATGTATACAGCTAGCTATTGTGACATCCACTGGTTTGTGGACTTTTGAAGCCTCGAGTTCTGCATTTTAGCCGTGACCACCTTCACTCTCTGGAGCTAGAACTGACCATATCTGGATTAGAGGCTGGACTCAACTGGTTGTTGCTCTGTGATATGCCACTGGGCGGCATTAGGTTAAAACGCTGCCAGTAATGACGTAATATAAGGAGCTCTAAGGTCCCTATAGTGTGGGTGATAGGGGCGGTGGATAGGTTTAACAAACCCTGGACTTTCACCTAGGAGCCTGGTGTTCGCCACCCATATGAATGTAGAGCTAAACCATGATGTATTTTTCTACACCTAACCACCCACTTTTCTTGCCTAAACCTAACCATCCGTGCCTTTGTTGCAAAATCCTAGCCATGTGCTTTTGGTGACATCACCGAACAAATGTGCATACTAGGCCTTTTTCCAAATCTAGCATTATTCATGTTTTAGGATTATTATATTCACAAGTTTACAGTGCTTTGGGAATATGCGTCTCAGTTTGCAACACAGCCTCTTGCCTCTTACAGTCAGCTCTGTGCGCTGACGTGGATGCATTGCACACAACAAACTCACCAACAGTTTGAAAGGCTGGAGGTAGCGATGCATGCCCAAAAGAAACTACCATATTCTTTGGTCGCAAGGAGAAACAGACCTACTTTAAACAGCATGAAAAAGTGGGATATCAACTTGGAAATTGGATATGTGCAAATTTCACAACACTGACCTTTTCAAGAATGTGGCTGAAGAAATGAAAGAGGGAAACTGTGTTTGCACTGTCCAACAGGTTTACCACTAGTAGGAAACTTTGAAAAAAATTAAATTTTAATGCCAAGAAGCAAAATTGCAAGCAGCTCCAGCCATTCAGCTTCTCTAGAAACAGCTATATTTGACGCGATCAACTACATGTTAGGGCACGTTAATTGTATGTAGTATGGAGTATGCACAGCTGCATGTAAACTAATATTCATTTTTAATGGCCATCTAAACAACTTCATAGGAATATTGTCTTTTTTGGAATAAGGGCAAAAGCTGAAACATTTTGTCTGTATAAACATGGTGAGTGAGAAAAAAAAGAATACTGTAACATCTAATATCAGAGATCAGAGCATGCTAATGCTCTTGCATGGTCTTTACCAGTGCAGTTATCTGTCAGAGTTTGTTAAGGCTAACAACATCTTTTATAAAACTGTGGAAGTATCTCAAAGCTTGGGAAACATAATCATATGTTTATAAGAAGTGATATGCGACATATAACATGCTGTCAAGACCTGGATGCTGTAGACATGAGCCACAGCCTAAAAATGGCAGAGCTCTGACAGCCGCGCCGTCCACAGCAAGACACTGTCGAAGGGTGAATGCCTCCTGTAAACATTTATCTTCTTTGTGAGTGTGTGTCTGTGTGTGGTACGGCCTGGCGACAGGAGCTTCTCTGAGGCTTTATCTGCGGCATGACAAGACAACCTGTAATATACGAGCATCTGGAGCTCCTCTTCAAACACAGCCTTATCTCACGCCAAACATTCCCCGAGGCCAGAGCAGGGCACGAGTGGCCTGGACCAGACCAGACAAGACCTCACACCGTCTCACCGTCTCCCACCCGACACCGTGAGCCGAGCGCTGGGCGCGCAAGCTGGGAACAGTCCATCAAAGTGCATGCGTGTGTGTTTACAGGGAGTGCTCCGTGCACGCAGCCTCGACAGCTGAGAACAACAGTGTGACATTACAGTGACGGAAATCATCTGCTCAGAGTTTTTCTTCCGTTCTGCTAATCGGGCTAGAGGTTAATGGCATTGCACTCAACACAAATGGACACGATCCCTCTTCATCCACTGACTTAAACGTAAATGTTGAGACTAGAACTAAACACCCATCACTCATGTTGCTGTTTGGGGGAATTTATTTTACATCAATCTTAAGATAAATAGTGGAGGCCATTACAGATCTTTCAGGGGGCAACTTGAATGAGCTGTATGCTATCGCTTTCAAAGTGACTGATAGCAGCATTCACAGGTTGCAAGGAAATCTTTAAAATAACTTTATCAAGACCGCCAGGGTGTTAAAAATCACATGGAACAACCTCCTCAAATTGTATCTCATATTCATAAAACATTTGCAGACATTGCATGTGAGTTTCACTGCCCTGCACAATCTTTCTTTCGACAAAATCACTCTGGTGTGTAAAGAGAAAGCAGCTCAGTTAGGAAGCCGCATTCTTGTCTCTGTGTTGTGCGCTCCACTCGGACCGCTGCCTTCAGCCAGCCTATGGGGGGGATGTAGACATGCCCCTCTCTGGGGCCTGTACATACGGCCTGTGCCTCACTTCAAAGCGAGGGCATGAGGGCAGTGTACTCCCCCTCCAACTCAGATCCATTCAGCTCACAGCTGATTCCTCCATGTGTGTGTGAATGTTTATGTGTCTCACTTGGACTCTCTCTAGGCCCCTCTAGCTTTCATTTCAGACCGCTTTCTATCCTCTTGTCTTATTTTTTTTTCTCTCTCTCTCTGGAAGATGGATAAAGGAAGACATGGGAGTACAACCCATGGCTTGTGTGTGGGTGAGCGCATTTGTGTTTCTTCCTTTGATGTCTGATAATGAAGGGCAATACTGTGCAATCTCTAAACATGCTGTCACACAAGCCCACATTGTGATTCACAGCGTCATGCAAAGCACACCGATACAGCTTGTATGCTGACCTCCACATACCTTGTGAGCAATGAAAAAACATCAGTGCGTTAAAGACAAAAAAGAGGAAGAAGACGGAGTAAGGGAGAGGAAGTGCCTTTGAAAAGGAGAGTGAATACCGGAGAGAGGAGCTGAGCTCAGTGGCTGCTGCGCAGGGAGGTCTGGCCTTTACAAATCCCTTCTTTTTTGATCTCTTCATCCAGATGAAAGAACAGCGACAGGCAGGATTATGTGGGACAATTGCGCTTTCTCCCCAAACCTTGACTTGATCGGCTTTTATGAGAGCCCTAATCATTTTCAATTAAGCATATTTTCTGACGTCCCGTAATAGCTACAGTGCTGGTCTTAAACTCTCCTGCCGCCCCGGCGCTCCCCTGCAGCCCTCTTCTTCTTTTTTTTGCTAAGCCTCTCATTCTCAGACAGTGTGCCTGCAGTGTCTGCTGACAATCTGAATGGGCCTGAACTGCAACTTGTTGTTAAGGTGCCAAATAACCCATTTACCAGATGCTTGACAAGGATGTTATTTGGTGCTTTGATTGAATGTGCTTTTGTGTCAGTGAAGCGTTGAATTAGCGTTGTTTGTTTGTGGGATCCTCCTCATTCAGTGTCAACGTTATTTTTGTGCCCCCCCCCCTTCCTTTTTTTTGGAGGGTGTTCCTTTTGGTATGATAATCAATATCTAATCCAACTCCTATAAGGCACACAAGGAGTTATTGTATACTAACACCCTTTTCACAAATCCACTGGCTCCCGACATTCAGCCCGGTAAGACTGCATGACAACATCTTCAAATACAGCCTTTTAAGACATGAACTGTATTTGTAATGTCACAATGATTTCATCCATGACAGCTTAGTTTCCCTCTGTTCATTCACAAGGTGCTTAATTCCAGTCAAACTTTGGAGCGTGGTGTCTCTTGAGGAACTCAAGGTCTCAAGGACTTGACTGAGACAGACAGCACCATTAGCAGGCCCTGGACCAGCCCCAACCCTGACAACCACTCACAGCTGGCAATGGCAGGCAAAGGAATGGGTCTCCTTTTCTGCAGTTTAGCCACAGAGAAGTGAAACAAATGTCCATCACTCACTCACTCAGGACCCAGCAGGACGGCTGGCGTTTTTTGAGGCCAAACAAGTAGGGACGGAGAGACAGAGGGAAAATGCCATTCAGTCAGAAGTGAAATGAACAAGATTTGACAGTGAGGGAGCTGGTAGCGTCCACTGAGATTATTACAGGAGGATTTGAAAAGTTAAAAGAGTTTAGAAGATGGATGAACTCAGATTAAAGGTAAAATAAAAGGCAAAAACAAAGTAATCTGATTAGAAGCACAGTCAGAATACAGATATACTTGTAGAAGATGTTAGCACAAACACACTGACCATTTTGCATGCTATACATAGTAGTTATTATTATAGCTATATTATAGCTTTAACGATTAATCTATTAGTCGTCAACAATTATATGGTGCCAACCTATCTGATAATCGTTTCATCAGATTGAATAATTTTTCACATTTTTATGATGTTGCCCTAGCCTTTGGAAAACACTGATTCACATTTCTCACAATTTTCTGACAATTTATAGACCAAACTAATACTTGATTAACTGAGGAAACATCAACAGATTAAATCACCAATTAAATCAATTGTTAGTTGCAACCCTGGTGATAAGTATACACTAATCTTGAGTATTTTTCTTGCAGTAGGTATTCAGGAAACAAATATACTTTTTTATGTATTAACAGGAAACCATTAACGGCACTCAAATTGCAAGTGTGCCCCAAATTCATACTACAAATGACTTGCAAACACTACACAGAAGATGTGTACCAATACTATACCTAAATCTTCTAATGCCCTAATGTTTCAAAAATAAAACACAGCAGGGTTGTTGCAGAGACCACTGATTGTATGCATCGAAGGATTAATTCATGCATTTTTATTGTGCTTTAAATGAAATTACAAAATACCAATATATACTATGTATCACAAGATAGCCTATAAACATTGCGATATTATTTATAGGCCATATTGCCCAGCCTTACTTCATGGTACACACGCTATAAAACAGGATATAGACAAATAAACTTCATAGGTATGGGAAAATGTTTGTCTAAATCACTAGTGGCAAAAAGTACAAACTGCATTTACTAATAATAAACACACACACACACACACACACACACACATTGATCTGGCACAGTTTTGAGTCATGTCTGTCTGCCAGTGGCTATCTGTCATTATCAGCTTTGATAATGTCTAATAGTGTCTTCAATAGAGAACCCAACCAGGATGAGTTTGTTTCCCCGGCTCTCTGCAGCTCATTGGCTGGGGCCTCTTCTTCTAATCACCTTTCATTACAGCCTTCTGATCCCTAGCTTTCCTTTGTACACCGCACTTCATCGTCTTTATTTCCCGCTCTAATTGCATGTGAAAGATGCCCCCTTTGATTCTGCCTGCATGCCAAAGTGCTATCAGGGAGAGAGTGTCGAAAAGTGTCATGTGTGTCTGTCTACTTCGGAGGATGAGGCAGCTGCACATTCACCTGCTGAGGACAAACCCGTTTCTCCCCGAGATATGACGTATCTATCAGCAGCTCAGAGGATATCAACGCTGTCTGTCAACATAACAGCAAAGGGTAGGGGGTAACAGGATTGGAGAGGGGAGGGGTGAAAGGAAAACATGGAGATAGGTGCTTTGAATTGCTCACTTATAGCAAAGCACTGTGTGTGTATGTGCGTGTGTGTGTGTGTGTGTTATTTTCCAAGCAACACGACCCTGATGCACCTGCCTTGTCAAATGTGGCTTGTTTTTACCCATTCTTTTTTGATTCTTGTCTAAAATTAAAATAAAAAAAAAAAACATTGACTTTTCTCCTGTACCTTTTTCTTTCTTTTTTTTTCAAATGCCATCGTTTGTTGCTGTTCGGCGGAGGTTGTGTACCCACCATGTTAGGCTTGTTCACTGTCAGTGTTTAACCTTTTCAATATGATGTCTCTAAGACCTTTGGTGGCCACTGCGCGGTTACAGAAAGGCTTATTGTCTGCGTCTTTTATATCCCGGTTCCTCTGCAAGAACTCGTTAAATGCATGACCCCCTCAGAGCAGGACAATATACCGCACATGAGGCGCAATTAGATAATTCTGTGGTTCACCCTCTGAAGAAGTATCACTCTAACAAGGGTCTTATTTTGGTAACAAATTCATGGCAGGGCTCTTGACTGGCCTGATATCTGTTCATTGTGTTCCAGGATGGGGAGCAGGAGAGACACAGAAAGACCTCACTCTGACAGAATCTAATCAAGAGTTGTCCTAACATATTACAACTGACTTAAGCTCTATCTTTCCTCCCAGTTAAGTCTCACTCACTCAGAATCAGAGACAGAGACAAGGAGCGAAAAGGGAGAGAAAAGATTAGGAGATGGTGAGGAGAAAAAAAAAATCACACGTCCCTTTCTGACTGAAATGGAACTTCCTGCTCCAATTTCGGCATATGCCAGGGCGAGCTGCAGAAAGATAAATGAGCTCTCCAGTACCAAGAGGAAACTGATTCGTTATCTGGCATGGCACTATTTACTGACATTAAGAATGATAATATCAATCAACAAGCTGTCGGCAACCCAAGTGGGCTGCGAGGAGAACAAAGGTGCCACTGTCTCTCCTTTGATACGTTTACAAGGAGATGTTGATGTACCTGCCATTCAGGTGCAAATAATGTCATCACCACACACCCAGATCAGGGCCTGCTGCTCCACCTTAGTGATGAGTAAAACTGCCCAGGGCCTTTTCCCAAAGCTAGCTTGGAAAAATGAAGCTGACGGGTTAATGAGCTAGCAATCAACACGACAAGGAGAGCAGAGGAGCACCAACATGTCTGCACTCCTCGTCTCCCTGTGAAATATAGCTGTTGGTAACAGATTTTTTTTCTACCTTTAGTGGTGATGAGCAGGAGAAAACACATGGCAACAGCATCAGGGAAGCGTCTGTGTAATTACTTTTGGCCATCTTTCAAACCTTTCTCTCTCCGGAGAGAGATGTGTGACAACATATGACAAGAAAGCCAACAGGCTTTCCATACAGAATAATGGAATCCATCATCACTGAGGCAGACACACCTGTCTGGCTTTGAGAACAATGCCACACTGCCTATTTATTAGGTGCCAGAAAAGTTTATGTTTGTTCGGTGACAGTGACAGCAACTTGATCCTTTTCATTTTTGGAAGGGGGATCTCAAGCTTTGGGGAAAGGAGGGAGGAGGGGAAAGTCTGACTCACATATTTTCTTCTCTCGGTGGTGCACAGTGAGTTCTCTTTCTTCCTGAAAGCTGTCTGCTAAGGAGTCAGAAGACAAATAACAAAGACTGTCATTCTCCAGGAGGCTTTCACTAATTCTTTTTTTTCCTCCTCACCACAAAAAGATACATATTATATCCTTTTGACACTTCAAGTCCAGCGCCATCTCAAGCTTCCCTGGATTTGCAAGATATGGAATTGCATGGCAGAGCAGGGAGTGATTTAATTATTCATGCTAGTTTGATATCTGTATCCAGCATGAACATAACTGATTAATAATAAGAAACGAGACTTGATGACTGGCAGCGTCTGCCAGAATCATTTCATACAAAATTAGAGAGCACTGTCAATGAAATGTTGATGTAACTCAAGAAATTCTGCCAGATAATGACGCCAACGATTTTCCTCAAAATCTAATCAGAAAAATAATTACCTGATTAAACAAGTGTGTATGTTTACTGTCAACATTAGATGGCTGTTTTGAGACACATACTTGAAAGAGAAGCAAGTTCATACATATTAAAGACATACTTTCATGACACAATTTCATGTTTTTTTTCTTCAGATCATTTTCTTACAGTAAGTTACCATTAAACGAAAAAAAAAAAGATTATAAATAGGACAAAGGTAGGATGCGTCAACCTCTTCAATTCAAAGTGTCATAATATACTTTCAGGATCAAGAAAATTACATTGAGCTTTACAGTTTGCTGTTGGTCCACGGCTGCTCAGTGGGCTATCACCTCAGTCTGACTGTCAGACAGCCGCGTTGACGGAACAGCGCTGGCTGTCATCTTAACAGTTAATAATTAGGCTTCCTCCTGCCACAAAACAGAGTGCCACAGTGACAAAAGCCAATGGCAACCGAGGTGGCGGCTTGGCTGCCGCATTATAAATAGTCTGACCGGATGATTAATGAGAGGGGCCACTGAGCTAAAGCAGCAATCTCGCGCGCAGACAAAGGCTGCCTGCACAGCTGCCTGCACACAAAAAAAATTAAACAAAACACAACAAGACAAGCCCTGTCCCTGGATAGAAACAAGAATTGAGGCAGAGTGGCAGGGAAAGTGGAAACATGCCAAGTAAATAAATAATTGAATTTCGACCGACAGCTTATGAAGACTTTATTTAACCTTTAAGCGCTTTTGGGGGAGATCCTCATTAACATTTTGACACCCTCAGTTGAATGGCAGGGTCAGACAGGTTTCAGGGGAAGTTCGGGAGAGACTGGGGAAATTCTTTTGTGATGGTTGTGAAGTCAACGTGGGAGAAAAGTGAAAAAAAAAAAGCACAACTTCGGTAATTTAATAATTTGAGAAGCTGAAATCTGTGTGCCAAGCCAAAATCTAATTTGTTTAGAGGAGATACATTAGTTGCCAAACAAAGTATGGCTACTGAGGATTTAAATGGCACCACGGGGGCCTCAATACAGAGTCATCAGATCCACACAGAGGTCCAGGGAGGGGGCTACTTGTTTTAGCATCCTATAAAAGCCAAAAAACTGCACACATTAGTTGTGGTAAAATAAGACACTGTTTAGACTAAAAGCATGTTATATTACTGGAAAACTTTGGCAATGTTATCAGTGCTTTTTTAGATATAGCCCCCAAACTCTGCAATAAGTTGCCAACACATGTTAGGCTGGCCCCTACACTGCCTGTTTTTAATGCCTGTCTTAAAACACCATTTTGTTTTCTGTTTTTTAACTGTTTGATGAGTGTAGATTTTATATATTAAAACCGTGTGCTGGTCTTTGTGTTACTACTGCATTGTTTATATTGTTTTGTATTTTTTATTGTTAGTTGTTTTATTTTTCTATCATCTGTGTTGGTTTTATAGTTTGTGCTCTTTTTTTGGATTCTACAACACTTTGGTCAACTTTTTTGTTGTTTTATAAATAATTGGAATTAATTGTATAGTTACTCAAATGGTTGATAATGGTACTTCTCCATCTGTGTGTTTAAATGATTAAATTGTGGCTGCTTATTTCCATTCTACATCTCAGTTCTGAGTTTTGACAGTGAGTCATATTTCCCTCCCTGTTTCCATCACCTGCCTTTATGTCACTCCACAGTCATAACGGCTGAGCACTTCTACTGTTAATGCTACCCTTTACCATTTTCAAATTATACTCATCAAGGCAGACACGTCGAATCAATCAAAGGATGACAGCAAATGCATAACAACAGTGACAATAGTGACAAATATCTGTTTTTCTGTTGAGGGAAAGTTCCACAAACAAACATGGATGCTCTATTCCGCTACCGGTCAACAATTATCTTGAATATTTGGATGTGCGGTTGCTCCAAGCAGTTTCCATTTGATGGGCCTTATTCTTCCTCTCCACTTTGCTGTGCTCAGCTGGCAGGGCTCTCAGTCGTCACAACATCTCCTTTTAATGCCCCTGACAGGGGGTTATTTGCTCCCATATATGTTTTCTCTCCAATTACACCATGGCAGGCTGGAGGCTGCCAAGCCTCGCTGCTGAGATGCTGATGGTCACCTCTTTGACTAGTCCTTCCTGCCTCCTGCACTATATTTTTCATCTTTTTAGATTCTATTAGAGAGGAGGACTCTCTCATTTGTCTGTCCTTGGTCCAAAGTGTTGTTTAACACCTGACAAGCATCAGCAACACAATGCCAACTACTATTTGGTGAGAAAGGTAATATTGGACTTCTATTCCCAATTTTTCCTTCAAGGTGGGTGTCTGGAAAGAATATGGTACGGACATTTTCAAAATAACAGTATAGAAATATTCTCAAGGAAAAGATTCAGTGCATTCACTCTGTGTGTGAGTGCATGTGTGCGTGTATGTGTGTTTGTGTGTGTGATATTGAAAAAAGCATTTCATGTACAAATAATTACCCAAAAAGATGACGTGGCTGCAGTATGAGCATTCAAGGAGATTTAAATTACCACTCAAACTTATTTAATTATGCTGAAATGTTTCAACTTGAATATTTAATGAAAAGCACAATGCTAATCTCCACCAAAAAAACATTAATTATAATAATTTGCTTGATTCTTTGTGGCTGTTTACAGCAATCAGGCTGATCAAAGGCAAAGTAAAATGATACCAAGGGACTGATATCTCAAATATACAAGATGCAAACCCTCTGAATCAATAGAGCAAAACAGACAGCATTTGTGAGTATAGCTTTAAGCTAAGTGGGATGCCAAATGCAAAGGCTGCCATTGATACCACAATGAAAAATGCATGATTTCAGAGAGAGCACTCTTTTATCTACGAGGCAAGATCAATAGTGGGAAGGGGTTATGGAATCAAAGTTGTTTTGCTGATGCAGTAGTTAACTGACACTCTTAAAAACATCTGAACGCAATTTGAGAGAACAAAGCGAGCTAAAAAGACAATTGGAGGAGAGTAAGGTGAAGTTCTGTGGGTTGATAAACTTTCTTTTCACATTCAGGAAGGCGATATCAAACACTGAGTGTACAGGGCAACAGAAGTCAGATTCATTTACCACTGACAAGCTCTGTGCAGAATCAGTCGTACAGTTCTTTGTTTCTTGGCCTGAACTACAGTGAAATAAAAATAAAAATCACAATAGCTACAACCAAAAGTACTAAATCAACAAGACACTGCATTTGTTTTATCAGAAGGACGATGTGCTCCCCTTCTGTTCTTCTGAAACACTGACCCTCTAATCAGTTAAAGTTCATGTAGCCCTACCAGACATTCAAAACATTAATATAGCATCAAAACACTATTTGCTATGTAAAGACCGTTGTATTGGCATCCTGGACAGAGCAGCAATTCATGCCAGCTCTGTGTGAGTCGTAATCTGATGGTCTGACTGTGTGTGCATGTTAGTGCATATGAATCCCTGAATGTGTAGGCTATGCCAATGGCTAGCTAATTTCTGCCACTCTGCACTGCGCTCATATGGCAGTTATGTGAGGTTACAACTAATAGCACCAACGGCATTGTCGAAAAAGTATAGCACCCACCCGCCGGTTATCTCCATGTTAACACCATTAGCTCTGTCACAACTTTTTGCGCTGTTAGGACTGTTAGCTGCTAGCTGCCGGCTTAGCCACCTTCATCTTGAGAGCTGTGTGCAAACAATCTTGACTTGACTCTGAATCATAAACCCCCTTTACACTGACTGTTCAAGGAGTAAATCCCGCACCGTTCTGCCGCCCCACAGTTCTGTGTAAATGTACAATTACAGAATGAGAGGACAGAGTTTTATCGCAATTGAGCCACAGAGGTAGCAACATCGCTGTATTGAAGTCTGTGTAACAGGGACAGCCGACCAGTCAGGCTTAAAAAATAAAAATAACTTAAAAATGACTTAAAAATAAAATAAAAACAAATAAAAAGCAAGAACAACAAAAAACAAGAAAATAACCTCAAGAAAGTGCTAAAAATATATAAATACCCTACATTGTTGTCCTTTTCTGTAACATAATTTTAAATATATAATTAAGAGAATTCTAAATATAGTTTTTTTTTTATAGTTTTATCCCTAGTTTTAAAAAAATATATATGTATTTAATAATCCTCCCCAGCTAATTCTCAGATAACTTCCTTGTCTCCTTTTATTTATTTTTCAATTAAAAAACTTTGTTTCTTTTTTCTTTTCTATTTTTGCAGTTTGAAGGATGTTTCTTGCCAAATTGTGTTTCTGAAAGACCTAAAACCAGTTTTCTCAGATTTCAGAGGTATAAATGCTAGTACAAGGCATCTAAAAAAATTTAAATACAGAAAACACAGCTGATCCAAGAGAATATGAATTTAAAAGCAATCTTGTCTTTACTGCACATAAATCTACTGCCCACCCTCGCACATCTGATCATTGATTTCAACATGACGATGACAGAGCTAATTATTCAGTAACTCAAGCCTTGCCTCTGTCCTGACCTTCGCCCTGCGAGTGGACTGAGGAAGAGCCAGCGGCTTTCAGCAGAGGCTTGGGCCTGTCTGGCCTGAGAATGTGACAGGAGATAGACAGAGATGAGAAAGACGGAGAGACAGAGAGAGAGAGAGAGAGAGAGGGTCACAGAGTGGAGGAATAGAGACACAGGAGAGGGAGACAGAGGAGAGAAAAGGAGACACAAAGAGAGAGGGAAACATGAGAGAGAGCGAGGCAATGAAAGTGAGTGAGAATGACTGACAGACAGAGGATTCGTCACAGGCAAAGAGTGAAGGCTCTGGCCACAGAGGGACCTGGTGAGAAAGCTAACAGATAGCAATCTGAGTTATCACTCTGCGCCGCGGCTAACAGCTAGCAGCTACCCTGTCACCGCTGCCTAAACAAGCCCAGTGTTTTCATCTCCATATACACAACGCGGCACTCTGTCTTTTCTTCTGATGGAGATAAGATGTATAAATTATGAGCAGCTGACAAAGTCTACTCCAGCGCCCCCGGCGTCTCATCAATCACTAGCCTGTGTGTCAGCAGGTAACTGACGTGGCCCCCGGAGGCACAGCCCCCTCTTTAGGTGTGTGAGTGTTTTTGTGTGCAAAAATTTGTGTTTGCTACTGTGCAATTGGGCTTTTGTACATGTCTGAGTATTGTGTGTGTGAGAAGGTTGTGTGAACAGCTGATTCAGTCTTAACTCCATGCTGTAAGAGAGACAGAAAGAAAAGAAATACACACGACTTGCACAACCAGCCAGACAAAAACAACTCTCCAGTATGTGTGTGTGTGTGTGTGTGTGTGTGAACTCAAGGTTTTTACTGTTATACCTTGAGGTTATCTGATGTGCTGATATATTCCAAAGAGAAACCTAAATGCTAGAAAGAAGGAGAAGCGTGACGGACTGAAATAGGCTGCAAAAAGGGAGCTGGCACACTGGGTGGAGTTCTGGAGGCCTTAGAAGACCAGTGGTAGACCACCCAGAATGATTATTGGTATTAACAATTTTCCATGAACCTCAGTTTCCCCTGTATGCATGTGAAACATGGTCTGGATCTTTGGTTGGGCAGCCATGAAACACAAAAATACACTGAAACACTCTCCATTTTCAGGGTGCTGAATTCCTTTTTAATCCACAGACATTATAAATGGCAACACTTGAGTGTTTAACACATCATTGCTAAAGTAAGCAACATAATTACACTGTGTGTCAGCAAAACAGCATAATTACAAGCTACAAGTTGTCAGTGTCTGATTTCACATCATTCCCATTTATAGGCCAATCATGGTCTTTTCACCGCTTATGTTTACTAGAATTGAGGCCTAATTTCATTGCAATAATTACAAGCTGTAGTGTCCAAACAGTGCAGATTACATGGGCATTATACAGTGTTAATGAAAACACCACTGCAAATAAAATACACAAGTATTTGGGATTTTGTACTGCGGGTTTGCTTTTACTGCAGTTTGTACATTTTTGCCTCCAGCACCCATATGATGCTTCTAAAAGAGCCTGTTAAAGTTAATACCGAATTTCCATTCAAGGGCAGTTTATGTGCAGAAAAAGATACTTAGAAATAACTGCATTCAATGAAACATTCATTTCTCTCAGACTGAGGTTGTATGAAAACCTCGAACCACATCGGTGCAAAATTACACAATGTTTGTGTACACGGCCCAAAGCAGGTAGCGTCTGCTTGCGCACACAGTTATCGATCCACTGTCTTGAAGTGAAGTTCAAGAAGGAGAGAGCGAAGCAGAAAATTTTGACTCCCCATGGGGACAGGAGAAACAGCTCATCTCAGCACCAAAGAGAAGGAGAGCTGTCATGTTCTGTGTGATGAGCTGAAAGACTCGAGGCGGCCTGGAACTGCGGGGTATTCCTTCCCCCCATAAACAAACCTCCAAAAACAAACAGTTCCACCCCACCGAGAAGGAGACGGGACAGTGAGACAAGAGGGAAGGGCAGACAGGTGTCGGGGAAGAATGACATGCATGACAGAGGGCACTGAGAGAGAAGCTGGAGGAGATGAGAGGATGAGCTGAGGGTGTTGTCATGAAAGGACCATCAGAAATGTTGTCTTTCTGGCCTGCTGATTTGGTTTGGATTGTAGGCTAGACTTCATATTTTGATCATGAATTATGTACTCGTGCCATTAGCATTAGTTAGAGCCATCACAGTATCAATGATACTATTGTTTTGAGTAGTCCTGAGACACATTATCTTTGAAAACCCTTCTAGAGAGACAGAGCGAAGATGTCTGGAATTCAGCTGACAAAAGCACTCAGTCGTCGTGAAATCTGATGAGTCTGACAGGATGTGAGCCCATCTGATCCACCTCCGTCTCCCTTACAGAGAGAGGGATAGGACGGACTCCTCACCGTGCTTTTAGCACAGGTGTGATGAAAGTCAGAGCCGCCCCAGCTCGGCCCGCCTCTCAGATTACCCCGAACACGTCTATTGACGGACGTTGCCAGTTGGCAGGCAAAACGCTGGGAAGTGATGCCCGTTGTACCCGACCCATCTGCCTGCTGCATGCAAACAGCATATCAGGTGATCCCAGGGGATACCTATTATCATATCATATTAAATGTCTGCGCTAAAGGTCTTAACAAAATAAAAGATAGAGTTTACATAACAGGACAAAATGGGCTGTGCACTACAAGGTCAACGCTGTCAGTCTGACTGTGGACATCTCTGGGAGTTTATCACCATGAGGTAAAAGAGAGCAGGGACAGACAAACAGTAATAAAGAGAAATAGAGATCCATTGTGTGGCCGAATGGCTTTGTTTTCCAGCCGCAGCACAGCATACTTCCTGTATTCACTTAATCAGACTTGATGAAATGACAAACCTTTGTGCTGCACTGCCTGGAGAAGTTATCCTTGAAATAAAATATGTGTTGCTAATCATGACTTACAGTACATCTCACAGGATATCTTATTACAGACCTTTACAGCTCATTGGCTCTGATTCAATTTCTTAAGTATGGTACAGTGCATAGAAGTCAGACCTATTCTGGGAAGAGGCATTGCGAATCTGTCAGCTTGCAACTGAACACCGGCTGCAAATAGAAACCGAATGAAACTGTCAGAGGTTATAACGCCTTTGATAAGTAATGAAGGATGCAAATAATTTGACACTAAAAGTTTAAAAAAAATGCCAGGCTGATAAAAAAATGATGAGCTTAATACTTTTTGTGTTAGCATGTAAAGGATGCTGTACTTTAATCAGAAGATGGGAGCTCGCACCTTCACTTTGCTCTTATTGCTACAACAAAAACCCAACAGAGATGATACATTCTTCACAGACTGGTGACACTGAAACATTGTGGCATTAAGGATCTTGACCCACTTCACTGCCCATCTGTGCCCCGTAGCTGCATGCCAATCCTTCACAGCCCTCTTCAACACTCCCATGAATGACACAAGAATGCTGTCTGAGTGTCACTTGACCCCTCTGCCCCAGCAACAACCTTTAGTGCACTCTGGACTGCCCTCACTCTTTCACATATTTCCACTACTAAACAAGAACGCCCCCCCCTCCTTCGTCCTCCTCCATCTCAACTTAATTTCCTCTTTATCGCTGTCCAATTCTCCCATCCCCCTGTTCATCACCCTGCTTCTCTCATCCTTTTTTCTCCCTCTATTCAAAACTTGAGAAGAGGGAAAATAAGAGAGGGAAAAACGCCTTTCCAGCAGTGGAAAACACAAGGATGAGTGGCTATTCAGATTGCTGGGGGGGGGTTGTGGATTTTGGAAAGTTGCATATAAGAAGTGCATGGTGTGAAGGCACACTTCAAACTTAGATAGAGGCGGGAAGGCTAAAGAGTCTTTCAGAAAGCAGCGTGAGAGGCAGAACAACACAGAGCGTGAGACTGAACTCACATGAGTGAGATGCAAACGTTTCACTAGTTGAACATTTGGGCCAATAAAAAATGTATTTGTTTGCCTCTTGAAAACCAATGCATACTCACTATCAACCATCCCTGAACTATTTATCTCATCACATAAGTGTTTCTTTAGGCTAAATTTGTGTGACCCTGATAATATTGAAACTGTACGTTCCCTCTGTCACTCAAATGTGAAGCTCCTGACAGGCTAAGCCCTTAATGCACCAGATTTGACTGGTTAATCCTGTGAAAAACCATCCTTTTTGTCTCTCGGGTGGAAAGGTTGCACAGCGAGGCCCATCTTCTTTCAACCTACAGTATTCCTGCAGTCGTAGCCTCCAACCTAAACATGCTCTCACCCTCATCATCGGCCTCTCTCACCCCCTCCCCAGCCATCTACCCACCCGCATGCATAAGCTACAAACCTGGAGGTGTCAAGACTACCTGTCTCAACAGCATCCCCTTGCTTGACCTGCGGATAGCCCTCAGGGACATTAATTATAGAGTAGTCTGACTTGTTGAGAGGGAAGAGACAGAGAGAGAGAAGGAGAGAGAGACACAGAGGGTGAAAGATAGAGAGAGCAGGAAAAGATAAATGCAGAGATGTTGTTACAGAAGCTGTCACCTCCTAATCATGTCATCCTGCTGTACAGAGGTGATGCTGAGGCTTTACTTGATCAGGTTTCCCATTCATCAACAGGACTGGTTAGTGGTAGCGTTGGAGGATACATTGTAGACTCATTTTCCCACACAGTTCAAATTTTAAAACATTTTTTTCTCAGTCAACTGGCCCTAAAATCATTGAGATTTAAGTCAAAAGTTATAATCATGTTGTTGCGACCTCATTGTTGAGCTCCCTGTCATGTGACACGGGTCTAACTGTTTACACAAAGATGAAATATTGCATAGCTAGTGATTCTGTTTACTTAAAAGGAACACACAACATAAAACCGCCACATCCATTTCAGAGTGTTCAATACTGCGCTTGCGGGCAAAAACATGGATCTATGATAATATGACACGTCTGTATGTGCTTTAAAGATATTGTGTGGACAGCAGTGTCTACTCTGCAAGCGTGTATAGACACCGAACTGCCACTGTGTGATCAGAGCAATCTGTCCAAACAAATGGAAGCTTCTCGCACGCATTACCGTGTTAGATTAGACGACTCTCGGTCATTTGATTCCCCACCGTCTCGACAGCTCCCATTTCTAATGGACCGAGTGGGATTTCACAAAACGCAAAATAGGGAGAGGTCAACGCGTTTGAAGGTTACCCCTGTCGGGGGAATCAAAATAAATAACATTCAGGTGTGCTATTCTCTGTCAGGTGAGTGTCTTAATGATGCCGAGTTAACACATACTAAATAACAGTGTCTCCCTACGCACTGACAGCCTCAGAAATAATTGACCAGCGTGCTCCAAACTGAGACGCAGTAGGCAGAGAATTCAATCCTGCAGCTGACAGAACCCATTGAGCATGTCACTAGATTTTGCATTATACACAAAGCAATGTCAGGTCAGGGATGCGGCCTCCTGCTAGTTATTTGCGATTGCATCTCTGAGGGTAAATTACCTGGCTCTCCATAATATGGTCTAGTTAACTAATTTCCTGACAGCGTGCTGTCTCATAAGAAAAGTCTCAGATTTACTGCCTGTCAAAAACATGATGGACTGTTTTTTTCCTCCCTCTTTTCTCTCCGCGAATGCTTGGCAGCCTCTCAACTAAGAGCTCATATTCAATATCCTCTCTCGGTGTGCCGAGGACATCTCTAATTCCACACAAAGACGTACGGCTGAAAATGAACAAAAAAGAAACATAACCTTATTATGTTTGAAGGCTACCAGCAGTGTGTCATTTCATCCACAAGTTCCCATGCAAGAAAGAAATTACTGCTAGGGGGGTTGTAAAGCGATGTAGTTCTAAAGCCCTTAAACAGGGAAAGCCATTATCCATTATCCTGTCGACCTCTGTACGTTGACATGTACACACACACAATATAAGGTGTCCTGTCATTTTGTTGTTATACATGTGTAAATCATTCACTTTCTGTCAGAAAAAGAGGCTTTGACAACAAAACCTCACCTCACCAACGGGGTCACGGGGAAACTGAATCCCACCGCAGACAAAGCATAGTTTTACCTGCGAGAGCACGGCCTGCCACTGATAGCGACAAAGATGACAATAGCTCAGTAATGGTGTGAAGACTGCCTTTAAGCTATACTGTGCAGGAGGAACAATGCAGACTCCCCCCACACCAGCATGGAGCTCAACAGTGTCTGTTTTAAAGTTCACAATGCAGCTCCAAGGTCTGCCTACCCTTTCTTTTTTCCCTCTCTGCCTCTTTTTGTATGTGTTCCCATTCAGCCGGACGGTGTGGCCTATCATCGTCCCCACAATGACAGTAGGTGGAAACGCTAGCTTTCATTACACAAAGTATAAATAGTGTAATCTATCAGCCCTGCCAATCAGGATGATTGATTATGGGCTGTCAGGGAGGAGAGTGACACATTAGAAAAGTTTGGTTAACAATGCCTGTAGCTGGTGCGGGGCTGCTGCCACCCAGCCCAGTGATTAATGTGTTGTCAGCCTGTAATCCCACACCCACGCTTAATGAGGCAAGAATTTATCATCTCGGCAGAGTGGCAGATGTCAGGGGGAAAGGAATCCAAGTGGCTGGAAACAATATACTTTTTCTAGCCTGCGCTTGACATGTCTGACAAGCTCTAAAAACCACAAAGAAGGTCTGTGTAAGCACAAACTTCAGTGGAGGGACTTTCAGCTCCAGCGCCGTCACATGCTCATGAAAGTCGCTGCAGAAAGAAGACTCGCCATTAAGACTGTACTGAGGGACAGACGCAACTTGTGTAATGGAAATATGGAGTCTATTGGTTTGATTATTTCCAAAAACATGAAGAAGAAAGGCAAAGACCAACTTGGCAAGAAATATCCCACAAATTGCAAGAAATTAGTAAAAGGTGACAAGAAAAAATTACCTAAAAATGCATTTTTAAAAAAGTGGGGAGGATGATTAGAAAATGATTTTAAAAAAGGGAAAATGTCCACAAAAGAGAAGAATATATATATATATATATATATATATATATATATATATATATATATATATATATATATATATATATATATATATAAAATATTCTCTGCATTTTAAAAAAGTAATTTTCTTGTTTATATGGTGTTGATATCTATTTATTTATTCTTGCAACCTCTTCACTCATTTCTTGCTAACTTTTGGACCATGTCTTCTTAAGTTGCTTGTTGCCTTCTCCCCATGTATTTAAAAGAAATCAACTTTTAAAGGGTTAAAGAGAAAAACCTTTAGTTTCACATTATTTAAGTGAAACTTTTACTAGAAAGTGACACTTTTGCATAGACTGCATCCACCTCATCTAGCACAGATTTTAAGCTCTAACATTCATTAACTTCCTTAATAGCATATCAACATCTGCATGTCATAAACAACACCAACTTTACTTGAATTATCTGATAGAAATCTGAATGTGAATTAAAGCGAAGTTGCCTCGAGAGGCTGCACATGACAATCAACTTCAAAGCAAACCATAAATGCAAGTGCTGAAATAGTGATTAATGCGCACTGTCAACATCAACTAAAAGAGACAGGCGAAGAAATAACTGATCTCTCTGAGAGATTTAAAGTTTGGCAGATTTCCGTGGAAACACCCGGTGGGGTAGGGGGGTAAGAAAGAAAGTTATTTTTTTCTGGAGCGCAGAAAACACTAAGCCAGCTGTCTCTCATTAGGCTAGCAGCATCCTCCTGTCACCAAAGAGACCAACAGGGAGGATTAGCTCTGATTGGACTGATAGGCCAACACACTGGGACGCTGCACTATGTAATAGCTAAAAGCATCATTTGATAAGAAGTGTAATTGAAGAGAAACCTCAGCGGCTATGATATTGTTGCCACAGTGCATGTACAGGGAGTTTTGCAACCCCTTGGCATGCATTGAAAGAAGGCTCAAGTTTTACAGAGGAAAATAATGACTGTGAGATCTAGGGCTGCGTGTGCAGAATTTGCTTTACATATGTCTAAAAAAAAAAAAAAAAAAAATAGATGTGTTCAATGATACAGGAAGGTGGAAGTGTGTTATTTCCCTGTCATTTTCTGTGTCTAAAAGGAACTTTGAAAATTGCAAATAAAAACTTGGCCCTTCCCAAAGGCTTATAAAGGATCTAGTTGGAACAGTATGTGTAAAAAGCAAAAGCTTTGTAGCTTGCCAATCCCAGGCACTTAATGTTATTAGGCTAATAAAAACTTAACAAAGACTTGCATTATACACAAAAAAAGAGAAAAGTTACGTGAACGATCGCATGATTTGTCAGAGTTTATGAAAACTTTATATCAAAATGGGAGAGGGAGACATCTCATTATTGCTGGCCAGCCTTGGCCTGTTTTCTGACAGGCCTCAAACTCCACCGCTAAACACAAGAGACGTCGAGACAACAAATGCTTCACCACAGAGGCGTTCCTCCTCTGTACTGCATGCCAGCAGAAAGAGAGGAAAATCAGTTAATGCAACGCGGCCACTTCAGCGTCTCATAAAAGCCCTTACAAAAACACATGTTTGTTTTTATGCTCTGAGTTGAGCCAAAAATGAGTAATACATCTATCATTTTTTTGCTCGTGAGAGTGACGTGACACTCAGGTCATGCACCCCGTGTCTCCAGGCTTTGAAAGAGGCAATAAATCAATCTTGGGGCTATTACTTACAATTAATTGTGCTTTAAAGTTTTACAGTGTGTTTATGATATGCAGGGCCTGGATGATTTATGTGGACAGTTTGAGTCACTCCCTCTAATTGCTGTTGTTTTCCCGGCTTATAACCCCGGCGCGACCTCTTGGTTCAAGCTGCCAGAGTGCTCAGAACTAAGCCTGTTGACTGCCCCAAATGCTGGACAGACTTTGAACCAGTTGCAGAGAAACACACATGCAGGCTTAAACCACTCACAGATACTCACACATAAATCCCTGAGAGAATGAACATGTTCCTCCTTGGAATAAGTGACACAAACATGCTGTTTTTTCTTCTATCATACAAGCTAAACACGTCCAAACAATTATAATCAGCTGTTTTAACATTTAGGATATGTTGTCATTAAAAGATGGAGAACAGCAGTGTCTGAAGTGATGCGATTAACAGATAATAACACATTATGTAAGATGGGAGAATCTGAAAGCAATATCAGTGAGCTTATTTGTCTGAACACAAAACAGACAGACACTCGGTGAGGTTACAGTTTGCCCACAACGCCTCCTCAATCCGCAGTGCTGTCCTTATCCGACCTACTGTATACATATTGATACAGGAATGTGTCTTGAAAGAAAGGTGACAAATCAGGCTTCTGTATGTATAATAGCTGCTGCAAATACAGAATCTAGCAGAGAGCGAAGAGTGGCAATAAACTTGCTTCCACAGCAATCTGTTGGGTTATATAGCCTTCCCCTGTTGAGAACCATATTCTTTGAGTTTTCTCTGAGGACACATTTGTTCAGTAAAATGATTCAGCAAACCCACTGAAGGCACATTCACAAAGCACTATATTGCATGCTGTTTGTTATGTTTGAGAGCTTCGGGGAACTCATAACTCTCGAGCAGAGATGAACGTGGCAACATACTTTACAGGGCACATTTGAGACTTGAAAAAGAAGCAAAACAACCAACCTATAGCAAAAAAATGCCTCCTTTTTTTCCAGGGTTGCTTTGCAAATAAAAAAAGCCACAATCATGCATCACATAATGCACAATCATGGGTCTGAAACCATGCAGTCTATCTTAGATTTGGGCCGTTCCCTTCAGTGCAAACTTAAAATGAACTGCTGTCTGCTGCGGAGTAAAACAGGTTAGTGTCTGGGGAAGAAAAAACAGAACTGAAAAGATCCACTTGAGGACTTTCCTGGCTCTGTCACTGTCAATTCCCTTGAAGAACCGTTACCCTGTGTGCTGAGACTCATGGGACCCGGGAGCTGGCTCAAGCCACCCTGCAATGCAGTCTGCTTTACATTATACGCAGAAGGATGTGGGGGGAGAAAAAAAAAACTTGTGTTCATGCAAGAAAATCAAGTCAAATACTTCGTCCAGGCAAAATCTAAGTGACATCCGAGGAACATTTATACCCGCTGACGTAGCTACCAAGCTGTGCTTAGTGAGGGGGACCATGGACTTACTTCATTCACTGTGAAACACTCTTAAACATGTGGCAGGGAGTAAATGTTATTCTACTAGTTAAATTTGCTACGCACTTTTTTTTTTAGCAGTGCTTGGGATCTGAAAACAGAATTTGCTGTCATAGTGTTTTGATAGACATGGCCAGTTTAACCCAAGGGTTCGACAGCATAATGTGGGCTCCGTGGAAGAGTGGAGGGAGGTGGAGGAACCGGGCCAAAAAGCACCACATGTATTTTCCGAAAGCAGCCCAACACAGTCCAAATGGCTCTACGTGGTTTAACGCCATTTCATTCCATGACCTCTAAATCCTCAAAGAGAATTATCACATTATAGCATTCCAACACGCCCAATTTCCCAAAATACAGCTCAAGGCTTTTCCACTCTGACTCTGCTTAGTGTTGTGGTTTTGGGAAAACACTTCAATCGTCCCCACTGCGTTTTTTTTGTTTACTTCAGGTATTTATATTTTTTTTTTCCTGTCTCTCATGTCTTTGTCATTTTGCCTCTGCCTGTTTCTGTCCAACTACTTGTCCTTTCCACTCAGAAATGCAATATAACCAAAAAACCCAAAAGAGAAAATCACCCCCTTCGGAGTTTGAAGCAAACACCAAAACATACAGACAAGTCAGAGACAGCTCATTGTCACCCACTTATGGTGTCATGCCCACTGGTGCATGAAGGCACACAATAACAATTAAAGGAGTGACAAAATTATCCTCAGTGTGTGAGCAGCTATTCTATTTGGGCACAATTCCTCTTTGTCACATTGTTTGTCTTTGGAGTGAAGGTTTGACTCAGTGACATGAAAATATACAGTTTTCTACAACTTTTGTTTATTCTGCACTCACAAATCTCATCGCAGATTTTTGTACGTGTGCCTTTTCCTGTTAACAACTGGTCATTGACTGTCTGGTTGTGATTAAGTCGACATGGAAAACACTGGAAATCTATGAAAAAGCTATGGTGTTCAGACTGTGCTAAAGACCATAAATGCTTTATCAGAACCATGTGGCAACGCTCAGTGCCATGCCATAATGGCATGATTGAAAAGGAGTTAAATCTGTGGTCACAATCCGCTCCGACATGACTCAACAGAGGGTCTCAAAAGTTCAGCACTGTCTCTTTCAGAGTGAGTCCATTAACTATTCCAATACGCACATCATGCAGTGGGAATGATCTGATAGAGCAGGGGCTCTTTCTTCAGATTAATGCTGTCATAAGCGGGCATGTATCACCGTAACCCTGCTGCTGTTTCTATGGTTTCAATTTATCTACTGTAAACAGCAGGAAGGAGATTTGTCATATAAGGTCTTAAAGGGATAGCTAAGATTTTTTGGAGTCGGGTTGTATCCAAAGTCATTGTATTACAGACAGCAAATGGTGGTTGGCATGCCCCCAGTTTGGAAAAGCAGGTTAGAGTCTGACATAGATGCTAAGCAATGTACTGTTGTGGATGGGGGTCAGCAATGAAAAGTGTTTAAGCCTCCTAAAAGAGTCCTACCTTAAAAAAAAACCAAAAAAAAAGCCAATATTCATTTAAATGTATGCTATATTAGGAGTATTTCCACTGATTCACCTTACTGTCAGACAGTGATTTTTAAGGAAAACAAAGTTGTTTTATCGCTCTCTTCAAAGCCAAACTCCATTGAGCAAAGCTGTGATTTAACATCCCTGAACACGGGAGCTGCTGTTCTACTGTTACTCCAATTACTCAGTTAGTTTGTATTATTGTGTGACTTTGGCTTTTTAAAGGGTTAGGTTCCCAAAATCACAAAATAATACAAACTGACTAAGTAACTGAAGCAGCGGTAGAAAAGCAGCTCTTGTGTTCAGCGAGCTAAAATTACTGTTTTTGTCAATTGAGTCTGGTGGCTTTGACAAAAGCATAGACAGGGAACTAAAGCCCCAAACAGCATCCCTGTCAGAACAGTAAATAGGTGAAAATACACTTTACACTTTAACTGATATTGATTTTTTTTAGGTGGCTAAAACACATTTTGTTGCTGACCCCCACCCGCAGCAATGCATTGCTCAGCTTCCATGTTGGATTCCAGTCTGCTTCTCCAAACTGGTGATGTGCCAGCTGACATCTACTGTTTGTTATACACTTACTATGGATAAGTACCCCATATAACCCCAAAAAATCTGAACAATCCCTTAAAAGGAAAAATAACTGTACACAGAGTGAAACACTTTTATAAATAAACATTTTAAATCACATCTGTGGTCCTGTATTTTTTCCCTCCAATACTTGCGCTAATTGAGACTCAAATGGTAGTGCGAGCGTCAGCGAGACAGCTAATTACCATCCTTTGTAATGAAGCAAATGGCAGACACTGTACCATGAGCCTCTGTTATGAGCAACACCCTGCTGTACCAGACATAAAAGCAAACACAAATATCTAATTATGCCATCATCTCTCCTGGCTTTTTCCTGTTCTGTTGCAGACGTTGCATTAATTGGTGGCCCGCACTATTGGTCAGCTTACAATCACTCTGATGATGTGGACAATTAGAGCCGGGAGGTACTCACGGCTCATCAAGTCCGTGATAGTTGACGCATCACGTCTCATCTAGCTCAAAACAAATGCTATGGAAATGCCGCTGTGACATCCCAGGGCCCAGACACAGGATAAGTCCTGGCAAAATAGGAAAGAAAAAAATCTCTTCATTGTGTTGACTCAGTCTGCTAATAAGGAACTGTGGATAGGACAGCAAAAGTATGTTGAGGCGCACAAAATACTGTGTGCAATGGGAGGTAGATGCGTTTTCATCAAAGCTGTAACCTTTTACTTTGCATAGGGAATAAATAATCATATACAGCAGGTTCAAAGACACAAAGACAGAAAAACACACACATCATGTCAGCTAGAATCAGTGATTATCTCTCCTTTCATCTGAGGCTGTGGCGACAAAGGCAAACATTTCTTTTCCACTGACAAGCTATGTAAATAAAATCTTATAAAGTGACTTTACCCTGCCAAAAAGCATTGTAGAGGTCCTTAGTTTCTTTTTATATAAAGTGGATGAACAGTGTTTTCATTCCACTTTTCTCCATCTACCAAACATGCCAGACTGAGGTTAAATTATTTCAGTGTTTTGCTTCCCCGCTTGCCACTTGCATGAAGAATCAAGAACAAAGCATAGCATGAACTGACACTAAAAGAGTACACTATCTTAGCTGATTGTCTGTAACAATAAATATTTTGCTTTTGCCTGTGCACTTTTAAACCCAACATCGACTCACATGCTTCTGATTTGTCGCTGGATGCCTTTGCTCCTGCTACTCTGGATCCATTTTTACCTCCCAGGCTCACTGTCAGAGCCCCAGGGACCTTGAAACGACAAAGCTTAGATGATCCAAATGGTAAATATTTCATGATCTTACAATTACATGAAATCAAATCTAGGCGAAAGCCGTTCATTTATACTGCATTATCAAAGGGGTGGAAGACACGGGGGGTGAAGTGGGTATATCTATGAACCTCCCGAACTCTAATTAGTCTGTGTGGCCCAAAACAAGAGAGGGAGGAATAAGTGCATGGACTCGGGATAATTAAGCGATTGTGAGCGGCGTGTACGTGAGCTGTCACTCCAATCGCCAGCCATGTCACACTTGGCAACACAACCGCGACCGGACAGCCGCCCGTCGTCTTTGATCTGGGCTCATGCATACGGAATCAGGTCAGGCCGTGGTCACACACATTTACACACACACAACACACACACACACATACACTTTAAGTGATAGTAAAGAGAGACTCTTTACAAAGGGCCACAGTACTAGGACCTGTGTAAAGGGAGACTGACAGTCAAGCATGCACAGGAAGAAAGGGAGGATAAAGGGGAAAGAATAGAAAAGAGAAGAAAGGGATGAATGTGACAAATCCACTCAAGACTTCAGAGGGACTAGTATTTAAAACAGTGTTTTCAAAAAAAAAACAGAGCTTAACTTACAGCTTCCGACTTTGGTTTGACTACTTTCATGAATGCTCCTCTTGCTTGCGCCTCCATCACTTCTTTTCTGGTTACTTTCCTGCTGTCCAAAAACTTCAGCTGGGGCATCTTGTGCAGAACAAAGTACCTGTGAGACAACAACAATTCAACTTAAAACTGTGCCGCACCGCTGCCTTTAAAGGTCTCCTTGAAGGCCTCCTCTTGACAAACAGAGAATCTAAGGAAGTGTGTAAACCGTGATACACTAATCAAACTGACACACATTCTAATATGTAAATGCACGCGTCAACAAAACTTGAAAAGAAAGCCGTGTTTACTGAGATTTAATGGTGGTGCAGATTTAATGGTGATATTTTCTTGTATGTAATAACCTTCAAAGCTGATAAGAATAAGTACGACATATAAATAGCACGAAAGGAGATACAACCCGTCTGCCAGAGCTGTCATTCTGGCAGCATCACAGATATCTCTCTAAGCTTTCAGACACACTCTGTCTTTCATTGGGAGGGAGAGAAACGTCAAAAGATAATGGTTGGAATACATAGATGACAACAGATCCTTTCACAGGCAGGCAGGGATAGAGGAACCAGTATGTCAGGGCTGAGCTGGTAGCCAAAAAGGACATGCATGCAGCACCTAAGTGGAGGGTGAGAAAGGACGGGGGGATATGGGCACAGACAAGACCTGTGCGCAAAGAGCCGTGACAAATTGATGATGGCGATGGCGATGAGGGGAGATGGCAAAGCCCGTGTCAAGTTTTCAACACCTGAGGATTATAAGGAGGGGATGCAGGGATCACATTTAGACTGACACGGAACATAAAATATCTATGTGCAAATTTAAGGGGGAAAACATCTGATATAATCTGAAAGAAACATAAAACAGGAAGTCCGTATCCACAAAAAAAAAAACAACAAATTTATATTAAAATACTACATACACTACATGTATCACATGGCCCTGAACGACTTCTTATAGGTACATTATTATAGGGTAAAATGACCTCCTCCTGACCCCTAATAAGAGCTTCTTTTCTGATGAGAGTCCTAGCACTCCGCTACAAGAGGCCCCAATCCCATCCTGTGTCTCCGTCCCTGTAAAAGGACTTTGTTCAGGGCATTTCCATGATGAAATGTGAAGATGCCCTTGGGAGACATGCAGGGAGGTTATTCTCCATAGGTAACCTACCATCACAGGGTCAGAGCAGATGACAAGGCTCTGTCAGCCAGTCGGGATATTAATGATTCAACCCAACCAAAGAGGGAGGATAAGAGAGCACACAGGGGTGGTGGAGGGATGACGGGGGGGAAAAAAAACAGACTCATGTACTTTATTTAGCAATACCAAATATGTAATGCCAACAATATGATTTTTGCTGAAGGTGATTCTTGTAGACTAAACTCTAAAAAAGGAACTAGATGCTATACTTTCCTTAAAAAATTGTTTTTCGTTTTTTAAAATACGATTTTCTTTTAAGACAATACACATAATGTATGTAACAATTAATTTAAGTTTTAATTAAAGGGTACCTACTACTGTTTTCCTTATTTCCTATTATTATAGGAAATAAGGAAAACAGTAGGAATTTTATTATTATCAATATTATTATTATTACAATGTCTGTTGTTTATTTTAAATGTGGCTATAGATTTTCAATCATTAGTAAAAGTAATCACTGTGAGCAAAAACCTAAGGCTTCTTAATGTTCTAAATACTCGTTTAATCTTAGCTGCTGATGTTAATTTCTCCTCATTTTTAGATCATATTTCTGCTGGAATATGTCTGGCTGTGAAGATTTTGCTTTAAATCTTATATTAGTGATTTTCACAGTAGAAAGTGCCACCATACTCTGTTAGTAATTCCCTCAGCTGCAAGTACAGTGCTACATATAGCTCCATGCCAGGGATACATGTAATCTTGGTTGCCGATATTGTTGTTGTCCCTGATTCTTCCTACAATATTTTCATTTGTGAAGATTTTGGTTTAAAAACTTTTATTGGTAATTTTTCATGGTAGAAGGTGTCGCTACATTCCATTTATGTCATTCTAGCTGCTGCAATAACGGTGCAGAAAGCCTTAGATACAGAAGATCTTGGAAAACCAAGTGCTGTAATTAAGTGTTATAGTTAGGTAGAGTTTAAAAGTGACTGTCGATGTCCACACTAATGTCAGTGAGAGAAGTCATAATGACAGGAAAAAATTCACAGAAATACATTTATACAAAAGGAAATATCAATTTATTAGCCACAAACATTGTTGCGAATTAGAACAGAGCTGGAGTTAGACTACACAAGCATTTGCTTCTTCCTACTCCTTTTCAGATGAAATGTTAATTTATTAAAAATCTGTTATCTATATTATATATGTCTGTTATATATTTCTGTTTGTTCATTTTATTTATTTATTTTGTTTTATAAAGTTACAAAGTAAAGTATATTGAATTCCATTCAATTCTTTATATTTGTTGAATTGTGCTACACAGCAGGACTAATTTTACATTTTTGTTCTGCTGACCTGCTCTTCAGTGACTTTAAGTTGGTTATTTTGGTGGTTATAGTAACAGTTAACTGGAATTACTTCCCAATTTTAAGAAACTAGCAGACCCATAAAATAACATGTTTTCAACAATCGTTATACTTAAAATTGTAATATATATATATATATATATATATATATATATATATATATACACACACACATACATTCTGGATAGTTATCGTGCAGCTGCACTTAGAAAAAAGGTTGAGTGAACACAAACTACAGCTGGTGTTTAAGGCACCTCAGGCACAAACTCTTTGATCTAACACAAAAGGAGATCGTACAAACTGATAACTGTCCTCGAGATAAGGGGTTAAAATGTCACCAAAAAATGTTAATGTTTAAACATCATAAAAACTGACAGAAAAGAAAGCGGTCATGTTACATCTATTGTCACAATATTTCCGGGTTTCTCACTTGGACATTTTTCTGAGGAGACAGCGTCCTGTAACAGTGCAGCATAATCAGTAACCATTGCGAACATATAATATTACAGCCCTGAACTTGTGTTATTGTAGTACTACAAACGGCCACCGAGTGCATGCATGATCAGCAAAGAACAGGACAACATTTAACCTCCTCACAGACTACACAATACTATGTGAATGAATACTATGTTTCTTTGTCATTGGACTAATTGGGGCACCAATGCAACGCACTGGGGTATTTCACTTGAGAGACCAAGAGCTCCCGAGGCATTGGGCTGGGTATTTATTGCCCAAGGCCAGTGCTGTCACGACCTGCATAAAGCCTAACCTTGTCAGACATGAAATCTGCATCACGCTCAAACTGATGTTTTACTATGTGACACATTATGAATATTACATTACAGGACCCTAGACGTTGTCAGTCAAAACAGAACAGCTTTCCTCACCAGCAAGATAAGCATGTGAGGAGAGGGGAAAAAGGGGGAGAAGGGGAGGGAAAGTGAGAGAGACGGGGGGAGACAAAAAGAGAGAAGAAAGATTATTCAAGAAAGGCATGGGTGGTAAATGATTAATAGGCAACGCAGAGTCAGAAACAAGCACTTAGGGCTAAAACAGACAAAAGAGAGTATGCTTTTCGCCTTTTATCGCATTTCATGTAAAGGACCCTGACAAATGGTGGTCATATTGCATGGCTTGAGGCCTAGCTTGATGTTTAATGCATCATCTGCTCTGGTAAGGCAGGGTAGTAAACACTCATTTGTGGTGGTGACTAGTCACACATGAAATCCATTTTGCAAACTGGAGTGTAGAGGGGCCAGTTGACAAAGCTTTTAGAGTGATGTGGTTGAATCCACAGTCTGCTTGTGAAATGCAGGGGGTGGGGGGGCTGGATGTTAAAAAAGGGAACATCTCCAAATCCATTACTTACAAAAAGCTATCACTCTGAATAGCTTAGTATCAAAACTGTCTGACTGAAAATATAAACACACGTACACAGACATGCACACACACAGACACACACAAACACACGCACAGAGCGAGAGCGAGAAAGAGAGTAAAATAGTAAAATAGCTGCTTAACCTGTTATAAATTGTTTTAGCAGCTATTTAGATAACAGAGAAACAATTTGCTGGAGTCCCACAGGGCTCAGTTTTGGGGCCTACACTTTTAATTTTGTAATAATTAATAATTAATAGCACATGTGGAAAGTCAAATATATTGCAGTTTGTGTTGTTTGCAGATGACACAATATTTATTAGTTCAAGAGATGATAAACATCATGATTAAACATGGTAGCAGAAAGCAGTACAAATGAAACTGTCAAACTTAAAAGATGGTTTAACGAGAAGAAGTAGAAGTATTCTTAAATGTGTACAAAATTAAGTTTATGGTTTTCACCAATCAAAAACAGGATGTTTTTTTTTTTACTGTCTATCGTGAAAATGTCACATAGCACATGTTAAGTCAAAGGTGTCTAAGAATATTGTTGTTTTGTTTTCTGTTCAAGGTATGTGTTAGATTACAAGACCATGAGAATCCTGTACTGTTCCCTTATTTTGCCATATTTATATTATAATGCAGAAGTGTGGGGCAACACATACATGAGTATCATGAAGCCATTGTTCATATTACAGAAAAAAGCAGAAAGTATTCATGACATGGACCCTAAAGAACATACTAGCAGACTTTTCATTACAGCAGAACTATTCAAACTTTAAGACTTAGTTGACTTACAGAAACTATTCATGTATAGGACAAAAAGCAGAATATCACTAGAAAACGTACAAAACATATTTGTTTTTATTTCAGATAACTACCAACATTGAAGGAACTGCAGTAAAGCAGATGTGTACTTCAGTGGTTGGTATCAAACTCTGGAATTCTCTACAGAATGATATAAAGTGTTATCATAGTATTTTTCAGTTTAAGAGAATTTATAAAGGATAAAAAAAATTAGATTATATAAAACTGTCAGGTAGAATCTGTCCCTGTGTTAAAGGTAACTTATTGGTATGGCTATTGATCCCTCTCTATGTATTTATAAATCTTATTTTTTTCTTTTGAAATTTATTGTAAGTATTGTTTGTTAAGCAACTAACTGACCATTCTTTGGTTTATATATATTTTGAGAAAGAAGGAGGTAAAATACGATTCTTTTCGTCTCCCCTTTCCTTTTAGCCATGTAATGTGTATTGGAGTTTTTAATCTAATTCTAGCTGTTGTGCATTAACATGAGCGAAAGAAATAAAAATGCAATGAAATATCGTTTTCTTATTTTTCTGTGACATCATCACATGTAGTAACTGACCTGTATCTCTGGTAGTCGTCCTCATCCTTATCCGGGCTGACCAGCTGGTTGGGGCAGGCCTCATTTCCCAGCAGGCTTAGGTACTCCAGTGACGGGGTCACATCAGCCAAGTGTTCCAGCAGGGCCTCGATATCAGTCAGGTGTCAAAGGGCGGATGTCAAGGACCTAGCGCTGTTAATTACATTAGCATTTACTACCCGCAAAGCCCCTCCCGGGCCTGTCTGCACTAAAACACGTCACTGTCAAATTTGCCGAGGTGCTCAAAGGGGCTAGTCACTGGCTTTGTGAGACCGGGCAGACAGAGGGGCAATTTAAGGTGCAGGCTTTGGCATATAGTAGTGACACAATTTGGCTGCTGCTCTCTCTCCCCTTTTCTCTCGATCTCTTTCATTTCCTAGGTGGCCGGGTGCAGAACAGTGACAAAATGATGGATGCCCTGTGGTTCAAACAGTCCGTGCTTCCCAGAGCCGCGCTGTGGAAAAACTTTTGCGAAACGTGGAAAAAACAAACAGCCCCTAAAGCAGGCACATTCATCACTAATACATTCACTTGGAAAATTGAGCCCCAAAGTGTCAAAATACAACTGCACTAATGCAGTGCTCGAGCTTTAAAATGGCACTGTGCCACGACAGGATGTACATAATTGGCCTATTAGCATGTGCCGACCACTTCACAACCAAACTCAGCACACAGCCCCAGACGCACACTTCAAGGAGCCCCAGTTTTAATGTTGACTCTGGAAGTGTGTGTGTATGCGAGAGAGAGAGAGTGAGCATCGTTACCCGGTAGGATCTGCATAACCAGAGGAAAACAGGACACATTGCTAAACCTGTTCTGAAGCTTAGAGGGGAAGTTCACACATTTTTGACTGATCATAAACAGCCTCGCAATGTGTCTATGTCTTGAATTTAGGGTGGCTGTGCGGCGCTCTGCTTTTTACCATGTTTACTTTGGTTGGCAAATAGAACACACAGGGGCTGTTATAATCAATGAGCCAAAATGTGAGCATGTTCCAGTGCGTTGAGTGACAAATTAAATGACTGATTTATTTTTATTTCAGCGAGGTGAAGATGTGTAATGAAGCAAAATGAATAATGGGAAAAAAAGTTCTGATTTGATTCTTTATGATTTAAAATCACTGACATTAACAAACACCAAATACATCACACTTTACTGTGTCTCAATCTTTGGGATGTAGTTTTAATCCAACACTCATTTATTCCCTTTGAGAATAAAAACACATCTGTTATGTTGGCTCTAAAATCTGATTCCACTAGAGGTCCCTGTGGTTCAAAAACTCTTCCTGTGTGGAGCTTTGTGACAGCCAAGTTCCCCTGCTCTCTTTTGCAACACACAGTGCTCCCCTGCAAAACCACAACATTAAAAACTGGTTCTCTGAGACAAAGGCAGCTTGTATTGACATATGAATGCAGACAAAACACTGTGTTGATTCTGATGCCTGTAATAAATGTCTGCACAGTTGGCTGCAAATCAAACTGAGAAATGAGCTGAGTGATAAGTTTGAAAGGATATATGGTTCTTATTGAGTGTTAAGGTGTGCAGGTTGGGCAACCTGGGCAACCGGAGGTCATTTCCGAGCAGATTGTTGTCAACGACCAGCTCTTCCAGCTCGGTGAACATTTTGAGGCCCGCCAGTGACCTGCAATGATAAGGCAACAGGAAAACTGTTAT
This sequence comes from Plectropomus leopardus, assembly GCF_026936395.1. Lineage (NCBI taxonomy): Eukaryota > Metazoa > Chordata > Actinopteri > Perciformes > Serranidae > Plectropomus > Plectropomus leopardus. The sequence goes on along the minus strand of NC_142188.1, from coordinate 15,465,961 downwards.
GGCTCTAAATCTGGTCAGCCGTTATTGTGCAGAAATAAATATTTCAGCCTCCCTCTTTCATACGCCGGGAGAGTATAGGTCCGGGCCTGTCAGGGAAGTGAATGACAAGAATTAGTGGTGCTGAGCTCCCCTGGCATGGTGAGGCATCCTTCAGCGGCTGGCAGGATGAGGGATGGGGGTCACTTGTGAGTAGCCAGGATTCAAAACAAAAGGCTTCAGAAATGCGGCGGGCAGGATGAATTTGTCAATGTCTTGTGCCTTGAGGCGCCCAGTTTCGCCTGACCCTAACCCTCCATTCCCAAGACAAATCACTCTGTCACAGTTCACCTTCACTCCCCAGACACAAATTTAACTTGTCATCCATCATTTTCACAGAGGAAGCAGAATACACTTGCAATCACAGATGGAATGGAAGGGAAACTTTTTTTTTTGCAACTCTAACACGATAGGGGTTAGTGTTGGGATTTTAACATCAAAGGGCGATTTTGTTTTTTCTTTTTGGGAGGAATTCTTCCTTCCGCTTCTTTTTTTAAAATGACAAATTGCAAAGAGAGGTGAAGGTTCATCCCAACTCTTTTCCTCTCTGTCTCTCTCACACACAAGCACATTCACACAGGCATAAAAATGATGGAGGGTGGTGTTAGGAGTAATGTTAGAGCCCTGCAAAGTTCAAGTCATGGGAGGTGCACAAAGGCAATGTGTGTGTTGTCTAATCCTTCACACTGTCAGCATGCCATGTTAAAGTGTCCTGGGTGACTTCATTGACATTTAAATCTGCCAGAACCTGACACATACTGTATACTCCTCAAGAATTATTCCTCACACTTCAACAGGTATATTTACTTAAACATGGCATTTTTAATTATTAGATATATTTCCATATCATTGTTATTTACTCCAAGCTCTTAATTTTCTCAGTTCTACACTATAAGAATAGTACAGTATGTTTCTCGTTTTTAAAGCAGACGGATAACCTTGACATTAGGTTATGCAAACATAAATTCCAGTGAACAGTGTCACATTGCAACATGACAAACTCAAGGTACAGTGAGGTCTTAAAATCTGCAGCGTGAACTATTGCTCCTCCTTGGATCTGCTTAGTGTCAATGGCTGCCATAATACACACCAACTTGGAGCTATGTAAATATAACACCTTTATCATGACAATCTGCAAACAGATAGCAAGGAGCAGTTAGCAGTGTAGGGGCAGGGCATAATATACAGTCACATTCATTATGGAAACATGCTTTTAAAAGGCAGGAAGGATGAAAAGGGTGAGTGCTTTGTTCTTTTTCTGATCAGCTTAAACTCCATCTATATGTGGTCTCTGATCCAAAAACACACAGATGCACAGAGTGGACACACTGGCAGCAACTTTGAACTACAAAACAAAAACGTTGCAACTATCTTTTTTGTGGAAAATGACAAATAAGCAATTCATTGTAGACTTGAGAGTGAGGCGGCCTCATTTCGAAAGACATCAACATTTTGCAAACACACACACTTGATACCCACAACAACAGCTGACAGCACCTAGCTAGTGTGCTGGCAAAGCCGCTAGCTGACAACCTCTTATCAGGTCTGATTAATGTACTGGCAAGATGGATGAATAGAGAGATGTGCCAGTTTTATGAAATCCTATCCTGTTTGCTTTTTTCCCCCCATGGTGCTTCTAATTTGTGAAAGCAAAAAGGCCCATTAGAGTAGTATACTTACATTTATGGAGGTGGCAAAAAAGATACATTTCATCATAAATGTTGGTTTTTTGTCACTCTTTGGTCAATTTCCCGTCTGTTTTGTCTTCATCCTTATCCAAAACATGAAAGTATGGCATTACCCTATAGGGCTAGGCATCACTTTAGATCCAATGATAGCATATGATAGGATACCATACCATACCATACCATACCATACCATGGTGCTGCGCCACAGTACAGTATGATACAATCTAGTACAATACTATGCAATACTTAAATCACATACAATATTATGGCAATTTTAAATGAGTTGCAATATGCAATGACATATATTGCTAAATATATGGCATTTTATTACCCTTTTGTCAACATCTGTTTTATCTAATGAGATAAATATTTAATTATAATTAATTTATAAAATATTGCCATGCAAAAAATATCGTATCATCCTTATTTATTTACCATAACTATACTTTTCATGATTTAGGCTAGCTTTTTTAGTTTTGATTTTATTTTTGGACACAGCTGTTGGCCCTAACTATAGCGCTCACAAAACACTTTGTAGACTTTATATTTCTCAGCGTGGGTACAAGGTTTGTGCTGAAAGGGAATTCATTACAACGTGCAATTTATCTGCGAGTATAATCTTTGTGTGGTTAGGCACAAACTATATTGCATCATAGACATTATTGCATTTTCTGTGAAAAGAGGCTGCTAACTAACCATTGCCACCTGTAAGTGTGCATGTCTGTGTGCGCCTGTGTGTGTGTGTGTGTGTGTGTGTGTGTGTGTATGATGGGCTGCAGTCCTGTGGGTTATGTTATTAGCTGCTCGGTTAAAGGGAGCCGTATGGCACAGGGGGGAGCCTTATTAATTGTTGTTTTCATGTCACCACTGCTGCGTGCACTGGCTGATTTAATCAGTTAAATTCACAGCCAGGGGAGAGCCACTGAGTCCCATCCAGCATTAACTACAGTGCAGGGATTGAACTTCTAATACTCTCCAGCTTTCTGTGCTCCCTCTGCAGATTTCCATAGCCGCTTTCATTACTTTTTATAAGCTTTCTTGTTTTAATGTGCGGCTTGGAAAACTAACAAAGTTTAAGCACTGCAGTAAAAGTACTTCACTTCAAAAAAAGAGAGCAGCTTTTGCTTTTAACAAAACTAATGAGCATAATTGACTTGAGTCCTTATGCTGTAGAGGTTTGGTAAATGGCAAAGAGGAAAAATGCACATGCATATACACACAGGAAATGTATATAAAAAACAGGATTTTCTGATGTTAGCATTATTTTATTCAATTCACCTTCTTCAAAGAATGTGATGATCTTTATAATGAAAATATTCAGTGATGGGTCCACTGCAAAGGTAAATTTTACCAGTACAATTCTGACTTGTTTCAAACATCTGCTCATGTGATTTCTAGGCAGTAATCAATGTTTATGTAAATTGTAAGCTATGAAAAATTATGTATACTATCTGTACTAAATGCAATGCAGAAAATTTTACAAATATCATATTAAAAATAATGTATTCTTATGTCATACTACCTTGCCTCATTATACAAATTTTGAAAATTATGATTTCTATAGTAACGCGTGTCAAATGATTCTTCTTAAACCTCTAACTAGCAGAAGAGAGACAGAGACAAGCGGTAGCTTTAACGAGGTGAGGCGATGAATCCTCTCCTTGTTAAGATAATTATGATCAGCCTCATTGTCAGAGCTAATACCTCACACGCGCTGTCTTGACGCTTTGACTACCACTTAGCCTGTGTAAGCTCACCATCATACATCATATGGCCTCGTGTGCATCAGTGTGTGTGTGCTTTTGAGCTTACATAAGTAGCGCATGTATGTATTGAAATCTCCATTATCTGCTAAGATCCCTTCTACTGAGCACACGGAGTAGCAACATTTAGCTGGAACAGAAACTCAGAAATCAGGGGAGGATGTGAGACACCAGACAAGGACACTGGAGAGGAGACACCGACCCGGAGAGCAGCCCTGCCAGATCGATACACTAATACTAATGCAGACATAGTGATTGATGAACCACTGCTGACAACAGAGGGAAGAAAACTCTCGACCATTATTGGCTGAAATGTCAGTCACTCCTGCCAATGGTGTGCGCTACTGTCATGTCATATATCCTCAGGCAGCAGATGAAAAATGGAGAACGGCAGTCTTGGCTCTTTTACATGTTTTACATAGTCACCCTTCTTAAGTCTGCTGCTTTTAAAACTGTTGCCTAAATGAATCATCCTTGGCAATTTTTAGGAACTCCGAAGATGATAGATCAACTGTGGATTTTATCAAAGCCGTATGTTACAGAGCTATAATGTAAAACAACCTCAAAGTCTTGCCCATTACTGAAACACTGATACAGAACACAGAGGCAACATCCCAACAGCGAGCACTGCAATAATGAAAAAAAGTCCCATAGTTTAATGTATATCAAAAAAACACAAACATGCTGGAGAAGCTGGAGAACCATCGCAGCTGCAGTCCACAGTTAAAGGGCTGATGTCCTCTCAAGGGTCGCAGTGGTGCAGAAAAGCAATGCACTGTTATTCTAAACGAAGGACCAGAGCTGCAGAGTGACAGGCATAATGACGTCCTGTTCAGAAGGCAACAGATAAATGTTTGATGAATTGACCAATACTGGGGCCATGATGGTCTTCATATGTGCATAATGGACTATTCAGAGCACACTTCAGATTGCCTGCCAGGATAAGGTACTGTAATGAATGGGAAAAGGAACTGGACCTGGGAAACCCAGTATGTGGACTGGCTTTAATAAACTTAATAAGAAAGGTGAATGGAGGAGGGCTGGTCAGAGAGGGAGGAGGGAGGCTGGAGAGCCTTTAAGCCTGAAGTAGTAAGTAGTCTGGAAATATTGTGATGGTTTTCACTCTGAAAAATATTTCTCAGTGTTAATCAGTAATTCAATAACTTAGCCATACTCCCATAACTTCCATATATAGTCCCAAATGCAGCCATGAAATCAACACAGGGTGGGCAAATCTGCATATTTATGAAATATTTCATTATTTAAACTAGGGCCATCATCTGAGATTTGAAATATCATAATATCATAAATGTTGTCTTTTCTTTTGTGTGTTTAATAGACTATTCTAACTGTTCTACTATTTGCTTTTACCCACTTAGTCATTATTTAACCAAAGGGATGTCTTCAAAATGCTTCTTTTTTCCAATCTTCAAAAACTCTTCATTAAATATAATGAATGACAAAAAAAGAAGCAAATCATCACTTTTAGAAAGTTGGAACCAGCAAATGTTTGATATTTTTGCTTGGAAAATATCCCAAACAGTTAATCAATTGTCCAAATACTTGGTGATTAACTTTCTTTCAACTGATTAATCAATTATAAAATAGTTGGCAATAAAATTTCCTTTGACTGAATAATCAAACCACTGACTTATCCTTAAAGCTGTGTACAGTATTTATAATTATTAATCAGAAATCTCATTGTGTAAATATCCTTACAAAAAATCAATATTGAGGTATATGATCAAAAATATTGTGATATTTAAATGCAGTGGAGAAAAGGATATTTTTTATCAAAGGCAAATCTTAAAGTGTTGAATAAAATAATAAATGAGCTGATGGAAATGATGTTTTCATAGTGTAATGAAGTGGTGTTGAGTGTAAATAAAGCAGTATGCTAACATTTTTTTTTCTAATAATGGTAAAATGGAAAATAAAATATAATCTATTAATACACCATTCTCCATTAGATCAACACAGCTGTATTTCATCACTCTAACCCACAACAAAAACACAAATAAACATCAAAAATACCCAAATAAAGCATCAAAACACTATCAGGATTAGCTCTTAGTAAATAAGATGACATTATCTGTAAAGCAAATTAATGCCCTGCAACCCCTCAGCATCCCTCCTACCACCTCCACACAGCGCTGATCAGGTCTGTTCCAACACTCTCCCCTCCAGCCACAGTTTACGGCCTATACACGTCTCTGTACATGCATCTCTGATGGCGACGGTGAATTAGACTGTCATTATCTGTCTCTATCTCCCCCACAGCTCTCCCTGTCTCACCCTCCCCTATCTCCCTCACATGTAGACAGTCACTGAAAGGGTGGCACTCCTCTTTCTGTATTGCCAGGCCTCAGGTGGCAGTCATTTAAAGATCACACGTCCAGGACACACATAGCCTTCCCTGAATGCATGTCAATTCACACATGGGAAGGGGATTACACGTCTCCTCCTAGGCAGCTGCAAATTACTATTAATGGCAATGCAAATCATTAGAGTACGTTTGGCGCCGCCAGCGAATCTCTCCTTTATGTGGGCTTACTCTTAATCTGTTTTGAATATTGCGCTATGCTCGCTCCTGATAGTCTGTGTGTAAAAGCATCACTAGCTACAAAGCTGTCAATTGGAGGTGGCATGTCAGATTGAACTTTACACAGGGTTACATCATTTGCAAAACAAAAATATCTTTCTGGAGAGCATAAACAAATTCAAGCAGGAAGAAATCTGTGAAATATAATTAGCAAAGTTCTTTGTTGACGAAGAAGTTAAATATCACCGCTCATTACTTCGTGCTGTACGAGGTTATTATGTGAGAAGTGCAGATCAAATTGTTGGAAATGTCTACACCATGGTGCGTCTGTCGAACGTTTAAAGCTAGCTTCGGTGTGTTTGAATGATAATACCACTGTGGATCCTGCAGTGTCTGAGTTATAGACTACCCCTGTGGATATTTCCTGCTGAGTGTGTGAGGTTAATATTCTCTCTCAATGTCATTAGCGCTGGTAGAGCGGCTGAGAGCACTGTGAATCAGACAGGGAGTGATCCTGTCAATTCACACACACACACACACGCGCGCGCGCGCGCGCACACACACACACACACACACACACACACACACACACACACACACACACACACAAAGCCAGGGCCAGACAAAAATCAAAGCCACTGTACTGAGGTCAGCATCACCTGGCCTCATGCTTCCCCTTGCATCTCCAATCCCCGTGTGATTAATGACCCTGGATCAACCCTAGCCGAGGGATAAGGACTTGACAGACATTCCTGTCAGGTCCAACCTCATAAGCCTTGCTTGACCCCGGTTTGGCCCGGGATGAAGTCTAAGCTGCAACAATGACCCGATTGAGAAGAGGTTGCCTCTTTCCAAGTGAAGAAAGAAATGGAGAAATCATTTCAGGAAGGTGAACATCTCTTCTAAAGTTTCACCAAGTGAGGTTTGGCCAAGCAGAAAGACAGATGCTTCCCATGTACAACACTAAATTGTAACGTAGACTCACTGTATTCCAGATAGTAAAATTCGCTTTGCTGCCTTTATACATGCACTCACAAGCTTGATTGCATGCCTTGTCTTTGGGCAAGGGTCTTACAAGTCAAAACAAGTTTTCATTGGCACCTTTTGGACCAATTATTCAAGAGAAATCATGAAAAAACTACCAAGAGATATGGTGTCCAGACTACACAGTGAAAACAACATGTGCAAATTTCGACTCATGGTATTCCAGACGACAGGCGGTTACAAAATCTTCCCCCCTGCCTTGTTCGTGCAGCTGCAGGCACACATTGGAAACTCACCCTGATTTATTGCTAATGAGTGAACTTAATGCTTCTTAGATGTCAAAAGATTACAAGGAGGGAAAACTGACGACAAAGAAACATATTTGATTTGTGACCTGGGAGTATTTCCTTAAATAACCGGTTAATGTTAATGTTAAAAGGTCAAAAGTTCGGAACCGCGACGTCCGTAATACAGTGAGTTTATGTCACGCTGTAAAACGCATTAGCTGATAAGAGAGGCGAGCAGTATAGCTGGTAAAGCCGAGCCCCTTCAAAGCCTACTAAGGTGTCAAAAAAACTGATATTCAGATACTTATCAATACTAAATATTGGTATTGGATAACGATACCCAACGATAGGCAACACTATTGATAACAGGAGTGCCTACTCCTTCTTGTTATTGACACACAGCTCGACACAACTACACACACAAAACACTGCTGCTGACAGGCAGGCTCACAGCCCTCTCCTAACTAGCAGCTGAATACATTAGCTGTCGTCTGCACCGTCAGCCTGCCTGTGTTGCCAGCTGATGCGAGCTAACCTGGTCGGCAGCACACGTTAACGTAAGCCGTTTATTATTAGCCATTAGCCAGCAGCCATATTAGCCGTCTGTTAGGCTATCATTAAGCTAACGGCTAACAGCTAATAATAAAACGACTACATATGCGATCTAGGCAGCCCACATTTTTAGTCCTGCTGTCTATAACAATAATTGGCAGTGTTAAATTAACAAAAACAACAAACAAAACAAAAACATCCGCAGCCTATCCTAACAACTGCATTCGATCAAAAAATGGTGCTGAGTCACCAGAAGAACAGGACATTAACAGGGCTGCAGTGAAGTACATGCATGTCATTGTTGCTGTTTTTTATTTTTGATATTTTTTACCTCAGACAACTTAATAATACTGTTGTAATTTAAGTTATGTTTTGTATTGTTCTTATCATTATTAAAAAAGAGGGGTCTTATTCCAGCTAATTTTTTGTCATTTTCCCCCCTTTGGTATCGAAAATGGTATCGCGTATCAAGTATTTTTCTGGGTGTAGGTATTGAGTTAGAAATTCTAGTATCGTGACAACCCTAGAGCCTATGCAACACTTTCCTCCTCACAGTGCCTGGACTGTACTCACTGTATGGCCATGCATCTTGTGAATGTTTGTATTGAAAGATTACTTGTCTATCCACATGACAAACACCCTCCTCTCTCAGTGAGCAGGAGCTGAAAATCAATTCCCTGATGGCATCTCAGTCAGTGAGGACATCAATGCGGCACAAACAAGTGCACACACGCTTCCATGCATGCAGCCTCACACATCTTAAAGTGTATATTATACTATAAAATTACACTGACAGGGCCAATCAGCCGAGGCCCATTGCTATAAGTACACTTCGTATTAAACAGTGAGTTTTTCATGAATAAAAGAATGCACACGTATACATATATACAGAAAATGTAACTGGAAATGAACTCATGTTCTCTTGCAATAAAATAAAGGAACCATTAAATAATAGATGCTGCGATCTGTGAGGAAGAATCCCTCAGTGCTCTGTCTGCCTGTACGCTCTGTCATTACAGTGTTCAGGCTCAGTGCTTGTCAACATTTCCCTGAGAGGGGGAGCCATCCCGCATTACGTTTGAGTGAGTTCAACTGTCAACTGCCAGCCATTTGTATGCCTCAGCATCCACCTAATAGCAAATAATCACTACCCCGCGCTCTCTTCATGGCAAATGATCGATGTTGTCTTGAAGTCTGATGGATGACCCTGCCACAGTGATGTCCAGGCATGCATTAAAAACCACCTCTATGAAATGCCTGTCAGTCTGATGAAGCGGCGCGCACAGAATCACAGGCGTGTGCACAGGCTGACACTGAGGAATGCATGTGCACAGATAAAGGGAGAAAAGTGAGGGAAAGCAATAATTCAATTACACAATAAAAAAAGTTAATTTCTGTATATTAGTGGAGAATTTTATAATGCGACGGGACCTGTGGTGTGATTGGTAGACAGCATTACCAGAGGTAGACTGCTCAAGCACCACCTGGGATGCTTCTCTTCCTCCTCTCTCCCTCCTTCCCGCTCTCTAACACACAAACAGCTCCCTATTACCCCTCAGTGTTCAGATTAAAATGCACAGCACTACAATCTTTGATCTCCCACTTGCTGACACAAATCCTTTCAAGCCTCAACATTTTCCTGCAAAGGTAATTAGTGCTAATTAAAAAGTTTCGAAAGCAGTCTACGGCTGCAGCTGGTGATACAGCCGCTGCTGGTGCTTGGGCGTGCCCTCCGTCAGATCACCCATCTACACCCTCCGCAGGTCCTGCGGATGCGTGTGTCATCTGTGTTCCTGCCTCTTTCCTGCAAAGAATCCTATAGTTAGAAGACACCAGTCAGCCTAGGACGTTTGTAGGAGCCGGATGAAGCCCAGCGAGGGGTCTAACTAGTGGTTCTTCCCCCCTGACAAACCTGTGCTCTGCAGGAGAACATGTAGTGACACATGTAACAAATACAAATCCCACAAACAGAACAGGTGTAGTCTTTAATTGGGATACTCTAGCTTAGGGGGGGGCATGTAAACATGGAGTAATTAACTTGATAAGGGATTCATTTTGCTGAAAATATCATTGTAGAGAAGCATATCATTTAGCATGAGCCTTGATTTGCATAATGATAACAAATGCAAAGACTCTAAATTCTTTTGGCATAATGAATAAACACATTAGTAATTAAAGAACTTCCTGTTTAGTGTGATTACAATAATTTGAGATAAAGATATAACTTGAGCAGTCTAACAGTGCTATCATTCATTCACTGGCCTGCCTTATTGCTTTCATCAAGCCATTATTATGATATAATTAGCTGCCTTTCTAGCATATTATTAAGCGGCTTGCTGAGTGTCAGGTACAGAGGCGTCTCAGAAATGACACACAAAAAAGTCGCTCCACAATGTTTCAAAAAGATAATTACATAATCTCACCATGGAGAGCAAACAGAAAAGTGATAATTAGACAACTATTCCTGCCAATTAATATATCAAGCCTTGTATTTTTCCCCACTGTGTGATTCCAAGCTTGTTGCACTTCCTTGTACACAACACATTACTGCTCATGCAAAATCATTACAGAGAAATCAATAAATCATAAATGTAGTAACATATCAACATTCATCACAGTTTACTAGAAGCTGAAAGGTTTTAAGGGTTCTCTAAATCTGGTAAGGTAAAGGGTGCAATGAGATTTTCCAAGATGACAGTTAAAGACAGAAGTATGTTTTGACTCTAACAAGCCTATTAATAGGCTTAATGATTGACATGTAGGTGTGCCAAAAAGCAAAAGCAGAGAAACAACAAAGTTATTGATTTGACCTTTGGGATATTTCCTTCGTTCATCGTTGTTGTTTTTGCCTCGTCTTACACCTCGAAAGGAGATAATAGAACATGTCACCGCACAAGGCAGTTTGAAATTGAATGCCATCATTTTAATTTAAATGTTACATTCTCGGCGACATCTCTGTCAGTGCATAATTGGCACCGAATCCCAGTTTGGATGTACATATTTATCATTCAGCGTGAGACACTCAAAGACACTGACAGATATGCTACTTTGATGGGATGACAGTCAGATGTGGGGGGAAAAAAATAGAATGGCAAATCAACAGTCGCGCTGTCAGTTAAGCTTTTTGTCACAAACTTGCATATAAACATGCATGATTAAAAGCAACAAACGAGCTGTAGGCTGGAATCAGTGTCCTTCCTCCAGAAGTGTGTAAATAGGCTTATTTGATCCAAGCAAAGCAACTAAAACTCAGGATACAGACTCAGAAGGAAATCATAGTAAATGATGGACACTTATTGGGTAAACGCCCTTTACATTGTGACAAACTGCACAGTGTGAAAGTGCAACTTCAAGGTACACGCTATCCAAAAAGCATCTTAAACTGTTTATATTGCAAAGGCAAGTACATTTATTTTAACGGTCGACAAAGGTGGGAACAAAACTTTAACCAGAAGTGTGGACTTGAGTCAAATGACAATTTTGATGACTTTAGACGTGACTTGACAAAATCTAAAATGACTTGCAACTGGACTATTCATTCTGAGCCAGTCGAAATTTTGAACCAATCCAGCATCCAAGTTTCAGACGAAAAGCATGAAGAACTAAAGTTACATTACTGAGAGCCAGTTGGAAAAAAATGTTATCAAAGATTATTTAATTTGTGTGCAAGAACTACGGTAATGAAAAAAAAAAGAAAGATGCACGTTAATATCAGCACTTCATTGGTATCGGCTGATTTTTTGCTTTTTTAATGAACTATCAGAATCGGCCAACATGCTTTTACTAAATTTGCAAAATCAATGCATTTTACATACATTGAAAAGCATTGTATGTCATGTCTCCATCTGCTGATGGGCCATCACGATAAGAGTATGCGTAATATGATGTTAATTGCACTACAGAAGATAAATTATTATCACTTGAATTAGGTGGGGAAAAAAGGTGGATATATCAATAATGGTATCAGTTATCGGCTGTATTGCTTATATATCGGCATATCAGATATGGCCAAAAACTTGTGCATCCCTAGAAAAAATGTTTTGCAGTATGCATGCGTGCAAACATGCAGGTCACAAAAGTTCCAACAAACTTATTCAAACAAACAAATATATATACAGTATATAGTAAAAGCAATCATGATTTTTGTAAATTTTATATATTTTCAAAATGGCATTAAATTTGGTGAAGGGCACATTATGACTTGTTTAGAACTTGAAACTCAAAGTTTAGGACTTGAGATTTAACTTGGGACTTGCCCATCTTGACTTGGGAATTGACTTGGGCCTTGACTTCTGAGACTTGAGACTTGTGACTTGCAAAACAATGACTTGGTCCTACGTCTGGAACACAAGATCTAGTGATCAACATGCACTCAGCTTTGAAAACACATCTTTAAAAATGAAGATCAACCTCGTTGCACTAGCAGCTTCTCTTTACTGTAGATGGCCTTTCTATCTCTGTAGTTTCCTGACATGTCAGCTCAAAGCGAGGTGTGTGATAGCCTATCAGCCCAGAGTAAACCACGGACAGCAGTACAGCTCCCCGAAAAAAAAAAAAAGAAGAATAAATCCCCTCCCACTCTCTCTCACTTTCTCCCCTCCCTGCCTCTCCGTGTCTTACCGCTGGCCCATTACCTTTACAGAGTGAGGCTCATTAAAGAAGGCAAGTTGAGTCAAATCTTTCTGTAATTCAGCGGAGGTGAATTGCTGTCAACATCATTAACCGTCATTCCTCCAACTCACTTCGGTACTTATGAAGTGTTCTTTATTGTGTAATGATCCAAATCTCTTCTCTAAATCGGCCCTCTTCAAAGGCCCTGGAGGACATACCACCCATGCAGCCGCCTGACATGCTAAAGGGCCAGATTAAACGTGGCTCCATCATTACGTTCCTCTTTGTGCTTAAACAGATCCAGCATTTCATCCTGCTCTTCAGCTAGCGTTCCTCAGAAGGAACAGAGCGGAAGAGAGATGAGCAAAGAGTTCATCGGGGGGAGGGGTTTTAAAACATGGCTGTTTTACTCATGTCAGCCTATACCTTCTGCTAAGCATTTTCATTTGGTTTGCTGCATCACAAGACCAAATTTGTGCCAATAACCTTCTTCCTTCCCTTTCAGTTCTTTAAATACTGTTTACTGATACTTCATTGATCTCATAAGGCCATTGGTCAGGCTGGTTCCATGGCTAATTACAGTGAGAGCTGCCCTGCTTGTCATGCTAGATGTCCTGTCTTAAGAGAAGCCTCCTTTGTGCCTCCGCCATTGTGTGTCCCTTAGTGCTCAGTATCATGCTATGAGATGTCCTCCAGGCCTTGTGTTGGGGAAAGCCTCCTTTGTGCAGGCGCCATTGTGTGTCCCCAGTGCTGAACCCCCTGCTAGGTAGGAACACAGACAAAGTGCAGCAGGGGGATGCTTCTCAGGGCCCTAAGACCTACAGTAAATCTTCAAACAATTTAGACAAACAAAAACGGCTGCTGCGCTGCGGTGAGAGTAGACAAGGAAAAGCAGATGAATAAGCAACATCAATTACTGGGGCTTTGACCTGCAAGCCCCCACACCATGGCACACATTTCACACCAAATCGCCCCAGATTGAAGTTGACACTGCTGGAGTGGAAACACTGACCCCTCACAAGGCTAGCGCTTCAAACTTAAGAGCAGAGAAAGGCAGGGGGGACTGACAAACTACATAGACCAAGGCCAACGTGGAAGGGAGACAAGGAGGAGGGGTATGAATAAAAAAACACACACGCATAATAGGTCCTAGTTTGTTTCAAAGTGAGACAAAATGGCTCAATTTGAGCACTTAGGCCATCGAATTGGCCCAGCTGAGGTACAAGAGGAACATGTGAGGGGACAACCGCATCAGGCCACTGATAAGGAGCCTATAAGAGGAACAAAGCCGGATGTCCAACAGGCTTACCAGTGAACCTGAGTGGGACTGCACCCTCTTTAAAGCTTGTTTTAGCCTCCCAGCTTTACCCCCAAAAAGTGCCGCTTCCCCTGGATCCTTTTTACTCAGGCACATAAAGCCTCCCTCTACTTTGTAAGCTCGGACAAAGGCAAAATAAACACATGGGTCAACGTTTGTTCAACACATACTACACTGCTCTAATAAAGGTTCTTCAAAGACCCTTTTCAAGAAAAAAGATACAATTTTAAGTCTCACTTTGCAATAAAGCACTGTTTTCATCATTACTTTGAAAAGCCAAGAAAAAGAGTGTTTCCAAAGGTGAGAAAAGATCACGCAATCCTATCACAGTTTGTCAATACAGTGTTAATTAATCTAATAACAAACTGCTCTGAAAAACATGCCCTGTACTGACTAGAAGACATGTAGTCTAGCAGCAGCACATTGACACATTTGGGGGCATCAGGCTCTGGATAGAGACAGTCCTAACAATCTCCCAATTAGCCAGGGGGGAAAGCAGAAAATATGTCTCAGGTTCACGGAGCAAGCGTGAAACTTAATAATATGACATGGCATACGAAAACAGAGTGTGTCTTTTTATAGCCACATGTGAAAATGAAGCCGAAAGAAAGGAAAAGAAACAAGAAGGAAAAGGTGCTTGTCTTTTTACTAACAAAAAAGACTGTTCTCAGGGTCTTTGTATTTTATGGTGAATTTAAGTGATATGATAGACACACTGTAATAATAAAAAAACATGAGGGAAACAGATGCAACAATTATTTAAAAAAATTGAAAAAGGGGGCAATGTAGTATTTATTACCAGGATGAAAGTGGGAATAATAATTTAAATGAGCTTGAAAGTTATATGTGCACACACATATGAAAACACCTTGTTAGGGATGTTAACAGTTGATGTTAATCAGTTGCCAAAACAAAAAAAAAGAAGAATACATCCCCTGCCAAGAATATTTTTGACAAGTTACTGATGTGGCTTCATAGGCTAACATTGCTGCTCCTCACTTTACTACATTGTGCACCACTCCCCATTCAAGTTAGCTGAGGGCAAAACTGGAAGTTAGCCGTTTGGCTGACAGAACGTAGCTGCTCGGCCACATTTGGCCACACTCGGCTGCCGGAAGTCTCCAGTGTGCATGCTCTAAGGGTCGCACAGTATGGAAGAAGTGCAAATTATTCTTGGATCATCCACGTCATTTTATACACGCTAATTAAACTATTTTTGCTTCATGCAGCACTGAGCAATTCTCCTAGGAATGTAGGCCCTACAAATCCCTTAGCATTGTTGATTATGTTATCACCATTAGGTCTTTTACCACCATTAGCAGTGTCAACACGGCTAGTGGTACTAGTTAACAATGTTGACAGGGTTTTGCAGGGAAAGTTAGGGAGGTTGGGTGCAATGTTAGCACAGAAATGCGTTCCGGCAATGGTACAGCCTTACCAGCGGATCGACTTGGCTGGTACACAATGCAGAGCGGCTGATGAATCAATGGAGCTATGAAGACTAGGTGGTGGGCATGTTTCTATTTGATAGCGCAGCTAGCCGGCTGTCTGTTGACAAAGCCAGCATAAAATAAAATTAAGCTCAAATTGTTTATAACACAAAACATTTCACCACTACTAAAGGGACTGAGGGACTGAGGGACTGAGGCAATGTAGTGCTAGACTAAAAGGAAAGGCCTTTTGTATTTCATGACTTCATTTTCTTAAAAATTAACCAGTTAGTTTCTGGTTAATGGGTGTGGCCCTATTGAAAGCAAAATTGACCGAAACTGACAGTTCTATTGCATACATATAATTTTGAGAAGTAATTATCAAACCAAACTGCATTAGATTCTGCTCATACATGTATGGTGCACACCAAAGAAAATTGCATTTCTTAATTTAAAATAGTGCAGATTCTGCAGTACTCAAAGGTTAAAATGTACATTAGTTTTCCACTCTTGATAATTCCCAGTTTAATAATATGAACATTATTGAGGTCATTAGCAAATTTAATGAAAGCCTAAAGCCAATTTTGCCTCCATGAAACCATGACACATTGACAGACAGACAAGGCGCTCTGTCAGGCAGAGCAAAGCATTATTCACAAAGAATCAAAACCTAACATTATCACATACTATTTAAGCCATCTAAAAGCTCCACTCGCTCGACTAATGTATAGGACTTAAGTGTGAGCACCTGTTTCAAACAATGGAGCCTTTCGCATCTTCCCCCCTCCCAAGATCACAGACGTTCACACAGAATGATAATGGAGCCTACGCCAGTCAGTCAGTCAGTCAGCCCTCTTTGCAAATGGAAATCCAGAGAAAGGTGGAGATGGGAATCATTTTATCTAGTTGACACACATTACAACGGAGAATTTCAAAAGAGTAAGATGGAAGCTCTCAGGTCAATTATGGTGTCAAGGCTGTCAGCTTGCAATGAAATATATACCTTTGAAGAACACTTTACTCGAGGGATGGGGTAAAAAGGATGGGAAGACGTACTGTTTAACCCAGAGACCATATAAGAATATCAGAGATGATGGAGTAAAAAGTGGCATGATAATGGACCATTTTCACCGAGCACACTTTGTCAAGGGGGACAGACGACACCCACTTTCTGAAGAGTGGTATCAAGGAATATGATTTCGGTGACTGAAACTCATTAATGGCATCAGCTGAAATGAGTTGCTTGGTCATTAACAAAGTCATTAAGATAATGGGGAAAGGTGATTTACAATATATATTTTATGTTACATAGTTCAAACAGACACCATTTTGGGATGTCAGAAAATAAAGCTTGCTAAATAACCATAGTAAACCTTTGAAAAGCCATTTTAATAAGGGAAATGTTTCAAACACACTCAAAACTTTGTTTCTTTAGTTCTGTTTTTTATTCTAGCCTCCAAATGTAAATGTCCTCACCCTCTGTTCGAGATATAAAATACTAACCTTGAGACAGTGAATGACAGAGGGAATTATGGGTAATTGTAGTGTCAGAGAGGGAGACAGCTGTATGATGAGATTCTGTGTCATTTAGACAATCAGAAACTTAAGAGGCAGTGTGACACATTTCTCCCCCTCCATCCGACAGGGCTCCTGACATGGCTGGTGATAATTTCCAGGAAAGAGAAAAAGGAGAGACAGAAAAGAGTGAGTGGAGGGAGCACAAATGAAAATGGAAGTCACAGAAAGAAAGGTGTGATTTCTTCTCCTCCATATGCAGTGTGGGCAAAGTGATAGCCTGTGTGCTGCATTCATTGCTGGAATCAAGACGAAATATCCCCTTACATGTCAACCTGCCATCCAGATAAGAGGTGTCTGAAGCTCTGTATGAGATTAATACTTCCCAGCTAGGAATGACACAGGATGTGAAGGGGGACTTTTGATCTCCTTGTGGTGAAGCCACTTCAGCTACAGTACAAGACTCACCGCGGAAGGTACATACTTCCCACCGAGGTCAGACGTGGACACAAAAAGACACGGCTTACAATATATCCAAGCCACAAGTGGAGAATAACAACATTAAACGCAGTTGTCAGTTTACACACGTTCACTCAGACCATAACGAATAGGAGATAAATGAAAAGGATGAAGTGCCTGTCAACATAATGAATTCAATAAAAAGCAACATTGTCTGCTTTGTCACATTTCAAAAAGCAGTGACATGTAATTACTGTTATTTGTAGAAATAGCCTTCATTATCATCAGTGAGGGCCCTTCCCTTTCCAACCACTGGAAAGAAGCTCAACAACCTTTTAACAGAAATTCGCTATGATATTGCAGTCTTGTTTAAGAGGTAAAGTTTTTAGGTCTTGTTATGAAGAATTACACAATGTGGAATATAAAGGATGCAAAGTTTAGCCGTATTTAGCTAAATGTTAAATTGTAGTAAACTGTAAATTTTAGGATGCAGTCATCCATGTGCTGGTTGGTCTTTGAAGAAATGCAATGGTAAAGCAGATGATGTGCAAACTAAGTAGAAGTTTTGCTTTGTGGTATTTACATGTTGATTTCCACTTCACAGTGTGTTTGCTAATTGTTTATTAGGCCATAGTACCAAAAGCAATTAGAACAACTATATCTAGACACTGAAAACAACTTAAGTGAGGTAAGCCACATTAAACCTTTGAAATCTGAGCAAATTGGCTTAACTTGTTTGAAAAACAAGTTCAAAACTTAACAAGAAATGACCCAAACATTTGCAGCAAAATAGAAAATTACCTTAAAATTAGACAAAAAAGTAAAGCAAAAAACAAAAATAAACAAGGAAATTATCTGCAAAAAATGCTAATTATACAATTTGTGACATATTTTGAATATAATTTTAATACACACACACACACACACACACACACACACACATATATATATAGTGTATACACACATACACACGTACAACATATTCAACTACTGCAGCAGTGGGGTGTTACAACACTCAACAGGTTAGCCTACATCCTACGCTGAAAAATTGGCTCTTGTGCCAAAGGCATCAACAGAGAGACCTGCCAGAACACTCCAACAAAACTCTAAATGTGGCTTTACTTTGATGCATGTGACACTTTTTGCCTTCAGATGGCCTCAGTGGCCTTTAAGGCTCAAACACATCGATCCTCTTTGCACAGATAGTAAGACCCAATCCCAAACCACAGCGGAAACCCTCAAGTGGAAAGTTGAGCATGTTGGAGTTTGTGCACAGACTAAGACGCTGAATTTGGGATTATCTTAATTTCCTTCCCTAGTATTAGAATTACTGTATAATGAAGACCATAGTATCGAGAGGTATTAAACTACAGGTTTGATAGGGTTTCAAATGTACATTTTAACAGTTTAACCAAGCCTAAAAAGAATTCAGTTACTATATTGCCTACTTACATAAATCATACATTGAATAACAAAAAAAGAAGAATATTATAAAGAGAAAGGCCAAAACTATTGTATAAAACATGGCATATTACTGTCCATATAAGTTAAGACCAACTAATTCATCAAGGCAAACAAGCTGCTGAAAAGAGATTCTGTATTTTAAAACTTGTTGTAGAACTATTTCCATTAATATATTATAAAGCAGGCATGACCAAGTTATTGAGATGCTATGGAACTTTGTTCGTCCATTTCGGTTAAAAAATGCAGTATTAAGACCACACAGAGGGCTAAAAAATATCTTTTGACAACGTGATCTATTATGAGACATTAGTGGTTAGCTCCCTTCAGTGTTATAATAATAATAATCATCATCACCATTGTTATTAAAATGATCAAAGTCTCTTTAAAAAAGGGACTATAAGGTCAACTTCACTGTCAAAACCCAAATGTCTGAAGTCCAACATAAAGAACTGCTGCGGTGAGAAGACAGATAATGCCCTGAGTAGAGAGAAAGAGAGAGAGTCCTTCTTTCTTTTCTCCTTGTTTCATTCCCCCCTATTTTTTTCTTCCCTCCGTTCTGCAGTTGTGTGTCCTGACCTTGCAGCTTCTATGGCCCATCCATCTTGGGCTGCTTAGCCATTTCGCTGGCTTCATACTGCGCAGATTAACACAATTCATCACCACAATCATCCTCCATTCATCACCCTTTCCAATGAATGTTTTGACATCCAGTTAATTTTCTGCTGATGATTTATCAAATTATAATTACCATGCTCTGAAGGGCTCATTTATTATGTTGATACATGATAATGATGCCAAAGTGGATTGAATTTTAAGTAAGTTCTCCCTGCGATTATAACATATGCGTTATTGTGAATAATGCTTTGCGATTTGATTCTTTACAGCCGGGAAATTCCTGAGACAGTCCTAATGTTACAAAAAAATCAATGCAAAAAAAAGGAGACAAAGTGAGACTGTTAATTCAATTTTTTTTTTTTTTACAGAACAAATTGTTTGGCTGGGGTGCAGCAAGCATGAAAAAGTTCAATTAGATTCAGAGCTCCCCATCTTGGATGCTCAGTAATTAAAGAGTGCACTAATTCAATCAGGGGGTAGGACTCAGGCAGAGGGAGTTAGGCTGTTTCTTAATAGGTTATAGGTTATTTCTCACATACTGCCCTCATAGGCACTTCATTAGCCTTCTGCTTTACAATTCACTCAGCTTTTCAGCCTCATTATTATCCAGGTTTATTAAAATCCAATGGCTGCCTATCTGTTTCTATTACTGAGGAGCTGACCAGCCTAATGCACTGGGTCACTGTTAAGGGCAAACACACCAACTGCTGTTTATGAGCACTGAAAGAGGAATAGTAATGACTATTGAAAATGTGCTTTTTTTCCTCTATCAGTATTTGCAAACAGTAGTGGGAGCATAACTAGGCTAGAGGGACCTTAGTAAATCTCAAACACATATGCATTTGCCCTCAAAAGTAACCTCTTTCCATATGATAGATGATTAAATCTTTTCAACGGAGCCCTAAATTCAACAGGGCAAAATTGGATTTCATTTGGTGTGTCCCCCCCCCCCCCTTTTTTTTTTGTCACTGCTACTGTTTATTTATTTTTTGCACAAGTTTTGCACAGGTGCTGGCATTTGATCCCTCGACCCGTGCTTCAACACCAAGCTAAATCACTGGTCAAAAGACGGAGGCGGTTCTGCGCGGAGCTGCAGTGCATTGTGGGGCACAGGCAACCAGCTCAGGGAGATGAGGGCTTAGGAGGTGTTAAAGGTTATTGAATGCTGGAGAATTCTCCTGGCGGTGGAAGCATTGTTTACAGCTATCTATTTTTTTGACTCTTTGCCCTTGGGCTGCGGCCCATAAACAGAGCTGCTATCCCCCCCCAACCACCCCACACACACACACACACACACCAGCTAGTGGAGAGTGCAGAGCATAATTGTGAGTCCCCCTTGGATGTCCCAAAAGTGAAAGATGTGTCTGGTAAGTGAGAGAGGTCAAACACGAGCATGGATATTTATTACATGCACTGCAACCAGATGGAGGCGGCCCATCCATCAAGCAGAGCTGTCACGCTGGTCACAAACGTTTCCCATAAAGACAACCCCCACCCCACCACCACCCCCTCGCTGCCTCTCGCTCTGTGAAAGCAGGAGGTCCATCCGCATTGGGAGGAAAGAGAAGAGTGGAAGAGCAGTGAGACTTGTTTTGCGCAGTTATGAACTTTAAAACCAGAACACCACATTCCCAGTTTGACAGCCTTTCCATGACTCTGTTGGCTTCACCATTTTTCTCTCATTAGTGCTTTCTCTCGCTTTCTCTGAACTGGCCTATTTTTAGCAATAACTTTTATCAATACTGCAGTGACCAGGCCGTGTGCACGGTCAGAAAGGGCAGGATGGGAAGGCATGCAGCCAGGCAGCTTAGGGAGATATTAAAGGAGTAGAAGTGGGAGCAGTGGAAGGGCGTTTCTGACACTTGCTCCCTCATTCATCAGGCCCTCATAGGCCCGTCGGTGACAATGAAAAGATTTCACAATACAGCCGCGGCAGAAACTCATTCTGGCCCTCATCCATCATGCTCAGCCCGCTAGCCGTTCCACTGACCTAATCTGTGATGCCTCGCTGCCCGCACCCCGTTCCTTTAAGGCAGGCTTCATTACTGTGAGGGAGAGCAGGAGATAGAGGCCGGGGGCAAAGGGCTCGGAGGAAAGGGCCGCGGTACACACTGAGACTTAAGGCACATAAAACACTGAGACAGCCAACTGTCACAATCAGCCACTTCCTACAGCAAAGAGAAGTGTGGCACACACTGTCAGAGATGATAGAGGCCTTTGGAGGAAAAAATAGAAATAAAGCAGAGAAGTAGGGTGGAACTGCCGGTCAATTTAGTCTGATTAACTCTGAAAAAACAATCTCACTGTCATGGAAATGTCCGTCTAACAATCTCACAGCCTTCCTCCCATCCATCAATCAAGTGATTAGGCAGCTTGTTACTGTCACAAACAATTTCCAAGTCATTGACTGAAAGAACTTGAATCAGATATGCCAAACTCACAGAGGCAGTTAAGCAGAGTTTGCTTGAGATGCAATCACTGCTGAAGTTGAAACAGATACCTCTTTTTCTTTGCCATACTCACCCTTGTTCTCCCATATGCCCACTCTGTGTTGGTCTCCTTACTCTGGACTGCTGAGTGTTACTTAACCAAAAAGGGGTTGGACAGAGGTAGGCTGGCTGCCTGACCCTGGACCAGCTATTATGGAGCTTTATTCCCTAAACCCCTGCTCTGGGTCTGAGGCCAGACTCCACTGGCAGCTCCCCCTCTTATCTCTCTAACTGGTCTGTCCCCAGACCCTGTTGCCCGCTGCCTAATGGAGCCTGTCTCTGCACTGAGGGACAAATTCAATCAAGCCCTTCGCTAAACATCTTCAAACAACATTGCTACGGCTCTGTGGGAAAGAACATTGTTGCTATTGAAATCAAGTCAACTGTCCAGGTAGCCATGCTATTACTGCTCTGCCAACACCAGACATGGAGACTCCTGAGTCTCTGAAGCAGCAGGAGGATGCTATAGCTAGCTTTGCCAGTCTTTTCTTCACCATAACAAGGTGTCTGAAGTAATTTAATTCCATGTTGAGCTAGTTTAAGCATTCAGTGTTAAGGATTTAGGGGGATGCATTGGCAGAAATGGAATATAATGAAATAAGTGTGTTATAACATAGGGAGCAGGTCCTTGTCCACCAAGTCCACCATGTTGCACCACCATGTTTCTACAGTAGCTCAAAACAGACAAACCAAACACTAGCTATAGATAGGGCCATTTGCATTTTCGCATTGCGTCACCATAGTTAGCAGTCCCTCTGCAATGTGAGTGTCGGGGGAATTTTTTTTTTTTTTTTAAATTACATGACACTGCTTTAAGTGTTTTTTTTCTAGATTAAATCCTGAGGTCCATTTGTATTGGTGAGAAAGAGACATCAGCGGATAATTCAGCTCCTGGTAATAATGAAGGTTAGGGTATTGTAACCCTAGTTCTATTATAACAGGCTGACCCCTCTACTGGATTCTCTAGGTAATACTTTTCTAATCATGGGCACACATTCACACACTGTGAAAAGCGTAGCAAGCCAATCAGGACGTACCTACCCAAATATTCATGGACACCAAAGTATATAGGGAGGTGGATTCCCTCTCGAACAGCTGGATCTTAAGTTATCAAAGAAAAAAGGTGAGCGCACATTAAGAGGTGCTGGGCTGGCAGGCCGTCTCTGACATGCCAAACAGCACCAGAGTAAAAGTGATTTGTAACATGAAACTGCTTTATATAGGGTTTTTACCAGTTTAAATCACCAGACGTGTTTGTCTGAAGGAATTCTAACCAAGAAGAGTTTCAACCGGTTGCAATATATCAGCGTCACTGTTAGAAGCCACTAAATCCCCCTTAATTTTACACACTGTTCCTTTAAAGCAGTCATATATATATATATATATATATATACACACTATATATATACACATATATACATATACACACACACACACACACACACACACACACACACACATACATACACACATACATATATGTGTGTATATATACATACATACATACATATATAAAATTCAAATACAATGCTTTTCAGTGTTTTATTTTTTGAACATCATTGCCACAAGCTCAAAGCGTGAAGGCATGTAAAAAAAAGAAAGTGTCCAAAGTAATGCTATAAACAGAAACCCAATAATATAGTTCCGTGTTGGTATGCTGGCATAATGGCAAGGTTCTCTCAAAGCTGTAGTACCAAACCGAAGCAGTAATTGCCACGTTTAAACAGTTCAAACAAAAAGCAATCCGAAAAGCTGATGTGCTTTACGGCGCACACCACGTGTTTATCCATGCTTATGTTTAGTCAGATCTTTCACCAGACACTGAAATAGAGCAGCCGTACTGAGCTGTATACCAAGAATATGTTTTCCAGATTTACAACCACTATAACAAGTATATTGTGCAGCTTCAACTCAACTACTCATCAGTGCATTCCTGCTGTTGTGTCTTTCTTAACACCAGTACTCTTACATGTTTAACATAACAGTATATTGTAAGACAAGGTGTCCAACATAATCCTAATGAAAAAGTAATCCCCAACCCCTCCTATCAACATTCACTCGATGATCATTTTACCATCAGATCATTTATTGCATCATACATCCTCCTGCGTGTTGGGGGCTGGAGATTAAAGAGACAGCTAATTGACAGGCAAGGCTGCCCAGGAAACACCAGCAAGACAGATCAAACTGATGGGAAATGTTTACAAGCCTTACATCAGCACAGATAACATCTGAGGAAGGGATTTTCTTTAAAGCTCCCATAAATCACAAACACATCAAAATGTATACCATTGTGTATTTTTGTAAAAACACATCCAAACAAAGTTGCAGTACATTGTAGATGTTTATAAAAGATGTAGATGTTTTAAAAATTTGCCATCTTTAGGATTCTATAAATGCCTGATTGCTCAATATTAATTCTGCTTGGAATCTATTGACATAAAGAATTTACTCTATGATAACCTTTACAATTGTTTCCTTTCAGTAATTATATTTATCTTTACATTTTCTGTTATCCTGTGCTGTTTGTGGGTCTGCAATAAAAAAAAGATAACAGCATTAGTATCATATTAGAATCTATATACCAGCACAGCATGTCCAACCCAATGCAGAACAAGAAGTCAATAAAGAGCACTGTATTTCAGTGAGGACGGGAGCATTTCCTGTCCTAGGGAGATGCTTTTATAGAAAGCCGTTAAGGAAGAGCAGAGTCCTCAAGTGATTTTTTGACAATTTAACTGGTTCTCCTGACACATTAAATGACTATGCTGACAACTTAACTGCACTGCCAATCAATATTTCCTATTACTGTCATTGTCAGAGAGAAAATAAAAATATGATGTTAAGGTCAGCCCGGGAGTGACAAGACATTAAGGCCCTATCAGTGCTGCTTATTAATGCAGATAGTCCATCAGAAATAGAGAGGATATATCCCTGATGATGCCTATTCAAGCCTTTTCTTTAGAAATTCTACACTATATCAACAAATACTAAAAGCTATAGGCGAATATTTTAAATAGATAACATAATGGATTTTGGGATGTTGGAAGCTTATTATTAATCCATCCATTTAAGGTATGGACTTGAAGCTAAATAGTAACTTTTTTCCTGTTTACAGCACTATGAATCTGCCTAACAAAAAACAAACAATGTTAAATGCAACAATCCCATCCTAAGTAAGCCGCTTAACTCCACCCATAGCATTACAACCCAGCAGATTCCACATCAATGTGAGGAGGAGACAATTAACCAGGGGTTTAACCTGTCAATCATGTCCTGTCAACCTATCACACTTGCACTCTCAGGTCCGCCTCCTACTTAACTCCCTCTGTGATATGCTGCTGGCAGTTTGGATGGCTTGACTGACGGCAGTTCTGATCCCAGCACTGGGAGGCGCCTCTGTGGACGTCTTGGACACGAGAAAGGGAGATTGGGGCGGACATGCGAGGGTGAAGCGAATGGGCATTAAAGGAGAGAGGGTGTGCCCGAATTTTGCTTTTCTGTCCTAATTAGATGTGCAAAGCAGCAAAGGGGCTCTGCCATAGGGATGATGAGAGAGGGGAGGGTTTGAGGAGAGACAGACGGAAAAACAGATTCACCTTGCTATTATTGATTGGGAAAGTGCACAGACGTTTTCATGCACAACCAAAGAAATGACCCAAAAAACAGCACAGAAATCTGTGAAAATGTCCTGAGAATTTGTACAAATAAAAAATAAATAAAATAAAGTGCTTTAAAATTATAATAATTTTGTAACAACATTTTAAATATGTAATTATAATCACTAACTGTAGTTTTTTTTTTATAGTTTTTTTTTTAAAAATAATTAACTGAATCCACTAATTTATTGTAATTTGCAAAAAAATTAATAGCAAAGTTGTTCATTGCTTTTTTCCATGGTTTTGGGAAAAAAAGCACACTTATTTGCTCAGGGTTGAAAGATTGTTGCTCCAAGTTTAAAAGGGTTAAATTTATACAATTTTAAAAATGCAATTGGTTGCAATTGCCAACCTTTATTCTAGCTCAAACAAGACTATTAAAAATCTTTCACTGTAGTTTAGAGAGAAGGAGGGAGACAGTTAGTGCGTGTCAGATTAGGTGCATGTAGGCAGAAATATGGGCTGAACTCATTGGCTGTGTATCCCATTACTTTGCTCTCCGCTTCCAACCCTTTGGATTCCATACCGTTCTGTTAACCATCAGCAATTATCTCCCTGTCAGAGCTAAAGGTAACAAATTTCCCCCCATCCAGCCAGCCGCTATCATCCTCTGGACACCAGCATCAACTGACAGCAGCTAAATCACGCCAGCCAGCCAAGACTCCTGACAGACAAATACACTACCTTGGAAAACCTGGGCCCATCACTCTAAAAGGGGAGGGGTGGAGGAGAGGAAGAACGGATGGAAGAGGGAGTCTCTCCCTGCTGACCTTATACTTCTTTCTTTTTTTTCCTCCACCCCTCCCTCCCTGCTGTAAGAGATGGACTGCCCTGTATTCTGTAAGCACAGGGCCCCGTTCCCAAATAAGAGAATTATTAATGGAGCTTTCCTTGGTGCTGGTTTATCTTGTACCATCACACCAGGTCCAAGTTTCCCCCTTTTACAGATGGACACAGAGAGCCACGGCTATGAGTTATCCACACTGCACCCGGCAACAACAAAACAACACAAAGGCTCCAACTACAAACACCATATTTCTGCTACCTGGGAAACTTTCTAACACCTGCTTTCTAGAAGGAGGAGAAGCAGAAAATTATGTAACAATTTCCCCTGAATCATCAGCATTAATGTTAATATGCATGTGAATCACCTTGGAGCTAACAGCTGGCAGCTTTATTATAGAGGGAAAAAAACTGCAAGGTATACTTTTGCTCAAATCATCTAAGCATTTAAAACTTTATGTGGATATATCTATATTCTTTTTGTTTTGAAACTTAAATACAGAACTTTATAGGCTGAAACAATGAGTTAATCAAAAAGTACTGCTACAAATTTGTGGTGGTGCTTTTGAAATTTGAGGACTGCTTTTTTCACTAAATTCATTGGGTTTTTGAACTGAATCCATAAATAAAACTTAGATTATACAGCACAAGTTGTATGAGTAAAAAGATGTATTCATATAGTTTTGTTGTTATTACTCATGATTCCCTTTTACTTCAGTTGATAAGGAATGTTCAGATATTTTTATAAAGATGTCACCTTGGGCTTTGGGATTTCTACATTTAATTGACCAAACAATAATTGATGATGAAAACAATTGTTGGAATGACTGTAGTCTTATAAGGAATGCCCAGTAACATGCTGGAATTGTAACTGACACTGGTGAGTACAGAAGATACTTAGCACACAAAAGCAGCAAAAAAAAACAGCAGTAAACAGGTTGATGACAAAAAAGTGGATGATGCTCCTGTAGGTGAGGCGGCAGAATGTGTTCTTGTACAGATTAGTTTGATTAATGTAACAGACTGACAGGTGAGGTTAGGGCGACAGGCTGATTCCGATTCTAAATGACATGACCTTTTTTGTGCGTCAAACATATTCACTATAAAAGTCACTGGCACGTCACTGCTGCTCAGCATATCACCTTTCCTTTTCCTGCTGCCATTCATTTAGCTTTTTTTTTTCTATATTAAAATTTAGCACTTTGAATTGAACTGTATGATCCAGCTCCGCCACTGTGCAAACACAGTAAAATAACATAGGCTTGTAGGTGTAAATCAAGTTTCCTTTGCATTTCTTTAAGTGGTTCACAGCTTTAACAGCTCTTCCCATCAGATCACATTAGCATACTCATGCAGGTAGATTTCTGTGTGTGACACCCTGTATCAGTAGGGGTGAGAGAGGAGGGGAGCTGTACCTGACAGTGACCTGTCAAGCCAGATAGGATGTGTTTAACGATAAGCTGTCTGCCTGGATCACACGTACGTACACACACACACACGCACACTCTCTCACACTAGTCCACCGCCCAGCTTAAGGAGAGCTCAATGACATTTCAAAACCTCCAAAGGTTAGATGTAAGAAGCGGAGCACATGTGATCTGATTCCTATTTTCTAAATATCAACTGTCATTACAGTACATAATTTGATTAAGTACGTATACAATACCACATGAGCCACACAACAATATAACAACAATAGTCACAAACTGACATTTCAATATGGTTTGGTGCTGCAAGTATTCTCGTTATCAAAATAATCTGTCTGTTATTTTGAGACTGTTTGATTATTGATCAATCCTTTAGTCTACTTGTATAAACTGTCAGACAATATTTCAAAACACTCATCATAAGTTCCAAGAGCTCACGGTGACGTTGTCAAATTGTTTGTTTTGTATGACCAGTTCTCAAAAACCTTAAAATTATTTTATAATGTTATTTCTGTAAATATTTTGGGAAAGCACAAATAGTCAACCCTACAATATCACTGGAATATGAATATCAAGTTATTTGGTAAAAAATGTTGTGATATTTAAATTTCTCCATATCGTCCAGCTGCAGTAGCAGCAGTATAACCACATAGATTGCACTTTGAAATGACATGTATGATGCAAAGATCTCATTGTAAATATGTTTACATGAAGAAAATGCAAATTATTCATCCAGTTGATGAGGCGATATTTATGAATAATAGTGCCGCTAAATCCACAGTTTATTGAGTTACCTGGAGTTACTTTTCAGTCAGAACACTCAAAGTCAAAAACTACCAACAACCAACTCAGAGCACAAAACACAGCTGGTGAAACAACGACAATCTCGCTCCAAAACAAGCTCAGCAGTTTAACAACAGGGGCCAAATCTAAGGTAATGACAATTCTACAGTAGAACAAGCCTACCAGGGTGTACTGGTTTGACTATAGTAATTGGAGGTGTACACACACACACACACACAAACACACACACACACAGCACGCCCCTAGGCAGGATCAATATTTGTTGGGATTGCACCTTGTTCCAACAATGTAAGATTTACGGCAGGCGTGGGGGATTTACACTTTGTCTTCGAAGCAACTCATCAGCGCAACCCAATTACTAACCCCAGACAGACAGCATTAACATGGGCCCCGCCGCTGCTTTATGGCCCCTCAGCCCGTCTCATTCCAGCCTCTTCAGGCGCTGCCACCATAACGGATACTACACTTAAAATGTGCTCACAGGAATGAATTCTCAGTCTTTCATTACTCGTACCTTGATTTACTTCATATCATTTCGCAGCTATAGACAAAGATAACACATTGTAAATTACCCCCATCCTGTCTGCTTGTTTCAGCACTGGGGGGGGGCGGGGCAGCGGGGGCGACAGAGGGAAAACAGAGGGGGGGCTGTGGCACCAAGAGGGGGCTCAGGTGTCTGTGCATCTACCCTGACAGAGATGCATCTCTGACATAGAAAATTGTTTTGTCCTTGTAAAACTTGTTACATGAACTAAACAATACAGTAAAAATCCTCATTTTGAGGATTAGTATGAAAAAAATGAATAAATAAACATTAAAAATATAAAACAACTGTTAACTCTCATAATTTCCAACTTAACACCTGAGTGACAGTTGCTCCAAGTACGGAAAAAAACAACAAAAAAACAGCAACAGCGGCATGTATTATAGTAACAGCAACCATCACAAAAATGGTTTTGTTGAGCAGGTGTCATTTTCTAGCCCTCGGGCTATTGGCAGAGACTTGCAAGTTGCTAAGACTCCTCTGGCTACTTCTGTCGCTACTGTGTGAGTTTAGGGAAGACCATGCCACTGTCCCCAACTCCCCCTTAAACACACACATTCACAGCCACAGGGGCACAATTTCTACCAAAAGCATTTTGCAGCCTGTCAGTCACAGTGGACAGCATGAAAACTGCTGCATCGCTCACTTTATTATTGACAAATGAAGGGTTTCCTTCTAAAGTATTTTTCCACGAAAAAAGCAGCACCTAAAAAAAATCTTGCTTGTTTCCTATCCTTTAATAATTATATGTTATCTTTGCTTTCCCTTCAGACAGGCAATTATTGGGCAACCTTAAATTTAAAATGTATAAATAAATAAATAAATAAAATAGACTTTTTTCTATTTAAAAAAAAAATAAAAATAAAAATAATAAAAAATTAATAAAAAAAAAATATATATATATATATATATATATATATATATATATATAAATGTAGTCATATATTTTTTAATTATTTTCTTATAATATTATAATGATGATTGTTATGATTATGACGGATGATGAATATTATTCTTCAAATCACATGATGACTACAAATGTTACCACTCCATCTGTACTTCAGTAACATACATCTGTGTGCGGTGTCACTGAGAAAAAACACTGATGTGGGCTGTAGAAAACCCCCCTCGTCCTCTCTGTAATTTCCTCCACCCTCCATCCTATTTCAGTGCTTGATAACTAAGAACATTAGTTTTATGCCACTTGCCAAGCTCAAATGAAAAGAGAGCTAACTTTAATGACACCGCAATTAATCGGCCCAATAGACAGACAGCTAAAAGACGAGATATTGACTTCATTAAGGATAATGTATTATGTCATTAAGTCAGTAGGGTCACCTTGTGTATCATACAAGCCGGTTAATATATTGGCATTTTCCATGTATAAGATAAATTCAGATGTGAGAGATAAAGCTGATTAGAAAATGTTTCATCCAGGGAGGCGGGGATGCCTGTTATTCAGAGCTGCTTGTCGGAGGCTCCGAGACCTCCAGAGGGGAAGAAAAGGAATGATGTGCTACCAATCATACTTTATCAGAAGCCAGATTGATTGGCTGCAGCAATTTAATCATTATTGTTTAGCTCTAATCTACAAAGAGGAACACTCTAGGCGTGAATGTCTTTATGGGAGCGTGTCATCAGCCTCATTCATTTTCCAGTGTTGCTGCTATTTTAAGGATTCAAACAACACATTACAGAGATTAATATGAAGTTTTAGTTTTTGACCTTGATGTTTCCACGAATCACTATCTAATCTTGTCATTACAACTATGCTAACTTTATAATATTTAAAATTAAATCAGCTACTTTGTGAGAATATTAGGCCATGTGTTCATCTAAGACACTCTATAACTCTCTATTATGTCACTGTCCAATACAATGATATTAAAGTTTCCCTCTCTGTTGTATCTGTCTCTTTTTACTGAACATCTCCCTCCAGAGTATTGAAAGGTATCGGAGTTCCACTGCTCTCCACTGCGACCTTGCTAGTTTCTTTTTTGGGGTTCAGTGTGATTATTGGCAGTTTCTCATCTGGTGGAAGCTGCGCTCATTTGTCATGATTATTGCTGAGTTCTGGCCTGTCATTGGCTGCGAGAGATCAATGGCTTTGGACTCTCCCTCTGTTGTATGGGCAGGCCAAACAACCTTTTCTTCACTAAATGAGGCTTTCCCTCTATCCATCCATCCATTCTATCCATACAGCCTTCTTTCTCTCTATGTCTTTCTCTCGCTCTCTCCTGAGGCAGTTCATCAATTTGGTAGTCCATATATCTTTTTTTTTTTTCAATCAGCGCTGACACAGTGTCTCTCTTTCAGGTATTGAAAACACCAAGCTGTGGAGTCACAGCAACCCATTCTTGATATGTAAAGAGGGTTTTCTTGCTTTTCTCAACTTGACACACCCATAGGTATACTATGCAGGATTGTCCTGTAAAGACAAGCTTCTTTTTTTTTTTTTTTTTTTTTTGCCGTGTTCTGGACTTCCTCGGGCACAGCTTGCAGATGAGATTGGGACTTCATAAATAGGTAGCGACCATAAGCAGCATCTATTCAAAAGGAAGCTACTAAATTGTGGACAGGGTGCTGAAAAAAAGGCAAATATAGTGAGGTGAAACACCAAGTGGACAGAGCTGTGGCTTTCACTGGCAATAACGTTAACATAGAGTAACATACAGTAAGGCAATTGTAGGCTCCTTAAAGATAATCTTTTCTAATCAAAATAGTAAGTTTTGCTGTTATTCTTTTGAGTCTTTGTAAAGATGTCATCCAAATCAGTCTGGAATGTATAGCTGTGTATACATCCAGGGCTGGAAAAATTAAGCCAATAGAGAAGTGCCACAAACTGGAGTTCATCAAATGACCACTTAAGGCTCCAAACCAAAGTCAATCTCCACAGATCCCCATGTCAAAATGCCCAACTTTACAGCTGAAATAACATGTTCAACAACAGTCATTTTTAAAAAATTTTTTTTACATCTTATCAGGGCCCAAAGTTACAGAAAAGGGCACACCAGTTTGAGTATCACTATAGTCTATGAGTCAGATCCAACCCTGTTTTCACCACAGCTACCACCTCTCATTAATATATGGTCAAAGAGCCAAAATGGCTATGTCCATTTTTTACAGTCTATGGTGCCTTGGCAGCAACATCTTGACTAAATGAGGACTAATTCTCCTTGATTTCTCCATAAGATGGATAAGAAACCTTTCAAATATGTCTGCAGATTTCAGGCCACGATATAAACCACTTAAAGTAAAACATGAATGAGGGGGGAGAAACATACAAACAATTGGATCTCCCAAAACATTGGCCATTGTCCCCAGAGCCATTATCATCATCAGACGGTGTCTGGTTGTATAAAATGCAGATAATTCAGTGCACCAGGGCTCAATGAATCGGTTTAGTAAGTATGAAAAATTATTTGTACATAATGCTATAGTCTTCACAGTCACCAGATGTCAACCAGTTGAACACCTAGATTTTGTGCCAGCATGTAAGACAATGCTCCATACAACCAAATTATATTTTAAACTTCAAATCTAATTTGTGATGTCTGCGACTGTCTCTGATGCTTGTCTGCATGTCTGGATGTGTTTACTTTTTCTTCTTTCTCTGTGCTTTATTTAGTCTGTATTGTGAAAGGGAACATGATCTCAATGAGATTAACTGGTTAAATAAAGGTTGCATGAGGGAATATCCTCCAGATAAACTCCAATAGAGTTGAACAGACTTGGCAAGGGGCACTGAAAATGTTGGTTTGTAGTGTCCTGACTCCATACTAAGACAATTATTATTGTTTTTTTCCCCTTTAATTTGTCACAAATCTGTATCTAAACAAAAGAAAAAGTTACCATTTGGACAAATATTATGTGCAGCGAAGCATTGATGTAAACTAAAAAAAAAAAAAAAGTAACTTGAGTCAAAGATCGCATGAATGTCACACGCCCCTGGTAATAACTTCTAACTCTTTGGAAGATTTTTAACCAGTACAAACAAGATGGGCCTCTAACGTTCTCATTAAAATCCATACACAGTCTCTCAATCAATTGCTACTTCAGTAAGCTGCACTGACCTGACAGAGTATAAAGTTCACAAGTGAACGTATCATTATATCATGATCTGTAATGATAAGTTCTCAGAATAACTCTTTTTTGATTATGTGAGTCAGTGGTTAGTGGCCCTTTAAATATCACAGTTTATATTTGTAGAAAATGAGAGTGTAATTTAATGTTCAAAGAAGCTACAGAGAACTTTAATTATGTGCCCTTAATGAGGAATAAATTATGGCAAGACTAATTGCTTATGAATGTGAAGACACAGATCATGGCTCCTGCTGTACCGCACATACTGCAGCTGCGGCAAAACCATGAGCTGATTTTACTACGTGGCTTCAGCAGTAGATTATGTGTCTGCTGCTTTGTGTGCATTTACCAGTCATTATGTACGGGTATAAAATACAGCATCCGGGGAATGTATGAATAAGTGCACATCGTGAAAACGTCTTTAAAATTGGTGTTCATAAAAAGAGGCCAAAACCATAAAATATCATCAAGACAATGTTAGAAAAGTGACACTGTCATTATTGAATTTTGATATCAATCATGCACCGAATCAGCATACATGAAGCCCTGCAAAACACAATGAATTACTGCAGTGTGGAAAGCCATTGAGCATACATTCATGTCAGTAATCAACACACAGGCCTCTCAGCGTCTCCTCATGGGTCACAGAATTAAAGTGCCTTTCACACAAGGTCAAGACAGAGCAGACAAGCCTTATTAAATATATTCCACCACTTCATGTAAATGGCAAGGAATGCTCCACTTCAGTAATTATCAGCTGCCTTCGTCTTTGTTCCAGTCACATCAGTGGGCTCAAGATTATACAAAACTTTTTTTTTTGGCATGGTTTGCATTGGAGGATGTGGAGAGATCTAAGTGTTTGATGGAGAAGTAGCAATGCAGGGAGTCTAAGACAGCGGATGTGGTATAGAGTCATACTGACTGTAGTTTTATGCCGAAGTAGCTCTGCAGACAGTTAACAGCAGTGCAGAGCTAGTCCGGTGCCACCTGGAGAGTGAGTAGGAGAGCTGATGAGTTTTATCACCTCGCCAAAGCCTTTCTCAGGAACTTCTAATTGACGGCTAGGCCTGTTCCTCTGTCCCACACAATTTCCCGTCATGCCTCTCCTGCTGCCACACAGCTCTCACTACTCTTACCCCTGTTCTCCACCTCCCTTCTCAGTCAGCCTATCCCTCACTCTTTCTCTCTCTACCTTTGTTTTCACCCGTATCCGTTCCCCATCTCCTCTCCTTTCTCCCGCTGCCGCCGCGCCTTGGCTTGGCTGAGCAGGCCTGACAGGCGGATTCCTTTGCTTTTCGCCGTATTAAAGCCACTTTCTTGCTCTGACAGCCTGCTCTCTCCTGCCACCTCATAGCTCCGGCTTCACACTTCTCTGGGCAGCCACTGCCTCTTGACAGACCACTGTCACTTCCCATCATGCTCTCTGCTGATCGCGCCTCCCTCCTCAGCCGCTCTGACACCCCCCATACCCAACCAACCCCTCCTCGGCAAGCTCGTGCGAGCCCACTTCCATACCAGTGCAATTATTTTTTTGACAAGCCATCCATCAGCCTTAACTTTAAAAGCACTCTCCACTGATATCCATTGTTAAGCCCCCCTTTGCAGCTCCTGCCTTCTCCCTCCAGATAGAGCTTGCATGAGAGAGTATGATATCAGACATCACCAAACCTACCAAACCATGTAAATTTACTTTGTTCTCGGCTATGTTTCCAATTTCACGTCCAATTTTTCGGTACATTATGCGTAGTTGTTGTGCCTAATACAATGTTGTCAAAACCCATTAGGGTTTGCTCCCTTAGTCGCCTCTGAAAACAGGTTACAATTGGTATGCTGTATGTGTAAGGCACCATCTGCAGTTGAATCTTATTAAAATTATCTGTTCAATTCTCACGTTCTTCGGTCAGCGCAATTTGCAGGCATTAGCAAAGACACATATGAAAATGTCAGCATGTCAACTAATAACAACGAAGGCAAAGGGAGTGCATCGCTGTGAGTCAATAACGCTGCCTTGCTGGTGACACAAATTTGATGGTAATCTAAGAAAATGAATAAGGAGGAAAAGCTCTGCGCCTTTTGAATGGGAATCTTGTCCTGTGTTGAATCATTTGGCGCTCTTCCACTTGGCCTACATCTTAGCCTTGCAGTCGAAAAAAAAGGGGGGCATGAAAACAAAGTGCTCTCCCATCACTGCTGTCTGGTGCGCTCAAACAGCACACATTACATGTGCATGATGAATTGGCTGCATTATGCACAGCTCAAATGACTGTTCTCTTCATCTGACCAATGCTCCCTTTTGAACAATATGATGCTGTGAGGAGATACTGAATATGGCTGTTGAAGCCCCAAAAGTACAATTAAGGAAACTCTCAGTGGCGCTTTGTCATGAATATTCTGACTTATGAACTGTAAATTACGTACACCATAATACACCAGCTGTATGAATGTCAGCAGGAAGAGTTTATGTACACTGCAAAATCTGACAAGTTGATTTTACTTTTAAAATCTAGGAAACTGATTGCCTTGAAAAATGTAAATAAATATAACTATTAGTCTTAGTTTATGTCTATCTTGTATCCAATTGTTAAGTTTACTTTAAATTTAGCTTTATCCACTTGATTGTGTGTAAGTTGTTGCAACTTTAAAATGAGAAGTTTCATTAAATTAAACTTTCTAAGTTTTAGATCTTAAGTAAACAAAGTTCACTGTGCATTACATCTGTATTCTGCTGGTTGCTAACTAGTCAGTGCATTTTCTTAAAAATGTTAACAAAACAGAATTTGCAGATCTCCTTACTTCATTATTATTCTCTGTGATGATCAAGTTAAGTCAGACTAACTTAGTTCACTGATGTTGCTGACACTTAGAGCAAGGTAATGCTACTTGTCATTTTTAAGTTTCAAAATCTTCACAAAATTAGGTAAATACAGCTAGATTTTGAGTAAACTTAACAATTACATATAAAGGAAACATAAATTAAGATGAATATTTACTGTCCTTTTTCAAAGCAATTGGTTTCCAAGATTATTTTAAGTAAGGTTAACTTGTCATATTTTACAGTGTATCACTTATGCTGCTCCTGTAATAACGACAATCTTCTGTTCTTACAAGAGCACTACTTGGGCAGACAGGGAAATAATAATCAATATGCATTTAGCACGTATTATCTTGTGAAGCTCATTAGACAAAAGAGTAAAGCATGGCAAAAGAGGACAAAACTTGTCTGACACAGTATGGGTTTTCCACCCCAAACTGGAGTACAAGGGGGTTGGGGCCAAAGGACTGTGCAATATCAGCCGCAGTTCATAAAGAATATTGAAGACAGGCAAATAAGAAGTGACAAAATTGCTATAGCAGCACAATGGAGCTTGGCTGCCATGCTCCAGAGTCACTCAGCCGAGTGAGTTTGTAAACTTTAAGCCAATTGCATTCAAAAGCCACCCTTCAACAAAAAGGAAACACAATTAACAAGCTGATACCAGCGTGTGTCTGGCTGACTTAATGAATATCAAATTATACACAAACACTTATAAATCATCATTATCCCCCCAAATCTTAATTGATCCCACAATTAAACATGACAAATGCTACGTATGGCAAGTCTTGACTTTATTCTTTCCCTATAAGGGACTATTTATCTTTCTCTTTTCCAAGTGCGTCATAGCTAATTTCACATTGCGTGTGCTGCTAATTAACAGGGACAGACAGACAATTTTTGGTGCAGGGTAATTTCTTTTGTTTACAGCAGGGAGCCCTCTGTTTTGAATAATTTCCAAAGGCTCTTAGGAGCTCTGTTTTGCTCCTAATGGCATCTATTTCAGCCTTCCCTTAAGTTTTAGACTGACAATTTCCTTGCAGTCAATTTTCCCTTATAATTATGTGCAGCATTTAAACTGTGCATTCTTTCTCAATAAGTTTTTTATATCTGTTAAGGGAGTGCGCTATTAACATAGAGACAGGCTTTTAACAGAGATTAAATAAAGCAAGCATTCTTTTCAATTACATATTCTATGTCTGAAAACAATTAATTACATGCTTGCAAGTGCGTAGCCATGCCTTTGAATGTCTCTGTGTGCACGAGTTTGTGTGCGCACTGACATGTTTATTTGAGCTGTGTTGTGTTTACACCTTGTGCAGATGCTGAGTCTAATGCACTGCAGACACCTGCCACTGTCGGTGGCCCTGACAGCTCTGGTCCCAGCAAAGTGAAGCAAGGCACCAGCATATGGTTATCAATGATCCAGATGGCTCCCGCTTGTCTCCAGACTGACAACTTTGCTCCTCCATTATCAAACACTAGTAATTAACCATAATCAAGTAGGTGTTAATTAGACATAATGAAACAATTTCTGTTTGGTCAGAGCCTACTATTTGCCAATTACTTGTAATTATATGCACTAAGCACTTCAGTGTTATCTCTGTCGGTGGTGGAACAGGCAGCCAGTCAAGCAGCAGGGCAGTGTCTGTTTGCTAGACTGAAGAGCCTTATGTTTTGTTGAAAAATTTGGCAGATTTAAACCTGCAGCCCTTTGATTGGCCAGCCTGTCACAACCACCTGAGGGGGGGAACAAAGGGAGCGTCATACTTCTTGTTGACAGCGCCAGGAAAGTTTGTCATTCCCGGGAGAGGATGGCTGTTAATCAGAGTGACCCCTGACCCCAAGCCACAGGTCCCAGCACCACCGCTGGTCGAACACACCTGGAAGCGATGCATGTTTCTGGCGGGAAATTAAAGCTGTAAATTTGCTTAGTGGAGATCAGAGAAGAGATACAGCTCAGACAGGAGGAGGGACGAGCAAAGAAGATAAAAGCTAGGAAGAAGAGAGGAATAGGAGACAAATTTAGAGAAATTCAAAGTGAGGAGGAGACAGAAGTGGAAAAGCACTCATCACGGAGATGTGAGGGAGAAAGCTGCTTTTGGCAGACTGACATTTGACACTGCAACTGGCGCCACTGTATGTATGCATGTGGAGAATGATGAGCTTGTTTTAGGAGGTGAAAGAGTTCAATTCAGACAATGGTGAGAATATGAAGGGATGTAGTGACACAAGTAACACTATAAAAATATATTTTGTACTTTTTTGAAGCAGACTTATAAATAAAAAACCTTTACTGACACTTCACTGTGCTGATGCGTGAATAGTGTGGGGTTGGGCATCTTTGATATTTCAAAAAAAAAATGGTGCAAATATTATGATGCCATTTGTCACCTGTAAAAAGACTATGCTTCTATTTAAAACTTGTAATTAGTTTATTTGAAAGTCATTACATCAGAGTTTAACGTCTTAACACTAGTGGAATTAAAAATCTCTTTAAATGCATAATAAAGGGGCCCATTTTAGCTAAGTTTCCAGAGCATATTTGTGCATTGGGTTTCTAGTGGAACATGTTTATATGCTTTAAAGTACAAAAGAGAACACTATTTCCCTCGTACAGTCTGAGGTGGAAAACTTGCAGCCAGTGTAACTAAAATGTAAAATTGAAGTATAGCATCAATTTCCACAGTGAAAAATCACCAATTACAACTTTTAAACCAAAAACTACATAACCAGACATGTTCCAGTATGAATGAATTTTGAAATCAGGGAGAAATTAACAACACTGGTTACAAAAATAACCAGTTAGCACACAGCTACATGTAGCACTTTAGATGCTACATGATGTAAACACTTTCATGCCTGGATCATATAAGCATTTGAAGAAATCTGTCACGAGCTGATGACAGCTTTTCTCAAAAGCAGAAAAAAAACTCATTAAAAATAGTAAAGCCTGGGGTTTTGCTTACAGTGATTACTTTTACATATATTAACCTCATTATATTAAATTTTGGCCATGTTTAGTTAACATCTGACACTGTAACATTATATAGACTATATATTTATTACAGGAAATACAGAAAATCATAATAGACCCCCTTTAAATACACTAAGTTCTCTAAATAAAGCACCAAATGAAAATCACTTGCACCTAAAGGGTAATGATAGTTGTTGAATTTAGCCACTCATTCAAATTAAACTACATGCAAGATAGATAAACAGTAATTCAAGTTCACACTGCATTCTGTGTAGTGCCTGTATTCACATAAAATATAAGGGAAGATATTTCTCAGCCTTTGTTTAGCAAAGTGTGCGTGGCAGCTTCATCAAAACCAATACGAGAGCACCAATATGGTTATTATTCAAACTGATGACAGAAACAGAAGGAGACAAAGCCTGCCATGATACTGTTGGACACGGCCATGTAATTTAATATCAGATAAAAACCTTTATGAAGACAGGATATGACATTCCTGTTATTATTTGCCTGATAGAGGAATGGGTTTTCACCTCTTTTCCCCCTCAGATGGGAGAATAATTGGTTTTCACTCGAGGCTGGCGTTGGATTGATACATGTGCTCTCAAAGCGTGTCAGGAAAGGTCTGAGATGGAATCATAAGAAGTGAAAGACACATCAGAAAATAATACATGCATACATATTGTAAATACATTATACTAATGGTGATGTTGAAATTAGTTCTTAGACTTAGAGTTTGCTATAAAACAATGTAGGTTTTGTTAGCTATCTGGGCAAAATAAAAAAAAAACATAATAAGATTGCCCTTAGTTTTGTAGCATGGACAACAAGCTGTTGACATGGCACTTTCTACAAAAGCTACTCTCAACCAAGATCGTCCCTATGACTCTAAAATGTGTTTAGCAAGCTGCAGAAGACACATCCTAACCAAATGAAAGAGTGGTATTTAATTTGACAGTAAAACAACCTCCACTCTGTACAGCCATCCACACTCAAGGATTGTATCATATGTTTTTTAACCAATCTGTCATCTGTTCTGACCGGGTGTCTAAATCCAAATTCCACACAAGTCCACTGTAAATTTGAGTGTCACCGAAGTCGTTCTAATTAAAGAGGAGCATAGCTGTAAAAGAGCCCGTTTGTGTGCCGAGTTAGTCATTTCACTAAAGAGGCATCAACAACACTGTAAATAAGTCATTTACAGTGAGCCGCTAATCACAGAGGCCGTAACCCAGGACCAGCCCTCGCCCATAATTACTGCGGTCCGGCGTAATCAACAGCACATCATCTGCTACGAGCTGGAAAACTACTCACACTTACTCCACCCTGCAACTCAACACTGTCTCCCAGGACTAAGGACACAGCCACCCAGTGCATGTGTGAATATATCAATGTGTTCATTTTAGAACTAACTTTTCTGTCCAACTTAATGTTGCAAGTGCGTAGGTTTGCATATGAATGGTATGGACACGTCCTGACCAATACTTTGGGTGGACAGAATTGTCTTTACCAATATTAAGACAAACTTGCTCATATTATCGTCATTCAAAACACATGTTGTTATATAGAGTGTGTATGCAAAGATATGCTGTAAACTTTTAGGTATTATTGATCTGTGGTGTTCAGCGTCCTCTTCATTTGAACCTTAATTCATGCATGTTTCCTCCAAACGTCTGAAACTTTTACCGTGATAAAAGATGATAAAAGATGATATAAGATATGTCGCACCTCAACCCATGTTGAAAAATATACAGTATTACATCTTAGTGGATGAGTCAAGTGACATCACCATGACAACTGAGCAACTCCATCCGCTGAGGGAGGCCATGTTATGTGGTTGAATCTTGAGTTAAGGGATTTTTTCCCGTGGAGCTGTTGTTTCCAAGGTCAGAAATGAGCCTTCAAGCTTGTAATTTTTCCAACTTTTTCTCCCAGCAACAATAACAAAACAACAGCAACAACAAATCTATGAGCACAGAAATACAAGATATATCACAAACAGGTCTTTGTTAACAGTGTCAAAAGCAAAGATTTTTCCTTTTAGTTGCTGTACATTAATTTTACCAAGGTGTCAAACCTTTAGGGACATCAAGACAAATAACAAGTCTTGCAATGTCTGAGAAATTGAGTCAACCTAAATTCTTACTCTAGACCGAAGCCTCTCTCTGCTCCTCCTTTGTAATGACATACAGTCATGAGGAGGAGTGGATGGAGGGTTTCTGAGGTGCTGAGGCCTGAGCTGCTTGTCAGTGGCATGACTGATCACCGAGGCCAACTCTAAAAGGATTGCTGGTGGAAATAAAGACACCAGCATGTCAGCTGTAAGCTCCTCAGAAGGACCCATCAGACAAGTGGATGTGTATTGACAGGCCGGAGACAGAAAGAGAGAGACACAGAGAGATGAAGGGGAAGACGGAGAGGGAGGAAGTGTCCTGAAGTCGCTCACCTTGGCACAGGCTGCAATGTCAGCCGACCTGGTGGCCATCACTCTCAGGCCCTGTCCAGGGTATTATTTAAAGCCAAACAAATATCGGGGGCTGAATGTCACCACAAGGACACCCTGGCCTCATCTCCACCAATCAGTGTCCAGGGTTTCAAATCACCCTTTCTCCTTCCCTCGCCGACAAATCCATCTTCCTCATTCCTATACCCGGCTTCACACCCCCATTCGACCCCTGACTACCACATTGAGGGGCGGCACTGTGCAACAGATTTACGATCCCCCCATCTCAGGCCGAGCACGATTTATTGACATTAGTTGTCAGCTTTCTTTTTGAGAAATTGCACGTAGAATTAATTTTAACTACGTCTTAATGTTAAATATCCTGGAAACACTAAATTTCATGGTAGGTGATGCTCAGAGCCGCATAAGCATATATCAAGTTCTTGGGCTTCAGTGAAAGACCCTTTTTTTTTAGACTTTAATTTAATAAGAAGCAGCTCATAACCGCTTCATCTCAGCTGTTAATTACACATCCTTTATGCTGAGGAATGATCTTGGGACGCTATTTAATGCATCAAAAGTTTAAGTAATTTAATTTAATTGTTTTTATTACTTAATCATGTCCAAGGCCACATAACTTGACGGAGAACAACCTGAACAAGGTATCTTAGAGTGTCATTCAGAAAGACGACAAAATAGACTGATGTTGAACAACTTTGCCCTTCAAACTATGGGAAAAAAAATCTTTGTCACCATAAAAACTCGGTGATCAGGTTCTGATGCAGAAGATGTTCAATCTTCAATAAAATGCAAACTGCCAAATGAGACTCAATCCATCTGTTTACCACAGTTATTTTAAAAATAAATCACAAAAGTGACTGTAGTTTCATGGGAAAATTTTTTTGTTCTTCACTGATCATTATTTAAAATATAGGATGTTTTCCAAGCATTACTAACAGAAACAAATATTGTTGTGCAGTACCATATTTTTGTTTAGATTTGCAGTCTTGTGTGGACAACAGGATGTGCCTTTATAGATCCCATATTGTGGTCATTTTTTTAGGTTTATATTTGTATTTTATGTTTGCAGCCTTTAATGTGAAAAAGAAAAAAACATAATTTTCCTAACCCTTGGTCCTAAACGCTCTGTTTTAGTGACTGTCTCTTTAAGACCCCCTCCACAAAAAGCTCAGTCTGCTCTGACTGGTCAGTGTTTCCAGGTCATCCAGCTCTGTGC
Organism: Plectropomus leopardus; assembly: GCF_026936395.1. Taxonomy (NCBI): domain Eukaryota; kingdom Metazoa; phylum Chordata; class Actinopteri; order Perciformes; family Serranidae; genus Plectropomus; species Plectropomus leopardus. The sequence continues at coordinate 15,423,439 of NC_142188.1, read as the reverse complement.
TTTTGGCCAGAGACCAGTGATAAACTGAGACGGCTCACCTAAGACTCATTTCCTGAATCTGTGTTACGTGGGTTTCGCCACTGGCTCGCCCCTTTAGGTGAGTAGTGGTGGTGCTGAGTCACTTTATTCCTATGGGAAAAGTGACACTGAGTTCAGTTAATGGCTGATTTTTCACCACATAGTCGCTTAAGTGAATATGGAACCAGTTTCCACAAGCTCTAACCCTTCTAAACACTAAAATGACATTTTTCGGGTACTTTTGACATGTCTCTATTTTAGCAAATATTGTGAGTTCTGGCATCAACTGACGTGATCTTGTACTTAGTTGATATCAGATTTCAAGCTATCAGATCAAAATTAGCGGCAAAATTAGGAGCAAACATAACATTTTTACAGAATGCAGTGTTGTATTGTTTTGAATTTGCTTTCGACCATCAACATGACATTTGCAACACTTTCAAGCAAAGTGTGGGGATAACCAGGTGAGACGACCATGCCTACTTAGGAGACGGCTTCATAATACAGACTGATTATTTCTCTGTGAACTGAGAGTTTTGATACTTTCACAGTATTTATATAGCAAGTATACAGGCTTTATAATTAAAAAAGACATGGAAATTTGACTTTTCACAACATGGGACCTTCAGAACTAAAGTCACAAGCGTAAAATGTATAGTAAAGCTTTTATATCAATCTGTTCTTGTCCACCATCACTTCTCATTTTGCCCACACAATACATTAATAAATATACAACATGAAAAGACGGTGTAACCTAATGCACATGGTAAGATATAGGGGCTATGAAAGTATGACTGAAACGCAGCTCAGCCCAAACAAGAAAACACACTAAAATAAATCATAATCTTGGCAATAAACATGTAAATCTTGATCGATATGTACTTGCCTTTTTCTCTTTTTCAATAACAGCTGCCGTAAAGGCCCGCTGAGCACAAGCGGCCATAAAAGTATGTAAAATAAATTAGGAGAGCATAATGAGAGGCTCCAGCAATTCCCCCATAAATATAACATAACGACCACAACTAAAATGTCAGGGAATCCTATAAATCAATTTCTCAGGGACAGGCCGGCCTTTATGTGCAGAACACACAGTCATATTTATAATTTTTTTTTTCGTCAATGGATCTCATTTTTTGGAGAGAGGGGCAGCCAGGGAGAGGGTGAAGCTCAACACAGGTCCCTCTCACATGAGGAAGGTTTAATATGTGTTCTGTGTGATTCATCACCGTGACACGGACACCTGAGGCCTGGGCCCGCTCCATTTCTACTGCCTAAATGGTTTCTTGGGGACTTTCCTACACACGTGCACACACAAACACACACAGCAGAGAGCGGAGAGAGATAGAGAGGGGGAGAAACAGAGAGATGGGTAATGGATTGACAGAGAAGGCCTCATTTAAAAAGAGAGAGCTATTTTGTCCTTGCCATGTAATAGATTGTGAGTCTAGAGTCGTCCAGTGTCACCGGTGCAGGAACTAATTCACTCGTGATGTAAAGAGAGTGGGAAAATCCAAGGGGAAAATGAGATGATTGAGATTACAAGCCTATTTCAGACAACCAACACAGGCTAAGAGAGGAGTATTCATAGAGGCACAGGGGTTACAGACCCATTACACCTGGTGAGAGTTACTTCAAACTAAATAACGCTATTATTTACCCTGCCGACTCTTCAGTTTCCAAACTTCACAAGTCCACAGTGAGCATAGGCACACCCGACAGTTCAGTCCGGTGACATCAAAGCAAAATATCTGCAATCGAAGAAACACAATACAATCTTGTCCTATTGCTGCACTCTTCCATTACATTACTAACATCTTCACATTTACAAGCCAAATCAAAAGTTGTTGTCTGACCTCATAAGAGCTCTCTGCGTTGTAAAAACAAATAAATCCAGCAGAACACTGAACTGCATAGGAATGCAATTATTCTAATAGCATACCCAGCTAAATAAGTCCAGTCAGTTATAGACAACCTAATAAGGAGCGTGTGATTGATGGTGGGATCAGGGAGCCTTTATAGAGGAGCACGCACGCATACACACGCTTATCCCTCTGTTTCCACTGAGAACTGGAGTAGTGCTCCACATTCACAACTCCAAGAAAAGTGATGTTTATGAAGGCCTGGCTAGCTGTCAGAGAGTAACAAAAGGTCAAAAAGAAAATTGCATTTATTAATTAAATGGACAAAACAGACATTTAGATGTATGTCTATGCAGAACAAAGAACTGACCTGACCCATACAAAATATGCTGCTTTAATTCTCTTTGATCTTCAGATTCTCTTTAAATATCTTCTTCTACACACGGCACATATCAGAATGAGATCTGTAACTGTTTGTTTTCATCATTTATTAAAATCCAAAACAAGTTCTACTTCATCGAATGACTCATATCTAAGATATCTTAGAAATGATAAAAACCAAACTTAAGACTATGAAGTTAAAATATGATTATATTTCATGTTCACATGTTCACACACCCCCTGATCTCTTGCTAGATCCCTCCCGAGTATGGCTACCGTTCAATCCTTTGATACCGTAGCAAACATAACGAAGCACAGGTGACCAGTGAAGCTTTTAGAAAAAGGGAAAATGATGAAACTGTGTCCATATGGAATCTCCAAGTCCAACAGCAGAAATCCCTAAACATTCAATAGATTTCAGAAGGAAAATAATTAAAATAAAAAAATTGTTTTTCACTTCTCTGAAGCCAAAAAGAGGAGAGATGTCATAGACCTCACAGCTAAATCCATCAAAGATTAACAAAATCTCTTTCCTTTGCTTAAAGGTAAGATGCTAACTAACATTCGCTAGCTTAGCATATAAGCAAACACAGTTGAATATAAGTTTTAAGTTACATTTGTTTTATCTTTCAAATTGACTTTTAAAATTTATATTATTTTGGTGTGAGTTGCCAAATGTTTTGGAGATACTGGATGAAGATATGACTGCCCTCTCCCTAATATAATGTAACCGGATGGCACTCGGCTTGTGGTGCTCAAAGCAAGAAAATGTATTTGAAAAACTCAACAACAATGTCTCTTTCCAGAAATCAAGACCTGGTTACTCAAGATAAACCACACACTGTGAGCAGTTTTTTTATGTAGGAGCTATTTTCTTTCTATCAAACTACACTAGGCAACTTCATTACTGCCCTGAAGGAAGAGTACATCTACTCATGGACGAGAGGCTTGTGCTTGTAAAAGCACAAGATGTAAACATTAATGGTGTACTCTGATGATACTGATGGCAAGTATAATGCAAAGGCAAAAACAATACTGACTCAACTGATAGGTCATATAATTGCTGTAATTGCCACTACAAGTTCTTTAAGTTGAAACAGGACTTGTTGGCTAAAGCCAACTGAACAATGTTGGTTTTCAAATTTAAAAAATTCTTGTCAGCCAAACAATGCCAAAATGCCACTGTTGAAGAATGGAAGAAAGATATTTTTTCTTATTAATTAGAGTATAAACCTCAGTTATAACCAGAGCTCATATCAACTTCCTTGAGCAAAATTGGAAACATCTGAAAAAATCTGAAGTTAAAAATACTATAAAATCATCAGACAGTCTTTGGGATGCTCTTAAGAGTGGACATGCATTATTTTACCAGATAGAATACAAACTGTGAAAAAAAGCACCTATAATTGAGAAATTGTGATTTTCTGAAACAAACTTTATTTGAGCTATATTAAAGAAACAATATGTATCTTTATCTGAGAAGTAAACAATAACTTTGTATTAGTTTTTAATAAATGATGAAACAAAAGAGTTATTTGTGTGGACTCAGACTTGTGGTCTCTAATATACTGTGCAAACTATATACAGTGCAACCTTCTCCCACATTTTCCATTCTGTTCTTAAACTCTGTCCATCAGACTCAGCCTCTAGAGGTGGCTTGTTTAAGAAACAATTAAGGGGGTATACAGAGCCATTTGCAGGCAGCAGGCCTTGCTGGGCAGGCCAGCCGGCTGGAGTACCTTTCACAACTGATTTATAACACTGTCGCCTTGGCAAGGCAACATAATTAATAGGAGCATGGACTTCTAATTCCAATGACTTCCACACCAAGTGGTTTTCATTTGATTTATGATGGCCGGCAACTTTGCATTTTATCAGTTCATTCAGTCATTATTTATGCTGATGATCAATTTCAATGGGTCGCTATCATCTAACTTGCCACTAATCAAAGAGAATTAGGGTTCACTGCATTATTTAGAAGCTGCTAATTTATCTTTGAACCAGACAAGAGGAATAGTTGTGGGAGCACTGGCTGCAACACACCACAGCGATTCTACGGCATATTCAGTGATAATTATGCTATGAATGAATGTGTTCATGATCATATGGGGACATAGTACATAACTGTTTGTTGAGATGGTTTCCTGGAACAACTCCAACATAAATGAATCAAAGGAATTGCATATTAATTATATGAATTCATAGCATTTGGATGTAAAAATAAGTGTGATCCAGATGCAGATCAAAACAGGACGACTGGGATTAAGTGAAAGCACAACACGTGTGTAGAATCTTGAGTAAAGCCAACATTTTTGAGGCACTAGGCTTTCCATTAATTTTAGTAAATAACTGACTGCGTTCTTGAAATGCATTAACACGGCAAAAACATTTTCAGAAGAGGCTGTTAACAGCGCCACATAAAAGAACCTGACCCACTGACAACACTGAGCCAACATTTGCCTTTGCAAAATAGCAGGTCAATCTGTTGGTCATCAATTAAGCCTGACTTGTCTACAAATTCAAAAGTAAGTTGGGGTGGAGTAGCGAAAGAGTGACTTAAAAAAAAATCCACCTCCTCAGCATGCACTGTAATTGCACTTCAAAGGTGACATATTCCCAATTTATGAATGATGAATCTAAAGCAGGCTCAATTTGAGGAATCAGTGGGCATCATGTTGACCGGCCTCAGCCCAAAGGCATAGATGGACATATCAAAGCAAGACGTCTCTCAAAGTGTCAATATCTGTACGCATCATACCAGCACACGCCCAATCTCGGTTACGATGATGCACAGCATTCTTGATGACTGTCCGCTGACTGAGAAACTTGATATACATGAGATCTGTTGATTTATAAGTATATTTTCCTTCACTTCAAAGCCAGTTAATGTAATTCAGTAGGCAAGCATGAAAAATGCAACATGTAATTCGTATCAAGCTGACCGATGCTGCTCAAGCTTGAGGGTGAACTGACTACACAGAGAGAATACTTTAAAAGGTATGACTTCTTTATGTTTTTGTTGGACTTAAAAAAGAACATATTAGCACAAAATAAACACAACAAGTACATGAAATGGTCTCAATTTCACACATTTTAGTATATTTAATAGGCTGAATTCTCTACCCTATTGTATAGCAATATCTGTTGTATGATATGACTTGGGAATCGCAGTAAACACCATACAGCAGTTCTTAAAAGCACAGTTTCCATACTAAACACGATAAGCAGGGACTCTGCTAGTCCCTTTGAAACAAACACACAACCAAGTGCAATTTACTGTACAGAAAATGAAAAATGCACTCTTCAAGTATTTGACAACCGGTCCAACGCAAAAGATCAGACTCCATTTGTTAGCCCAATTCCCTTCCCCTGATTCCCCGAGTGATAAATTGCATTTAGCAAACCGCGGGAGGCTAAGCATTCTTGACATTTTTTATTGATTTGCATGAGCTATATGCATGTAATCCTGTTTGTAGGTAAATCATGGCACGGGCAAATTCGAGTCACTGTGGGTTTACTTTGGGGAGAGAAAATTGGAGACTGCGCATGGGAGGTGGAATAGAGCTGGGCAGGGTGGGAAAGAGATGTGGCCGCCCATTGGAATCTGGGAACCTCTATTAAGATTTATAGGTGTTGGGATTCTACGGACCTGAGGCATTATTCATGGTAAAGCCTCTCTGTCTGGACCTGTTTATAAGATGAGACAAGGCTGACAAAGATGGAGGCCCTCTACAACGGGGCCAAGCTGCTTGAACATGGGGCTTAGTCACCTGACATACCTGTGGCATCAGCTGTAACCATTCAGCGTTGCACTGAAAAACACACAGGCCAGCTAGAGATTGACACTGTAGTGTACAACGCCAAACGCAATTGTCAGTTTCTATCACAGAACCAGTTCCAGGTTCTCAGTGATGTCTGGAATTGAAAAGTGTGGCCTTGCATTTCAATAACATGCACTTTTTTTCTATCCAAGACTTTTCTCTTTACATTTATCATTCAGTGGGGTGTCCAAACTTTTATTTACTGAGGTGGCCCACGTGGGGTGCTGACTCATGCAGGGGTGGCATGAAGTAGGCTGCGGGCACATGAATTGGCATAGTTTTAATATACCATTTTTGTATCCACTACCCATACCATCTTTAATTACTACCATTGCAGTATCTTACATTCCTGTTAAGAGTTTAGTTTAAAAGATAAATAGACCTACTAATCCCAACACAACAGATTGACACCACAAAAACGTAAAAATGAAGCTTCCATACAAGGAAAATAAAGAAATTGTTCCTTAAAAAGTAAATAGCATGATAGCAAGTGCGAATACATGAGCCTGTGTTTTACAGCATGGCTGTATTAAGAAAATCTGGATACAGTTTGGGGGGGCATTCATTGCTTTGAGTTCTGCTCAGTAGCACATGAAGCAAAAAATGCTCTATTTCAGTGGAATGAAAGTATAAGGATCTTTCGCATTATGGGGCCCATAGAGCATACGCACCATTTAATCTTGTGGCTCATATAGACTTTCCAAATTATCGAATAGTTATCGAACTGAACAGATTAAATTTTGAAAGTATAATGAGTCATTTCATGGAGGTTTGACATTCACAAAAAAATATCCACTGATTTACAGGCATCTAATTCAAAATTTAAGTAAATGGGAAAATGTCTTTCTGGGCTTCTTAGTATTATGTGACAGACCAAGACAGTGTAATTCCACTTTAGGCCACTATGTAAAATTTGCTTCAATTCCTGGCACTGGTTCTGGGAGCTTGTTTCACAGTTGTGTTAATTTATTTGTATGTAAAACTAGTCAGGTGAGATACTACTCAGGTACATCACTGCCTTTTCGGTTTAAGACTGAATTGCACCTATAAATGAAAATTCAGTTTAGTCATTTAACAGTTCAAATTTATTGGACAGATAGCCAATCATAACAGGGTAGCACCTGGGAACCTGAATCAGATTTCAGTTGTGGCCCGTGCCACCCCAGACCATTCCCTAGAAACACTCATGTTGTCATCGTACAACTGCTTTTTTTCTCCTGAAATCTACTCCTTTGAGGACTTCATAAGCATGCGCTGACTAATATGCTTTACATCCAGCATCCTAACTACAGTGTCATGTAGCCAAGACTTATTCAAAACCAGACAGAGCACCGTGGGTCCTTGTTTAAGAAGCCATGGCCATATTCCGTTTATTCAGCGATTTCCTGAGAGTCCCACCATACTTTATTTGGTCTTATTAGATGAAAACACGAGGATCACCTTCAACTTTATTAATGATGGTACTCTGGATGAAAGATGCCGGTGAAAATCTGCAACATCTGTTTGCTGCATTCACTTCTCAGCGGGCTCCACCTATTCCTCATGCCTAATGATGCTGATCCACTCGGCAAGTTTTACGGACAAATGTGTATTTGGCCACATTCATCATCCTGAATGAGTGTTCCTGATGAGCCATCCCCTGGCCTGTTTCACTCTTACTACCATACGTTAACAAATGACAACTCCTGCCACATGTTTTCCATTTGGGAGATACAGAGAGAGGCAGGGAAAAAAAGGGGGTCGAGGGATTCGGAGGGCTAAAAGATGGGCAGCTTCAAGGGAAAAGAGTCAGCGATGTCTGCGTTTAACAGCATCGCCACCCGTGTGCCATCAAGTAACCGCAGCACCATGAAAATACATCAATTATGTAATGCCTTCAAGGAACAGTTACAGAACTGATCCATGTCACCGCCATGGCCCGAACCCAGATCCGTCATGAGTGACATTAGCAGCCGACATACTTTTACTGTAGGTGGACTATAACCCCAGCAGCCAGTGGATGTATCCCTGCAGAACCACATGAAAGGGCAAACAGAAAATATATGGATGTGGGCAAGAATGTTAAACAAGTTGGATAAACAAGTCGATGGTCGTTCAAAGTCCTGGGGAGTTGCACCCCTAATAAATCATATTCCTTTTGATGTGCAGCTGGTTACAAGTTTAGAAAAAGGGGGGATGGTTAGAACAGACATGAGTCAGGCACCAGGACACACCGCCTGCTTTTCTCAAAGCCTGGGAAGTTTAGTGAAACTCTTGGGACGTGTGAGAGTAGTAAATCAGTTATAAATAAGGTCATGAGTGAAAACAGACAGATGTCAGATGTCCTTGTAGTCAGTAAGAGAAAACCCTGCCTGAGTAGCTGACGTGCTGACAAAATTAGATAAAGGGGACTTAAGTGCACGTGAAGGTTGCACTATACAAAACTATCATTAAATACAATCATAGTCTACATTTAGAGTTTTGACTGATACAATTAAAAATTTAAAATGACCATTAGGTTTCATTATTGTCTTATATTCTGTGCCACATAAACAAAATACATTAAAGAATAATATCAAACAACATTATCTATAGCATACTTCTTGGTTTTAAATGCTCTCCGCTCTTAGTGTTGTCATCCACTGAGACAAGAGTGTGGATGTTTATACCTTATATAACACAAAATGTTGTATTAATTCTACAGCTGAAAGATATGATGAAAATGATAACACTAAAAATTGCAATAAAAGCACTACTTCATTAAATATACACACTGTACTCAGTCGCAAACTCGCCTTTCTGCTGCTTTCAGTATATTGCTAAAATACAACAAATCATTTTTTGAATTCAAAAAGTAAATGACTCGAAATTATTTGTAACATTCTTTTAATGAACAAACGGGACAATAACTGAACTGAAAAAAAAGATTTTTACATTAAAACGCGCCGTTTCTGACTGATACTCCCTTTCAGCTGTCTTAAAAAAAATCCTAGAGTGCAATATTGCAGTCTTTCGCAATCAAGTTGACAAATGCTATTTAATATAAATGTATAATGTGCAGCCCTAATCAATTCCCTACTAGGGATAAATCTGCTTACTCGAGTTCTTGATTTGAATCTCAGTATTAATTCAACGTATAAAATGTTTGCCGCCCAACCTCACATACTGTTTGATGCATGATACATGAGATTCTATTTTTTCTTTTTTTTTTTTTTACTATTTACAATGGGTAAAATATTACATCTAACCTATGTACCAGAAAGTTTGCTAATTTTTCTCACGTTAACTTTGAATTCATGGTTGAATAGACTATTAGATGACTCGTTGTTCAATAAATGAAATTCAAATGTGCTTGTTTTCCCTTGTTGGCCAATTGACATTCTTCCTATGTAAGATTTATTTATTTATTTTTTATGAGTATTTGAGTACTCTATAACAATTTAAAGTCAGTACTCTAATATGGAAATAATTTAAAATGCCCATTTCTGTTCCCTACAGGGGGCAGGGTTTTAGAATTTTGAAGAGGCCCAAGCCTAAAAATACAGGCCATTGTGCCTGCATGTTCTGGGGATCAGGATAAGCCAACAAGTCCTGCAGAAGTGGAGATTGATGCTCTTGAAAAGCAAAGCATATTCAGCATGAGCCAGTGTAAAAGTATCCATCACACAAACAGCTGGAGAACCTCAGCTGGACTGATGGGGATAAATCATATCCAGGAAGCCAAAACAGAAACAGCTTGATGTCGAGCCCAAGGCTAAAATTCTTGACAAATATACAGTAAATGCAGACGCGATATAATCGTCAGCTGCTACCACCCGTTACTCCATGATCCTACTTTCTCTGTCCCATTTCGAGATTGAAGCTAGCCAATTGATGTCAGATTTGTTTGCTGCTACATAATGAGCGTGATTGTATATGGTTACAAAATTGAATTCTCAAAATTGTGGTGTCAAAAACTATAAACTGTGTAACATAAAAGGAAAATGTTCATAACTGCATTCATTTTACATTGTTTGTAGGTATGGTCATAACTGCAGGGCCCTTTCTTTCCAGTTTTAAAGAAGCACATTTTATTTTTTTTATTCATGTGTTGGTATCACTTAATCACTGGGGTGGTTGCCCCAGTGATTCAGAATACCAAAAACCTCGAAGCTAAACCCCGAAGGCAAGCATAAAAAGTATTTCCTCTTCTGGCCACTGGATGCTTAAAGAGAATTATATTTTGGGACAGGTTAGCCTTGAATAATTGGTCTTTTGGGCCATCTAAGCTGGTGGCTCATTTTGGTTGCTTAACTCTGCCCATCCATATTCAAGCCACACAATATTTTCCAAATTCGGATACACTGGTTAAAATGATTAACAAAAGCTAGCATCACAGAGACCACCCAATCCCAAATTTTAAAGCATTCCTTTAACCTATTATGCTCTTCCTTATTTTCTAATGTATAATATTGCAAAGTTGGTTATTCATATTAAATTTTGCCAAAGTTTAAAAAAAAAAAACAAAAAAGAGGTAAATATGTGAAAAAGTAGGCTTCTTACCATTCTGAATACTTTATTTCCAATGTCTTTTTGAACTTTTGTGACAAGCTGACGTCAGATCATGACAGATTTCTTAATATGGTCATCATCTCCAGGTACGCTACTGCATGTTTTTACATTATTATATACAAACTAACATGGAAAATGCAATCTTGGTCGCCAGTGTTGTTAATTTATCCCAAATTCAGATCATATTCCTACTGGAACATGTCTGGTTGTAAAGATTTTGATTCACAAGCTTTTATTGGTGTTTTTTCCACAGGAGAAAGTGCCACTATACTTCATTACAGTAATTACCCAGCAGTAAGTTCACTGCTACACGCTCCCATCAGAGAAACTTGTAATCTTGGTTGCCGACTTAGTGAGGGTAAATTGAGATGTTGCAGCACAGCATATGAGAAAAACAATGTGTTGTTTTAACATTAAAACATGCAAACATGTTCTAGTAGGATCCCAAAATACAATTATTAACCTAAAAATTAGTATAATAAGTTTCCATTTAATGGTAATGTTACTTGTTTAATGTTCATTGTGGTCCTTTTAATGTAATACTAGTTCTTTTTTCCCTCATCTTTCACCTAAAAGCCCAACTTTTACAGCAAGTTTAAAATCTGGAAACTTATATATAGAAGTTTACACTGTATCTCTCTCTTTCTCTCATCTGTTCCCTTTCCCACACTGTGATAACAAAGATGGCAGACACTGCTTGGTGCTATTCCCCAAATACATCCCAGTCAATTAGAGGTCTTACTCCATTTAAAGTAATAATGCTGAAAATGATTACAGCTGCAAAAAAAAAAAAAAAAACAGAACATGTGCACTCAGCTGACCTCCAAACCCTTCTGCATCTTGAAGAAAACCCCAGTCTGCCTGTGATGTCTGGGAGACGCATATGTCATCCCTGCTGGGTATCGAAACGTGTAGCCCTATTATGACAAAGTCATTCTCATGCATAAATATTAAAACCGACTTCATGACAGTAAATTCATTAATGGTGAAACAAACACAATCTCAAAGTAATACATGAAGGTGGAGATGTTTATCATGGCATGTTCTGCATTATGAGCTGTGAATGATGAATCACAGAGAGAGCATATTACTCCAATTTTCTCTCGCCCTTGTAACAACAAAGTTCATAGACACCAAATCAGTTTCAAGGGAACCCGGGGGCTACAAGTGCAAGACTGCTATATGAGACATTCATAATTTATGTGCATTTGATGTAGTGATATGTAAAAAACTTCAGAGGAATTTTAATGGGCTTGAGGCTGAGAAGGGAGAGAAAAATCTTTGAGATGGTTGTTTGGCTCTTTTTTTTTTTGCACTGAATCACTTCCACACCAAAGGAAAAAAAAAGTAAAAAGTTTTTGAAATCTAACAAATTCAGCCATTGAGCATGTAATCATTGAGAAAAGGGGAATTTCATCTTCTTATTTCAATGCTTTATTGATCTGGTGGCTTGGCTCTCATAAGCTCAATTACGTGGCCCGAGCAGTGGCTGGCAACACTGTCCAATTCAGTCAACAAAGGAAAGCAATTTCCATTGATCAATGTCCTTCCACACAAAACAGATAGAGATTGATAATACACTTCAGCAAAATCCTACAGTCAATTAGGGCTTGATGAAAAAACAGTCTTGTGCAGGGACAACACAAGGTGTTAATAAGCAAGAGCAAAATAAATCACCAAAACTGGAAAGTCTATCCCTTCTCTTTGAATGAAACCATAATTTATTAATCTTTCAGACAGATGGGTTGTGTTTGTGTAGGCTATTGATCAGCAGTAACCTTTTATTATTTGTTTTCTCCATTAGGAGGCACAGATTAAAACAGATGAGAGTTGTTTAACTCGCTAACACCGAGTGTTAGGGTGCACTCTCTTTACTTTGGAAGACCAAATGTTTTTTACTGATGCTCATGTAGAAGAAATCATTGCAGAGGAGGTTGCACATTAATTTGTCAGCCCACTAGGAAAACCCTCTCTGGACGGTGATCCAATCTAGACGGTGGGAGTGTCCATGCCCACTGAGCAGCCTCATTTGAATCAACTCAATGCCTGGTCTGATCAATAGCAAAGAGTCCGAGGCTGGGTTAAAAGAAAAAGACAGAGGAGAAGACGAGATGGAGAAGAAATCAAGCAAAGTAGGCACGTGATGAGACGCCACTGTGGTACGAAAACTGACAACAACAAGCCTCTTTGAAATCTAAACCAAAGGGATTTAGGAAATACAAAATAACTCTTTGCGCTCCTTTAATTCTCATTTATCAGATAGTTGATAAGATCATAAAGAGGCAACTGCAGCCACACTGCTGACACACAACAATATTTAATGTTGTACAACCAAACCAAGTGAATTAAAGGATATAACTGCCAGGACAACCAACCATTGTACATTTAAAGAAGTATTCCATTGCTGAAAAGATATCATTAAAAAAAAAATAGGATGTCTATGCAGCAGAAAGATATAAATACTTTTGAAATTGTTGCTACATGACCAGAGAAAAAAAAGGCTGTGGCATTTGCTTTTGCTCAAGAGGTAGAAAACCTACAACTACCAGAATGCACTGTGCTGAACTGGACCAATAAACACTACCACAGGTGGGTGACGTAATGTGAGTTGCTTGTCTAAAAAAACAATATAGTGGCTGGCTGGTAGCAAAAGATCTTGTATTATTAGAGTTAAACAATAAGCTAAAATATGCTTCTGAAAACATTTTAGGTTAGAAACAGGCAGCACGGGAGTATAATCTCAGTTTATATTTGATCAGCACCACCTAGTTATACTGTTTAATCTAATTCTTTCATCCACCATTTTTCATAACACAGGGAACAGTATGGCACCCACCTCCTGGTCACCATCTCTCATATCGTAGTCAAACAGTGCACTAAAATATGTTACTGAAAACATTTTAGGTGAGAAATAGGCAATGCAGTAAAATAATCTTGGTTGCTTCCTAGTTGTACTGTTAGATCTGAATTTGTCTGATTTTTAGAGAGAGAATGGGAGAGGGGCGAGTCTTTCTCTCGATCTGTTTCTATACTGTTTGTGTCAGCGGTGGCGGCGGGTGTACAAAAATGATAAAGTACAATCTGTAGCTTTATAAATATATTGTTAAGATTCAAAGCAAGTACTTCAATAGAGTTGGCAGTGGGGATGAGTATCAATGAGATTTTAATGGTACTACTACTACTCTTACTGATACTGCTTACTGATCTACTTTAACTGTAGTCTTATGTGTTCATTTGGGGTTTTTTAAGGTAAAAAATGAAAAAAATTTAAACAGAATTAAGATTGCTTCGTTTTCTATGTATGTAAGTACATAATATAAATTAACATTCAGTAATAGCATTGTTTCGAACAAATCACTATTACAGACTAACATACGTGAGGTGGACAATGAGCTAGGTGGTCAAAAATGGCGCATGTCTCTGCCTTTATGTAGGACTATATGGACTTTCGCTAGATGTTTTGAAAGATCGCTCATGCTTTAACTAAGTATAGACAGCCTTTGGAGCGTGTCATCGAGAGCAGGACTCCTGTGATTGTGTGTGAGACCAAGTGGCAGTGCCCCCCCACCCCCCGCACATGCAGCAGGCTGCAGGCCCCAACACAGACAGCTCTCCTCTGGATTGAAGAGCGAAAATGCATCACAGACAAGTTTCTTAATCTTGTTGCAAGACAGAAATGGACTTGGTAAGATAAAAACTGTAGAAGATAACATTTATGTACCCTAAATAAACAAGAAAAAATTTTTATTCATTCCTCCAAAACCTATAGCAGAGCTATATACTCCGGCCATAAATAATTCGGCCCTGGTGCCTGTTTAATACCAGGTTTCGGTACCCATCCTTTGTGGCACCTGCGAATAACCATTTGCAATTTGTCACCCTTGTTCCTTTTCTTTGTTGGACCGCCAATTTAATGCTTAAGCAGGGTTTGATGAGTGCACAAACACTGGTCTCATCCATGCCTTACCACCTCCTTTCAATTTCCTCCATAAAATTAGTGGTGAAAAATCAAAACAACAACAACAAAAAAATTGAAGCATTCGAATACTGATTGGATGTTGATTGCCATGGCAACAATTGAAGCTTTGAAGCTTCAAAGCGTTTGCATCAGCCCAACAAAGCTGGTTAAAAACCAGCCCCCTTTAAAGTTTTCTGAATGTTAAACTATATAAAAGTAGTCTTTGTGATTTGCATGACAAGCAATACTGCTGTATCTCCAGATAACTGGACTGCCCTTCATACTGCACTGTACAGTGGGGCCTGCAAAATCCCACAGCCAATATCCACAAAAATTGGTCTACAAAGACACGAGGGATAATACTTCAAAAATAGGCCTTGATTGTGCCATGTGGGACACAAAGCATCACTCAAGCTAACCATTCCTCCATCTTTCACTGATAAAATCCACTTTCCATTCATTACCCTTTATCATAAACACAAGTCTACAGGGAAGCAGGGCTTAGAAGTGGTTAAGCCTGTCCCTGGTTTCCTATTTCTAGGGAGCATTTATCTGATGATATATATTCCTTTTGGTAAGTGAAAGGAGTTATTCTGTTTTCAACAGGAAGGACACTGATAGGGCATTAGGGATTTGTTTATTTCTACTCAAAGCCATAGCATTTATCCTAGTATATATTTCGCTGCAGGCTTAGACCAAATTATGTCTCAAGGCAAGATAAATCATAAGGCACAAGTCAAAATGCCAAGCGTTTTATGATCCTACACAGAGCCCTGATGGCAGGCTACACTTTACTGAAAGCTATGTTGCACTGTGGATTTTCAGACACAACAGCCTACGTGTTCCTGCTTGTTTGTGACTAGACTGTTATGAATGTGACAGCTGTCATATGCACGTCAACTGTCTAGGTTTTCGACACTCAACAGAATGATGGGATTTGAAAAGAAGTTCATCTGTCTCCCTAATAAATCCATTGTCTTGTCTTCCTTGAACAAGGAATGTAGTGATGGACACATCCAACATTGACAAACGGGCTCAGTGAAATATTGTAGATGCAGAAAGCTCATTCAGTTTAAGTGAGAGTGAAAACTGAGTTGATGTGCTTGAGTAAACAACTCAACATCACTCTAGCGAAAAATTGACAGACAGGACAGGGTGTGCAGACAATTTAGAAGATATAAATTACCTACAAACATTCTAAAACAAGTTTGGAAAAAAAAGTTGATTTTTTTTTGTATTGTTTATGACAAGCCGGTGTACAGTTGTGCAAACATCAAGGACATCTTTTCTCAAATAGGTATTTTGTGTTTGTTCAGATGGCAGGCAAAAATATATTCCTGCATGTTACCACATAAAGTGTTGTTGTTGTGGCCTGGTGTCTTTCACATGATCTATCAAGAGACTGCGCGGCTGAGCCAGCTAGAAAGACCGTCTTACGTAAACTCCTACAGCATCCCTACGCTGTGACCCAGGCAACAATGCCTCCTTATATGTCCCAAACAGAAGCTGCTGAACAAAACTCAACAGCTTGTGAAGAGAGGAGTTGAAGGGTCATGTAAACTTGCAGCGGACTAGAAGGCTCCAGAGTGAAAAGAGGAAGAATCCTCTTTTCACTCTCGACATTGTTTGTCAAGAGGGATCCCCGCCATTACAAACATCAACCCAAATTTCTTTACAGACAGGGCAAAGAGAGGGGACAAAAGGGGTTCACAACAACATGATGCTGCTCTAACAATGTGTGGTGTGTGTGTATAATGTTAAAGAGGTCTTCTTTGCAGCCTCAAGCACACTATCCACTGAGGACCCCCTGGGGTTTTTGGAAGGATTTTCTGTCTGTCAAAGCGCTGGTGGATCTCCATAGACAGAAACGCTGGTGAACACCATCCAATTGCTATTATGTCCAATATCTCCCTGTTCAAAAGTTTAAGGACTTGTCTAATTATGACTTTTTTAAATTAATGATGACATTATCACAATAATGTTTCATTTGATGAGTCAACAGACTTATCTCTCTGAACAATCAACAGGATAACAGAGTAACTGTCAGTATACAAAACCATGTAAATGAACTATTTCCTCACTCAAGAGCTTTTGCATGGAAATGTCACGAAATTCAAACGAATGGAAACTTTGGTAAAACACAGCAAAGACAAATCACATTATTTTGATCATTACAATTTTGCTGAGCTGCAGTTGCATGATCGCTGTCCTTTAAAATAAAACTGCACTGCATTAATTACAAGTCAAAAACTCAGATGTGTCTCCACAAAAAAAACAGTATATTTGTCGTTTCATGTTTCTGCACATGGACACAACGTTTGAAGAATGTATTATGTGGTGGTTGGCAAAGAATGTGTTAAAATGATGCGCTGGCAATATGAAAACAATGTCAGTGCAAAATGAATAAGGTGCGCTTGTCCCCTTTTGTCATGGTGTACACACAAATTTAGTATATGTAGCGAGAAAGTCAGGAGGGGGTGGTAAATAGGTCAAACAAAAATGGACTTTTAACCAGGAGGCTGCTGTTTGTGTCACATATGAAAACAATAGTCAATGTAGTTATATGACTTAACATAAGTACGCAAAGTACCTCACATATATGGTTGCAGGATATGCAAGAAAAGATGTGCATTGTGATTATTTTGGTAGATACTGCACTTGAGCAATGAATTGCAATTTTAGATGGAAAGGTAATTTTTGCATCTCATTTTCACTGAAAATAAAATAAAAATGATTTTTTGAAAATGTTTTTTTTCTGGGCTCTATACCACACTAGTATGTTTGGAATATGACATGTAGGCCAGGGCATCTCTGTAGCAGCCCAATGCTACATTTATAATGGTATGTTGTGACACATTTTCAAAAATTGCAGGTCCTGTTATTTGAATATTTCACTTGACCACATTGCAATCTGGATTATATTTTGATTAACTGTGCTGCCCTATTTACAAAGTCCTAACTATGCAAAGTAGGTAAATTTAAGTAACTTACATCCCATATGCAGTTTTTTTTCTTGAAACCAAACTTTCCCCTAAACTTAATCAAGTATTTTTTCACCTTGCTCACTAAACTTAATCAAGTTTTCTTGTTTGTTTTGTTTTTTACTCTTTCTTTCCCCCTTTATTTTCCGTTAATTTTCTTGCAACTTTTTTTTTTACTAATTTCTTGCTGAGTTTTGGGCCATTTCTTGCTAAGTTGCTCATCACCCTCTTCCCATGTTTTTGAAAAATGTCAGGCCAATTTGTTCAGTTTTCAAAAGGTTTATCATCAAACCTGTTGTATTTATATTCTCTTTCACCCAACCTTTTTGTGTAGTAATAATAATAATAAGAAGAAGAACACAGTGTGTACAATGTCTATATATCCTTTGTGTGTTGTGTATATATTTAATATATTAATTGTTGTGAAATAGCAGAGCAGTGAATGAGCAACATTACAGTTAAAATCTTTTCAAACTGGCACAGCCACCACACAGTGTGGCTCATGCATAAAAATAGGGAGATAGAACAGAAAGTTGGAAATTATTTATGCCAGGTTTTAAAGCCACTGACTTTTCAAACAATCCAAACAAATGTTCTGGCAAAACTTTGTGCTGAGAAAGGCTGGCTAATACCTTCAAGCACATAATCTGTTGTTTGAAGAGAATTCATGTTAAGTTTTTCAGAACTTGAATCTATCTGAAACAGTTTGGAGTTGGAGGCCTGACACGCGGTGCATGCTTGTGGTCAAATCTATACTTGCCTTTTCAATTCTCACATGTGCTTGAAATACCCATGGCTAACTTAAAATTGTATGGCATTACATGACATTGTAACCCATCTAAGAGGTCATAAAGAAAATGAGGATTAGAGCAACTTAAAAAAAAAGCCTTCCGCCCACTTCTCTCTGCCATATGTTACAGAGTTCCTGGTGTCCACAGAGAGCCAGACATCTCGCTGCTCTGATCACTAACTAGCCAGCCAATCAAAGCCTTCTGGCCATGGAGCAATTATCTGCTCTCCATAGCATAGGTGGAGAATGAACCGACAACCCCTGCAGCTCTCTCTCTCTGTCTCCTGAAATAACTACAAATGCCTTACATGCGCTTACACTTGTATGTAAAACAGAGGGAAAAAAGGATTTGTTTTCCTCAGAGTCCACTGAGATCACATTACATGCCATGCCAAGTGCAAAGCCTGAAAATTGCAGGGGTGGATTTTCACCTCTCACTGTTGCAAGGCATGAATTCTTGTCATTACATCAATTTATTTCGATGTCATTTGTGTGGGCTAGAGTTTGTCTAATTGAATGAAAGACAACATGACTCGCATTGGACGTGACTTTGTTGGCCTTTCCAAGCCACCTACTGCACCACCGAAAAATAGCACAGTTTTGAGCTCAGATATTTCTCTTCACAGATAATCTGAAGGCTGAAACCATTTGGGAGATTGTGGAAACAGTTGAGGCAGTTTATAATTTGTCATATACTGTTGAAGTGTTCAGAAGTAGAAAAAGAGGACTTGCAAAATAATGCTTCTGTTGTGTTACAGGTGTTCGTTAACCTTTCTATACCTCACCAGAGTGACCTCAGCAGGTTATGGGGACATGGTAGATCATTGAGTTTTTTAGCACGATTGCCAGACAAAAAAAGTTGGTATTGTACTTTCCTGGCCACCATGGAAACATTACATTTGTATGTTTTATACATATGTCATCAATGTTTCTAAAGTAGTGTCTATGAGCCTGTCATATACATCAAGGGGTGGAGGGGATGGTGGACGTCTTGACACCTGGGTGAGATGCTGCCAAGAGTATTAGACCAACAAACAAACAAAACCAGTTTATTTCTAGCAAGTCACTGCAGCATGTCAATCATCTTTTTAGCCATCAAACACAGATGTTTTTGAGGAACCTATCGCTGACTTGAAAAATGGCTGGTTTTTACTAAGACATTGCTACCTCTCCTGTCAGGATTGTGCCTCTAGAAGCAGGTGTCGTAAGCCAAAAACATGATCTTTTTCTAACCGCGTGTGTGTGTGTGTGTGTTTGTGTATCTAAACCTAACCATACTTTAAAAACCGCCTTGTTGAAACATTAAGAACTGTAAAGTTCAATGTTTCTGTTACATAAAAAGATACAAATGTAACATATCCATGGTTTGCAGAAAGCTACCATGCCAACATCTATTTTGGTAGTTGAACTGAGTTTTTGCATGTTTCCAGTATGAAAAAAATGTCAACCAGCTTCAAACTCTTACAGCCACTGTAATAATTGGTTGGACTGTAAGAAGTAATACTGTGATATGTTTTTTTTAAAAGACTGTGTTTATAATTAGTTTTAAAAAAGGGGGGAGAATTAGTAAATTATTAAAAACTAGGGAAAACATCCATAAAATAATATGTAATAATATGCAATTTTCTTCTTTTTTTCAGGTCACTTTCTGCTGTGTTTTCTGCTTATTTTCAGATCATTTTCTGTAACATTTATTTCTAGCCATGTGTTGTTTAGTTGCTTTCTCCCCATATTTTTGAAAGCAATCAAACCATTCTGCTCAGGTTTCAAGGGGTTAAGGTACACCATTAAAATATCTATATGTCTATTGTGTTTAGCATCTTGAAAAGGGGATATGAATTATGTAAGTACAATAAGAGGCATCAAAGAATCATAAAAACCTTTAACAGAGAATGAGTGAAATGTTTCATTAAGGATTAAAGGATATTGCAAAAATCTACGTATTCTTAAGGGATGTAGCTAGTTTTAGTTTTTATGATCCCCCTGTGAGTAAAAAGGTGTTTGCCTGTTTCCTAAGGAACACGGCGTCCAGGGGCCCTTGGCTGCACTGGGCCTGATCGTGGGGCCTGTGTGAAATCCAAACTGACTGATCCAGGACAGAGCCAGGATTACACCACTTCCCCCCTGAATTCTGTCCTTCCCAACAATGGGCTTCCTGTAAGCACAGTCAAGTGAGCCGTTAGTTAGCCAGTGGAGCCGCAGAGTGGTGGTTCAGGGCCACTGTGGGAAAAGGCAGGGGACTCCAGCATCATGTTACTATTCCACCAACAGAAAGCCCCAAAAGCCCCCACCATCAGCATCACCACCCACCACTTTGCTCCCAGGACCTTCTGGAGGTGTCGGGTTCTGGCACCTGCTGGAGGTCCTGGCACGTTTTTGCTCCTGGCAGGTTCAGATGTCAATCCAGCAAAGAGCCTGTCAGTGTCTCAGTGGTCAACAGGAGTGACTAACAGTAGTTTATTTCTGCCATTGACAGCACTGCCCTCAACTGGAAAAACTCACATTATAAACTTCACGGGATATTATGGCAAAAAAAAGGAATAATTTACAAGAGTTTAATAAAATATATGATTATGACATTCCTTTAGTTATAATGGGCATTTAAATAAATATTCTGAAATAATGACATGATGCTAAAGTTAGTAAACCATTTACTGGTGGAAAAGTGCTATGGTGGTGATTTATTTCTAATAAATTCTTATCCCAAGTCCCTATTAATCGTGGGACCAGAGATTTATAGATATTATAAATCATTTGAGCAAGAGGTCAATACCATGTCACTGAACTATCTCAATTTGCCTTTGATAAAATTGCTTCTGCAGCAAAAACTTTTTTTCATGCATGAGCAAAATGGAAAAGAGCGAAGGAGAGGGGGAGATGGAAAGGATGAGAGGAGGAGAAAAGGGGTTTTTAGTTGAAGCAGTGAAAAATCCCTCAGCACAAAGGCCATCAACAACACCGATCTTTTCTTTAGTGATGTCTTTAACAGTCTGGGAGTTGTCCATACCAGGTTTAATTATGCCACACAGAAAAGAATGTTCTCTGTTATGTCCTAAATCACAGTGTGGTGACACCCGGCTCAATAAGTCCTTCTAGAACAATGCACCCTGTGCCATCGACATCCTCTCACAGAATACAAAGGTGTATCATTTGGCCGGGAATGATAATTAGATGCGGAATTTACTGAAACTGTCGATGGCGACGTCAATAGAGGGGCTCTTAGCATCTGTCATCCTGCAAATCAATGACAATTTTCAGCTATGAATTCAAGAAAATGATAGCCTTCAAATAAACTGCAGGGGAGGAAATTTCAGACACTTCAAAGCCTTCTTGTCTTAATATCTTTTTTCTTCCATTTCAAATTTTATCACAGGTTTAATATTTAACTTGCTCCAATAGTATTTATTTCTGCTATATTGTTGTCACTTGTCCTTGTTTAAATTGCTGAGGAAAAGTTTCACTAGTGTGACAGTTAAAGAAACAGAATTCAGACTAGATCAGAAAATAAACTGACTATTTAATACACACACACACACACACACACACACACTCATCTACTATACATATACATATACATACTATATAGAAGAATATACAGGTGGAATCTATCTACAATTAAATTATACATTGGCTAACTAATCCTACTTCAGGTGTCATTGTCATTTTTCAATTGTCAATTTCAAATTTTTAGTTTATTTTACTCAGTATATATTACTGTGTATAAGAACAAACAACTTATGTGTGGTTTGGAGGACTTGTTGAAATAATAATTTCACTCATTTTTTCTAACAAAAATGCAATACATTTAGTGGAGCTTCCCAGATGTGAGGATTTGCTGCTGTTCTTTTTCATATACTACGTAATAGTTAAGTTCATTTTTGGGGTTCTGGACTGCTGGTGGGACAAAACAAGCAATTTCAAGACGCCACCTTGAACCCTGGGAAATTATTTTTATAATATCTTCACTATTTCCAGACATTCTATGGACAAAACAATTCATGGTTAACTCCAGACAATAATTAGCAGATTAACAGATGATAAAATAATAGTTTGTTGCAGCCCCCCCAATTGTGGACACTCTTGTTTGACTTAGTTATTTCTCCGTCATTTCCTCTTTCACTGCTGTAAGGCTGCCTTGAAAAGAAAAGGTCAAGGGATGCTACTGCTTGAGTATATAAAAAAAGATGTAAAGCAGCTCCAAAGCATGGGCTGGGCTAGGCAGAGGCAGCTTTAAAGGCTTATATTTATCTCCATCCCTGACAAATTTAGGGCTGGGGTCAGCAGGTGTTGGACTCAGCAGGAATTGAAGGTCAACGACACGGATTCGGACACTGAAAATAAATGTTTTAACTGCCGGTCACATCACAAAGAACAAATTAACACTGCAGCATTGCAACACTGTAATCTTCAGAGAGGTATAAAGAACAGTTAGTCAGGCCTGGAATCTCACAGAGAAAATGAGAGCCACTTATCCAATAACGAGAGCTTAATGAGGGTCCCTTTAACTAGCTACAATGTCTCTCTTTCCCTTGGAGAAACATTTGTCTTACAGTACAAATGTGATTCATGCATCATTTCTATTGTGAGAGAGAGTGCTGTAATAACGGTATAAATCACAAAGGGCCTAGGTTGGGGTAATGAGACTTAAATCTCTTAAAACAACACCATGAACTCAGCTGAATGATAAAATGATGTGGTGGAGGAAAATACTACCTTCTTCGGCGAAAGCTACACCGCTCTCCACATAGGCACGTATGGCTTTTGGCAGTGCAGAAGCCCTACTTCATTTAGCTCTGACAGGCAATTTAATACCACAAAATTACTAACCTTAGCTTTGCAATTACTTTTCCAGCTCTGAACATTTTCAACCCTTCTGTAGATGTAATCTTAAGGCTAAGGCCCCAGGATAGGGCAAACCCAAGGTCTTAACTTACACTTTTACTGGGGCTCGGATCAGACAAAACATGGAAAACATAGGAAACGTGGAGAGGATAATAGTTCGCCCATTTATGGGGCAACTGTGTTAGATCTCATGTCTAAACGCATCATGTTCCTCTGCAGCCTGCCAACAAAATTTAAGATGAAAAGAAGAGATTGCGATCATGTATCTAATGGCTAAGGCATGACAAACCATCTCTAATCTCTACAAAACACGGCATGACTGATGTTAGCTTGATAAACTATCATTACCCTGATGTTAATGGTGTCATGAGCACACTTTATTCCTTCAAGGCAGGGGATAAACTTTTGAAAGATTATTTTTTGGCTTTGTATGCCTTTATTAGATAGGACAGATGCAGGGTGAAAGGGGGAGAGAGAGGGGATAACATGCAGCTAGGGGCTGTGGGTTGGAGTCAATCCCCCGGCTGCTACAAAAAGTACATACATGGGGTGCACACTCTACCAGGTGAGCTACTGGGCGCCCCAAGTTGAACTTTCTTAATTACACCAGGCACCCAGGAAGTGCACCAGACTTTGAAGCCAATTTTCATAGTAGCCAATTACTCCAGAGTCCGTCACATGATGCAACTGGGCCCAAAAGAACTTTTTCCTATAGGCTCACATTTGGGAGAGAGACATCAATAAATCAATGGAGACATTTTTGGAGCATTGCACCCCCAGCCAAATAACTAATTTCACTATCAGATTTCATCTATTCTGCCAGATGGCATTTAAAAAGTCAAGAAGAGCCACACAATTCAATTATTTTATCCCCATTCAAGTAAGCAGAGTGCTAAACTAGAAGTAGCCAGCTGGCCAGCAGACGTCTCTGGTGCGTCTGCTCTATAGGCCCAATGATGCAGAAGCAGCATCATCATCCGGGTAATTTTGACGTTTTTGGCTTTGTGCTTCACCGAGCAACTTTCACAGGAACGAACAAGGTTTCACTTCCAAACCTGTATCCAGGTCTCTCAATACATTTATGAATTATACCAATAAAGGCACAGAGGAAAAGAAATATCAGACTAAAGAGTATTATTCACTAACTTATGCACAGCAAATTTACCTTTAACTGAGGTTTTCTGCAGCTCATCCAACACAAAAATCCACATATACCCTGTGGTGGATGAAGTACCTAAAAGCCACACTTAAGTACAGATATCTTACCAGAAAATGACTAATAAGTTAAAGTCATCTATCAGAAAATTACTTTTATAAAAGTATCTGACATTTACTGTACTTAAGTATCAGAAGTAATTAAATTATACTGAATGCAGGGCTGCAGCAATGTACCGGTTTTAAGGTATACCGTGGTATAAAAGTTGCCGATTATCACACCATGTACATTTACCCATCTACAATATAATTTTAAAAATCTCACCTTTATTTCAATATTTTCAAAAGGGAGACTTTTTACACATTCTTTAATTTTCAAAAATGACATCAAGTCTAAATGACAGTGATAAGACATTTGTTAAACCAAAATGGACCCCACTGTTTTCAATCATTTATGGGTCATTTTAAGTGGTAATAACATTTATTCGATCGTACCATGATATCTTGAAATCGCAATATTTTCTGAGATTGTTATTGTGCTGTGAAAATCTCATACCGTTGCAACCCTAATTAAATGTAACTTAGTATTGAAAGTAAAAGTACAATTTAATTCTGTCCATGAAAATGCTAATGGAAAGGGTTTTTGTTCTTTAAATCATTACGCTTGAAGAAAATGTATTTATTGTATTTTTTTACAGCTTAAATGGTTTAAAGAACAAAGTCCAGTTTTTCCTTCCCTCCCATTCCTTCATTTGTCTGCCCGTACCTTTCTCCTTTCCCTTTTTTGTAGTAGAAAATGCTCATTAGTAATGAAGTGGAATAAAAGTGAATTTGTGAAAGTTGCCAAAATAGTAACATAACATTCACGCTGGCCGACTGAACCTCTTATCAGGGTCCAGTAAACCTCCTCACTTTTTAATGTCAGGACAACCTTAGAAAAGTCATATTTAATTCTCTGGTGGCCTCTTCACATTTAGCCCTGTTTTGTCAGTGGGGGGAAAGGGGAAATGATTTGTACTGATCAGTCTCTGCTCTCCTTGGCTCCTAACTGCAGCTTTACTGAGATTCTGACAGATGTGTCCCCTGCTGTCTGATTAAAAATGGTCATTTCTCCGGCACACAATGTGGCGCGGTAACCTTTCATTTGAAGGATGATTGCGGCACGGTGACAGACACTCGTCCGTTTGTTCATTTTGTCACTCCGCGGCGAGGATATTGACATTCAGATTTTGCCTAGGCTTTCATCTAAGAACAGATGTCACAGTTGGCAAGTAGTCTAGACAGGAACAGCAGGTAGGACAGAGCTCAAGGGGCAACGGGAGACAAGAGGCAAACGTGACAACTTGCAAAACAAGTGTATGTTTTACATCAGTCTGTCCTCTTTCCCATGCTGCAATTCACAATGACCCTCATAGAACATCTGCCTGCTGTGCTGGGCAGGTATTTCTGCCCTCCCCTCTCCTTGACCTGTTTCTCATTCTCACAAGCTGGGCTGGTGCGAGAGGGAACACCAGCCAAATTATGGAAACCCTCGCTCGTCTATGACAGGCAGAAACACAAACCTCAATCCCCTGCGGTGGGGCCAAATCCCCTTGCTAGCACAAATGAGGATATTCTAATGTCAGGCCTGTTTGCAGGGGTGTAAACTTGTGGAAGTGCTGGTATCAGATAGGATATCAAAGTCAACAAGCCTGTTGCTTTAAGCTGATCCCTCTGTCCCTGCAGGAAAAAAAAACTTCTGCTCCATGAAAGCCCAGAGGAGCCTTCAAATGTTTCCCCAAGTGCAACCTGATCCATAACAGACAGAGTCATGCAGCTCCCTGTGCTATCAACACTCCGAGCACAGCAGGGCCACTCTAATACCCCATTCCAACATGGCAGCCGGGAAGCACTTGAAAAATCACACAACCAAGCAGTAGAAGCCTACAGTACACATCTGCTGAGTGTAGCAGTTACATTTCATCACCACCTGTTGAACTACAGTTAAAATTAGTACTGCAAAATATATCCCACTTTATAGGAGAACTATCATTCTTTTTTCTTTTTATTTCTTTAACTGGTGCCTTTTGTGATCAGTTCAATGTCAGTAATAATTACATTCTTTATTTAATTCAACAAGCAATCTTTTGTATTTTAGCAGCATACTGAAACCAACAGAAAGGCAGAACTGAGTACTGTGATATCTGATTATGTATCACAAGTAATCCAGTTATCATGATATTCAACATGATTGCATATCACATATTTTTCTAATACGGAGAAGTCATAGTTAAATTCACCCTGAAAATTAAAAGTTAACTTCTAGTACTACTAAATTTGTTCAAGAATTGTACAATTGTACAAGATAAATAAGGAGCTCCAATATGATGTAATCTTGTACATTATTCATAAGCCCAAATAAATCATAAAATTGGCATTAAAGCATAATTCCAGCCATGTAGAGTAGAAGGTTCATTTTCCAGGGTGCCTTCTTTGCATGATGTATCTCCCTTAGATTTTGGGGTGATGGCGGAACAGACGTTTTAGTTTTGTGCAAAATCTGCCAACCACTAACTGGTCTTTAAAATCAGCAATCTAGAAATTGATGAGTGCCCTAGCTATACAAATAACTTGTAGGCTTCTTATCTTTTATAGGTTGATAAGTGATGGCATAAACTATACTGTATTTTGTTGTGTTGCAGTTTGCATAAAGGAGAATGCTCCTGATAGTGTTCCCTTAAGGCTCCGACAGGCAGGATTTCTTTGGCGTCACTGGGCAAAAATTCTATAAGGTTTCAGCAAATTGTAACTCAAGTGGTCTAAGAGGAAACTAGCCCTCTGAGCCTCCTCTTGGCTCTGTTTTTAGACTGTACAAAATCTAGCAAATGAGATATGGCCAATCATGATCATTTTAAAAGGAGGCCATTCCTATTGGCTTCTCTACAATGTAGATGTGCGTGCACATCCCTTCAGACGGTGAAAGCCTGATTCAGTGGTGGAAAATCTGCAGAAAAAGTTTCTATTCCAGCATTGGCAACAACTGCCTACACTTCAAAGCAACCCAAAAAAGGAAATGCAATAAAATGTGTCAATATTGGCAAAGCATTTCAGAAAATGAACAGAAAATGTTGCTAATAGTTTGGCTTTCTGCTAACCATAGCCAAAGGCTCACAGCTAATTCAAGTTCATGTTTGCTTAGCTAGAGCCTCAAATAACAGTATGTCATCTCGTGGGGCTTTAGAAGACCACAGATTGGCAAAGAAAACAGGACATATATTTTAAGAGAATTGCTTTCATTTCCGTTGTTTTTTGATGCCAGTTTTATGTATTAGCAATAAAAACTGTGTCCCTGTTCTGTTTAGTAAGTAAGAGTAAGTCTATAACTGTTGCTTTTGTTTTAACTGTATATTCTCCAGTTGGCCACTGTTGACTGTTTTCATTCCTAATTTTAACATTTTCCAATATAACTGAAAATATTTTGAAACAAGCAGTGGAAATACATGATTGAGGCATGAATAAAGCAGCAAACAGACTAAGTGAAAAGGAAGTTTGCTTACGTTAAACTGATATCATATGCTATGGATGTCTAGATAAAAATTTAATATTTTTTTAAAATGCCATCCTGATATACATTTCCTACATGAAATTGCAACTATTACTGAAGTAAAACCGCATTTATATCAGTTAGGCCAATCCAGAAAAACAGCATGCCACAGACGTGTCCCATAGTATTTTGTGTCGAGGATTGTCACTCTGTAACTTTTTTGGATTAAAGTTTGGACAGGACTTGGACATCCTGATGCTCTGTGCCAGTGTGGATATTGTCACTGAAGCTGCTGACTACTGCAGTATACTTGTTTGTGCCATCCTGTGGACTAAGAGTGGGTTTCACTGTTTTAACATTGTGCACTGAGACATTTTTCACAGCTGCTTTGCCTAAGGTGAGAAATACTGATATGTGCGCATAACATGAAGCTTACAGGTTCAGACAGCAACATGAAGTCATTCTCACCATGCAGATCAGCTGATCATCATCTGATCAACCAACTGTACAGCACTTCTTCATATGACAGAGTGGTCTGTTTAAACGCCTCAGTCCATCACGTTGCTTTGCGCTACACCACTGCTGAACCTTTTACCTACACTTGTGACATTTAGCACATTGTGATGTTTACAGATAACAATATCCTGCCATCGCTCCATTCGCTCTCCTCTACTGAAGATTTTAGTTTGCCCTGCTCAAACTGAAGTTGCTCTTTGATTGGATAGAAAAAAACTGATTTGGTTGCCTATCGAAGCAAATTTCTGTCCATCAGATTCAAACAGGGAGTTGTCACATCGTTTCATCAACATAGTGACAACGTGTCCATCAACACAGTGACAACTCTGCAGCTCTTTGGATGGCTGTGTCCACACAAAAGAAGCTCTCAGTTCAGAAACAACCAGAGCATAGCGGGCCACATCATGTGGAAAAGCTCCTAGGGTGATAAAGGTACTTATAACCCTACATATATTTATGGATACCATTAAAAACAAAACTGCTATAAAGAAAATAGCTGACTGCAGAGCAAAAAGCCCGAAGGACCCAATTTCCTCCTGAAGCACCTGATGGACACACTGACAAGCAGATTGCTTTCCAGTACCAATTTTTGGAGCATGTGAAAAATGGTCCACGCAGCCGGTATGTGGTCTGAGATGAGTCATAAATCTTGTTTTATCTCCTCCGTGGTGGTAGCAGAAAAGGATGAGTTGCTTTTTTTTCATCTCATTCACATGTCTATCTGTCTGTTATCTGTGCCCTTGAGCAAAGATTACTGATGCCCTGTCTTTGATATATGACACATCACACAGAGCAGCTTTTCATCCTGTGAATTAACCCAGAGAGGGAGAGAAAAAAAATGCAAACCTGACTGCCATCAGCCAGGGGGGCTCTCTCACTGTTTCTTTGTGCTCCTCTGCCCCCCCCCACCCCCCTTCTTTACTCACATGAGCCTTCCCACCTTCCTTCCCTTGAAGCCGTGCATCCCCTCCTCTTCCCTCCCTTCTGATATTGAGCAGACGGGGAGCAGAGAGCATCATGGGTAGCCAAGTTTGGTGGCAAATTGTTTATCTGACCTCTGCACGTCTCTGCATTTTATAATCTAGTGCGTGTCACCCCTGTCTCATCCCCATAACAAATAGCCCCTGTCAGTTCCTGCTTCCTTTATCAGAAGCAAGAGGTAAGGAGAGGGCCACTGTAAGTAACTGCACAGGAGGAAATCTCCTACAGAAAAACAAAAATGGGATTTCGAGTGAGTGATGAAAACAGAGATTCCCATAATGATGCCTCAAGAGCGGGAAAAAAAAGGATAAAAGACAGAGATTAAAGAAACAAATGGTGGCATATTATGTGTTAACAGCTTATGTATGTCATGGAGCAGGAAAAGGAAGCGATAGGCTTTCAGGAGAATATTACCGCTGTGTTACTGTCCCTGGCGAGGAGTATTTTATTATTCACTAACCAGGAAGGCAAGCAGCATTGAGTGCAGCCTAATGTATCATCTCCTAATACATCTGAATAATGGTGATTTAAATGAGTAAGACAAATAGCAGTGACCACTTTGTGCAATCTGAAACAGAATGTAAAATAACACATTAGGCCTGACTGCCACAGTGGAAATTAAAAGACTCTACATTACAGAGTAATAACCATTTCTCTCCCGACTCCAGACTTCATTAACCCAAAGCTAATCTCCCACTCAAACTCCCTGATCTTCACATGCCATGGGGGAAAATGTGTTCAGTAAATACTGGTTGTTTTGTGTTTGGAAAAAAAAGGGGCACAGAGCAGAACACTGACTTTTTTTTCCCTTTTTCATCTAAGTAATCCAAAAAGGTCATAAATAAAATATTACGCCACAAGGAAAGTGCTGTAATCCATTATCATAATGGCAATGTTCATGATCTATTTCATTAACATGCAGTCTTTAACCCAAACAAATGTGTTCCTCACCCCAGTGTTGCGTACCCATTTACAAGATACAAATGTGCTCATGTGTCTTAACCTAGAGAGCTGCAGGTGTGATGCATCACCGGCAAACAACCACAATGAAGCAACATTTGCCATATTGTGCACTGTCTGGCTGAACATTAAATTACATTAAAATAATATGCTTTGATTCTGGACAACACAGTGTTACACAACATGTTTATCATTAGAAAATAAGGTTTATATTAGAGTTTATAGAGTTGGGTTGAATCCTAGTTTTGCTGGTTTATAAACGGACTAACGAGGGCCACAAGTGTCTGATAGACTGTGCAATTTATGTGTGAGCTGAAGCTGCCTGTAGGAGATCAAATTTCAGTAGCTGTGGGTTAAGACCAGTACACACTGTGTCTGTTTACTAGAAAGTTCAAGTGTTTTTTTGGGGTGACAAGATGAG
Source organism: Plectropomus leopardus (assembly GCF_026936395.1). NCBI lineage: Eukaryota > Metazoa > Chordata > Actinopteri > Perciformes > Serranidae > Plectropomus > Plectropomus leopardus. The sequence continues at coordinate 15,392,703 of NC_142188.1, read as the reverse complement.
ACATCGCAAAGTGTGTCTAAATACAGCTAATCCTTTGCCAATGCGAAACATTTTGGATTTGCAGCCGACAAAAGAAGTGCCCTAACTGGCAATAGGGGAAGAATGACTGATTCGTAGAGTTGAATGAGGAACTATCTATACAGTGTTGCCATATTTCACAACAAAAACGCAGTTAAGGTGGTAGCCAGTTTGAGGGAGATCACCAGGGAGCTTAAAGTTTTTGGTATTTGCCCTTTGCTAAAAACAGCCTTTTTGCTGTTTGTTATATTGCATATCATTTTTCATGAAATATCCCAATATAAAGCTTGTGTTTTCTGTTTTCAAAGTACTTTTCCATGTTTATGTCTCCAGTCTGATCTCCAGCATACAGCCAATAGGTTTGTGGTTTGTGGTTTGTGGTTTGTTTACATGACGTAACAGAAGTGCATATTTCATGAATTTAGTGCAGAGAGAAAGCTCCGGTGTTACGGGATATGACACAATAGTGGGACGCTAGTTTACTTTTAGGACACATTGTCATTATGTTCCACTCAGGAGCAGCTGCTAAGTCAAGAGTGACACCTAGTGATAAAATTCTGTACCCCAGTTCGTGTTTGGCTTTATACCAAACCGGTTTGAAAATTTACAATATATAATATCATGCCCATTTTTACAGGTATTCAATGGGAGAACTCTTTAGAGCCTACATGTTGGTACTGCCTATAGTACCGGCGTGTATTTGTTATGACCATAGAAAATTCAGGACATCAGAAACATCTCAATAAAGGCGTGTCAGTAGAAAGTAGGATTCAAGCCATGTGCTGACAATATGTCCTATGTCAGAGGCACTGAGAGCAACACTAACTGTGTTTATTTCTCACACTGACATTCACATAGCACCATTTAAAGGATGATGTGGACAGCAGCGTCCATATGTGTGAATGACTGCAACATAAAGCTGGAGGGCACAGAGGCCTACTTTCTGCCTCCTGTAAGTGTTAATATAACCTTTTCATCTGCTCACCCAATGGCTCTCCTGAATCAATTCCCCCTCAGTGTCCCTCAGCGTCTGTACAACTGGCACCTCCACAACTTGTTCCATTTGTTATATTGAGCTCCATCTGGCCTCGGTCATTTGGCTTTTTAATTTAGTTGTCTCCTGCTCTCTAATTTGTCTCACATTTACAAATGGCATTGGCCGCCAGTTCCAAGCTGCCCCTCGTCAGCAGCAGAAATACATTTTTGCCAGCCATCAGGGCCAGCCGTAAATCTGTATTGCCGGGTTATTAATAGATAGTAACAGATGTTTACTGATTGTTGATTACCAGTCATGTTGACCAGTGAAATCTGTTCATAAATGGAATGGAATTTATAGCGGAGCAGAATATGCACCTCTCCCGGGGAAAGTGGAGAAATGGTGCCAACCTTTTTAACTGAGAGACTATAAACTGAGGTCTCTTTCTTATTTGTCTTCTAAATCTGCCAACAATAAACTCAGCTTAACTGTATCTGTGCAAATTAAGCCCTAATAAATTCAATGAGGTTTATCTTAATGAATGTGGGTATTTGTAAAGCTGGTTTTAAGACATTTAAAGCTTCTGAAGGGCCTGCAGACACCCTGGATAACTAACTTTCACAGTCTAATTCCTCTTCCTTTTTATGGCTTATTACAGTACAGCTAAAAGTTGGCCACAAACACCTTCCTGACAAACACATCGCTGCAAAGTGACATGACACATTTCACTTGTCACTCATCAGCAGTCACAGCTGGCAGGCTGGTGATCCATCTTTCAGTAAACAGGTGACATGACTGACTTCTAACAGTCTGCACATCACTTTGGAGAAAAGTTCCCATAAAACTATGATTAAATGTCACCATGGTAAGGTGGCACAAATGCATGGCCAATACTGTTCACCTTGTTTCATATATTTATTAGGAGTGTCAATGTATAACCATTAACTGGTCAACTGTTTTGAATATTTTTGCCGACTGTCGGTTTGGTGTCACAGCCTTTAGGCTATCAAAAGCAAAATTAACCAAAACTGACATTCCTATAAATGTAGATGAGAAAATATTTCAGTATTGCATTTCTGAGCATCATAGTTCCCTCACATTGAAGGACACCTCTGTGTTGGCTTTAAGAGTCAATCAACTAGTGTGTTATTCCTCCATTAACTGTGCTTTCCTGTTACTGGTTCCAGATTTTTCTGCCTTCCCTCTTAAAAGAGTAATCATTTCTGTGTAGGATTTTCTATTTACAGACACTGTGTTGAGAAATTGGGGAGCCACAGACAACAAGTTGCAAACTGTGACAAGTTATAAAACTTTAAAGCAGGCAGTAAATAGCTCTGTCACTCTATCCCCAGTGTTATATTACCTGGACACATTTATCTGACGGGTGGTAAATCTCAATTCCCCTTACCCCCCAAAAACGCAAGAGGAGACACAGGAAAATAAATTGCAGAAAGAGGGACGAAAACATATGACTAGTTAATCAAATGAACATGATGTTTCGAAAGGGAACATCATTAATAATGTCAACTCGGAGTGACAGCAGTTTTCGGGAAAAGAAGGAAGAGTCTAAAAAAATAAATTCAATAATGCTTTCCTCCTGCTGTACAGTTTATAACAGTCTCTGGAAACAGTTTGTATTCCCTAATTTTTTTTATTTTTTTTTTACAGTTGCTTCACCTGCCTGATATCCTTCAGCCCTTTCCTTCAGAAGCTGTCAAAGCCGCCAAGTATAATATATGGCCTCTCCAATGAGAACAGCTGTAGCCACTCTCTCTGCTACTGCTGCTACCCTGCCCTGCATGAAATAATACATCAAGATTAATTGATTTCCCGTCACACTCTTAGAGAAAAGAAAATTAATTTTCATGTATCCACCCCACCCACCCCCCCTCCCCAACCCCCAGCATATGAATTTTGTACATGGCAAGTAATTTAAGTTTTTAATTATTCATGAGGACTAAAAACATGATAAAGTGTTTTACAGAAGGCCCCAAGGCCGTAGCCAAAAGCTCAATGTGCTCTGAGACAACAATAGCAATCCCTGGCACCTATATAAATAATGAATGTATTTATATACATCTTAGTGCATCTTAGGTCAGGTTCTCTCTTTACTCAAGGAGACTGAATGTTTGCCTACAGAACAATGAGTGTGATGAGTCATCAGAACAGACATGAATACATCAGTCAACCATCATCATAATCAATATTTATTGTAATAATGTTGTGATTGATATTAGCTTTTAATACACATTGTATACATATTTAATTTCACCCAGTGAATTTTACTCAGTGCAAGTCCCGTTGTGTCATTTAACATGTAAAATGTCTTAGCTTCAAGGACATCAACATTACTAGCACCCACAGTAAATAAATACTACTGCTTACTACGAGTAATAAAGATAATAAAAAGAACTATTGTTATTTGTGCAGGTGTATTATTAGTGGTAGTATTATGTCATTTTGTGTAACATAAAGTACATACAGTAAACGCAATATTATTGTTGCACTAAAGCTACAGGAAAATTACCTTTACTCAAGTACTTTTTTATATAGCTGTATTTTAATTGTGTATTTGCATTTTGAGTTTATTTATACTTCTACTTACTACATTTGCGAAAGTAATATTGTACTTTTTAATCCACTTGATTTATCTAACAGTTTTAGTTTAGACTTACTTTGGAGATTTGGGTGTTATACGTGAAAAATAATAAAAAGAACAATAAAAAAACAAAGCATATCTATTTTTAAACAGATTTTTTTGCAGATTAAACTACCAAACAGTATGTGAATTAGTGTATTTCAGCTTAGTTTATATTTTCAGTATTGTTCTGTGTATTCTATAATGTTGTGTTATGATGTAAGTTGTTTTAATTTACGACTTAAGTTGTAATGGTTCCATTGTCACTGTGTTAAGTTTGTTTTGTGGACCCCAGGAAGAATAGCTGCAGCAATGCTTTAGCTTACTGGGATCCAAATGACCTAAGCCCCGCCCCCTCAAACAACTACAGTATCAAAATGCTGCTTACACATTGATACATCAGTAGTGGTAATCCAATAATACATGATAATATGCACTTGTAATGCAGTACTGCGTGAAAAGACCTCTACCCAGTCACAGGAGATGTGATCTCATAGACACTGTTCCAGAGGATATACCATTACTATTTATTTACTAATGCTGAGTAAATCAAACAGTTATAAAGTCGTGTTTGATGTGAGCAGACACGGTAACAACCCAGTAGAGTCTGTTTGCTCTGCTATGTGATTTAACACTGTCCAACTGTGTGTCAGTGGATGATTGAGAAGTACGTCTGCTGTGAGAGAACGCTGCCCACAGCCGCTGGTTTAGTGTGCAAGCCAAAGTAGGATGCCATGCCACTGACGCCGTGGCAGCAAGCAGGCCTGACTGGCAGGCGAGGCTGCAGACTGATGTGCATAAGGCACTCTGATCCTTCGTATTACGGGACACGGCAACAGTGTTGAACACGAGGCAATTACTTCCACTAAGAGTGGTTCTTTTTACAAGCCTCTGCATGCGTATTTTCTATGCAAGTGCAAGCATTTACTGAATGACAGAAGGACATTAAGTACGTATACCTATAAACAGTGACTGAAAAAAGGGCTCCATGTCATAGAATCATCCACCTGTATTTATGTGTCTTTAACACACATTTTTTTTTAACTAGGTGTACTCAATAAAACACCCAATAAGACCAGGCACACCTCTAAAAGCTCACAAGAAAAAAGGAATGATTAACACATCAGGGGTAGAGAGCCCCTGCAACCCCCACATTTATCTTGTCTGATAGTTAGCAAGAGTGTAATTATAAGGTGAGATGTTTGTGTATGCATGTGTGATATCACGTGTGTATGCAAGTGTGTGAGTATGTGAGTGTTACCGTGGTACTAGTTAAATTGGTCTGTCTAGCGAAATGTTCTAATTATGGTTGTAGAGCCTAATTAGCATTTAGTGTAACACCACAACAAATGCCGCAAAATCACACTAATTCTGCAATGAGCCGCCTCAATGCTACACCATCAAGCTGCTTTGTTGAACATAAAAATTAATCGCAGCACACTGCAATTGGCCAATCCTGCACTCCTGCTGAGCGTGTTAAATCATTTTTCACTCCTTCCAGATTGGTCCTATCAACAGCTATTCCCAGGAACCCTAATAAGCGCATATCCTCATTAATATCATAAAGCCTAAATGATCTGCAATCTCAAAACATGCTTTAGCAAATTATTAGGCCGCTGACCCCATGGGTACTGGTGTGCAGTTTTTTCACAGGGGACTGGGTATATTGGTGGGTGTTGATGGTGGCATATTCAAGATCTTTGCATTAGGGATGGGAATCTTTAGGAATTGCACTTCTTAATTTAATCTCGTTCCTTAAAATTACAATTAAATACTCATTTCATGGAAGCCGTTACAAGATTTATCTGTGATTTATTTTTGCATGAAGAAACACTGCCATTTGTCTGTGAACAGCACCGTAAATATCCAATGATTGAAGCTGCAAAATCTTAACCTTTTCACATTAGAGTAGATGCATGCCATTGTAATGTTTTGGATAAAGAGCCTAAATATTGCACCCAATGCACCCTAAGCTTGCATATTGTAGATTTAAAAAATCTAACATGCCCAAATGCTTGGCATCATTAAAAAGGCTGGATGAATTGAATTTCCCTTCCTCAAATCATAGTTAGCAGTTACACTGAAGACACACGGGTGTATGCAGCACACCTTTTACACTTGCGCTGTCAACGTATGTACCAAAGGAACCTATATTCTGAGAGTCAGTTAATTCTTTACCTAGGAGATGATAGCTAAGCAAAATAATATCAACCCAAGGTCCACCTCCTATTTTTTTTCCTCTAGAGTTTAGCTACGCCTCAAAAAAGATGAGACTGAAATTTTCTCACAGGATACCTTCAGAAAAATATCCAAAAAGTACGAACAAGAATTTTCAGCCACCATGGTGGTAATGTGATCCATACTGGACTTGAATCAGCCACCCTCCAGTTCCAAAGCCAGACCCCTGTTACTAGTCACAACAAGTCGCCTTACACAGCAGCCACGGTAATATAACTCCTGCATGATGCACCTGTTCCCAAATATACCTTCCCGAACCAATAACGCATATCATGAAAAGGCTGCTATGAATAAAGATCACTGTTGGGAAAGAACTGTAAACCTTCCTCTCTTCCTTGAACCTATGTTAAATGGCAACCCAGTCTAATGAAACTGTATGTTGTAAGGCAATAAATTCACACTAATAACCGGATGCACAGGGCCCATCTGTTCTGAAGTGTAAAACACACAGATGTGATCTGAAAACCAAGGGGGGATACAGATAATATTTGATATGGATGGTTGGTTACATATATGTGCATATGGAAGATGAAGATTGGTGGAAGAATGCAGATATTGATAGATGACAGTTATAAGAAATAAAAACCTCCATTTGGTTCTTCAGCACATGGCATTTATTGCAGCCGACTGATATATTATTTACTTTCTTTGACATCTGGAGTTAATGTTCCTTATCTTGGTAACAAAAACAATTTAGAAAGGCAACTTCCACAAGTCAAACTATGCCATTTCCCAGGCTCCTCTCTGCTATCTGTCTCCATTGAAATATTCTCTATTTATTTTGGAAAACTTAAACAACTGCTGTTATGTCCGCCTAGAGCTGGCATAAGCCAGAGTAGCAGATTCATCATTATAATACTTAGCACTGAGGGAGGAAAAATGCAGAGCTGCACTATATCGCAAGTATGATTTAGGCCCTACAGAGGCCACAGGAATTCAAGCTGTCAGAGTCTGAAGTAAATTCAGTTCCAGTAAATAAATTGGGGTGTCCAATGCTTGCACATGCTATCTGCTTCTATAAACCAAAGGGAGGATCCATGACTACAGTTGTGTTCTGGTGTATTAGTGAGTGTGTGAGGCAGAATAAAAAAAGAATGAGCAAATATATACGACCATGTTTTCCCTCCGTACCAGATCACAATAAAGGGAAATGTGTAGCGAGAGGCTACAGCAGATTTACAAGCAGGCAAAACAAAACAACTGCCATGCTCCAAATTTATTCATTCCTCTCAAAACAAGCTTTCTCGTCACGATGACATCTAACTTATTTAGATCCATCTAAATTAACAAATATTGACAACTACCTTGTTGCCATGAGACAAAGAAAAAGTGTCAGCCATTGTCTTTGCTCCGCTGGGTTATAATAGCAAGGCTTCATCAAATACAGTGTTTCCGTATCTAAGGGGTCACACAGTGCTTTAACTACCAATATTGACATTGTGAGGACACATGTATGAGAAAGCACTGATGTAGATGGTTTTCCAGCAGCTAACATTGCTATAAACGCTTGGTTTATGAGTCATCATCTGCAGGAAGTCCAAGGGCTAGAACATAAAACTGTTCAGCTCTGAGAGGCCTGGTAAAGACATACTTAGAGGTTACACTGCAATCTACAAGCATGACTGAATCGTTGAGCACAAGGTCACACGACTGATACCACAGTTAATAGCAATATTAAAACCAAACAGGGGTGATATCCCAAAGTTATACAATTTGATTTGAACACAGTAATTCTGAGGTAAAGCTAATATGTTTTCTGATCATGATTGCATTAATTGCATTTACTGAAGAATTTAGACATTTTCCTTCATTGCACGGAAATATACATGAGCCACAATAAAGCTAAAGGACAAATTTCCATTGGCTGTTTGGTGAAGCTGGGAGGAGGTTTTCTATAGAAAGAATTTGTACTTAGGAAAAAAATGCAATAGGCTCATCACAATGTAAACAATACCACAAACATACTTGTCTACATGTGGTTGAACAAGCTAGTACAAGCTAGTACAATTCTAATGGTACACATACTACAAAACATTTCCTTGGTATGTGCACTAAGATGGATCCAAGTGGCCAACACACTTCCTTGCCATCCCAGCTGGCCACTAACATCATTAGACGTCAGGAAATGTACTAACATCAATTAGATGTAGTCTAGTGATAACAGATGATGTTGATATTTTGTTGGTTTTAAGTTGTTTTGTTAAATAACCAAAATCCAACATCTATCAAACATCTCACGCTTACATCAGAGTATCAACATAGTATGAAATGAAGAACAAAATCCAACATCTGCAAAATATCATAATGTTAAAGTCCACACAATGTGTAATTCTAACGTTGTTAGACATTTAAAATATCGCCAACCTGATATTCATTCCAACTAAAATGTAACATCTGTCAGATTTTTCTAAATGATGTCTGGTGCCAGCTGGGTTAAGTTACAGTATGATGTTACACAGGAAAGCACAGGAAAAAAACAAGCAACTAACTTGATGCACAACTGCATATTTTCTTTGCAGGAGCACTCTGCAAAGAGACCCTCGCTCACATTTATCTGTATGAGACGGTGGCATTGAAATAAAATATAAACAAACACCAAATGACTGTGTTCTACATCATCAGCTCACAGCTAGCAGCTAACTTAATACCTTATAATGCTGCTGGGTTGTCTATAACCTCTATGTGCAGCCTTCTCTATGTCAAACTCAATAACTCATGAGCCACATCATGCCGTTAGACAAATTGTACATACAGATGTACTTGACAATCTGCTACTTTGATCATCTCATACCTGTGCCTATTTTCACCCCAGATGTGGCCGTGCTTTTGCTGTGGTTGCTCCCAAACTTTGGAACAGCCTTCACTTTTTTATCAGATGTGATGAATTTTGCTTTAAGTTGCTTCTGAAAATGAATTTCTGTAGGTTTCTATAGGTTGGTTTCTATTTTAGTCGTGTACTTTACCTCTTATACAGTGCATATGTCTATGTATTTATGTATGTATGTGTACTTGAATATTTGTGTGTGTATTTTATCTAAATTTGAAAGCCTTTCTTCTTTTTTAAGCGCTAGAAAAATGAGATTATTTTATTATTATTACACATGTAGCTCATTTAGCCCACATAAACATTCCAGGTCACACTACTTATTACAGTATGTAACTCGTTTGCATATATTGGCGTGGAGAAAAACAATCGTCTTTACTAATTAAATACAGCTACATCTCAAAAGGTTTGTGGTGTGATCAAATTATCCCATGAAAAGCCACACTATTATTAGGTTACATTTTACTGCAATAAAACCTTTAGTAACTTCATCAGTACCAACATACGCCGTTAAAATGACACCAACTATTTAAATGTTGTTCGCATATTGTGATCATAGAAGCATGCAATGTGGTACAGAGCAGACAATGTACATACTGCAAAAAGGAGATGTATAAGGGGCATTCAGCTTATATGTGGCAGTTGTATGTAATATATTGGAATAAACTGTAAGATTTCAAGTGAGGAAAATAAGGGAATAATAAAGCTTTTCTCTCCCACATCTCATCATAATGATTTACCATGTATTCTATGCAAACATGTTATCTTTTCATTTCTCATGGTGAAACAAATAGCCACTAAACCCTCCCTTTGCTTTGCTCCGGTCCCTTAAAAAAAGCAGATTTGAAAAATGTAAGGCTGCGAGCTAGCCTGCTTCTCACTACTAGCTGACATGGGCATTTATAACCTTAAAAATGACTTCTGGGTACCAGGTATCCAATTATTCCTTACCCAGGAAGCAGTGCTAAATGGAGCACTGCAATGATTTACTCGCAACCTCTCCTTTTATTAAAACACTTTGTCTTATTGTTTTATTGATTTACAATCCGTCCTACTTTTTTGGCATCTGAAAACAATCAAGGCACAGGGCAGCAGAATGTTTGGACATTAATCGTTAAAAGACAGTGTTTTATTCCTGGCCTGGGGTTTGCTGCACCAGCTGCTGTGCATTCTGGTAAGAAGCAGTGATTTATGACCCGGCAGCAATAACGATGAGGCGTGCTCATTAACATATCGACAGGCTCCAAGATGGATCATCAGCATTGATTATTTCATGGCCTGTTGATGCCATTTGTTAAAGGAGAGAGAAAGAGAGAGGGAGAGAGAGAAAGGGGGGTGGAAAAGCAGGGAGGAGGGAAGTGATGGGCTTGCTTAGAAGGTGTGAGGATTTCTCGCTTGAATCCTTGCAGCACAGGGGAGAAAGACAAAACCCTGACTCCTTCAATCACCACAGCCATCACTCTACTGTCAGAGGGAAAAATCAATGATTGACAGCATTTAACCAGTCCTCAGCACTTGGCAGATCCATACAGAAGAAAGGTGCTCGGTAGGGAGGACCATACAGATCTGTCTTTACGCATGCTGTAAAACATTACTTCACAGTGAGAATTACAATATCAATCAGTCAATGCCATTTTCTATTCAAACGCAAAGAGAGCATACAGCACTGTGGGTGTCATTTGTGTTCAGTATGTTCGGTGATAGAAAAGTCTAACTCTGTTGAATGCTAGTGCACGTGAAAATGGTGACTAAAGGTTATGTGATGGTAAAACTATTGTTCACAAAATAACTTATAAAACAAGCTTCATCACAGGCTACATTCAATTCATTTATGTGATTTGCACAAAGTCTTCATTACTATCAAAACACTTGATGAGCATTCACACCGATGTGAGCAAATTGTATGCTGCTCTTACAATACCTGCTGAGATTTGACAGCAGCCATCATAAACTAATTAGTCAGGTAAAATGGAAATGGAGAGAAATGGGAAAAATATCCCAACTCTCACTTGCTATGTTTGAGCTGGTTGTGAAAAAAAAAACAAAAAAACATATCCACCTATTTTAGTACACAGCATGTTACGAGTCAATTCACCACCTTAGTCTTATGGCTCATTTATACTGTTTTTAACAAAACAGATTTGTTTGTTTCATATGTCTTTCTGTTCAGCCATTTTTTAAATGTCTTCATCGTGTCCAAGGATCATATCTCACTTGGACTGTGCTATACGCCCCCACAGTCTCTGCTAGTATTGCTTTGTTTTGTCAGTATCCATAAGCTCTCATAAAACACTCACAAACACTGACAAAATGAATGCAGAGCACAGACAGTAGTAGTTGCAGTCTTTTAAAATACTCTCCATTTTTTCGGAGGAGCTCTGAAATGTTCTCACCAGCTTGTGAGCTTCTACTAACTGACTGCATCTCTAATAATATTCACCTAAATCATTACTATCTATCTATCTATGATTCAGAGGATGTCTGCACACGGCTCTCAATACGGAGGTGACTCAGCCTGTTGCTAGCAGCTAACTGTGCTAACAATGCAAACATTGCTAACAACAGAAACAGCACTGACAGAGTGTGTTAACAAGCAGGGATAGAAGGGTGGGCACTTCACTTCTGTGATGCTGCTGTCCTGGACTAACATGCACACAGATGGACAATCTACAACAACAAAAAACAGAGAAGCTCAGATTAAAACACACTGTGTACGTGAGACTTCATTCTCTAGTCATGACACAGTTACTTCAGTGTATCTTTATTTTAATTTAATACTTGTTTGCTGCTATACAAATGCTGTGGATATATCTTAGAGCTCCTTTAATAGTGGATGGATTGGATTAGATGGACTAATTAATCTAAAAATGCATAATCACTGTCATTTGCATGAGACCTTATCCCATAAATTTATCTTTAATAAATATTAATCTGAAAGTATTTAGAAATTACAAATCAAGTCAGCGTTGTTTTAGATTTGACCGTTTGTACTCATGATTATGCAACCATACAACCAAGAAAACCTGTATACAGCCGAGATGAGCCATGAGATGAGCCTCTTTGATATAAAAGAAAATCAATGACCTGTGTACTTGTTTCATTATGTTCCTATTTCATTTCTGTCTCCCCTTGTTTGGTCAATAAAAAGGAGAAAACAGCAGTAGCTTCTAGCCTGTAATAACTGGCCAACTGCACTGAATATTAGTCACTGTAAATGTGTCATCAAAATGCAAAATAACTACATTGAAACTACACAACAACAAATGCAAAGTAGATTTCTTCCTCCCTGACAGGAACAAGGATGAAACCCTCCCCTCTCTCCTCTCCAGCCTGAGCAGTTCTGTCATTACTGTGATAGAGTTGCCATGGTGACAGGTGCTAATTGATGGGCCTATCATTCATTATTGAGTGACAGTCACCCTGTTGCTGGCCCTGACTGGCATTCTTCTGGACAACTGTCACAGAGGGACTCGAAGCAGCTGTAACCTTACTGTGAAGGTGAGTCACAAACACATAATAACACCTACACAACACCGTTTACACACACATAAGCATGCACGCAGGAATAGAGACAAGCATGTACAGACTTGCACGGACACCCCCACAGGCGCTGAAAGCTCACACTTCTGTGCGCATGTATAACCTACAAACACATCGAGCCAAAAACATACACTCACACATGCTCACTCAATCGGTTTCAACGACAAGCAACTGACACATATTGACCATCTAATCTTTGTAGGGGTCTGTGGTGGTGTGAAAGCAGCCCTCACATACACTTCTACTGAGTCAACATTATCAGCTCCCTTCTGTAGAGCACATTTCCAAGACCAACATATGTTCACCTACACAACATATTACTCAACTTGTCACATATCGCTGCATTTTCAGGAAACACCTACATATGATGCACTAGGTATCCAGGTGTGTCTATTGTTGATCTTCTGGGACCTCGTGTCAATTTATGCCTGTTACATGCATTGTGTCTTTTCAAAATACACTTCCATTTTCACTTGAAATATACAGTTTCTGCTCTTTAGATACATAAAGTCCTTTTCAAAATAAGAGTGCAGTACAGCACCTTATACTTAGGTTTATTTCTTTGTGCAACAAAACCACTTGTTTAAGTTTAGGCAAGCACATGGTTAGGTCTATAGGCCTATAGGATTTATCTATTGGATATTGGCAGAAAATAAGCTCTGTGGCAAATAAACCTTTAAGATACTTACAAGTTTTGATCAGCATGGTAATCTTCAAAAATTAACACTTTTTTTTTTTTTTTTACGGCCAAAATGCAGTTGCTGGAAAGTAAAAAACTAATGTTAGGCTATAAACAAACTACACTACAATTGCACAACTTAAAGTCGCCCCCACAATGAGGCTGTAAAATCGTGGCACAGCATGATGACGTCCTGTATTCTCCTTAAACCACTTGTTAGCAAACACATTTTTAATACACAAAAAAGCTTCAGAGTTCACAGTGAGGTACTTCCTGATGCATTTCATGTAATACAACAAAACATGAAAGTCTCTTAAAGCTTGTGTTAACTTATTTCAGCCACCTAACCCAAAACCCATTTAAAAAATCCATTGACTTTGAGATGGGGAACCATTCCTGAGGTACTTTAAGGGGACTTTCCAGCTCTTTAAGTTGTCTGTTGGCATACCATACCACCACGAAAGGATGGATTTATTCATCCGTGTCGTCGTGTAATTCACTGACCAAGTGGTGGTACTGATGACGTCAGAGTGAGAATGGGTTCCCAAGACATATCTGCCAATTTTGGGCTCCTGTATTTTCTCCACACTGGAGTAACATGAAAACTAAAGACCCATTCTCTTTTCTTCACAGGTTAAATAAATTAAAAGCCATGAGGAAAGAGAGTCAGTCAATTAAGTCGCTAAGGGCCTGGCCTTCAGGTGTCCTTGGAGGACAGAAAGAGGGAGCAGTGCAGTTGTATTACTGTGTGTTGATGTGTGTGTGTGTGTGTGTGTGTGTGTGTGTGTGTGTGTGTGCGTGTGTGTGCGTGTGCGTGTGTGAGCAGAGGGTAGTGTCTCCCCTCCTTTGACAGTGGGGGCTTGCCCTTCCTCTTGTACTGTAAAGACGAGGGCTTTAAATTGCTTCCGTCACCGGGCCCTGAGTAATGAGTGTGATTCTAATCGCAGTTCCTGGGGCCATCGGCATTAGTCTTAATCTGAGCAGGGCGCTCCAACACCACTGACAAGTAATGCAGAGCAGGTAGGGGCGTAATGAGAGGACGCACACACATACACACAAGCACACATGGACGCACATACACAGGTTACCCCACCCAAGATGCAGAGGAAGGCTTCTGTAATAAGAACACAGTTACTAGAACCTCACTCCCATCTTTCTCCTCCAGGGCTGGTTAGGTATGCAGGAGCTGTGAAAAATGGCTGAAACCTCCTACACACTGCTAGTACACACTACTGCAGGGGAGGTTTGGGTCTTTGGGTATACACAGATGAAGAGGCAATTCAAACTTTAGCTTATTTAATAATAAAAACCGCAGTGCAAATATTGAACAGCTACACTCTGTAACTGTTAAATTATACATGCGGCATGCTTGGGATAAAATGTATACAAACTATTTCATTTTAGGTGTTTTCAGAAACAAGTTTTCATCAAGTCTTTACAGTAGAATAACAAAAATGTGTTGCATTGTGCGAGCGCAGTGTGTTTATTGTTCTTTGTGGGCACTAAATTCCTCCAGCCTCTGCATGCTGTCACAGTCGTTCATATGCACTGTGACCAAACAGGTAGCGAGGCTTCGAGTCCGCTGGCACTGGGTTAGTGGAGGGCTAAATTGCTGTGGGGCTGTGAGTGGCTGCATAGCCGAGCAGGTCGTTCCTCTCTGTCTCTCTGTGTTTGCCTGTGTTAAACTCCCTCCTCCGCCCTCATCCATCCTCTCATCCAGTCTCCAGCTCTGTCCATCTATCAATCCCAGCACTTTGTCAGAGCCCACTCCATCCTTACTGCTGCAATAACAAAGGAGAGAGGGCTGGGGAGAGAGAGAGAGAGTGTGTGTGTGTAAAAGAGAGGTGTATGCAATAAAGCAGGAGACAGACTCAGAGGGGACAGAGGAGGAAAGAAGGGGAGGGCGGCCCTGCCTCAGCCGTCGGCCACTGCCTCCAAGCCCTCGTCACTGGGGAGCTTTTCACCTCCCATCTGCATCGGTGCTGATCTGCTGACAGAGGCCCTGACGCGCGTCGCCTTCTATTGCACAGGCAAGCAGAAACACTAATGCCGCGCCCCACCCCACCTAGACCAATCACCTCAGCTCAGACAGCCAAGACAGGCAACTGGCAAAGAGGAGATGAATGGGTGATAGAGGTGAGGACAGGTAGCAGGAGGGAAGTGGAAAAAAACACAGGAGCAGAGGCTGGGAAATAGGTTGAGGCGGTATCTATTTTTTCATACCTGGGGTATACGGTATATCACGGCATCAGTGTGCGGCGCTAAACCCACCATGTAATCCAAAAACAGCAAAAATAGACAGCGAGAATGGTCTTTTGATTATTATATTTACTCTATACCTCCGTTTACAACAGTTTCAATTGACACAAGACATTTTATTGTGAAACTTTTGCCAGACGGTGTTGTTGACAATGCAGTAGCTTGCACTGCCTCATAAATGAGTGCAGTAGGCACTTTTAATTAAGGAAATACAGCACCTTTAACACCAGGCAGCTCTGCAACAACAAACGCTGCCAATGTAAACACACACTGCTCATGCATGTAGTGTGGCCCAGGTGTAAACTGCAGGGCACATGATGTGCACAGCATGCAAAACATCCTCAGTACAGTCTTTCCAGTATATAGTTAATAGAAAGAAGGTCCATGTTTTTAACAGTATTTAAAATCACAACATTAGGATTTCTAAATAACCTGATGCTTTAATACTGTGATACCTCCCATGCCTACTGGGAAATTAAGGGAAATTTAAGAGAAAGTTATGCAATATAGTCAGAGAGACAAGTAACAGTGGGTGAATGTTGGAAGGAGCTGAACGCTCAATTCTCCTGCAGTCCAGTAGGAAAGTGGCTCAGTTTGTTTTTTTCTCTGCTGCGCATCGATAGAAATCACAGGGAGAAAATGTCTCCTTAATTAAGGCTTGATCAGCTACATGTCAGTGGTGGTTTGGAGGCCGAGCAGAGTTGTGGGGCCTCGCTGACCTAACCAATCAGTCTAGCTGAGACGCAAATGAGAGGAGGTTGTTTACACTCCATCACCAACAGCACAAATGGAAAAGCTCAAACAAAGAGAAGTCATTTTATTTTGAAGTGTATGAAAAAGGGGGCATTATGTTTTTCTGCCTCTAATCCAAGTCCTGTAATATTGAGTACATGCCGATACCAAGTTGGTTGGATGTTTTTTCCCCTCAGCTGCTCAGTGCTCTTAGCCTACAGTTACATTAAATCGAGAAAAGCTATGTAAACATGCCTGACAGCTGAATGGCTCTACATTAAGAAAATATAGCCCTCCATTCAGCTCTCCTATATAATGTATAAAGCCCTTAGTGTTTTGTAAAATATCCATGAAAATAGGACTGTCATAGTGGATCTAATGTGGCAGGAAGCTTTGGAGAAGTCTTTGTCTGCCCAAGTGTTATAGGGTAACTTTAATGTTTTTCAACCGGGACCCTATTTTCCCATGTTGTGTCCATCTGACTGATGGGAATAAGAATTGACAAAGAGCAAGAGCACTGCAGCCTGCAGTGACTAAACAGGCTGCAAAGTAACTTTAAAAAGTCCTCGCTTTTCTCACTGACAAGCTCAGATTGTTATTTGACAAAATTATAAAAATGATTTGTACAGACATAGGCCTTTTAAAGAGTAAAATCCTTTTGTTTAACCAGAGACAGACATTTATAAATAAAAATTAATTTTAGCGTGTAAATGTGCCAGCATGTTTTCACATTGAACTGGGTAAATAAGGGTTTATTTAAACCACATCTAAGTTGGTGATTATTGGAACAGTGGAAGGATGAACCTAGAAAGATTTTGTGAGTTTTATTTTGTTTTTGTAGACTTTGAATGAAGTGTACTTTACAATATTAAAGTTACTGTTTATTTACATACAGTTTGATTGGTTTGGTGACAGCAGTTACAGGGCTGTTTCTGGTTAAACAAAAAAGATCTTATTCTTTACAAAATGGTCTTTCTCTTGTCAGACACTTTTCATAACAATTTGAACCTGTCAGTGGTAAAAACAAGCACTTTTTATGGATGTAATTTGATGGTTTGCAAATGCCTCCAGTGCTGACATTGCACCCTTTTTCATGGCTACCGGCTGCAGCCTTCTTGCTCAATCCTGGACCGCATTTAAAAAAATGTCCATTCCCATTATTCACTAAGACACACAAAAAAGGAAAATAGGTTCCAGGTTGAAAAAGTTCCCCTTTAATAAAATACTTATGTTCAAATGCAGATTGAATTGAACTGCAACTCTGGCACATGGCACACCTTAGAAATGTTGCTTAAAGGGAGGCAAACAGTTTGTGGGGGTTTTTTATTTCACAATGCTAGCCTCGCAACGCACACTGATGTATAATTAACTGAAATTACTGGCTGCTGTGTGCTCTGCGGTCGTTGTTCCAGTGTTGTATCGGATCTTAACAGGCATGTTTGACAGATGCAATACATGATGCAAACAAACAAATGAATGGAAACTAATATTTATACAAACAAATACAAGTCTGTAATAAAGATTATGTTTGGATCAGTTTGGATCTCGATCACGGAGTTTGTCTTGGGACATCCCAAAGTAAGGACGTTCAACCATGATATTATATTAAATTCTAGCAGTGTTAAATGACACAGTCAAGTCATCTATTCAAAAGTCTTTAGGGAAATACAGCATCCTCTTGCACAGTGGACTCTGGAGTTTGTACGAATTCTCCTCCCTTCTGCACGGAGTATAGCAAAATCTCTCATGCACATAGTTTAGCATTCAGTTCATACAGCAAAGTCAGTAAGGGTGTTCCTAATTCATGCAAACATCTAGGTCTAATGTTGATGAACAGGTTGTTACTGTTAATGAAAACAGCATAATTTCAGACCTTGCACCATGAGAAATGATCAAACTTGAGTGTGTGCATCTTCAAAGGCCAAATCTGGCGATGCTGATGACGCTGTAATGGCTGATCAAAGGGGGTTTACAACACAAATTTATGGTGAGATTACCAGTAACATACAGATAAGGGAATGTGCTGAATGTAGACATGACAATCTGCAAAAGTGTGTATTATGAGGGAAATAAAACGGTCAGATGGTACATATTATTGATGGTTGGGGGATTTAGTCTCGTGCTTTAGTTCATACAACCCTTTGAACTTTTTTGAATAGAAATAGTCCATCAGTGCTTACATTGCTATTTTTGCTTATTGTGACGTCATATCTAGCGATATCATCAAATGTTTCATATCCCTAAGATCTTTACAACATAAGGTAACAGGCTAAGTCAATAAACCATAATAACTGATAAAAGTATTGATACTGTTTCATAAAAAAAAAAAATATCTGAAATTCTCTGTCATCAAATTTTACAAAATAAAAACACAAAAACATACTGATCCAAAAGATTTTTAAATGTAGAAACATCATGTATGTTATCTGAACTATGTACATTATTTTGTTTTAGAGATACAGTACTGTGCAAAAGTCTTAGGCCACCTCTTCATCTTTATTAAGATAAAACAAAGAATACAGAGGACAGCTACAATGCATTAAAACACCAAAACAGTCAGAACAACATGACGTCTGACTAAAGTCAATATTTGGTGTGAACACTGAATCATACAACCTTAGCAAAATATAGCTCAAACAATCAATATTGAGCTTTGGACGTGTCTTGAATGCAGCCTGTTGTAAATACGCAACAGGTTGCATTAAAGACATGAAGATTAATACTTTAAATCTCATACTGTCTGCCCAAGAGAGTTCAAGTCATGCTAAGTGGAAAGGGAGGTCACACAAAAAACTTGCAACTTTAGCCTGCTGAAGTTGTTTTATTTTCAAATATTTGCAGTTTTAATACTGTATACAGATTTCCGGTATGCTCTGGTTGTATTTTTTTTAACAAAATACTGAGAAATAAATATGAATTATCATTATAACCTTGCTATAATAACAAAGTTCAAGGTGACCTAAGACTTTTGCACAGCACTGTATGCTTTTGTGGCCATTATGGGAAAATACCAGCATAATTACAGCAAAATACAACGTCTGCACGGCACGTAAAGTAGGGTAGCATACAGTCATGACATGATGAAACAGGGAGACAGAAGCATTAGCTTTCTGCTGCAAAAGGAATGATTGCTCTAGCTGTTAAGGTACTTATTTTAGATCTATTTAAACAGAATCATCCAAATGACGATGGCCACAGGAGGTCAGTTGTTAAAAAACACACCCTTTTTACTGCAGAGATCATTCAGAAACTAAGCAATTCTGCTGATTTTAGCCTTTGTGAATTTCCCTCCTCACACTGCACACACTAAAACAAAGCGAGCAAGTCTCTCCCTCACTTCTGATGCAGTTTCCAATCAGCCGACACTAATTAGACAGCAATAAACTGTTATTAATCGGCTGGACAGCATACAACGAGCCAGATATAAATGGTGACTGTCAAGGCCTTATTCAGGAACCAAATGAGTATTCTCAGTTCACTGCCTGTGTGAGGCATCACCACCTATGTCCTCTAACAAATGTTCACTATTCACCGTACTGTTAATGGTGTTGGCCCCGCACACACACACTGGCTGTAATGTGCTGTCCCTGAATGTAGTGTGAATAGAGTGTCCAGAGTCTTTCAGAAGACACAGAAAGCAAAACCATCACACTCACAGCTTTACAGGCACTGAAAACAGGTCCTGCTATTAATCAGCTCGCCAAAATAAATGTCTCATAATTATCCCCCTTCTTCCTCTGTCTTGGTGATGTGGGCCAAGCATCTTCTTTGAGACCTCTCCCAGTCCGGCTCGCAGATAACGGCTCTAATAAATGAGAGCCCTATTTACAAAGTCAGCTCCACTTTAGCCAATCTGTGCCTGGAGAGAGCAGTTAGGGCTGGAGAAATGAAAATGTGTATCGACAGAAAGGAGCGAGACAAGCTCCTCTAAGGCAGCCAAGACAATCTATTAAGGCCATGTTTTTCAACGTCTTGATTCCTACCAGTTTATCAGGTCTGTGAATAGCCTTGCAAGAGGGGCATTTATGATGGAATGTGATTGGATTACACTGAGCACTAACCATGCGTGATTGGTTTAGCTGAAAAATATTAAATTCCTGTCTAAATGGACCGGGGGGTCGATATTATGTCTTCTGCTCTGGAAGACAGGGCGAGAGGGGGGTGTTGAAGTTAGGGGATTTGATATTATATCACTCAGTTCATGCTTTAGTGCAGCATGGAGACTGACACTAATGCATTGGAAGGACGCGGTGCTGACAGCACACCAACATATTCATGTCCGATCACTCCTGGCTCAAGAATCTTCCGGACTGAGAATAATCCATTGTGAAAAGTTGAAGTGGAAGTGGGTGTGTTCAGCTGTTCTTCTCATAAGCGGTTTTGAGGAGAAAAATGAAGTCATGGCCAAAAGGATCGGAAATGACAATGAAACTGGAGGAGAAGGGGGAAAAACTGCATGGGCATGGGATTTTCTTAACTGGTAAAAGACTACACATTCAGAAAATCCCTGAAAGGGGAAAACAAAAATGACACCTAATGTGTGGAATGGAGGGAGGAAGATAAAGAGAGAGAGAGAGAGAGAAAAAAAAAGAGAAATCCATGAATAAATTCAAACTTTGTGTCCTGTGAAGAGCAAATATGAAAAAAAGGCTTAGGAGTAATGAAAGATTGTTTATGTATTCTGGCATGAAATGGGGCGGTGTTGTGAGGGCGGCAGGCGCGAGGAGACGGATGGACGGGAGTGACAGGCCGGTATTCATCCTGCACGCCCCAGCGGCCGGACTGCTACTGGCGCTCGACAGAGCAATAAATCACCAGCTCTCCAGTCTGTACCTACAGCTTATTACATCCAAGATGACAAATAAATAATAATCCCTGTCACGCCAGGCCTTTGCTCAAGGATTGAGCCAGAAACCTTTTGCTCATCACTCCTGATCTTAAGTGAAAACACTAGAACAAGGGAATTGAAGGCCATGCTTTACTGAGCTTATGAAAGTTGGAGTGAAAAACAGAGAGAGAGAGAGAGAAAAAGAGAGAGAGAGAGACGGGAAAAAGGGAAGAGAGACACAAATGAAGGGAGAGAGAAAGGCGAGGTTAGGAGAATGATGCTGCCACTACAAAGCCTTTCAGGGTGTGAAGGGAAATGATCCAGTAAAGAGGGGGAGAGAAAGTGGAGGAAGGAGGCGGAGAGAGGGAGAGAAAGGAGAATTGCCCTTGTGCTCTGCAGGATGAGTGTCGCTCATTCAGTTCAATAGGGCTCTGGAGGATAAAGTAAATCAAAAGCCTTCATCACTAAACAGGACCAGCAAAGTGGCTGCAAACAGCATTTGCCATTTAGGGTCGGAGCAACTTAGCATACCATTACAATCCTCAGCAGCTGTTAGAATTAAAATCATAAGATGCCTCTTACTGCTGTTACAGTGGCTTACAATTTAGTCAAGACTTTAATTAAAAAGTGCATGTTGACAATGAAGAAAACAATAAGTAGCAGAGAACCCTGGTGAGCCAATGACCTCTATACAGACAGCTGAGGACTGACTAAGTAAGGTAAAAAACTGAGTGAAAGCACACTTACATAATCATTTTAGAGCTAGTTCTCTGTGTTATCATACAACAAATCTCTACCTGTTTTGTTATGAGCATCTTCCGAGACATTGTAAAGATACTGGTTAACTGCACTTTGGGCCAAAAAATAACTGCACAGGAATACTTATTAAATGATACTTTCTTTAAGGTACATATATATGCAGGATTGTCATACTGTTTGTTATATACCGTTCTATATATAAGGTGATCGCAGAATGGTAGGACAGAGTTGTGTCCTTATTTAATTATTCATTTAACCTATATTTATACAGGTAATCTCATTGAGAGACAGGGTCTTAAAGCTGCTATGGAAGGTAGCGGCATCACCAAAACAGTCTGTATAAACTAAACAGCCGGCTGGACAGGTGTGATGTCTTGGCAATGTGTTATGTGTGCAACACACCGTGGGAGGTGAGGCAGCTTTATTTGTAGAGCACATTTCATACTATAGAATAATTCAAAGTGCTTTAAAGAGTAAAATATTTAGTATATTAACGGATGGAGACTTTCAAAAAAAGAGTAAAGAGAAAAGATATAAAAGGTCAAATTAATTACTAAATTAAATAAAAGTGCAGAAAAGAGATGCAAAAAATATTTTAAATGATTTAAAATCCGATTTGAAAATAAGATTACAGTCATTACTAGGTGAAGTAGGCAGTGGTAAAAAGGAATATTTTAACTTTCACTTAAAAGTGGTCAGAGTCTGGGCTTGAGAGTTGGGGCTTGAGTTTTTAAAAGCAGCTAGTAGCAGTTAGAGGCTAACTCAAAGAAGAAGTACCGTGTAACAGAGATGGTAAACGATTGTTATTGCCACATAAAAGTCATTGTAACTGTTTATAAATCGCCATCGATGTGTATGTGCCACATGATAGGACAATGCTGTTGTGTTAAACATTACACTGGACATGCCATTTGATTCCACGATGCTGGCATGCTATTTAAAATCTCACACTGGAGCGAAATGATGACATTGTCATTTGTTTCCGTGTAAAAATGTAGTAGCGGTGTTGGACCTATAGTAGAGTTTCTGTGTAAACATTGGCTTTGGATGCCTGCTGCTTATAATCTGGCACTTGGTTGCTGGTTGCATTTTAAAAAGTCCTGACCTCACCTAAGAGCTGTGGGGTTACAAGTCCATCAATGTCCCAAACACACAAAATAAGAAAACACAGACGGAGAACAGAGTCTCTTCAGAAAAACACACTGCTGCACATTTCTAGTGGGTCATAAGTGATGATTGAGAGGAATTACTTCTGTATAAGTCTGTACATTGTTTTTTGGGGAAAACCCTGCATTGTATATCTTTAAAAAAGAAAATACTCAGGCTAGAATAATCCCATTGTTCAGTACTTTCCTACTACCCCTTTAAAAACAAGCTTCCTCTGTTAAACAAGATACAATTTACTTAGTGCTGTCCCACCATAAAAATTAAAAGCCTTCAACAACAACAAATGAGACAGCAGTGGGGCATCGTAAATCAGATACGTCACTTTCACCAGCTCAGCCAGCCTGGGTATTTCATGGGCCTCTAAACTCCACTGGTGTGTATATGTGTGTGTGGCAGTGTGCACACTGTGTGTTACTCTACAAAGGAAATAGGGGCCTCTGATTAAAGAGTGCACTGTCATAAAGGTTACTGAATTGCAAATGGTCCTCTCCATCTTCCCCGTAATGGAGACTGGTTAAGAGGGAGAAAGAGAGCAAGTGTGTTTGAGAGAGAGAGCTGTGACCATGATAGGAATATAAACAGGGAGTCTCAGCCAGTCCCCCAGTCTCAGACTAAGTCCCAGGCCCTTCACAACCGCCACAAGAGACATTAATCACTGGATCACCAAGCCATGCTTAATTGCGAGTTGTATATCATGGTGCATACAGTGGCTAAAGGGGGAAGGAAACTCATTATTTCGGTTTGCTGGATGCAGGGCTGGGTGCGCCTCATCTGGACTCCACCACCTCTCCCTCTCTGTCACAGTACACCTGGGACCAAGCTCAATGTGACAAGGAAAAATGGAGTATGCAGTAACCTCCTAATTAATAAAGCTCTGCCACTATTGTTGTACCACTAAGGACATTCACGACTGATCATAAACGTACTCAACCGATCACAGGCGGGCACATCATCAGCGGCCACAGCTGAGGCGGCGTGACTGACGTATGTGGAACCATTTTATTAGTCGCCTACATGACATATTTTTGCGTATTACCTTTGGTGACATCAAGATCTCTGGCTTATAAGTGGTAGCATTTGCACTGTCAATAGCGGGATGCCGCACTAAAGTCAAGGTTGCAAAGGCTTCTGAGAGAAGAGGCTTTTGCAGCTAAAAGAAAAATGGAAGCAACTCCCAATCGGCCACTTTTATTTAGATTTCTGCTAGTGCTTCTGTAGGCAATATGCTAATGAGAGGGACTTGATAAATGACTCGTAATATTTCCCGGACATTTTGCTTTCCCTCAGAAGTTTGCCAATCTGATGTAGCTTGAAGATAATAAGGCATACTCCGTCATTATATCAATTTTTGTTACCCAGATATTTCAGCCCATGTTAGTAATGATGAGCAAAAAGCAAACGAACCAAGGGCAGAGCCTGGCACCATTGATCAAACACTGTCATTTAAGCACCGCTAATCCCACAGACACACGGAGGGGACACGCACGCACACGGCACCCCCACACATAACAAACCCACACAATGTATGCACAAATCCGTGCATGCATGTACACACATACATGAATGCACCAAAATACATGCACAAGTGCACATATTACACAGAGAGAAACACAAAGGCAAAGAAACAAAACGTAATGGGGTGTGATTATGGAAAATTATATTCACCATGTACACTGGGCTGAATAAAGACATTTCAATATTTCCCAGAAATACATCATTGGTTTATATGTTTCCTTAGCAAGCAAAATATACAGTATCTCATTTTAATGACTTTCAATGACATTAAGTCTGTTCAGATCTAGTTAATAGTCCATAAATAGGCTATTATTCAAGACTGCCAGAGCTTTGGACTCATTCATGACATGTTCCCCTTGTTCGCTGTATATTGTATTCAGGCAATTGGGAAAATGCTGTGGAGTTTAATGAATGCACGCCCTGTTTTAATGAACACTATTGTTTTGTTCAATGCCTTTTTTGACTAAGTGAATATATTTCTTATACTTATCTCCTCATGTTCTTTTCATGGGAGTCTCTAGTTAAGTGGTCTGTACAGTACTACACTTCAAAGTATAAAAGCTCATTTTCATTTACAATAATTAGAAAATGATACAAAAAAAAGTGGTATTTTCAGATTTTTTTTTTTTTTACATTGTCATCAGCACTACCTTTAGACATTGTCAAGAAAATCTTCACACCAGTGCATTCGCTGTGGTCATGTGTGCTCAGGACTTGACCCTAAGAGCTGTGCCTGACCGTGACCCAAGTTTAGCTCTTTACTAGTGGTGGAATAAAACTCTGTGACCGGGGAGAAAGGAGGGGGGCTGCTGCAGAATGGGTAAAGGGTCAAACAACTGCCTCATGGTTTGGCAAGAGGTGAGGGACAGGTTTCGTCTAGATGGAAAAAAAGTAAAGGCCAAGATGCCTGAGAAGTAGTCACTGAGGGGTCACAGTGCACACAGAGTTCACTGAGCCAGCAAAGGGCACAGAGGGGAGGAGCGAAACAGCCACAAAGGAGAAACAACAAAGAATGCATAACTGACATGGAGGACTTCCTTCACCCCAAGGCCGGATTATACTTCAGTGCTAAATTCACACCATAAGTACGGCGTAGATGTGTACCGTATACCATAGACCTGCCGTCTGGGAACCTCTTGCTTATCTTTAAAAAAATAAATAGATAAAAATTCTGTCAGTGCAATCAAAGCAATGAATTGTGAAGGCACATAACAGCATTTAAAGTCAGTTCACCACTAGGCTAAATCATCAAATGTAAAAGTCCATAGTCTTATGCTAATAGTGTTAACATGTTGTATTTGTGGGGAAAAGTGTCAGTCATAAGACAATTACTTTGTCTGTGGACCTTGAGAGTTATACCGGAGCCGAATTTTATTACTTTTGTTTTGTTGTTGCTGATAAACCATGGTTGGTGTAACTGCAGAGTGAGGCAGAAACACCAACACACAAGTATGAATGCTTACAATGGAGTAGGCCTCTAACATAGCATAGCATAGACTAGAGCTCCTGTACAACAATAAATCGGTCACACATTTTCCTCCAATAAGGGATGCTGGAGTGATTGATGAGGATAAGATTAAAAACACAATGAGGTGGAAGTTTTTGACCTCCTGCCACATACTCTTTGGTCTGCACCGACAGGGATCAAGTTGTTGAGACCACTCTGTCCATTTGCTAACTATATGTGGACAAAACAAACTCTGAGCCAAGGCAGCTCTGCTGCAGCTTAAAACAACAGCATGTTTTCTCCAGAGGTCCAACATATTCATAACAACCTTTCAACACTTGTCAAACGAAATTGACCGAAGGCAACCTCAAACAAAAAGTCAGAAATGAAACACAATGGATTTTAAGTAAAAAGAGGTGGACGAAAATAAGATCAAGAACACGGAAGCAGCTGTACATATTCCCAGTGACCAACTACAATGTTTTTTGCAACAAAATAAAACATTTTGCTGTCTGAGAAAATATGATCTGCAAAACCAGAAGATTTAGAAATGTGTAGCAGATGAGAAAGGGAACTCTTTATCTTTATTTGAGAGATGACATTGCATAGTCTAAAATAAAGATATTGAACATCAAGTAAAACACCGCAGGGGCAATTTCTCAGACCATTTGCACAGATTTACTTTCCCGTAATGCATCTGATAGTTCATCATCTCCCTTTTAATTAAAGAGGATTCTTAACAAGCTAAGTATATCCCCTGGAACAGGACACAGCAAAGGAAATATCTTTTCAGCATATTATTAAAAGAAATGCATCAACAGAGCAGGAGTACAATGGGCAATTAACAAAGCTCGAAGAAGCTATAAATCCTTCATTAACAAACAATCCTGTCACATAGCACTGCTGTTGCAAGCGAGGCCCAAATTCCTCACCAGTCAGCCAGGCTTATTTTGTTAACATGAGTACATGTTAGGAGCCCAGAAGCGAATGTAAACACCGTTCTGTGAGTTCTTGGAGCTGTCACTTACAGGGGAGATTGCCCCTTCTGATTAGAAGCAAAGCAATACTGGCTTAGCTGAACTAATATTTGTACGGCCAAGATAAATCACTCAAGCTTTGTTTTACCACATGCTACACACTCAGTAGTAGTAGACACAGTTATGCCTCTCCGCCTGCCAGGCCTAATGTCCTCTCTGACAAAGAATACTGCATGTAGAGAGTAATGAGCACAGACAGCAGAGTAGATTAAGTGGATCTGCTGCGCATATGATACCCCCAAAATGTATACTTTAGAAAAAGCAGTGACTTTGTGCTACATTTCAACATGTTCTCATCCCAACTCGTCAAATACTGCCACTTTGTCAGTGGACCTTTACAACTAAATATGACACGCTAGGTACCCGCCTGAATCTATTTTGGCGATGGCAGGTCAATTTACGCTTATTATATGCATTTTGTCCTTTCAAAATACACCTCAGTTTTCATAGGAAATGTATAGTCTCTGCTCACTACCTGCATACAGTCTTTTTCTGTAAAACACTGCATTTTTTAAGTTTATTTCCTCAGTTTAGTATATATTTGGTAATAACTGGCTACACTGGTTGTAGCGATGAAAGCAAACTTTTGTGTTTTGTTTTTTTTTTCTTCTAAATGCATGTGTGTCCCTTTGTATCATTATGTGTCCCCTCTCTTAATTTGTAGATTTTTGTGTGTCCATGAATGCAGCACAGGCGGAGCTCTCCATGAATTCCTTTTTTTCCTCAGCAGCAGCTTGTAACTCAGGGATTGGAAAATTGATCTGTCATCTGTTCAGAGCTGATCAGCTCAGATCAATGGATGAGGGGAGCAGCTGCTTCAAGAAAATGCAAACTTTTAAAACAAGCAGAATGAACAGATAAGTTTCATGTGCCTGCTCTGCTGCTCCATCTGCGCCCAGAGTGTGCTCTGCACTCCAAGAGTATTAAGCAATGAATAACTGAACTGTATATATTTCCACATCTTTCCTAATGAACCGTCAGGCTCCAAAACTAAAGATTTTATTTGTGGTGTCAGATGTTTTTATCCTGGCGGGCCGCCACTAATAGGTCTAGAAAGCACATCGTGGTTTGGCTAAATATTCACGGAGAGCAAACAGCGACTTGCAAGTGAATATCTAGGGTTTGCTTGACCCATCCACCTCCCCTTCCGATTTTCTTGCTCTTCATATTGCTGCTGCCCTGTGTGTGAGATACCAGCCTTCGGTGTGTGTCTGATGTAGACGTCTACTGACAGGGCGGCAGTAATTCACCAGTTGGGTTGTTGCCCGCTGCCTCTACAACTGACGCAAGCAGTACATAGCAAAACAACGCGAAATGTTCTTTTTTGCGTCTGTGTCCGACAGTGACATCACTGACAAAGTTACAGTATTTGATAAGTTGGGAATGAGAACCAGCTGTACATTTACATGCCATTTTCAAAGCTGTTCTTTGAGGTGTTTCTTCTGCAGCATTTCTCGATTCAAAAACTGCTTATTTAAGTTAAACCTGCAGCATGTATGGGCACAGACCAAAGAAAAATCTGATTCACAGAGATGAAAGCCCTCTCAACAAGTCTGCCGTGCTGTTGTAGAGCTGATGCTGTAGAACAATACACTTACAAACTTTGGCAGGTAGTAAATCAGTCAACAGTAAATGCCATCTTTTATCAGATCATAAAATCTGCTTGTAGGCATTTAATTTTCCCCCCTCTTGTTTTAACGGGGAAACAGGCAGCCTAGAGAAACCATGTTTTGTTTTTATAGAGGTTACAGGAAAAGTAGAGTGTGTGTAAACAGGGCTAAGCCAAGCACTTCTTATGGATTTGTTTTTGCCTGCGAGCGACAACAACGTGGGGAAGTGCCAGTCTTGTGAAAGCAGGTATGAGTGTTCTACAGATTTTACTTGACAGATGAATAAGGGAAGATTGCAAATGAATGTTTGTGTTCAGACAGTTACTATGCTAATGCATCACAGCTATATCTATACTGCCATCGAAGCCTCTCACTGGAAACCTTCAGGCTTAAAAACTGGCTTAAAGCTTTGCTTCAAAGTAATGGATTAACCCTTATGTTTAACCCCTTGTTAGGATACCTCAAATTCCAACTAATCTACTGTATCTGTGAGTGACCTTGTCTTGTAGGGATGCATGGTAACAATGGAATATCATTGGTATTGGCCAATATTGGCTTTAAAATGAAATATCGGCAGGGCGCCCAATAGCTCACCTGGTAGAGTGAGAGCCCCATGTACAAAGGCTGTGTCCCCACCACAACAGCTGTGGGTCTGACTCCCTCTCTCTCCCCCTTTCTTTCACACTTAAACTATCCTACCCTAATAAAAGGCAAAAAGCCAAAACAAAACAATCTTTAAAATGAGACTTTGGAAGTTGCCAACATGCTGATTTCTGCTGATATGACATACCAAACTTTTTATTTATTTAGCAATTTTTTGTTGATAAAGTGAAAATGTACAAAACATCATCCCTAAGTTGTGGTATTTTTCTAATTTGAAGTATTTTTCTTATTTTACCTATTTCATACACTGAAAAGTAAATTCTACTTTATGTCTTAATTTGTTGGTGGGCCGTCACAGTAAGAGTATGCATAATATGATGTTAATTCCACTACAAAATAGACGTGATGATCAACATTAGGTGGGCAAAAAAGTGGATATATTGACATCGGCATCAGTTATCAGCCAAACAAGTTGTTATATTTCACCATATCGGATATTGGGGAAAAAAATCCATTATCATGCATCCCTACTGTCTTGCAGATAGTTTGATCTGTTTAACTCAAAAGGCAATGTGCTGATAGAGGCATCAGTCAAACTTCCTCAATGCTGTACTCCTCCTTAGCCTTAAGGGGCAGTCTTTACTCACTTCCCTTCCATTAAAGGCCTCTGTGTCTGGGCTAAGTTGGTCGTGGAGTGGGCCTTGCCCCAGCCACTGCATCACCCGACCCTTCACTAAGCCCCTCTGGCCTCTCATGGCAGCCCTTATAAACACTATTCACTGGGCTCCCTTTTACACTAGGTGAGGTCAGAAGTTCAGCCCCCAGGTTTTAACAGTTAAGGCCGAGCTGTGAACTTGTGACCTCCTGGAGTGAGTAGGAAGGGGGAGAGAGCAAGAGGGAAGAAAGAGAAGATGAAGGGGGTGGGTGGGGGTCATCTCTCTTCAATGCAGAATGGCTGGATTTACAGCTGCATGCTGACTGCATTGCAAGCACAGCAGAAAACACCTGATAGCATCTCCTCGGGGGAGGAACCGCCCGACCCCTTTGTTGTCTCACTAACAGTCATCCCAGCACCATAAATCATGTTAATTACTTGACTGATGGAATAAATCTTTAAAAAAATCACTCGGCTTGGAACAGGAGGTTCCCGCACCGCAGTTCTGCTTGCTCTGCGTTATCTGTCATCCCATAGTCACTGTTTAATCTGTCCATTTGTTGTTGTCTGAGCGGGACTTTTGAAGATGTGGACAGGCTGAGGGAGGTGCCGGGCGTTTGTGACACAGACATCTACCAGTGATCCATCTTCCTACGGGTGGTCTCTGAGAGTGGATTTTCATAAAATGAAGCTAATGTTAAACTGAAAATCAGCAGGTTGATGTGTTGAAATGCAAATCACAAAATGGTCTTTATTTAATCCTTGGGAAAAGTCAGAAGAAGGGTTGTCAAAAAAATGGATACTCAGATAATAATCTTTGCGAAAAATGAGTATTGGAAACTATACTTATTTGCAACAGTACTGATACCAACAGTGCCTTCTTCGCCTCCTCATTGACACACAATCACACATTCAGCTAAAGTTCTCAGACAACCTAAACATATTTTTGTCATTTATATCTTACAGTAAGTTTGCAGGGTTTTTTTTGTTTTTGTTTTTTTGTACTACCGGAGACAGCTTGAAAATATTGTTGTCATTGATGTTTGTATTGTTCTTATATTCATTAAAAATATTTTTCATGCCTGTTAATTTTTTTGTAATTTTCCCCCTGTGGTATCAAGATTTGTATGAAGTATTGAGTAATTTTCTAGGTATCGGTATGAAGTTAAAAATTCTAGTATCATGACAACTTTAGTCAGAGGACGTATTAAATAAGTCACTGTTGTCTGCTTCAGATCTAAATGCCATCTCCAAGCATTCAGACTACAGAACGCCATTATCGTATGAAAAGTTATTTCTGAAAGCCATCTCTCGTGAAAGCATCCATAAATGGCATATTTATTTCCTATTGCGACATGCTACCAGATTACATGGAACTGCAGCAGTCCGACTCAGAGCCACAGAGCAGCATGCCAAAGACATGAAAGGTCATTCACACACAATAACAATCCCTCGAAGAGTGCACTCACAGGCTTGTGGGTAATTACAGTTCTTTTGCTGGAGTGTTTTGTGTTTCGCTTTGCTTGTTCTGTCTCAAAAGCTAACAACCACTCATTATTCACGGTTTGAGTTGGGCTTTTTTTTTTTTCTTCCTTCAGCAGGGCAAATTACACACAAGAGTGACAGCTCTCAGAGAAAGAGAGGACCAACAGCCTCGCCAGGTTCTGGTAAGTGCAGTCTTAAATCAAGGGGGCAGGGACGCTGACTACAGCCCTGCAGTCTGTTGACTTTGTGGCAAGGGCAGCAAAGGGTTGAAAACATGGATATACTGTACTCTTACAGTGCCCACTACAATAAACTGCCTTCCATAGCAGCCATAAAGTCTCTGTGATATACTATTTGAAGATAGTTGTCCAGCACTTCATATCTTAAAAACTGTGCAATCTATCCACTGCAGGTGCTTCTGGTCCAAACATAGAAAGGGCCATCCTAATTCTAAGATAGCGAGTTTATTGAGGCGTGCATATCTCTGTGTGTGCAAAGACTGGGAGCCCTTCAGGCCTTCACTGGCACCACACAGGGAGGCTAGCAGACAACCAGAACTCGCATGCAAACACACACAAATCTACCTGCATGGCTAGTTTGGGAATGCTTCTCCTTTGGAAGGATTTATGATGGCAAACAGAGGGTAATGAAACCCAGAGAGATATTTACTGTCAGTGTCAGAGCTTATTATCCCAGCGAGGAAAAAGGGGTCAACTAGAAATACTTGCTGAAAACTGGGTGTTGTCTCTTGTCTGAAAGGAGGAGAAAATAAAACAGTCTTCCCTCTGTGTTACCAGAGTTCTAAGATCTCAAAGGTCAATGTCGAAGCATCAAACATCAATAAAGCAGGAATAAATGAGCAATTCACAGAGAGCGTCTGCAGTTCTGATTATTTTGCCGCAGCATTTTGCCCATGGTGCACTGCTTAATTGCTTCGCTATGGTCCATAACTTTCCCTGTGCAGCTGATGTGGCATCTCCGTCTATTTAAAGTGTACACAAGGCAACCATGTGAACATCAAGATGATTTATATTCGCCAGGCAGAAGCAGGGGTTTGTCTCATGAAAATGCCACTGTCTGGTATCAAACTCAGTGACAGAACATGTACTGTAATACAGTCATTTTATGGCTGCCACAGTGCTTTGACTTGACAAAAGACATCACACTACTCTGCCTGTTTTAGACTTGCTGCTTGCCACATAACAAAACGGGGATTATTTTAATAGCAGTCCACTAAAACATCACTGTAGGCTTGCTCGGTTTCAAACAGCCATTGACTGCTATTACATGCACACTAATATGCCACTATTATTCCGAATATTCTGGATTTTACATGGTCATGTTACCAGCATATTTGGTTTATGCCAATGTGAGTCAAACTTTAGGATAATTCTTTGAACACGTATACAGCACATTTGGATTGATGTGTCCCCATTTGGGTTTTTAACCTCAGTTTGTGACACATGGCCTCTTACGTGATTATGATCAGTAAAAAGTAAATTAACCAGCTGTTTGGTAGAGATCATAGACTATTAACATATTGGACATAACTACTGTGACGTCACCCACTGGTTTGCAGACTCTCGTTCAACATATACAAACATAGTCAGTTATAACCAGCATATTCCTCAAATACAGCCAATAGTTACTTGTCTATATTTAAACACTGATCATAAGTTGCAGATAAAACCTACAGTAACTGATCTTTCAGACTAAGGAAAGTTTGATTTCACAGGGCAAGCAGTTTTCACTATGCATTATGAAAACTTCAAATAGAAATATCCACCTCCTAAAGTCACAGTGATCCTGCACCCCTTTAGTCTGTCTTGCCATTTTCACATATGTGGATTATCATGATAATGCAAGCCAATGCCACAGTATTGATTGTGGCATTTACCTTGACTGCTTAAGAAAGCCTTATCAATACAATCAAGCAAAAATGAATGAGCTGCCCAAACAAGCTTCTCTGGAGATAATTAATACATCCTGAAGATCATAAAAGCGCATAACTGGATTGGATGTGTTCACGGTGCTTTGACAAACACTCCTGTGATGCTCAGTTTGAAGAGGAACACAGGGGTATAATACTAAAAACCAGACGAGTGTTGATGCATTCCCATTCACGCACGACTCCACTGAACCAGAGCCCAAGAGCACATTCAATTATTCTTCTCCTGAGCCATTATGGAGAGAATGGCTAATATTATCTCCGTCTAATGGCAGATAATACACAATATTCGGGAGTACAGTGTACTAAGCATTTGTACAAGCCTTAGTAAAGTCCCATACTTAATCATCCATCTGGTACTCTAGGGAGTAGGTTGGAAAAACCAGAGGCAACGTTTCTGTTGGCACTGAGGCCGAGCGACAGCAGAACTGCATGTGTTCATCAGAGGAGATAGAGCTGTAGTTTCTGTTGCAGAGGAAGTTGGAGTATAATAAATTAACTCTTTGAAACCTGGATCCACATAAGGTGCGTTGACCTGCGTTCAGATGCCTTTCACAAGTGTTTAAACCTTTAAAATTGAGCAAACTGGTTTGATTTCTTTTAAAAACATGGCTGGAGATATCCTGCAAATTGCAAGATATCAGGAAAAGAAAGAAAAGAAAGAAAGAAAGAAAGAAAGAAAGAAAGAAAGAAAGAAAGAAAGAAAGAGAGAAACAATGAAAGAAAGAAAGAAAATTTATGTTTATTTTAATTATATATTTAAAGTTTATTACATTTACATTTAGCATAATATAGCAAAAACAAATTCAAACTATTTCTTTGTTTTTGTTTTGTTTTTTTTTTTTACTGTTTTTCTTTTCTTTTTTGTGTGTGCTAATTTTCAAGTATTTTTGTTTGTAATGTTTTATTAATTCCTTGTGTTATTATGAAGTTACTCAATGCCTTCCTCCCATGTTTTTGAAAGAGATTAGGCCAGATTGTTCAGGTTCAACTTAACGACAATAAAAGTTGAGGAAGGAGAATAAAGGCAGTGAAGTTGTGACAGATATTACACAACGTTTACGATAGAAAACAAAGACTGCAAAGTGACCTAAGTTAAGCGAGGCGCTTCATGAATTTCAAACAGCTCCTGTAGAAGTTGTATCCTTAATTCTGCACTATCATTTCCTCTTGGGAACAAACTTAAATAGATCACATTGGTTGAGATACATTATCCATCACTGCATCCCCATTCATCTCAAATGCATAATTTCTATGGGTGATGTGATGCAGTTCCCAATGCATCAACATTATTTATGGTTTGACATTATAAAAGTAAGTGCATAATTTATGGGCCTAAATTAATGCACTACCTTCCGTGTGCTGTCTGTTTTTCAGAGATCCAAAGCCAGATTGCTGCATGCCAAAAGTATGGAGCAATCCCATTTACAGCAGAGAGCCCACAGCAGCCATGATTTATGACAGTAAATTAAAAAGAATGAAAAATTTATGACGGCAATTTGTGGGCAGTCATAAAACTATTATAGAACTTTGAAGTGGTGTTTTGTCCTTTTGCATGTAAGTGATGCAAGATGATCCAATGTTACAGAAATATCTTCACTCCTCTTATTTGAAAAAAGATCACCGCTGACTAGTTGTGCTGACAGTGCGTATCAAAGTTAGAGAGTTAACTGACAGATAGATTTTAATGAATTCTAATGAACAACAGTGTTTGAGAAATCGACACATCCCCACAGCCAGTACACGCCTGCTAAGTGTGTATTCAACTTCTCTTTTGCATGAAATCGAAGCCCCAGCTGGCATTTGAGTGGATGCCAGGCCATGATTGAATGAAAGCCCATCCTTGACTGACAAATGATATATTAAGCTTTCAGTCAGCAGGGGGGAGAAGCCAGGCATGTCAGTTACCTGCTACAGCAGAAACTCCACTTGTCAATCTGCCATTGGCAGGGCTAAACAAGATCTGAAATGTTAAAAGCCCTGCACACCGTAGTTTTTCACTTCCTTGTGCGTCCCAGGCACTTAGACATATCAGCCATGTGACGGCTATGAATCAGTGTCTGCCATGAATGTCAGAGTATCGCATTTATAAGTGAAATACCATTTGTTAGGCCTGTGGGCATGCTCCTCCGGTTTCATGCGGGATATGAGAGAACATCAAAATGACATACAATTGACTCCTGAATATTAATGGAAAAGTGACCTTCATGAGGAAGAATACGTCATCTGGTATATCGTCATGACACACACACAAATTACACATACCCATTTAAATGGCAGTGTTAGAGTTAGTGTTTATGTGTGTAATTATGTTTGTGTCTAGTCCATGTGTGGGCCATTAATAAAGATCTGAGCGTGCATGTGACGGAGGTCTGTGGGCAGTGTTGGGCAGCTCTGAGTGGCCCTCTCCTTGACTCTGAAGGTGTTGATTATGGATGATTAATGGCGCAAAGGAACAGGGAGAGAAAGGTCATCTCCTGGGTTTTAGAGGGAGCAGCTACATTGGGAGTAATTAAGACACTTGTGTAAGCATGATTAATACACACACATTGACGCTGTGCGCGGTAAACAAGGCAACCAGATGGTTGAGTTTTTGAATTATTTTTCTGCGTGTGGAGCAATATATAGCAATGACTATATGACATGATTTTGCAATTTCATGCTAGACTTGATTCAATTCAGGTAAATAGTTAATAGCTTACCTATTTTGAGGAAATGGACCCAATCACCAGTGCACAGGATCCAGCAAAACAGACATGAAAAAGAGGGGGAAAGACATATTTAATATTAATATCTATTAAAGCATGTTGCATACAATGTCAAAATACACTGTTAATAACTTGTATAGCTTCAAATGCATTTGACTGATGCAGCAGATACAGATCAGAGTAATAAAGAACAAACCAACCTAAGATGACCCATTGCTGTGGAAAATCAATCAACATCACTGTGTTCCCATCGCAGTCTTCTCCAAGACAGAACAAATCAGCACATCCTGTGACCGGCTTATATTCACATTACACTAGACTTCATGTATCACATAGCATGAACTCATTAGTAACACATCAGGTTGGATTTATTTCCACAGAAGTACTCATAATTATTCTCCAAAAATCTTGATGGAGGACAATGAGAACCACAGATGTAGTGACAGCTCAACCAGAAAAGATCCCAGTATTTTTGTTTTTAACTACAGCCCAGTCTTTTAATGACTAATTATGAAGTTGCATCAAAGTCATGTAAGTGTTTAGAAAAAGTAAAGTCCCCACTCAGGCCTCTCTCACCCTGTGGTCTTCTCTGTCATGTGACAGACTTCTACAGGAGGATTAACTTCACAGTGCGCATGAGCTGGGGCAGTCTGGGGGACAGGTGTCACCTCACTCCAGTAAGCAAAGCTAACTTCTGCTCATTCTGCTGTCTTTTGTCCCCATATCTGATTTGTTACTCCCCATCTTGCAGGACACTGACTTACCGCAGGGGTTTGAAGGTCAGCTGAACACTGAAATGATTGTGTAGGATTGTAGTCAGGGTGTTAGTTATGGTGAATTTTGCTTTCAAGAACCTGACACCCAGTAACCAGCAATTAACTTGTTAATTTTTAAGAAAAGATAAAATACAAAATGACGTGAATACGAGAGACCTTAACATTTGGTCCATAGCTCCACTTACTCTGAGTTTTTAGCACTGCACTTGCATTTTGAGGTGGTAACATTTTTAACGATTTGTGATGTAAATGTCTGTGTTTTTGGTTGGCTTTGCTGACAGACAGGCGGCTAGCAGACACATAGTGCCCACTGCCTGCCCTCTGGTCTGGTTAACCAACGTTAGCCTTGGATGCTCTGCGCACCACCTGGATCGGATGAGTGCTAGCTAGCAGCACAGCTCATTTAACACTTACAGCTGGTAACATGGTGGCCACCCTCCAGTTTCCCCCAAGGTAGCCCCTGTGACTAAGCTGCTTCATTTTGAGCCAAAAACAAACAGAACAACGGCACTCACAGGTAAATTAACTCATTTTATGTGAGAAAAATGAACAGAAACAGATGTGTTTCAGCTACAGAGCCATCATCAGTGTTACACATCAATTTTGCCTGTGTTAAAAAAATTAACTTAAGGTGTATGCTATGAGTGGTGGTGTTCTGTTTGTTTTTGGATCATCACCACAACTGTGCAACTCTTTATATTGTTTAAGAATTTTGGAGTTGTGTGTGCTGCTTTTTTTTCCCATCACATCATCGTTTTGAGCTGCAAAACCCATTATTCATTGTTAACTTTAGTAGCATCACTAGCTGTGCTGACACTGCTAACAGTGCTAACAAAGCTCACAGTGATGACATCTTTACCAATGCTTTGTGCAGCTCAAAATTAAGCTACTTACTCACTGGGGTGACCTAGGACAAGACCATGGTGGCTACCATGTTTCTGCATCAACGCTATGGGTCAGGATGGCGTTATTAGCAATGGTTGTCACAGAATGAGTGGCACTTCAAGCTACCTCCAAACAGACCAGGTTGGTGCACAGTGCAGTGGACCATTAACACTCCTAGATTGATGGTTTAGTTCACTAAAAGAAAGCGCAGAAACATTCTGGCAAGATGTCACTTTATGTGGGTTACTGATAATTATAAAGAAATCACAATGTTGTAAAAATACACTACACTGCCAATAGCTACACTATCTATGTGCATTACATGATTAAGTTTATGATGACTGATGAATGTGATGGTCACCAAGGACTCATACTAATAGCGCTATTAAAATAATAGCTGACAAAGGTCTTCAGCTTTAGCTCTTGTCTAATAATCAGTGACGGTAGAACAGTACAGCTATAATCACTCTGACTAAACTCATTATGAAGGCACGGGGGCTTGGGGGCTGTAGCTGTTGAGAAGTTGGAGCAGAGCGTGGGGACACTGAGGAGAAGGAGAGCCATGTGGAGGGAAGTGTTAAAACATGTGTGCAGCTGGGAGAGACACTGGCATTCTCCACACTGCTCGTACATCGCCTCCGTCCTTCACTTCCTTTTACTCATCTGTATTCCGCTAACACAAAACATTTTTTAAGTTGATGCATTCTTATAGAGTTAGGTCAACATCCATATAATGTCTTCTTAAATATGCGTAGTAATAACTGATTTATGCTCTATGGGATAACACACAGCTGTCTCCTCCTGATACTTGTCGAGACAGAAGGCCCCGTGTCAGCGTCCTCTCATGTTAATTGTAAGTGAGTTCTAACATCAGGCCTACAGTATGCTGCACGGCTTCACATGTCAACAAACAGAAGACTACCAGGGTTGACAGTCACCAAGCAGCTCCACACGCTAACCCAGCCTCTACCAGAGGCCCTGCGATGTGATAGCACCACACAAGACAAAGGGATGGGCTCCATATGGCCAGGAATCACAGCCTTCAAAAAGAAAAAGAATGGGACCGTGAAGAGAATCTGCATGACAGCGCCAAGAAACAAGCAGCATGGAAATGGGACCCCAGCCAAGACGACACTGATTTGGTGCTAAAGCTGTTTATAATATAAAGAGTGCAGGGAGATCAAACTGCCTGTATGATTCTGTTTAAAATCTGGGGCAACAAATTTTGTGTATTTTATGTTCATAGTTTTTTTTTGTTATCATACTTTCTGGGTCAAAGTTTTGCGGGTTTCCAGCATGATTGTGGGTTTAAATTCATGTAGAAATTGTTTTAACCACTCATTCATCAAGAGCAGTCCTGTTTAGCGCATATTTGGACAATCTGGAAAACTCTTATTCCTGAGTAAGATAGAAAGCAGGACTTTTCACTTCCTAACACAGAGTGCACACAAATGTTGGCAGCACATTTCCTGTTGGAACCCCGTGTCTCCTTTGTCCCATCCAAGTTTGTTAAACCGCTGTCATTTCAATTGTTCTGCTACAGAAAAATTATAATCCACCTGTCAACGATGACAGGGTGTTGGAAAACTTGGATAATGGATAGTGTAGGGCCCTGAAATTCCAACCAGGCCACTTACTGCCAACTAAAACCATTACAGAATGACAATTCTTTTTCAGTTTATTTGAAAATTGCACTGAATCACCGCTGCTTCTCTGACCATCTAACCACAATCAATTTCCACAGGCAGACCCAGATATGAATGAGAGGGAAAATGAAGTATTGACTTGTTTGGTGGGGGGTTTTATCTCCTTCCATTGTTGACAAGGCCATAAAAACTCCATCCAACACTTAATTATGTCACCATAGCGCAGACAGACAGTAGGCCTTTAACAGTTCATGTATTCGTGCCACGGTATGTAGATTAATGCATGTAATACAGAACAAAAGTTCAGATGCGTAGGTACCACCCGCAAACTTTTAGCTGTGTGCCGTAAGTAACCAGCGCTGAAGTAAGCACGACAAACTAATTGACCTATCGCTATGTCCCGTCCCCTTAGCTCACTCGGACAAACAAGCAGAGCGTTGCCTAATATAACAATGGCGGCTGCCAGTGTCAAACACATATCCAAACATGCCATGCATAACTTTTGGGGACAGACAATCCCTATTTCACACAGAAGTCATTTAAATCGTCTTTACTATGCCGTGGTGTTAGCGTTAGCCAGCCTTTGCTTTCTTTGTAACGTTACAGCTAAGTTAACGTTAATGGTTTTCAGCGGGGGGGGCTTTAACTGCAACCTTTTGCTACAGTCAAAGAACAGAAATACTGAGACTTAGTTGAACAGATTACATGATTAGCTTACATTACAAAAATAAAGTTGGCCATAACGTAAGCAGCTATTAGCTAACCTAAGATAACGTTACCTAACAAAGTATGCTGCAACACAATGTTGCCAACATAATGTATGAGGTTATATATAGGCTACTTGTCACTTTACAGAGAATTTTGCTAACACTATGTTGACTTACCTTAGAACAAATGCAGACATCCTGGTTTAGCTTCTTCACATTGAGCTGACTGGTCTGCCACACAGCTTAATCAAAAGGAGACACTTTGCTCTGTTTATGTGAGATTTAGGGAAGGGGATAAAATACACTCCATTCTCTAACCTCTCAGGATACCCTATATCAGTGTTGCAGTTACCTCATGCACATCATTTGGCCAATTTTTAAGTTATAACTGCAAAAATTTAAATAAATCCATAGGAAAATCAAAATTTCTGACACTTTTCTATGGAGGTCTACGAGCAAGATGTACAAGTGCATTGTGTAAAAGTGATTGGCTCGTGGTGTTCAAGGGCGGGGCTTAGCAATAGGTCAATTGGTGTGCAAGTTAGGCACACTTTGGCAAGCGAAAATGTAACTCTGGAGCCGGAAGATTTGCCTGCAGGATCCATAGATGAATAATTAAACCCAGATACTAGATGCCAAGATGGCACCTATTCACTCCAATGGAGTTGCTCGTATGAGGCATACACCAAAAACGTTGTTAGCTTTCAGGTTTACTCTCAGGTTATGTGACCCACTGAATACACAAAGCGGTCTGTGTCCTGCTGGGCTCCTCTGCAAGTTCATGTCATAACAAAAAGAGTCAGAATTTACCCGAGGTGTCCTGTTTACAAACATCTTTTTTATGATGGAGTGCAAAGAATGAAATTTCGCAAGTGGCCACTGGGAAAAATTGGCGGCAGGTCTGAGCTGTTTCTCTGGGGGCTGGTGGGATCCCGGTCAGCCACGACAGCAACAGAGAAAGAGCTGTGTGAAGTATTAAGGTAAGGACAGTGTTTCAGCATTGCTCCATCATCTTAGTGACTGACATTGGAAACACATCCAACATGCAAACACACATTGGACGACATCACCTAGATGTGCCAATCACCAAGACAGGGAACAAACCAGAGCCGAATTCCTTATCCTCGCTTATTCCAAGCAGCCTTTAGATGCAAAAGCAGACTGGGATTTCAAATGGCACTAACACTCTTCCAATTGCAAAAGTTTGTTTTTTTATTCTTTGAAATGTTCTTTTTTTTTATATAATTTTACTAGTTTACCAAAGTTGCCAGTGGGCAAAATATTACCCCAGTCCCCAGCATAATTATTTTGTCTGTCTTTAAAACTCACACTACTGTTCAAAATCAATAAAACACTGTTATGCATTTTGCTGTTTTTTTTCTGCTGTATTGAACTCACATCAAACTGATACTCTAAACCAGAGTATAAACCGAACTGTTCCCTCTGTGCACTGTTACTACCCTTGCAGATAGTAGAGTCTGACTCAAAGGAAGCGGCCCTAAATTTAGGGTTACAATGACATTGAATTAATAATTTGATTCATGAGGTCATTCCAAGCTATTTCCATAGATAATCAACCTTAAAAGGAAAGCAGTAGTGTCCACAGTTAGAGTTTAATGCTGTCTTTGGCCAACCTGCTCACTGGCGTCATCAAAGTAATTAAGGCAAGATAAATTTCCACAGTTTAACATAACAATGAAAGTCAAGTTAAAGATGTAGAATGGGTTCTGTGAGGAAAGGACTGCAGTTTATTGTGCAGAAAAAACAAAATGAAAGAATAAAAATAACAGTTAAGATGGTAAAAATTCAATACAGTGTTGATTCCTGTGGTGACCTCTGTGCAGTCAGCATACTGTTGGTTCACCAGCGTTGTGTAGGATCGGTTTTGTTCACACTCGGGGCATATACACCCACAGCCCACTGACAAAAGCTGAGAGGGATCGCTTTGATCCCCGTGCCTCACTAAATCAACACCAGACAAGGTTCACGCAAAGGTCGGCAAAGTCATCTGATCGTCACATTCCAAAACCGAGCATTTCATGACAGCCGTGCACTGGTGCAGGTTAAATGTCACCAAAAGTTCAGGCATGAGGATGGAAGATGGACAAATTTAACATGCCCCTGACACAAAAAGGGAAATAGATCGAATTAAGCAATTAAGAAGAGGAAGAAAAGTGCAGTAAGTGGATTTAAAGCTGTAAGACATATGGCATTTGTTAGGTATTTGACTGCCTATCATACAAAATTTAGTTCAGGAACTTACACTTAAAACAACAATAATAGACAGTTGAGATGTTCTTTAAAAATACATTTTCTCTGTATACATATGTAAATCAATGGTTAGGTTAAAATGGGTCTGGGTTTACATCACTTCACACCATTTAAACATACTGTATACACATTTTCTGAGCTTTGATACTGAACAGACACAAGGATGGCAACAGTAATACAATCCATGTTCAGATCACACAAACACAGCAGTTCCCTGTGCTATACAGCCATTTACACAGGGTCACTAGCCTTCACAGGAGACCAAACCTATCATAACACAGCTGTGAGCACAGACCTCCTTTGTATTCTGAGAAAAGAAAGGGGGGTAAAAAGATGATCCAATTAAAGTTGTATATCATTCGGCTCTCCTCTGTCAGTGCATATTCCTCCGGCTCTATTAGACGCCAGCTCCTCCCAGGCAGGCCAGTGTAGCTCTGTAATTACACCTCTTCCTTTGACAACCTGCATGATTGTTTTCCTAACACTGTATTACTTCGTTAGTACTTTCCAGTGCACGTTATTTTTAAACTGTCAGTCTGGCCCCGACTCATCCCCCCGATCTGCACTCGTCTGTTTATCATAACAATCATTAATAACTGTCACTTGCCAACATCCATAGAACAAACTCATTGCCTCATTACCATGTTGCAGCGTTTGTTCCGGCGCGGCGCCTGTGTACCGCTCACAACAGGGCCAAGCCAATTACTTTGCTGAAATGGAATCG
The DNA here is from genome assembly GCF_026936395.1 of Plectropomus leopardus. Classification (NCBI taxonomy): domain Eukaryota; kingdom Metazoa; phylum Chordata; class Actinopteri; order Perciformes; family Serranidae; genus Plectropomus; species Plectropomus leopardus. Next base: position 15,350,028 of record NC_142188.1, on the reverse strand, counting down.
CATTAATCAAAACTTAACAAGGTGGCAAATTTAAAGATATCACATTGCAAAAGACAGCATAACTAATATGTCACTGTCATAGCTGCTGTGGAGGTATGCAGCAGGCGGGGACTAAATATATCGCCTCCCAGGGTCCATATGAATTTTGACGTTTCATATGATCTGAGCAGTATTACTGACAGAATGAAGTATACAGAGTCGGGCACTGGCTGCTTCTGAGGACTCCCTTGTCTCTGTAAGCAAGCCGACATATGGAGGGCAGGGAAGGTGGAGGAGTGCAAGAGAAAGAAAGAATACAGACAGAAGACTGACACAACAAAAGTGAGTTAAATAAAGCTGAATAAAAGAGGGAGGACAGAAGTGGAAAACGTGGGGGCAGTAGAGGAACAGGAAGAGAGTCCAGGAGAAAAGTGGGAGGAACAGAGAAGAAGAGGCAAGGGAGGCGCTTAGACTCAAAGAAGCAGTAAAGAAAGAAGGTAAAGAAAAAGGAGCATAAAGGGAGAGAAAGATAGAGGGATGGACAGGGGAGCAGTGAAGTAGAAACGAGGAGAGGGAGAGGGGAAAAAGGGAGAGGGGAGGAGGAAGCGCCGAGCGTGTCTCTGAGAGCGCCAGCAGGCGGCAGTTCATCATGTCTCCCTTCACAGAGACGTTTTCTTTTACACTTTAAATGATGATACTCATCAATCACAGGCTGACAGCTGCATCAAGCCAGCTGCAAACATGCAAAGGCCAGCAGTGTGAAACCTGCTGACGCCACCCATCGCTGCATACAGGAGGAATCAGTCAGCCACTCGGCCTCCGCCCAGGATTTATCTGCTCTCACAACACACCAGCTTGCTTTTCTCTCCGGCAAACCTAGAGTAAATACAATCTATTTTAACAAAAGTAGCTCCCATCGGTTTGAGAAGTGACATGTAGGCTTACTTTCACTGAGCATGAAATTTGCCACAGTTTTAATTAATATAATAATAATAAAAGAGAGAAATAGAATGAATTAACAAGAATTTGGAAGCCTCAAGTTTGAATACAAGTTGTTCCATACTTATTTAATTTAGAAAAAAAATTATATATATATATATATATATATATATATATATATATATATATATATATATATATATATATATATATATATATATTTTTTTTTTTTTTTTTTTTCTTCTTTTTTTAATCAAGTCATTTAAATTGAGGGGAAAAAATTAGGAACCTTCAGTAAATTTTGTAGTTTTTTGTTGTTGTTTTTTGCAAATAAGACCTCAATAATATTAATAATTACCAGAATATAAATAACAAGGTTGAGATAAATGTGATCCTGACTAATAATATAAGGCATGAATCTGGACTGGAGCTGACTGGCTGGGATTTTGCTTTATCAGAGAACTGTAGTGGCAGGCTTTAACACCAGCGTCACAACACATAGCTGCAGCTCATGGGTGACTGTACACTCACCATCAACCACATTATGTTAGAGACCCTGACTTTCGATGGGATCTTTTATAAAAAAAATCCCTGTTAGAATGCAGGTGCAAATTGATACGTGTATAACAAATACAATTAGAGATGTTTTAATATCTGTCAAATTCTGGTCGGCTGGTCGACTGGCTGGTCAATATACTGTTCTCCGACCAAATTTGCATTGGCCAGACAATAGTTGGTCTTATATTAATAATGACTTACGTAGGGTTTAAACATTATGAGATTTTCACGGTACAATAACTGTCTCAGAAAATACTGTGATGTTACGCAATTGTTATTACTGTCAGTTACAATGACCCATAAATGATTGAAAACAGAGGGACTTTTTTTTTTAAACCAATATTTTGTTAATATAATTAAAACTTGACACATTTGTTATAGTATTATAAAAAGTCTCACTTTTGAAAAAAAATGAAAATGCTAAAATTCTCCATTCAGATGCATCTTTTTCAACATTGTAGACAAGCAAATGTACCTAGTGGGATAACCATCAATGTTCATGGCATGATATACCTTAAATCCCGTATACCTCTGCAACCCTAGACATGTGTCCACCAAAGTGTTTCCTTTTCTAGCTGAAACTGACAGTTATTGTTGTTTAGCACTTGTAGATGCCCTCTATGATGGTTGGTCTATGTGGTATTTATCCACTGTGACTGGATGACTGGTGACATTGAGGAACCCAATGTTTTATCCAAAGTTTAACATTTTTCAGCTTTCCTTTATCATTGGAAAATGGATAAATAATCATAGAAAACATTCATTCTTTAACTTTAACATAATGACTTTATGTGACTTTTTCCTTACTAATAGCAATTCCAAAAGCTGAACTTGCATATCGGTTGATAATGAGTAACAAAAAATAAATAACCGCCATTTACTACTAACACATTTTCATGTCAAGAAGCTTAATTTTAAAAAGAAAAAGCAGAGGCCAATTCAAGTAAGTTTCTGGAGCAAGAAGTGTAAAGTTGTTAAAAAGCGTACCAGCCTTGAGGGATTCAAGTTTATCAATAAAATGTGCAAATTGCATCAGTGCATAGACTTGTGTACTCGCCAATACCCTATCTATCATTTTCAGAAGCTTCAAAGACATTTTTGATACTGATACCAGTATCAGAACAACTGTAATTATAACAGATAGGAAGTTGCAAAGGAGGTCATTTTAAAACGTAGTACGTGTTGTGTAACCCAATAGATTTCTCCATGAATGATTAGGAATGAAAACATGGTTACTGTATCTGCAATTCATCTACATTATGACTCTATCATTCACAAAGACAAAAGGCAGCCCTTGGTGCCAGAGGTTATCCATACACAGCTCATGCACACTACTGGTCTTAGATTACTCCCTTCAGCCATCCTTCACTTTCTCCTTCTCCTCCTCCTCCTCCTCCCTTTTATTTAGCGTTCTTGGTGACTGCTCATTTCGAGCACTCAGACAGAGGGGGGTTGAGCCGAACAGAGCCAAGCAGATGGATGCGAATTCAAAGTTTCCTGATCTTTAGCAGAAGTTATGGAGGGTTATCTTTGGCTGTATATCTGGGCCCTGGCAGCTCTCCCCTGGTGATGAAGGATTAAGCAGCACAGCTGTCTCTTCCCAGAATGATGCAGTGCAGTGCTCCCCGACACGACAGCATCACTTAATCTTAATGTCCGCTCCTCCAGCGCAGACGCACAGGACAAAGCCAATCAGCATCACATGCCACGGGGATGGACCCTACTGCCTGGCCCGGGAGTCTCTCACCCTCACAGGCCGATTAATCAACTTCAGACAGCCCAGTTCAATCCCAACCACAGCTCCCCCTGCTCTGATCTGCTCACTCTCTCACACACGCACACATGCACCCACGCACGCACGCATGCACGTGTGCATGCGACATGCACACACACACACATACACACTCTCCCTCTCTCTCTCTCTTGCTCTCTAACTGTTGTGATGTATAGAGCAGGGGAGGACTACCATGCAGGAACACTTATCAGATTGCAGTCCACATTATGCATGTCTTTGTGTTACACTGAGAGAAAAAGGTAGTGAGCAAAGAGGGAGGGAGTGGAGTAGGGGGGTGGCATATTGAATGCTTACACCTTATTTCTGTCACAGGCCAACTATTTGTTGTGAGATCCATGAGCTCCAATAAGGGCTTAAAGAATAATGACTAATGCTCATTTAAACAAATGACTCTCTGGGAGGTCCTAAGCAAGGATTTAAACCTGATATGATACCAGAGCCTTTACAAGGAGACAACACGCTCCCTTGCACTGCTGTCTTAACTCCTCATTTCATGTGATAGCTTAACAAGCTGGATACAGATCAGAGGATTGCATTAATGCATGTTGCACACAGACAAACCATACAAAATGGCTCACACTGCCCCCGAAGAAAGGAAATCCTCAGAGAATCTGCTCTGACATATCAAATGCAATTCATCAAGTCGCCCAACAATTACTACACCACCGTGAAGACAGACAGGGAAATAATATGCATGGCAGAATGATGTTTGGAAAACACACCCAAGTGTATGTTTATGACGTCCTGTAGAGCCCTGGTTATGCGCAGATATAGAATATTAGCTCCATAAGTTATTCTCAATTGCAGTCAGTCTCATTACCCACGGGCATTTCCCTGTTTCGTGGAATGATGAAGAGCATTTCTGCTTCAAGTAGAATAGTGGGGTGTATACAACATTAACACATGCAGGACTCTCAGGCGTCCTATCCGAAAGCCCTCTATGATTTAGGAGAGCTAATTTAGAGCAATAAGCATTGAACACCATGAAAGCATCACTGCGCTACTGGTATACAGTATGACCTTGAATAAGTAGTAAACCAACATAATGGGGTTCTTTATCTGAGGAATACTCTAATCTTTCTTTCACACAGTACCACTGCATCTAATATATGTGTGCTTATATAGTGCCTTAATAAAAGACATAAAAAGGAAGATGTTTACATTATTGTATCCCTTTCAGCACTGAACTGCAATTCATAACACAAAACCCCTCTTAGGCTTGACAATAAAGACCTGTTTTTATTGCAACAGAGTTCGTGGTTATAAACAAAGGGAATTCATCTTATTAGTCAAGTGATGCTATGAAGCAACTTCTGGTCAGATATGCAGCGCAATCTGGGCTTCATTTCTTTATCTGTCATGTCCAATCTCTTCACAGTGCAGCCTCTTAATCTAATAAGTTATTCAGGAAATATGATATTCACCAAGCAGCAGTGGTCATTTACACATACTTAAGTTATTTCTACCACAGTAATTGTTGTTGGCAACATCATAGTACCGCTCGGGCAGTTTGTGATAGTGTCTACGAGGGATTTTGCATCGTCCAGGCTAGGGGGAGCGTTCTGGCCAAAATGAGCAGAGCCCTTGGCAGATCTAATTGAGAGCTTTTCCACCACGTGAAACTGAGCAAAAAACAGAACAAGACTTGAAAAAATAAATCTTTTTAACGATGGGACACTCCTCTGCCAAACTACGCATAGCCAACTTTCTGTGCATTGTTACGCCGATATTTATTTGTGGATTGGAAATAAAAGTGTAGACATGGCAACATCAGGATCAAGGATGTTGTGGTCTTTTCCATAACAAGGCTTTGGTGTTCCAGATCGTGAGTATGGGTTGTACCAAGCATAGTTGTTAGCAATCTTCTGATAATTGTGTTCATCTTGGTCATTTCTAAGAAAGTCATTCCCATTCATATAGTGAGCTGAACTGCACATGCACTCACTCCACTGTTATTCATGAGGTTGTTTACCAGTTTGCTCCACCTGATTAGCCTGAGACCCTGACTCCCAAAAACCCACCTAGAGCTGGTTGCACTAACTTGACCTTACTAAGCCTTGTCTCAAACGTTATGAGAGAATTCTCAGTGCACGTGTTGCAATCTATTTAAAAGCCTTACAGACCACTAAACATATTTATTTTCAAACATTAAGGGAGTATAATTGAGTCTAAAGTCAGGCTTTGTTAAGACCAGACTTTAGAATGAACGTATTGTCTGTTGTACCAACCAAATTTAAACCTAGGCTTAATTACACCTGGTCTTGGTGATGGATGTTCATGTTAATACTCACGCCACCATGGCTATTGGCTAGCAGTGCATGCACTGCTAAGATACATTGTAAACAATTTCCCACTGTCTTGCTCATGTGTAAGTAATCATTTAGCCTTTGTGGCAATGCTATTAGTTAGACTGTTATGAAGAAATGTTAACAAGTCTCTGCTTACCTCACAATTTCAAAAATCTCGATTCACTTGCAGTGAGTGCTTATGGAGAATATGAAGCACATACTGCGCCCATGATATAGTGCATGATATAAGCTGCTTCCTGAAATAATACTGTGCCATTACACTGCTATAGATTTCTACCTGTAGTGTGAAACCATCAATGGTCCTCTAATGATATGATGATAGAGCCAGGACATAGTTCCATTAATTCATCATTCTATATTCTCCTCCACAGCTTCCAGAGACCCTGCTAATGCAGACATCATCTCCTGTCCCACGCACATAATAAAGGCCTGTCAGATCCGCAGCGTTATTAATTAGCACTTCTCTGAGGTGAAATTCAATCAATTGCAGGCCCTCTGATAGCTTTTTAGAAGCTTATGCAAATCGAATGTGACCGAGCCCTGTCGCTGCCACAGTGGCCGCCAAGGAGGAAACCTAGCTGCACTGCACAGTCACTCCTCTCCTCCTTCTCCTCCTCCTCCTTCTCCTCTTCTTGCTCCTGTCACGGTGCTAACACATTCATTACTTTAACATTTGAGCTCTCATAGCTCTGATAGCATCAGGGAGGGTGAGAAAGAGAAAGGGATGGAAGGAGGAAGAGGGGGGTCTTAATGTTCATTTAATTAGAATTAGACATATGGCGTATGGAGCAGAGAGGGTGACAGGCCCTGCAATGACTCACCTGAGGGGAATGGAGAGGCTGCACTCAGACACCATGAGATCATAGGGGTGCAATAATGGATGGACAGAGGTATTTGATCTGAGTGGGTTGACTACATCTTCATGCTTTGAATTAGTATGGATCTATATATCATAAGAGGTTAACTTAAAGAAGTATTTTGTTGCTGGTAAGGTGGCCTTTTAGTAGTAGTAAGTAGGCCATCTATGGAAAAAAACACTTTTGCTCAAGAGGTAGAAAACCTACAACTACCAGAATGCACTGTGCTGTGCAAGACCAAAACACACCTCCGCTGGTTAGTAACTTAATGTGAACTTGAACGTGTGAAACAATTGCGGCCAACCAGCAAGAAACAATCCTGTGTTACAGTTAAATGGTAAGCTAAAACACGTGTGTGGAAATATTTGAGGCATGAATTATACAACTCAGTAACAGAATCTCTCTCTCTCTCTCTATATATATATATATTATTGGAATTGGTATTGGTTATCCACCAAATGAGTTGTTATATATTGGCATACTGGACATCAGCAAAAAAAAAAAAAAAAACAAACAGTATCATGCATTCCTTGTCCACAGTGGCAGCGTGGGTTGTGGGCAATATGAAAACGTCAAAGTACAACCTGAAGTTCAAGCAATGACGTGTTCTGCATCAATTTACATCATCCAGCGGAGTTTCAGTGGAAGGGAGGATAGATGTCTAGACACTGGCTGTGTGGAGGTAATTTCATAACAGTTCCTCTACACAAGCCCACATTGTTTCGATACAAAGCTGGTTTAAAATCTGCTAAGTATCCATTCAATGTAATAAGAAACCACCAGCTATAATACATCATTGTTGTAAAGTGAAGGCCTCTCTCTGTCTTTGAATTATTTCAAAAAATAAAAGAATTTCATTTTCAAATGCTGTGCAAAGGCAAAAGGATACAAAACGAATGTCATGGTTCTTCTGTGATTATAAAGACAGACTCAAGCTTTGGCTACTGTACAGTCGTATATCACTGCAAATGCACACTTACATGCAAACATGTGAGGATGAGGACGGCTAATGGCTCCAAAATCTCTCCCAGGAACCCAAGCATTTTTCATGTCCCTGTAAACGACTGTCTGTGGCAAAGCTAACGGTGTCGGACGCTAATTGATCTGCGCCTTTAATGCGTGTGAAACAAGGGAGTGCCGAGCAATGCTGCAAAACTGTCATCTCAGCCTTTTTCCTTTAATGCAGCCATAAATCCTGCAGCCGTCGCCCCCTCAGTCAGATGTTTTCATTACTACCATATCAGTTTTATTGAAATTACTGACATCTGCATGTTTCAATAATTGTAGGTCCTGCAAAGCTGTTGTAGCAATTTTTAAAAGGGGAGGGGGGGGGGCTGCATTCTGGATCAATTTTCTGCTCTCGAGGGACAAGAGAGGGAATGTGGTATTGGAAAAGGCACAGAGGGCCTGATAGATTGTGTGGTTACCCCGTGACGGAGACAAACAGTTTAATCCGGTGTAAATCGGCAGGCGCAGTGTGAGATTGTTTTATACAGAGATGTAAATTGCATTGTCAAAATCAGTCATCTTCCAGGTATGGGGCTTAACAGGAGCCACTTTAGAATGGGAAAGACAAACGCTTATCTCACTCCGCAAACCCTGGGGGGAGGCACGGAGCCACCTGGAGCTAGCTCTCTCTTTGTGAGGACAAAACAGCGTCAAATGAGAAGAAGCACAAATACCTGCTGAATAAGGTGTTTGGGATTTATCAAAGCTGAAAACTATGACACAAATTTGTACATGTAGCCGGCTGCACTGTAGGTTCTTATCATTTCACTGTAATGGGATCCCGGCGCAGCGCAAAACAAACAACACCACAAACCTAATATAATAGACAGTATGAGACTGGGAGGTTACGGCGCAGAGGTAATGCATGTGTTCCTCCTGTTTGAATTATCTATGGTCTATCTATGCATAATGCATACTGGGATGGGTCCCATTATTATGGCGTAGCCGGGCAAATGAAATATCCCTGGAGTTTTCTCAGCGACACAGTCCACTAAATCAATGCAGCATTTTGATAAAGCTGTGTGTCTAGATAATAAGTCAGCAATAACTACTTGCAATCATTTCATTAGGTACAGTATGGATGATACAGTTAGGGAAATGAGAAAAAGAGGGTTGAGTCTCTAATGTGGAAAGTGCTGGCTCTGTGCCTGTGTGTGTGTGTGTGTGTGTGTGTGTGTGTGTGTGTAGTTACTGCACTGCTTTACTTGAGAGTTTAGGCCTGTGAAGCAACAACATGTGTGCGTGGTAAACGTGTGTGTTTGGTGTGAGTGGGACTAGACTGATGAGGCTTTAGTATATCTGTCAGGCACAGTTTGGGGATTGGAGGAGTAGGCGTGCAGGAGCCGGTGGCCATACATCTCTATTACACTAGATGGTCACCACAGTGGCCAGCTGTTTATTCTCATTAGCTCACACGTTGGCCGTCCAAACAGACTCTCTGCAGCCTTGCACGAAGCCAAGTCGATTGTGGTCCAAAGCAGTCCAAAACAGATGTAGTCACATTTGAAGCATGCTGTTTTTTTTCATTGTTAAGTCAATGCATATTTTAACAGTCAGTATATTGGAAAAACCTGCACTGCAAAATGTGGAGAAAATACCCACAAAAGGCTCACAGAGCAGAAAGTATATCGGCAAAAATCAATATTGACGATCAATTCTACCTTACAGCCATTCGATAATTCCTCCCATATTTCCTTGCACTGCTCCGCAAAGAAATTCAGGATATAACGTTCATTTTCTGTATTACAATAGTCATCTGTCGTGTGCTGAAAATGCAGCCGTGTGACAGTGAGGCAGAAGTATTAGCAGGCTCTCTTGGTGTGGGATATGAGAGAAAAGGCTGCTTTTTCATAGCCGTGCACAGACAAGGCTGCAGTGAGAAAAGCTAATGGCTATGATTAATGACAAAGGGCCAGAGGAGAGCCGGGACACAGACGCTACATATATCATCCTCTCCCATCAGTCAGTGCACCTCCCAGGACCCTCTCGGCAGAAGGGGGGAGAGAGGGAGAAGGAGGTGGAGGAGGAGGGGAGGTGGAAGTGAGAGAGGCAGAAACAGAGATGAGGGAGGAGAGAGAGAGTTATCTACTCCCGGTGCTTTACACGCAGGAATTGCTTCTCTCTTTCTTCTTGGGGGAAAGTGAAAAAAACAAGTGACAAAGAGGTGATAAGGTGAACAAGAAAATGGCGTGTAAAATAACTGGGAGATATTCTGTGAGAGAGGAAGAGAGAGGGGGGGACGGGAGAGAGCAGTCTGTGATCGTTCCTGATTTCAAGCAACTTGACTCTTCGCATGCCGAAGCCACATTTCCAAGGTCTTATCTGCCATATGGTCTGCCCTGTTTAGATGATTTATTAGGTGAGGAAAAGCGCACTGATAAATTTTACTGTGTTTCCCTGCATAGGCAACCCGTGGTGTCAATAACAAAACTCAGGCGTCTTTAATGAAAACTTTCAGTACCAAAAGGGTAACCATCTATTTATGAGTCACTATAATATTACACCGGCAAAAAGAAATTATCTGTGCTTCTCACGCATGCTACAAAAAAGGGCCTGAATTGGAGCAGGGGGGAGAGCACAGATCATATCCATATGTCAGCAGCTCCCAAGCACCCTGCATTTAACATGGCGCGGGTGTATTTCTGCTTAATTGAAGCATTCAGCTGTTTACAGCTCACACAAAAACAGCAAGGGTTTATTTATGGCCAATTATAGAGTAGTGTTTTGAGTGAAGGAGGCCCATTATGGATTCCAGCCCTTTTGATTCTAATTAGTCACTGTGTTCAGGTTTTTGGTTTACATGCCTGATTTACTGGGGGGGTAGGCGGTGGGGGTGGGAATTAATTTCCTATTAAACAACATATGCCCGTTACTAAATCAGACAAAAGCTTGCTGAGAAACAAGACGTGAAAACAATAACTGTAGAACAACCTGCTTTTGTGCTGCAGTGCTCACCTCTCCGCTCTCCTTTTTATGTGCAGATATTAAAAAATAAAAAAAGGGTTTATGAAAAACAAAAATCTGATCTAACAGGGCTTTATATAGTGTATAATTAAATCTTCATAATCATGTCAGTCTTTTATATCTTAAAGACATGGGAAGGTTTAGGTTGTAATGTTTAAAGAACATAAGCATAAGAATATAACAGATGTTATAGACCACAAAGGTGCGACCAAGTCATTGTTTTTTGAGTCACAAGTTAGTCTTAAGTCATGGCACTCAAGTCCCAAGTTAAGTACCAAGTCAAGACTGATCCTAGTCCCAAGTCCTAAGCTCTGAATAAAATCCTGAACAAGACATAATGCACTCTTTACCAAATGCAATGCCATTTTAATAACACTATTTACAAAAATCTTGAATGCTTTTTAAAATTTGTATTTATTTGTTAAAACACATTTGTTGAATGTAGATAAGTCTCAGTCTCCAAAGTTTGCCTCACATGTTTAGCATTCTGCAATTATTTTTTTGTTGACCACCACATCATTCTTGTAAGCATATTAAATTATCTTTGGTATAATTTGTTCATTCTTCATGGTTCTTTCTTGCAGACTGATTGGATGCTGCTGGATTGGTTTAAACAAAGAGGATCTCTGGAATTTGGTGTTGCCTTGAAGGGAATAAATATTGTGAATGTTAGCTGATTTAGGAAATGTACAGATTTGGGCCATACCTTTTAAATAACATGCTTCTTAATCTTTGAGCTTGGGGGAAGGTTGCAAGTCAGAAAGTTTAAGTCCCAATGAAGTCACAAGTCATCAGGGCTGAGGTCCAAATCGAGTTGCAAGTCTTATCTGATTTTGTCAAGTCAAGTCTTAAGTCATTTAATGTGGGACTGACTCAAGCCCAAATCATGTGACTCAAGTCCACACCACTAAGAGACTATACAAAACCTACAATAATCCCATTACTTGTTTTAAAACTTGTTAGGCAAGACAGTACAAAGACAGAAGTATGGACTGTGTTTGTGATTGCAAAACAGAAAGACTCAATGGTTTTCTTTGCACCCTCCTTGCCTTATAAACTGATGCCATGTGTAAGCTATTCATTACATGAAAACTGTTTGCCAAACATGTGCCAACAGCTTCCCAACAATGAACTGTTAATTTGCAACTAAATGGGAGTCAAGATTTCATTTGCAAACCAAAGCTGGCCCCTTTGAAGTACAAATATCCCACACTGAGCAAGTCAGAGTCATAAGGGTCACAGAGGACAAAAGGACTGATTCACAGAATCACTGTCAATATGTTACTAAAATTTTTAAACGGCCACCAGTTTTCATAATAAAACAATAACCCACAGCGAGGCGAGTGAAACATAATGGCACAGCATGAACATAAAATTGTATCTAAAATCTAATTACTAAGAAAAGAACATCATAAAAAATAACTGATGCGTAAGATTTAATGCTGTTCTCTTGTTTTATGATCAATGGATAACCAGCACTGCTCTACTTTGTTCCTCTCTTAAAGCTTTTTGACTTATTTATGGTGACTGTGTAGCAATTAATATTGCACGGGCTGCATTGTCATTTTTCAAGCCATTTCCCAGGAAATGTTCTACACCCCGTAATGGCCCCTCTAACGCTGTAGCTGTCATGTCCTGGACAGCTGCATTTTTACAAGACAAACTCAGACACGTCACACTCATCTCTCTGTGGACTAACTTGCTGCTCATTGCCACACAATAAACACACACACACACACACACACACACACACACACACACACACACACACACAGACCCACACAGAGGCCAAGGCCAGCAGCTGTTAATAGCTGCATGGAAAACTTTGATTAATATTTCACCCCTTGTTGCAGGGCTGCTGAGCGAGTGTCACCTTCCAAACAGTGTCCCGTGAAACCTTTTCTTTCAGGGCCCCCCGCTTTGGCAGGTGGAGATGATAAATCTGTTAGGAAGATCCTCCAAAACCTCATCAGGCTAATTACAGTGTAGCCATGCAGCTCTGATGCATGTCTACGTCTGTGCCTGGCTGCACACGTGTTTAGGTGGAGGTCTGGACTGTAGCCAGGTTAGCAGTGCAGGAGCATGCTTTGCAAAGAAATTGAGTCCTCAGCTTTCAAATTAGCTAGCTCTCAAGTAGAATTCAAATGACTCCTCTCATGTTCATTCTCAGTCTCAGTGCGCTCAGAAACCTGAGGCATCGGTCCGATCAGATTCAGCCGGCCATGCTCGGTCCATCTCAGGGGACGGAGTTTGGCTGCGATACATAACAAACACATGAAGGGTGTGAAAACAAACTTGGCTGACACACCTGGATGTAAATAGTTATGTTCCACTGAGAGTGGGGTTTTTTTTTACGGTTGTTATCATTAAACTGGATGGACAAGGTGACAAAAACCTTGAATATCAATATAATGCACAGCTGCAAAATGCTGACAACAAATGTGACAACATCATTAAGTCGAAGCACAGCCTGTGCATACAATGGTTTCAGTGTTACGTGAAGAAAAAATGCTTTCACCAAAAAAGATGTATGACGCACCTTGGATGCTTTTCACACAGAATGAGTCAACCAAATAAAAACAGAAATGTATTTATATTAAGCTACACAGAAAGCCTATTTGGCTTTTATGTGACCATTGGTATAGATGAATACAGGAACATTTAAAAGAGGTTGAGGCTATACTATTCATACACATTATAGTATTTTTTTAGAAAAACAATTGATTCACTTGAGTATTAGGAATTATATTTTTTCTAGATCATTTTTAATGCCTGAATCAATAAAATTCAAATGTGAATGGTGAAAGAAGTTGCTGTTTTTATCACAGGGATTTACAAGTTTCAATTATAAACAAAACCACAGTGTGGTAACAGAAAATGGTGGATGGTTCGAGAAAGGCCCCAGCCATCCCAACGCAAATTCCCCGCCAAACTTTCTGTTGCTGCAGTTACACAGACCCAGTCTGATGTGAATCCCCAAAATTGTATAGTTTTCATTAATTCTATTGTACATGTAATATACAGGTATATAAAGTTTTTTGAATATAGCATCCTTTCATAGTAGGAATAGCTATCTTATATATATATACAGTTATTTTATTTGCTACATTTCTATATAGTATATGCTGCTGAAATAAAAGTCAGAAAGACTGACTGAGATGTGCATTGTTTTTGAAGTTCACTAAGTGAACTAAAATCTCAAAACTTAAAAATTGCAATTCAAAATAAATAGTCAACATAGTACTGTGACAGTATCGAATCGTGGTAAGCATATAAACTAGATTATATTATACAGCTATTCAAAATCCATGATAATGACTGCAGACTTCAAATCACTGACTTGAGACAATGTGCTAATAATGTGTTATCAATTATAACCTGTTTGCCTCCATCTGCTCACCCAGACTGAATGTGACAACAGCACCAATAACACCACAAAGACATGTGTATGAGAGAAATATGAGCATATCTGTGTCATCCCACACCTCGGCGTGTATACTGCCGCATGGCACAGCTTCTCTGTCAGCTGTTGTCTTTTGTTTCCACACACCTCACACTGGTTGCAGCACCTGTCTTTCCCATTCCTCTGTGAAGACTGTGCAGTAGGATAGAGGATGGAGAAAGTGTGTGTCACCTGGGGTCCTCTGACTGAGAGAGGCTGTCATGCCCATCACTGCCCCAGCAGGCCCGCCAATCACACGCAGGCAGGCCCACGCTGAGACAAGGCCAGAGAAAACAAGCAAACAAGACAACAATCGACAACAATCTTTAAACACGCTTGTCATTCTCCTCTGAGAGATTTCCATTTCAGCTACTTAAGCGGCACATAAAAACCCGACAGCCATCGCCAACAATCTCTAAACACAACTCTGGTGTTCTCCCTCCTCGGAGAGATTACAGATTTCCAGCCATTTAGTAGAGAATGAGAGGCGTCTGCAGATTGAGGGGATTGGCACAGCACGCATTGGCGTGTCGCAGCCTGACTGGGTTGAGCGCGGTGTGGCGTGTCATTTTTGGGCGCGCTGTTGCTCAACATCAATCGAAATCGATGGCGTCTCCACGGGGGCAGGGAGGCCTGTGGAATAGAGGAGCTTCTCAGGTCTGTTTGAACTCATTTTCTTTTCTGGGCGGTTGCCCCCTCGCTCAGCCCCCTAAGGCATCTCCCTCACAGCAGGCCCTGACAGCTTGACACATTGACAGCTGCCGCTGAATGACAACTGATTTGTACAAATTTCAAGCCTTATAAATCTACCTGTCACAACAAGAGCATAAAAGAGCTCGGACCCAGCAGGTAATTCGGAAGTGGTGGGGGAAGAAGAAAAAAGGCCTGCTTCCTCCTCCTCCTCTTCCTCACACCTGACAGCCCAGTCTGTGAGGGAGAAAGAAAAAGATAGGAGGGTAGAGAGGATAAAAAAAAAAAGACAATATGGCTCTTTTTCCCCTTTCCTGCTAGTATACCATCATCTTCTCTTCAGGTCCACTTTGAATAAGAACTGATGAAACCATTTTCTTATCAACAGGCGATCAATCGTCTCATTTAGAGATTATAAACAAGGATTGAAAATGGAAAAATGCAATTCTGTTGCACACCAACATTAAAGCAGCGCCACCTGCTACTCACAGGATTATCACATCGGTCTGTTTCTCAAGGCTCTCACTGCGTAAATGAGCAGGGCCTTTTTACGGTATTTAAACAATATCCAATACTGCACCACTGTAGTGCCCCTAACTCCTCACTCCCCCTCCGCCTTTCATCTGTTGGTAATGGCAGACCTGGCGGGCAAGGCCTATAGCTGCAATAAATCCTCTTCAGGAGTATATCTTATAGCTAGATATAAACTATGAGAGACGGGGGCAGAAGAAAATCAATACAAGTGACAAACAGAGAAAAGGGTTTATAATTCTAAATGAGTTGTATGTCTCATTTTTACAGGGATGATGGCTTGTCTGTTGCGGACAGTAGCAACAACTTACTAGATTCTCCACAAATGTAACTGTGATGACTGCTCTTCTATAAATTTATGTTTCATTGTTAACCCATTCTATAACCCATTGCGAGGGACAAGCCTTTTCTAGGATGTCTATATCTATGATTGCTGTCATCTGACACCACCCAGATCCACAGACTTATTTGATGGGATGTCTGTAAGCCAATCACAGTGTTCCACATCATCGAAAGTGGACAGCAGTAGAGACACACCCCCTTTTTACAAACATGGCCGACTGAGAAAAAGAGATACACATTTTAGTCTGTAAATCATATTGTTAAAGTACATAATTTGTGAATTTAAGTAAACACAAAATGTTATTTTACTTACGCAAGCCAAAAAGATATATTAAAGATTTATAGCTTTTACTTTAGATTTTTTCAAAAATATTCATCCACTGAAATGGACAATGGATTTGAGTGTCACCTAAACAATGAATAGGTAAATACAGTTTAAACAGGGAAATACTGTTCTAAGTTTATTTTCTATAATGTATCACATTGATTACGTTGTTTTCACAAGACACTTGAGGAACTGTGGATATTGTCGTGATGACAAATACAGTACAAATGCATTTTAAAATATCAATTTATTCATTGATATGAGTTAACCATTCATTAAAAAAATATTTTACATTTTTTGTTACCATTGTCATTGTTACTATTAAGTGATTTCTATATTAAGAATTCTCATCCATTACTTATTTGTTTATTTATTTTAATTTATGTTTTATGATGTAATGTTTGGGTGAAATTAAAAAATGTTACATGACATGCTGCTGACTTGTAGCTATTACAGCTGACCTGCATGCTTTCTGTAAACAGTCCATTAAGATAAAGCGCAGTGATGTAACACTGCAGACTTCTACTTGTGTTTGGCTTCACTTCGAGCAAAAATGAGAAACAGATCAGGAGATAACAGCGAGGAGGTCATCCAGTTTCTCTGTTACAACTCTGCCATGCTGGGCTTGGCATGCTCCCACTGTTAAACAGGAATCAAATAACTGACCGATGACACTTCTTGTGCTTGTTTACTGCTGGTTGTGATAGATCTGGTACTGCTATAGGCGATGACTGGGACCAGACTGAATCTGCAATGCAGGCTGTTTTATGTGAAACTGCACTGTTTGCATGCAATCTGACAGTCGGTAATATGTGTTTTGTGGATGGGCATGAGTCATTAAACTAAGATTGACTGCCACAATTATCAGAATGTCAGCGTGCTACAGCACTGAGTGGATGCACATTTTCGTCTGCAGCGCGGATCATGAATGGCTCTGAGGGCGGCGGCTGTGTGAAGTCAGGTCTGACGGAAAGAGAACTCCCTGCTTTCCTAAAACTCACCGACTTCCTCTTTTCAATATTGCAGTTAAACCTCTCCTATTTGCAAGTAGGCAAAACACTCTAATCCTCCATTTGTGTGTATTCATCCCTGTCCTAAATGTGCCCTTCCGCACTCTAACCCTCAAAGACCCTTCCCTTCATGCAGCCACCGACCCTGCTGTTTGATTAAGACTTAGCCCCACTGCTTTATCCCTGGACAGGACCCCGGCTGGGCCAAAAAGCACGAGTTAAGCAAAGGGATTATCAGTGCCACTCCCATTGAGGCAGTCAAACTGTCACACAGATCAAAGCGGCTCCCAGCTGAACCTCAGTCATTTAAGGCAGGTGTCCTCTCATATTTTAATGCCAGGACAAGTGCATGAACTCAGCTATTGAAAAAAAAGAGGTGCTGCGGGACTGTTTGCTGGCCATAATTGGAATGGCTGCCGTACATCATCTGAGGATTTGTTTCCAGTAAGTCATGTTGAATGAAGTGTAAAGTGCAAAGCTAAATAGGATTGTTGTGTATCCCTCATTAAACTTTTGTACATTAATCAGCAGGACACATAATCTGTGTGTGTGTTTCAATTTCTTTTTGACGTCAAGTTTATTAACTTACAGTCTGACACTAATTATTTTACGCCTCACATGAAATAAAACTTAAAATTGTATGGATAATGCTGAACATGACTGTGCAATTCATGTCAGCAGTAGAGAGGACCAGTAAATATTAGGTTTTGTTCTGTTCTTTATTTTACTATTACACAAGTCTATAGTTAATTGTTGATTAGTTGATGATTACATTATTGCCTCTAAAAGGAAAATTTAATCAGGGTTACCACACATTTTCACAGACAAAATTTCAAAAAATTTCCATGACTTTTTAAGGACTCCTAATAATGACGTTTTGTTTTGGGGTTTTTTTCTTGCCTGACATTTTTCAAACATGTCAGAATCAAACTCTATTCAAACGTAATTTCAGCTAGCTTGCATACGCAAAGAGAGACACAACAAGAAAAAAAAAAAATGAAGAAACATATGTGATGCTAAACAAAAGGTCACACATCGACACATACTGGAGCCACAGTACGTCTGCAGCTACAGAAAAAGAATTTGCTGTCAAGTAGAGGGCTATTCACAACTATTTCTGTAACAATCTCTTTGCACAACAAATTCCACAACTTTTCCACAACTTTCAATGATTTTCACCAATTCCATGACTTTTCCAGGCCTGGAAAATGTGATTGTGATATTCCATGACTTTACCAGATCTTCCATGACTGTGGGGACCCTGATTAATATACAAAAAACATTTCAAATGAATGCCGTAATATGTTTTTGACAGCTGTTATTTACACAAAACACAACAGCAATAGAGCCATAGTCAGATGTTTTCACTGTGAGATCACAGTTGACGACAAGAGTCCTGTTATGTCTTGATAATTTGGGAACATTGGCATGACAAGCATTGGTGCCGTAAATAAGTGAACACAGACTCTGGCGTGACACCGCTCCAGCGGGAAGACAGCCTAAACTCGACACGTCCCCAAAGACCTCCCAAATAACGCTGGCGCAAATTCACTTCCCTCAGAACCCCCGAAAACAACAGAGAAAACAAAGGGGTGGGGAAGAGAAGAGGAACAAAGACATTAAGAGCAAATGAGATAAAGAAAGATTAATAAATAAAACAGATAAGCAGGAAGATAAAAAGAGAGGGTGATTGCTGAATAGTCACACAATCATTAAAGGCTCTGAATGGTTCTTATTATGGCATGTGAAGCCCAGCTGGCCTTGGATCCAGCAGGTCGGCTGCAGTTCAGCTGAGGGTCTTGTGATCCGGGGTGGGGGAGGGACTTGGCTACAGGAGGAGGAGTTGGGACTTGGTGGGGCAAAGGGGATGACGGATGGGCCTAGGGGTGAATGCCAAAACCATAAATCCAACCCCAGCCTGACCCCGAGTTCCTATAAAGTTTATTTACATTTTCACATTGCGTCCACCTCTAAAACGTCTATGTTTAGACATTTCAAAGCAGCGTGACGTGCCCATTTATCTTGCCACCAAGCTCTCGCAGAAGACAGGGAGCTGGGACCAGTTTATCCCACCCTGAGCTGGCTAACTGTCTGCTCATATCCTCACTTGTTCAAGGATCACTCAAAGGATCTTTTATTAATTGCGGGTTTGTGTAGGGAGTTTCTATTTATATTCCCCGGCAGCCGCCTTTGCAGGTCGCCTGCTGAGCTGAGCGTGCTCGGAGGCATTTAGGCACTTTTAACCTTCCTTATATTGTGTTTGATATCTTTCCCACATGTTATCCCCAGTCTCATTTACTAATGTTTATTTGCATTGATTTAAGCCTTTATTTAAAGATTAAATTAGATTAACTGGAAGACATTGGCAGTAAAGCGCTAACCACAGTATCACATTTCCTACTGCGGGGTGTCATGGGGATCGTGTCTATTTACACTTCAGTTCCTTTAATGATTTTCATTCAGAAAATCAGTTTAGTGTTTACTCTCATCAGTCCTGCTTAGACTGATGTCTGGCAACTTTGAGCACAAAACTGCTCGACTGTAATTAGCAGTAGCAAGAATTCACTGTTTTACTGCCAAAACACGAAACAAAACAAAACCTTACCGCGCCAAAAGGGCTCACATGCTTTTAACTCTTTTCTTCTGTTTGTGAAAAGCGAGATAAATAAATAACTAAAGGCAACATCCTGCCGTTTCACTTTCCTGCAGCCCCCATACACTGCTCTTTTTGATTTGAGCGCCTGTTGAGAAACCTTGTTTGGACAGCCATGGGGTGGAGCTGCCAGGCTTATAAGTCTGCCACAGAACACAGGCGCACACAGGGCAGCCCGCAGGGGTCCTCTCATCTTTAGAGGGAGGGGATTCTACCACCTTAGCGGGTGAGAAAGGCACAGTATTATTACACCCCATCAAGGAAACTCCAGCTGACAATAAATCCCTGAGTGCTTTACAGTGCAGACAGTGAGCATGGAAGAGTGCCACTGAGAGCGAGAGGGGAGGAGGGAGAGGAGACAAGGAGGTGAGGGGAGGGAAGGGGGGTGGACTATCCCTCAAAAGGCCATAAAGCCTTCAGGCTGTCATTCAGGGCAAGAACCATGGCAACGGAAAGTGTTTGGAAATACCTTTTTTTAAACTGAAAGATTTTGGGAGCACAGTCGATCGGTCACAGTTATTACATTCCTTTTAAGGCTAATAAATGTCTGAATTCTCGAGGCAGTTATGAATAAAAGAACTTTCATTTATTTGTTTTTCACAAGCTCCACTGAATGCTTGCGAATG